>NC_091079.1:20167500-20792500 GCF_032405125.1 Capricornis sumatraensis | reverse complement strand
TATCTTGAGTATGAAGTCTCTCATGTGGGAGTTGTTAGGGGAAGCACACTGATTGAAACCGCCCACCCTAGCCAGGCACCACAGTAACCATTTGCATGAGTTGTTTTATGACAGGAGATCCTGATGAGGAATACGGAACTAATAAGCCACCACCAACCGGAAGAGTTCGGGAAAGGTCCTTTAGATACCGCGTGTCCGTCCACTTCCCGGAATCCTTCTTGCTAGCATCCGTCTTGGCTGAGCGATGCGTGCGCCACCAGGAAAGACTCTGAATTAGAATGATTGGCCAAAGACCACCCGGAAACTAATCCCATCACCATAAAACCCAAGACTGCCAGCCACACGGCAGAGCAGTTCTCCTGGCTTCCCTTACCCTACTGCTCTCCGCCCGGGTGCCCTTTCCCAATAAAATCTCTTGCTTTGTCAGCACATGTGTCTCCCCGGACAATTCATTTCCAAGTGTTAGACAAGAGCCCTGTTTTGGGCCCTAGAAGCGGTCCGCCTTCCTGCAACAGAGCCAACCTGAGGATTACAATTGGGGAGACAGTCTTTCAGAAAGCTCTGAGGATTCTTCCACCTGTTAAAGGTCAAGGCAGGGTTATATGTTTCTGAGACAAAGGGTTACACACCGCCAAGTGGTGTATTACTGGCAGTTCACACAATCCAGATCTACGCATACAAAGTGAGTAGTGAGTCGTGGTGTCAGAACAGACAGCTAAATGTGAGCAGAGGAAGCGGGGCACAGGGCCACATGGCAGGAAACCATGCATTTAGTAAACAGTGGATGTTTACAAGAAAACAAAGAAGATGAAGAAAGATGGAAAGAGGGTTGAATCTCCAGAGTGCTGGAAAACGTTTTGCTCTTTATATTCTCAGTAAGATCAGCCTCACAGATAAGATGTACCGGCCTGACACTTCTAGTCAAGGCTAAATAAGGGTCCCCCTTTGGGAAGGCGGAACTGGGAAGAAATCAAGGAAATGTGACCCCAAGCCCTCACCTCCCCAGTGAGTATTCTGCCCTTAATTTCTCCACCCCACAGAATCAGCTTGCCAAAGAAACTCAGCGTAGCTATTCACCCAGGTCTCCCACTTTGCAGGCGAATTCTTTACGAGCTGAGCCACCAGGGAAGCCCAAGAATACTGGAGTGGGTAGCCTATCCCTTCTCCAGCAGATCTTCCCAGCCCAGGAATTGAAGCTGGGTCCCCTGCATTTCAGATGGATTCTTTACCAAGTGAGCTACCAGGAAAGACAAAATAACAAGTAAAAAGCATCCCACCAAACCCTAGGGGACCCTAGGTCCTCACCCTCAACCCCATAAAAGCAGAACCCCAGGCCAGTGCTCACTCTCTCCCCTCAAGACCCCACACTCTGCCTTCAGGGGCTCCTGGTAAGCCCAGGACTTGTGAGCAGTACAACTGGTCCTTTCAAAGCTCCCTGTGGGTCATCGCTGCTGCTGGGCTTCCCTGGGGCTCAGCTGGTAAAGAATCTGTCTGCAGTGCGGGAGACCTGGGTTCAATTCCTGGGTTGGGAAGATCCCTTGAAGGAGGGCATGGCAACCCACTCCACTATTCTGGCCTGGAAAATCCCCATGGACAGAGGAGGCCTGGCAGGCTACAGTCCATGGGATCACAGAGAGTCAGACATGACTGGGCAGTCAGGCACAGCGCACACTGCTGCCGGTTACTGCCATCCTAATAGAAATCACAGGGCTGGTCTGGCCACAACACTAGGTGTTGATAGGCTGGGCCAAAACCTAGTAGGTCATGGCTACCACTTTCTCCTTTGCTTTTATTTCTCCCAACTGTTTTTTCTCTTTCTGCATTCTTTCGGAATTATGGAACATTTTTCATATTTCCTTTTCTCCTTTATAGATATATTTCTTACATGATTATCACAATATGCACTTGTTATGCTGCTAAATCACTTTAGTCATGCCCGACTCTGTGCGACCTCATGGACAGCAGCCCACCAAGCTCCCCCGTCCCTGGGATTCTCCAAGCAAGAACACTGGAGTGGGTTGCCATTTCCTTCTCCAATGCATGAAAGTGAAAAGGGAAAGTGAAGTCACTCAGTCGTGTCTGACTCTTAGCGACCCCATGGACTGCAGCCTACCAGACTCCTCTGTCCATGGGATTTTCCAGGCAAGAGTACTGGAGTGGGGTGCCACTGGTTATAGTCTGCCTTAAACTGCTACTATCACCACATCCTGCTCAAGAACCCTGCAGAGCATAACTTCATTTCCTTCCTCCTGTGAATGAAAAATGTTGCTGCTGTATCAGTAAACAAAGGACGTTACAGCCCTCAGCCACCACCACCACTCTGGAAGGTGAGTCCTGAGGGAACTCAGGATAGAGACAGACTCATGCCCACTGCCAAGCCCTTAGCTACTTGCCGGGAGCCAGCACGAGGAATCCCGCCCATGGCAAAGGTCATGAGGAAGAGACCCGACAGGCAAAGGCGAGTTGGATCTCGAGGGAACCTCCCTGGACCTACTCGAGCATCTACCCCAAAACCAGAATCTGTCTGCCTTACTATATTATGCCTTTCACCAACTCCTCGGACATTAACGGGGGCTGTCCCCCCACCACCTTTTTCTGGAAAAAGTTAATTTAGAGCTTTTAGATAATAAGTCTCCTGGAGATAATAAGAGTGTTTCAATCCAAAAACCCCTCTGATGGCTTTCTAGCCTGCCTGACAGGTTTATCCGGACTCTTACAGCTATGCATGTGGTTGTTTACAGCCTCCCGACCACGAGAGGCACAGGAAGCTTGAAACATCCTAGGAATGTAGGGCCTTCCGAGGAGTCAAAAATCATTAGAATAGGACTGATTAAGGGTTTCATTGTTGAGCCAATACTTGCTACCAAGTTTTCATATCTTTTATTTGTAGATATAGTTGGTATGTAGAAAAAACTGGTAGTAGCCCTGGCGTTAGCAACATTAGATCTTTGAGTTAAGCACTTTCTTTGTTATAACCCACTGCACCTTTGTTCTACAGGAATGTAACTTTATTTAGCACTTTGAGGGTGATGCAGAGTAAAGAAAAAACACTTCAGGGGAAAATGAGTTTTCTGGTTGATAGACATTTATCTAGGAAGAGAGCCATAAAAATGTTAACAGGCCTCTTGGCCAGAAGATAATGTAAATCACCTGAGACCTTTTGTATACGGGAAGGTATGCAAAAAGAAAACCTGGTCTCAATAAGGGTCAGGACTGCTGCCCCTGCATAATTCTGCATATCCCATTATTTCTTTATTTACATCTTGGGGTATATAAGCTGCCTTTGAAAATAAAGCTGTGGGTCTTGCACCAATGCTTGGCTCCCCCATGTCGTTCTTTTCTTATTCTCCCTTTTCAGGCTACATTCCCATCTGGAGCATAGAGGCTCACTGTGTATACTTATTTGCCCTGGCTTCTAAGACCCACGTGAGAGGGAGCCCAAGGCAGGGCACTCTCCGCTATTCAAGCGGGCGCTTGTGGCCTACGTAGACGGTACAAGTCCCTTGTCTCGGGACTTTATTGGCTTTCTATGTAAACCAAGGAATACAGCCTCTTTTCTCCTCTATCTTCTCCACTCCACTATTCTTTCTTAATCTCTCTTTATATCTCTAATTAAATAATTCTTTTTTAATTGCCAACGCCGTTTCCCCTTCGAATTACCCTGGATCCACTGGGGCTGGACCCCAACAGCTACTGCAACTGCCCCAGCGGTTCACCCTGAGGGGACTCACGACAGAAAAGAACAGGATATTGGCCCTGGAAGATGACGTGCCTATGAAAGGAATGATTGCAGTGAGCCCAGACTCACATCTTCCCATACAGAGAAAAGTACCAAATTCCTTGAGATAACTGGTCCTCTTTAATTAACAATAATCTTTTCAAGTTCTGACTACCTTATTTTTGTTACAAAAAAGTCCTACATATCCTGGCTCCTCTGAGAAGCTGTCCTCTGGGCTTGAAATCCTCAGAAATTCCACCAAACAAAACATCATTCTCAACTTTTCAGTTCAGTTCATTTCAGTTCAGTCACTCAGTCGTGTCCGACTCTTTGTAACCCCAGGAACTGCAGCACGCCAGGCCTCCCTGCCTATCACCAACTCCTGGAGCCTACCAAAACTCATGTCCGTTGAGTCAGTGATGCCATCCAACCATCTCATCCTCTGTCGTACCCTTCTCCTCCTGCCCTCAATCTTTCCCAGCATCAAGGTCTTTGCAAATGAGTCAGCTCTTTGCATCAGGTGGCCAAAGTACTGGAGTTTCAGCTTCAACATTAGTCCTTCCAATGAACACTCAGGACTGTTCTCCTTTAGAATGGACTGGTTGGATCTCCTTGCAGTCCAAGGGACTCTCAAGAGTCTTCTCCAATGCCACAGTTCAAAAGCATCAATTCTTGGGCACTCAGCTTTCTTTATAGTCCAACTCTCACATCCATACATGACCACTGGAAAAACCATAGCCTTGACTAGACGAACTTTTGTTGGCAAAGTAATGTCCCTGTTTTTTTAATATGCTGTCTAGGTTGGTCATAACTTTCCTTCCAAGGAGTAAGCATCTTTTAATTCCATGGCTGCAATCACCATCTGCAGTGATTTTGGAGGCACCCCAAAATAAAGTCTGCTACTCTTTCCACTGTTTCCCCATCTATTTGCCATCAAGTGATGGGACCGGATGCCATGATCTTAGTTTGCTGAATGTTGAGCTTTAAGCCAGCTTTTTCACTCTCCTCTTTCCCTTTCTCAACTTTTAGGTCACACATTTTTTTTCAGTTGACACTCCCCCATGTACTTCTGTTATCTTAGTACTTATTTATAGACATTTGTTATAAACCCCACAAGGTGCCGCTGCTGTTGTTTTACACTGTAAATATTCTTCCATATTTACCCCAATGTTACCAAAGGCAAGCCCACATGCCCAGCACACCTGGAGGCCAACCAAACCTAAGCGTCAGAGTTTGAAACAAACAGTTTTATAGCAGGGCCAAGAAAGGCAAACAGGCGGATCCTCCTCGAAAAGCTGACCTCCCTAAAGGGTTTCAGCAAAGCATTTTTAAAAATTTATTTTGTTGAAGTACAGTTGATTTACAATGCGGTGATTCAGATATGTATATATTCAAATACTCAGATATCTACACATACACACACATATATTTGACATTGAATATAGTTCCCTGTGCTATACAGTAGGACCTTGTTATTTACCTATTCTATATATAATAGTTTGCATGTGCTAATCCCAAACTCCCAGTCCTTCCCTCTCCCAACCCCCTCTCCCTTGGCAGCCAGAAATCTGATCTCTACAGCCAAGCACTTTTAAAGTCAGGCGAGGGAGGGGGCCTCAGGGTCTGTGGTCAGCTTGGCTGATAGGCTGATGCGTGGGAGAGGATGCAGTGGCGGGGGGCGGGCTCCATACTGTCCTGCTCCGTCTCACTAAGACCATCATTTCGACTTTCAGCATCTCGACTGCATTATCACCAGCTGGGATGACCTTCTTTGTACTTATCCCGCTAAGGATTTTCTGTGATCCATGGATCTGTGGGTTATCGTTTATGAATTTTGAAAAATATTACATCTTCAAGTATCTATTAAACCCCTCTTTCTTCCCTATGGTACTCCAATCTCATGTAAAGTTAGACCATTTGACTGAATCTCACAGGCCCTGATGCTCCGATTAATTTTTTTCTATTGTTTTTATTCTCAGTTTCCTTTGGGCTATTTTATACTGTCCTGTCTCTGCCTGCGCTCATAGTGTCTTTTACTCCTAATTCATCCAAATGAGTTCTTAATTTTGGATATTTTATTTTTTACTTTCTGAATACAATGGCTAACTGGGTGTATTAACTTGACTGAGCCACAGGACTCCAATATGTGGTCAGATACTGTTCTGGATGTTTCTGTGTGGATATTTTTGGATGAGACTGACATTTTTAAAGTATTTATTTGTTTGTTTGGGGCTGCATCGGCACTAGGGCTCTCTGCTGTGGTGCACAAATTCTCTGGTTGTGGCTCAGTTGCTCTGTGGCATGTGGGATCTTAGCTCCCCCTCCAAGGAATAGAGCCTAAATCCCCTACATTGCAAGGTGAATTCTTAACCACTGGATCACCAGGGAAGTCCCAGGACTGACATTTAAACTGGTGAAATTGGAGTGAAGCAGGCTGCTCTCCATAATGTGGGTGGGTCTCATCTAATCAGCTGAAGGTCTGAATAGACCAAAAGACTGATTTTCTCCAAACAAGAGGGAATTCTGCAGCAGTCTTTGGACTTTAACTGTAGCATCAGCTTTTCCTGGGTCTCTAGCCTTCTGGCTATAGGGGAGCAGAACTTGCCACCCTAAAATATGTCTCTTTGGCATATTAGTTGTTTCAAGGTGGTTATTTTCTGAGAAACAGCATACATGGGAAGGGCTCTGAAAAGCAAGTGGGAGTTGACCTTTTGTAAGAAACATTTATGTATATAAAGGCAATCTCCATTTGGGATGACCAAATATCTAGAAACTCACTAGTGGGGAACTCAGTGACTTAAATCTGCATCACTGATCAACCCCCCTTAACTGACTCTCCCTACCTTCTACAACCTGTTTTTCTCTTTGGCTGAGGATGGTATTTAAGGTGAGGGCTTCAGCCATTTCAATGAGTTACTCAGCTTTCCTGGGTCTCTCCCATGTAGACATGGTATTACACTTCTGTTTGATTTTCTCCTGTTAATCTGTCTCCTGTCAATTTAATTCTTAGGCTAGCCAAAAGGGTAAAGGAAAATTTCTTCCTCCCCAACACAGCCCACCCTGGAGTTTTTGAACTTGCAGCCTCCCTAAGGTCATGAGCCCCATCCTTAAAATAAACTTTTTGTTTACATACACAGTCTATTGGTTCTGCTTCTCTGGAAAATCCTGGCCAATACATGGTATATTTATTCAATTTGTTTTATAAAGTCCTAAATGGCACCCCATTCCAGTACTCTTGCCTGGAAAATCCCATGGACGGAGGAGCCTGGTGGGCTGCAGTCCATGGGGTCGCTGGGAGTCAGACACGACTGAGCGACTTCATTTTCACTTTTCACTTTCATGCATTGGAGAAGGAAATGGCAACCCACTCCAGTGTTCTTGCCTGGAGAGTCCCAGGAACAGGGGAGCCTGGTGGGCTGCCGTCTATGGGGTCACACAGAGTCGGACACGACTGAAGTGACTTAGCAGCAGCATTCTCTGTTAAAACTCTCAGTTTTTCAAGTCTACGATTGAATGCACTTAACATAAAGTCCTTTCCTGCTGACCACTATCTGGATCATCCCTGGGTCTTTCCACCCTACTGTTACTGTCACCTTCGGGCGTTGTATAAACAAGAGCCAGAGGCCACGAGTACTAGGTCTCTAGCTCCCTCTTTTACCAGATCAAGTGCACGAGGTGTTCTCCAGATCAACTCCATCAGAGTCGAGCTAGGTTGGGCTGGACCCCAGAGTTAGCAAGGCGCATCTGACCTCCCATCCCTCTCCTCCCAGGCTTCCAGCGGAGGCTCGCAGGCCCTCTCCTCATCCCGGAAAGCGTGGCAGATGCATTCCCGCACGTTCGTGCCCTTAAGCCTCCCACTGCCAACTCCTGATGGCTTGCTTCAGACTCTGTCGAGTCTCTTCAGAGCAAGATCAGCTGTGTTCGGAGCAGACCTCTTTCCTCCGGTGGGAACTTGGTCCTGAGAGCTGTGGGACTGCCGCAGGTGCCCGTCTTCCTTATACGCGACCCGCCCTGGGTACCACCGCCAGCATGCGGGAACCTGCGCGTGTGCCGCGTAGCTTTCCCAGAACTGAGCATGCGGTAGCCGACTCCGCCGCTCCGCCGGGTGTTTGGGTACAGTAGGGATGGTGGCTGGCGAGGCCCCCGCAAGACGGGGCTGGGGGCCGCGGAGGCTCAGTTTCCCACTTCTGGAAGCCAATCCACTTGGTCCTTGGTCCTCTCAGCTCCCAGCACATTTAAATATGACAGCTGCAACCTGTCTGGTATTTTCTTCTTGGTCCCGCGGGAGAACGTGACTGCCGGCCTCCTTCGTCCTGACACATACCGGACGCCCTCTGATGGCTACTGAGTTTTATATGTTTACCTTGCGTCCTGACTCATTACTGATTATTTTCAAAATTTGTTATTTGTATTCTTTATTCTCCAGGATTTCCAGATATACTACCACCTCATCTACAAATGGACCTGATTTTACTTCTTTCCCCATTCTAAAGCCTCTAATTAATATTTCATAATTATATCAGTGAATACTGGCTGAATGTCAAATAGTGATCAGAATGCTTTTCTTATAATGTAAGGTGATGACTTTAAGAGATTATATTTTTCTTGAATATTTTAAATTGAAGGGTAACTAATCTATTCCAAGATACTTCAAAGTCTATAGATTTATCCCTATGACATTTATTTTCATATCTATTAAAAGGATGAATCGTATTAACAAATTCCATGATATTTAACTATCTGAATCCTAGGAATATATCCTACTTTTTCTTCGTGTATTTTTTTGAGGTGCTGTTGGAATCTATTTGTTAATATTTCTTAAAGATTTTTGCAATGATAAAAGATGTTGATTTGTAATTGTCTTTCTTTCCACAATTTTTATTAGGTTGGTTATCAGTATTATACTGGCTTTGTTAAAATAACTTGGAAGTCTCTTTTATGTTCTCAAACAGTCTGTGTCATTAGGAATATCTGGTCTTTGAAGATTTTGTAGAATTTGTGAATTTTGTAGAATTATTTCAGATTGTGAAATAATCTGATCCTGGCCATTTCTTCTGGGATAGTTTCTTATTATGTTTATTTTATACTGAAATTGATCTCTTAAAGCTTTTCTCTCAACTGGGATAAATTTTGCTTGTGTATTTTCCTAGGTAGTTATCCACCTCATTTGAGGTCCCATATTTGTTTAAGGGTATATGAAATAGTCTGTTATCATTTAAAATAAGTGCTTCACTCAGTATTATTTGTATATTTGTACTGCCCCCTTTTATTGATTAGGTTAGTTGTTTGCTTATCTAGTTCTTTTAATTTCTCAGAGAACCAAGTTTTTGCTTTATTACTCATGTCTGGGTTTTGTTCTCTGCACCGTTCACTTCAGCTTCTAGCCTTATGAGTTTCTTCTCCATACTTTCTTCTGTTGGCTTTGGTCCCTCCCCACCCCACCTCTCCAGTATTTTTGAATTCGGAATTTGAATTCGTGTATTGTCATTTTTTTACCTTTTACTAAAAAATCAAACTTCAAGTTTTTAAAAACTTTTCTTATAGTATTGATGCTTGATTATATTCTTGACTATATTTTAAATACTTGGTTCAAAAGTTTTTTTTAATAATTTCTACATCTTGGGAAGTCTGATAGCAACCTTTTTTTTCTCTCTCTCTCTTTACATATATGCTGTGGGAGGTTTTGCATTAAAGGGTGCTTCTGTGTCTTTTACAATTTTTTACTAGCGTAGTCTTAGCGCTCACTTTTCTGGGTCATTTTTCCAGAACAGGTGAGCGCTTTTAGTTTGGACTTAGGTCGTTGTGTCCTCTTGTTTGCCCGCCTTCATGCTACAGCTTCCAACTTAGGGTCTCACATGCCTGCCCCCTTGGAACTCGTAAGTGTGAGCTCACTTCTAAGCTGGTCTACTTACGGAGACCATAAATGGAGATTTTCCTCCAGTCGTTCCTCACGTTCGCCATTTTTTATCTCTTCTTCTTTTTATTGCCTATTGTTGTTCTGATGCAAGGTGCTCCTTCACACTTTCAAATGTTTTAATTCGGGCAGGAGAGTTTTATTCTGCTCCCTAGTTGGATGTCCGGGACATTTTCCAGGAGCAAGGCTTTATCTTCTTTACTTCTCCCCGCAGATTCGCGCGCTGGGTCGCGGCCTGCGGGCGCGGGGTCGCCCTCTTCCGGCTGCGCGGTGAAGTGCAGCTGCCCCTGCGTCCGCGCTCGGGGGGGTGGGACGGGTGGGTGTCCACCAACATCAAGAGTCCCTCTGGCTGCTGCAGCTCTGCACTTCCCCTGCTCCCTCCCTTCTTTCCATGTGCCACCAAGCCTGCCAAGGGCGTCACCCTCCGCCCCACTTGTTTGCTTCCCCCACTGCTCTCAGCCTGCAGTAGTACCGGGGAACCGTCCAGGGAGGCTGCCACCGGGCTGCCAGGACAGCAGAGGAAGGCAGAAACATCGCTGCGGGGGAGAGACCTCTCTGACCCCAGGACCTGCGTCCCCTTGGCGAAACATGAGCTCACAGGTGGTGACTCACCCTTTGCCAACGGGGCCAAGGGTTTAACTCGAGACTGTACCCTGAGGCGTGGGGTCCTGAAAAGCTGTCCTGGCCGCCCACCCCACGCCCACCCAGTCTGCTTCATCACACCCACGTCCAACACCACCGTGCGATTTGAGGTTCCAGACTCCCATTCAACTGGATTACTGCATGAAATGACAAACGAATAAACACACAATGTAAACCAAGATCCGCCCCCCAAGCGGGTGCAGTTCCACCCCTTCTGGGCTCACCTCCAAGGCTGGCCCACACCCTGCCAAAGGCAGGACAGCTAGAAGGGCTGGAGCAGACCGGAGGCTCTGGGTGTTCCACCACCCCCGAGGTGGAGGCTGGGACCTGCCAGGCAAGATGGGGCGGGGGACAGTCCTTCTCGTTGGACCACTGGGAGGGGAAATGACCCCAAACAGCAGCACATCCTTGAAACTGGGCCTGAAGGGGGTGCCGAGGTCCAGTGGTCGCTGGTGGAGGTGTCGCAGCGGTCACTTGGATGCCAGAGGCAGCCCCTCTCAACCCCCCTTTGCCTAGGAGTCACCCGCTTTGTCCTTCTACCCACTCACCTGCTGGACCCCTGGGGGCAGGCATCCCCTGCTGCAAATCCAGATCCGGGACCCACACCCTGCCAGCCTGCTCCTCACAGGTGCTCAGCAGGGCATGATCAAGGAAATAAAGGCAAGAAGGAAAAAAGAAAAGGCCTGGGGGAACATGCAGGCAGGAAGTGGTGTGAAACCCACCTAGCTACCAGACACCCAGGTGAGAGCCTCTGGGCTTCGGCTCTGTGTTCAGGGTGCAGCCTCGGGAGACTGGGTCCCTGGGGGTCAGAGGAGAGGGCAGCATCTCCTGCCACACCTGGACGCAGGCAGGACCCCGAGAGCCGCAGGTCTCCAGGTAAGGTAGGGGGGTTTGTTACAGGAAGAGAAGGAAGTACCCGTGGGGTGGAGCCTGACGGAGGGGGTGAGCCACAGGGGAGACGCCTTCCCCACACCCCTTCTCCCCTTTCTGCTTCAGCAGGAAGCGGCCATCCTCACAGACCCCAGGAGACCCTCCCCAGAGCAGGGGCTGAGAAGCCCCTGCACCCAGCCCCTCCCTAGGCTGATTTTGCTGGAAGGGCCCGTCCCCTGAAGTTGGGAAGGGAAGGGGCAGGAGGAGGGGTCAGGCTGGGAGAGAGCGTCCCATGAGAACTAGGATCTGATTGACCTCAAATGAGGGGGTCCAGGGCAGAGAGACCCAGGGGATGGGCAGGTGCAACTTGGGGAGCTCTGGGCAAAGCCCCCTCTGCCCCCACCTCCCTCCCCCACTCCCCCACAGGCTAAGCTGGTGGTGTCATGGGGGCGCTGGTTCTAGCCCTGTGGGCTCTGCTGGTGTCTTTGGACCCTGCTGGCAGAGCCAGAGAGCCAGGTAAGGACGGCCTTCTCGGCTGCGAGGGCTCCTGGGGGCGGTGGGCACATCCCGCGGGGACAGCTCTTAGCTGGGTGGGTGCACAGCGCACTCCTCCGCAGCCGGTGCTGCCCCCCAGGGAAGAACCTGAGCTGCTACCAGTGCTTCAAAGTCAGAAGCCCGGAGTTTTGCTTGCCTGCGGTGTGCTCCTCCACTGACCAGGTCTGCGTCTCCCACGTGTTGATCATCACCCTGAGTGAGTTCTTGGCCCCGTGCGGAGGGGGACTCCGGGAACTCAGCCCTGGATCCTTTGGGGTCTCAGCGGGGAACTGATGGAGGCTCCCTTCAGGGGACCCCGGCCTGCACCCACCTTTGCCTGATCCCCATCCTGAGCACAGGGGAGGGGCCGGCTGCTCAAGGTTAAGCCTGGGGGCTTCTGGAAGGGGCTGGCCGCTGGTCTCTCTCCTTCTCTGTGGTGCCACGTGGCAGCCCATGATATGATGTAAGGCAATGCATACAGTTGTCATACGTGTGCGTGCTCAGTCGCTCAGTTGTGCCCGGCTCTGCAATCCCATGGACTGCAACCCGCCAGGCTCCTCTGTCGTGAATTTTCTAGGCAGGAATACTGGAGCGGGTTGGCATTTCCTACTCCAGGGGGATCTTCCCGACTCAGGGATGGAACCCGAGTCTCTTGCATCTCCTGCATTGGCAGATGGGTTCTTTACCACTAGCACCACCTGGGAGGCCCCGTGCAATTGTCGTATATACAGTACAATAAGGTTCAACCTAGCGAACACCATGCACGCAACAGGTACAGCACACTCGCACACACAGCACAGCAGCACGAGGAGGAGGGCTCCTCCAAGGCGACCTTTCCTGCAGCTAGGCTGTTCTGAGTGTCCTGCTTCCCTCCGGAGCTTCCTTCCAAGGTCTCTGCACGTCTCTGAGTGAAGGGGGACGGGAGCCCCAGCTGGGATCAGCCCCTCCAGTTGCCCTCCCTTTTCTCTCTGCTCAGCTTCCCCCATCTCCCCGGGACTCCCAGGCCCCTGGCTGCCTGGGTGTCCAGGCTGTCTGTGGTTTCAGGGAAGAGCCCAGACCAGGGCCAGCAGCCCTGAACCTTGCCTTTGCTGTGACCTCAAAGGTGACCTTGGGCAGCTGTGCGCCCAGAGCTTCGCAGAGCCTGGCCTGTGAAAGGGTCGGGAGAAGGTGTCAGTGCCCGCTTGGGGCCTGGCCTTCACTGCCCGCCCTGGGCTCTTCCGCCTCCTGGATGCTGTCCCCTTCCCTGCAGGACTACCGGTGAAGACCCTGCTCAGCAAGCGCTGTGCCCCCAGGTGCCCCAACACCAACATGGAGTTCGAATGGCTGTCGGACTCGGGGGTGCTCAGCAAGATCGTCCGGCACTGCTGCTCCAGATCTCTCTGCAACAGGGCCCCTGCCCTGCAGGAGGGCCCCAGGGCCCTCCCACGGGGGCTCCTGCTTCGGGTGGGCCTCAGCCTCCTCTGGGTCCTGCTATGAGGACCCTCAGCCCAAAGCGCACCCTGCCCCCGTCGCTCTCGAGACCCTGGGTGGCACATGCCCCTGAGGGGAGGTGCTATCACCTCACCGTGGGCCTGGCCACCTCTCCTGTCCCCAGCAAGGGCCCTTCACTCACACAGCCTGGGACCGTAGCCCCCGCTGTGTTGGGGAATGCACATTTCTCAGCTTGGGGTAACAGTCCCTGCCCTGAATAGATGATCCAGGCCCCTGTGTTGTGGGAAAAGAGGTGGGGAAAGCCAGAGGGTGGCTCTGGCTCTGCTTCTGACCCGCTCTGCGCTCTCGGCCCCTCCACGTCCACCATCCTGGCCATCTCTGTCCCTGGCTTAGGCAGAGTCCTGCAGGGGGACCGTGACCATCGCTCCCTCCAGAGACAATAAAGTCACTGCTTGCCCACACCCCCTCCTGCCTCCTCCTCATCTCTACCCACTGTGCCCAGACTCCAGCTCTTCGGCCAGCGCTCAGCAGACCTCTGTGGTTGGGCGCTATCCAGTGTGGGAGTAGTGCACGAAACTGTCCATCTAGGTTGCAGCCCACCGAATGGGGGACAGGACCAGCATTGGCCGAGCAGGCACCACAGGCTCAAGGCCAGGCCCTCAGGACAGCCAGCTAGCCAGGGGTGGAGATGGAGTGTCAGCATCTGGGGCACAGGCCCAGTAGGGCAGTAGGGTGGAGAGATGCTGGGAGAGGACGTCTGAGTGGTGGGGCGGATGGCACCCATGTTTGGTGCTCAGGTGGGTTGGACAGGGTAGGTGCTGATGGAAGGCCTGGAGGTGCCCAGGATGGTCCAGGCTTGGCTTGGGGGAGGGTCACCCAGGACGGGGCACAAGGAGGGAGTAGGTTGGGACTAGTGAAACTAATGACAAGCTCACGGCTGTCCAGGCTGCACCAGGACCCCACTGGACATCCAGGGGGACGTCTTGGAGGACCAGGCAGCAGAGGACAGGAACCAAGAATCAGCGGGTGGGGGCAGTGTTGCCAGGCCACAGGCCTCCAGAACCCAGAAGAACTCTGGGCCCACACACCTGTTTGGCACGCCTGGTTTCTCAGGCTTACCCTGCCCGCGAGTCTGCACGCTTCCTCCACACCCAGGGTCTGCACACTGGCCTAGCTCCAGGTTCTTACATCTGCCTCCCACCAGCGCACACCTGACCCCAATCTCCAACTCCTGGCCATCTTCCCATGGACCAAGATGGGCCGGCTGGCCCTCGGTTCTCTGGCGCCTTCATGGATTCATGGTATGGGCGTGGCTCCCCTCTGTGCAGAGAGACTGCCGGGGTGACCTGGAAGTCTTTGGATGAGAGTCCCAGAATGCCCACCTTAAAGTGGGACCTCTCTCCCGTTCACTCAGGGTGTGGATTTTCATGCTGAACTTAAATCCCCCAGGTCCCCTGGCCTGGCCAAGCAGACGGTCACCATCTACTGCTTCCGTCTCCCTACGTGAGGTTCCTGGCCCATTGAGGCATAAAGAATCTCACTTCCTGAGTTTAGACCAGTCCATAAGGCCAGTGCAGAAGGGAAATGGTCACGCGGTAGAGCTGGGGTCTTCCCTCCAAGCTAGGAATCTGTGTGTGTGATCTGGGTCAGAGGCCACCACGCCCCATCTCCCCACGATCCGCTGTGCCAGCCAGTCTCTGCTTTCCTCTCCATGAAGATGGGCACCTTGAGGGCTGAGCATCCTGGTCTCTGTTCTGGACAGGGGGCCTGGGACTGTAGGTCTTCTGGCCATACTTTCAGATAGAAATCAGAAACTTTCCTGAATAAATGGATAAATGAGTAAAGCCTGAATGAAGGAAAGATGAAGATGATTGACAACCGCATGAGAAAGGTATTCTTGAGCAGTGAGTAGCTGCTTCATGGTGGCTGAGCATGTGGTTTGAGAAGCTGGAGCCATCCTCAACCACTCGGCTTCCCCCACTCCCTCTGACCTGAGATAATGCTGGATCACAAGCCTCCTGACACCACACCTTCCCGCTTTTCCCGGGGGCCTGAGCAACATGTGGCCACCCAACCCAAAGCTGGTCTGCGCCAACAGCAGGACCACTGACGTGCAGGCACCACCGTAGCCATCCTCAGCTTCAGGATTTTTGCTGCAGATTCTTTGGCCACTGGAGTCTTTTTTCACAGTCTCTGCTGGGAAACTCCAAGCCAGCTACAGCCTCCATTCCAGCAGGTGTCCAGCTTCATGCCGACACTCAGAGGTACCCAATGCTGTCTCCATCTGATCATGCCTTGCCTTTCCCTTCTGCCCCACATCCTTCATAATTGAGTTTCTGATTCTCTTAGCTTGTACTACCTTATTTTAACTATAAAATGGATTTGGTGAGCCAACATTCATAGATTCCCCATCCCCTGACCTCTCTTCACCGGTTCTGCCTGCAGAGTTCTCCCCGTCCTCGTCCTGTCGTGGGGCCTGATCCCACTGATGGAACCTGGGTGTCCCCCAGATGGCCTGCAAGAGGTCGGGGCTCTACGAAGGCACTGCAGGACAGTCCGAAGGCAGTGTGTGTGGGGAGGTGGGGGAGGGACTGTGAAGACCTAGGAGGGAAAGCCGGCAGTGGGGGCATCCCACTGCTGCTTCCACTCACCTTGCCCTAAAAAGAGAGACCCGAGCACTGCACATTCCCATCCGCCACGTCCGTGGCCCAGCCACGGGTCAGGCTGCGTGTGAACGCCACACGCCGCAGAGCCCAAAGGACTCTGCTCTCCTTCACGACCTGTCCCCCCTCCACCCCCACCAAGGTCTTCTGCTCAACCTTGAACAGAGCAGTCTCGTAGGCTCACGTTGTTCCAAATGTCCAGATTTTTATCATTTAACAATAAATTACCCCACAGGCCATGTTCTCTGACCATATCCACTTAAATTAAACATCTAAAACAAAGAAGATAAACTTTTAAATCCCAACTATTTCTGAATTATTACATTTCAATTAGTTCATCTGTTGAACAAGGAATTATAATATGATTTTTTTTAATTCCTTGAACTGATGGGTGATAAAATCAGGACAAACCTCTATTTTAAAAAGAAAATGGGCAATGCGAGGAAAATGGATAGATTACAGGCTTATGTTATGAAAGGAGAGGTGCTGGAACATCAAGAAACCACGTGCTTAAATCTAGAAACTGGAAAAAGAAAAATTAAACCAAAAGAAATCAAAATAAGGCCAGGAGTATGATTTAGTGAAATAGGAAACCAAAATGAAACAGAGAAGATCCACAAAACTGAGGAACTAACAACCTGTCTGACTGTGATGGTGGTTCTATCGGTGTTTACATTTGTCAAGCTCAACAAAGCGTCCATTTCAAAGGGGTGCTTTTTCTTGGATATAAATCACTAGCAGAGTTGACTCAATTATCACCAAAGAGTCATTGCATGGAATAGATATGAATATTTAGATGCAATGAAGTATTTCCTAGTGAAAAATACAGATTACCAAATTTGACCCAAAAAGTAAAATTTCCAAGTTCCTTTTACAAAGCAAGCATAATACTGATAGCTAAACCTGACGATGATACTAAAAAGGAGATCAGAGCATTTTGCGGGTCAGTGCAACAATCTTAAATAAAGTAAAATATTAACAAACCAAATCAACAGCATACGATACAATAACATGACTGGGTGTGTATCAGCCCTGGAGGCAGGAGCTTAACTGTATAGGAAGGTGCTGGTTACAGTCATACAAAGGTGCTGGACAGGATTGGCACTCCCTAACGTTGTATTTGAGACACAGCAAATGAAAGTAAACAAGCAAAACGGGTAGAGGCAAGAGAATTTGGGAATTACAATCTCTATTGCAACTAAATAGTATGTTTCAAAAACCCTAAAAAGTCAATGGTATAACTAGCAAAATCAATAAAAATCATTCAATGTTAGTAGAATATGAAACTGAAGTGAAAATCAGTAGCCATTTTATACATAGGCGATAGCCAACCAGAGGCTGTAATGGGAGAGAATTTTTTATTTACTATTGGAGAAGAGGGACCTAATATTTAAAAATAAATATGACTAAAAATATGCACAATCTAAAGGAGGAAAATTCAACAAACTCCCAAAAGATACAGCAGTAGCTTTGAACGATTGTAAAAACACTCCTTACATTAAATATCATTAAAATGTCAGTTCTTTCTAATTTATAAGATTTTTAATTAATGTGATTACTATAAAAATAACAGCATTCTTTTTTTCAGTTGGACACACTGAAAGACGTAAACAAAAACATTCAAGATCACTTAGAAAAAGAATTAAGTTGTGGGAGTAATTAGTACTACCAGAGGTTAAAATATAACTTCTAAGAAAAAAAAAATTTAAACAATGTGTTACTGTTCTGTGAATGGACAATCAAACGAAGTAGAATAAAAAGACCAGAAATATACCCAAGAACATATGGAAATTTAGTGTATGATAAAGGAGGAATCTCTAATCACTGGAGCAAAGATGAACCTTTAAAAAATAATTGGTTTGTGAACAAATAAGTGACTACGTAGAAAGTCAAAACTGGATCCGTACTCAGGCATCCATACATCATACCTGAGAATAAACTAAATATTAAACAACTGAAACTATACAAATACCCAGAGAAATGATATGTGAGTATCTTCATAACCTGGGTGTGGAAACAGGCTTCCTATGTATAATTCAAAATCCAAATGCAAGCAAAGATAGACTGATTTGTTTACATACAAATATAAAGATTTTTCATGACATACACACCACCCCCCAGAGGATATAAAGAAATTTAAAAATTTAGGGTGAGGGAAGGGGGCTGAATCAAATATGAATGATACATGAAAAAAATTAACAAAGATATATGAAATAACACATAAATATAAAAAAAATATGCTTGCCTTCAGTCGCCAAGTAAATTCAGAGAAGATGGTGCATACCTGCCACAGGGGGCGTTGTGGAGAGCGTGGGGCTACAGGGCAGAGCCAGCCCTGGCTCGGAGGGGACGGAGGAACACTCTCCTCGCCCACTGGACGAGGCTATAAAACCAAAATGAAATACATGGGGAAGCCACATGAGGACTCTGAACAGAAAGTAGTAGTAGGAAGA
This sequence comes from Capricornis sumatraensis, assembly GCF_032405125.1. NCBI lineage: Eukaryota > Metazoa > Chordata > Mammalia > Artiodactyla > Bovidae > Capricornis > Capricornis sumatraensis. The sequence goes on along the minus strand of NC_091079.1, from coordinate 20,774,275 downwards.
CTGGGAAATAAGACTTTGAAGTGGCACCAAAGTGTGATAAGTTTCCCCCTTTTCATCTCCGGTTTTCTCTAGACTTGACCTATGATAAGACAGCCCACAGCCTTTTTTTTGGGGGGGGCGGGGGGGGGGGCATTCCACACAGCGTGCACACAGCTTGCAGGATCTTAGTTCCCTGACCAGGGACCGAACCCGGCGCCAGCAGTGAAAGCACTGAGCCCCAACCACAAGACCGCCAGGGAATTCCCGAGACAGCCCACATCCCGAACGTGAACACAGACAGGAGACGCAACTCCCTCTTGGTCTAAGTCAATGAGTGGGGAAAATCGCGACTTCAGCAGCCCTCAGCACGCCTGAAGCTCCGAGAGAAGGGACCTGGCCTCTCCAGTCAGAGGACCTGTGACCCCAAGTCTGCAGGGTAAAACCCACTGACGTTTTTCTCTAGCTCTTCGCACCTCATGACCCCGAGTGTGGCTGCAGGGGTGGGAAGTAAACAGCGCTGTGGAATAATTAAGCTCCGGCTTTCTGACTAGATGACGGAAAAGAGGAACCGCACAGAACTAGAAAATGCCAGAGGGACCGCCGGGAGTGAGAAGCCTGGGAGAGAATCCCGTAAAGATGTTTGTGAAAAGATGAGCTTCCCAGGTGGCACTAGTGGTAAACAACTCACCCACCAATGCAGGAGATGCGGGTTCGATCCCTGAGTCGGGAAGATCCCCTCGAGGAGGAAATGGCAACCCACTCCAGTATTCTTGCTGGGAAAATTCCATGGACAGAGGAGCCTAGCAGGCTACAGTCCATAGGGTGGCAGAGAGTCAGACACGACCAAAGTGGCTTAGCACGTAGCAGGCTCACTCCTGAGCGGAGCAGTCCAGTGACGGAGGCTGCAGCTGCCGACACCCCTCCCAAGCTCTGAGCCCCTGTCAGGAGCCCACAGTGTGGACACCACCCTGACGGAAGGTCTCTGGTGGTCCTTCCTTCTCACAGCCTGGGCATGGCTGTGGGGGTCCTGGGGTGTGTTTTAGGCACCAGACGGAGCTGTGTGTGTAAAAGAGTGAACGCGTGTGTCAGAGAGCATGTGCGTGACTGTGACAGTGTGAGTGTGTATAACTACAGTGCAAGCGTCCCGCAGGTACCACCTTGGTTACAAGGGACCGAAGCCGACACCACCATGAACACAACCACATTTCCTCCACATAAACAAGCCCAAATGAACACACTTTCCACAAGACTGTCACTCTTTGAAAGTGTTGAGGCCCTGAAAGAAATCAAAACTGAGGCCTGTTCCAAATCAAAGGGACCTCAGGAGGCCAGACAAGCGGGTGGGACCTGAGGTTGGGTGTGTGGTGGGCGGGAGAAGGGCAAGGGGGGCTCGGGCAGACTCAGGAAAGGCTGGTAAACTGGACCATTGTTGCGTGTCAGTGTTAACTTTGTCATTTTGATCACTGTACTATGTATGGTTATATGCAACGTTAAAATTCGGAATATCTGTGTAAAGGGTTGTATAGAATACTTCTATACTTGTTTGCAACCTTTTATAAGCTTGAAATTATATTCAAATGAGAAGTTTAAGCTATGAGCCTCTCTTAACAGAATCCTAGTCTTGTATTGCTCTTTCGTATAACTAGAGAAGGATATAGATTTTGCCCAAACTACCACCCTTCACTTTATCCAAAACATGTGATAAGTAGTATTTTCCTCCTCTATTCTGGGTCTTTCAAAAAATATTTAAGGACCTCTCTGGTGATCCCTTAGCCTGCCAATGCGGCGGACACTGGTTTGATCCCTGCTCTGGGAAGATTCCATATGCCGTAGCACGACTAAGCCCGTGCACTCTAGAGTCTGTGCTCGCCAAGACAAGCCACTGCCATGAAGAAAACCCTTGCACCACAACCAGAGAGCAGACCCCGCTCACCGCAGACAGAGAAAGCCTGAGCACAATGACCAAGACCCAGCACCGCCAAGAGCAAAGAAATGTATTTTAAAACCCAGTCAATGCTAAAAATGTTAAAAAAAATTTCAGATGTCCTCTTCTAAAAAATAAAAAAAAAAAACTATGCTACTTTGAAATGCTTCTTTTTCATTTCTACATGTGAAAAAAAATTGTACTTATCTTTTTTGTTGTTGATTTCTCACTTAATTGCATCTAAGTCAGAGACTATAGTCCCTAGGTATGACATAAGGAGTTTTGAGAAATGATAAAATCTGAACACTTTGAACAGATTCAAAGCACTGGAAGGTCTTGTTCAAGTCTTGGTTGCAGCACCTGAGTGCCAGGGGCAAGGGTGTTTAATTATTGCCACAGAAGGAGGGCCTGACGGAGCCGTGGGGCCATCTGTTCTATGGAGCATGAATTTGATACAATGAACTGTTCTTGCTCACCCCGTCCCTTGGCCCCCACTCTAGGGTTCTCTGTGGACCCCCACAAACCTCTTCCCCCACCTCTCCAGGGTGTGGAGCTTCCTCCCTGCCCCACAGGGTCAGTCACATCAGAGCTGACGGCTGAATCTGCTGCTGGCCTGGGTGGGTGGACCCGCAGGCGGGGAGACCCTGCCCCTCCCGCCAGCCAGCTGTGAGTCAGTGCCCCTCCCACCCTGGGGCCTCAGAGGCTGCACGTTTAAGACCCCCAGGAAGCCTTCCTGAGAACAGGGTTGCTTCTTACTTGCATCAGGGTAGAGCTCAGGTCTGGGGTTCAGGTGAGGATGCCTGGGACCAGAACCCACGTCATCAGGACAGAGGATTAGAGAAGCCAGGTGAAGGGTCGTACCTGGGCATCAAGGATGTGCCGGGTGCGGGGCTGAGGGAGACGGGGGCGGGGAGAGCAGGAACAGGAGGGGCCTGAGGCCAAGGGTCTGGGGGCAGCTCCTCTGCCTCCCCTCTCGCAGGCCTGGCTGACCGCAGGGTCCTCCCAAGCCTGCAGTGGGCCCCGGTGTGTGCACAGAGGGCTGACCAGCAGAAGTGGAGGGGGGCCTGCTGGGCCTCTTCAGCGTGGGTTCAGGACTATGTGGGCAGAAACCACGGAGAAGTGGGGTAGTGACGCCAGCCTGCCGGTGTTGAGTGCTGAGTGTCTGACCAGGGTCCCAGGAGGCACTTGTGCTCAGTGCTGGGGGTCAGCTGGGGTGCTGGGAGCCTGTGGACACCAAGGGTCTTCAGCGGGCAGTGGCAGGGTGGTCGGTCCCTCGGTGGACCTGAGTGGACCATGCCCCACCCAGCCTCCCTGCAGACCCTGGCCTGCAATGCAAGCATGGCCGGAAGGCCGACTCCTCCCCCGGCTGCTGTAAAGCTGCCCGCCCCCACTCCAGCGCTCGTGTTGTTTCTCCTCCAGCTTGGTCTCCGGGGGAGGGTGAGTCTAGGGCGGAGCTCAGCTGCCGGCCTGGGGGCCCCTGGTACGCCCTGTGGGTGGGGTTGGGCGTCTCCCCCTCCAGAGACCCCATGCTCTGCTGCTTCCTTCCATACGAAGGCCACAGGAACGTCCCAGGGTGAAGGAGGGGGTGACCTGAGGGACCTCGGGAGGGCGTGCTCTGGAGGGGGCTCAGGCCAGGGGCCCAGAGGCCCTCAGAGCCCCACAGAGACCCTCCCGTCTCACTGGGCTCAGAGGCTGTCCGCACTCCCCTCAGGCCCTCTCCCCACCTCTGCTCTGAAGGGAGTGACCCAGAGAGCCCATGCACTTGGAGAAGCTGGTCCTTGCTTCTGTCCTTCCCCTCATGTCTCACCTGTCCTTCCACTTCTACTCTCCTGGGGGGTGGGTGGGGGGTGACAGGCCCCTGGGGTGAGCCCTGGAGTGGGCCCAGGCTGCCAGAAGCTGTGAGCCTTCAGGCCCCCGGAAGCCTGCCCTCACCTCCCCCATTTCTGGAAGAGGGGCCCGCAGGCCTCCTGTGGGTGTTCCAAATTGTGCTCCAGCTGGAAAGCCTCTTTCTGAGGTTGGGTCTCTCCCACCCGACCCAGTAGGAGCAGGGGCGGGGTGGTGGCCAGTGGGGGGGTGCGGGTGGCTATTTGGTGATTTTCTCTCCATCTGTGGACTGTCAGAGGGACCCCTGCAGGCAGGCCCCGGCAAAGATGTCTAAACATCCCTGTCTGGTACTGGTGAAAACTGGGCTGAGCCGCCCGGCCCCTGTGGGTGCTAGGCAATCCCCTGCTCCCCTAAGTTCTGCACCCCACCCCATGGCATGCTGGAGAACGGGGCTGTGGGGCCGCACGTCTCACTCTCCAGGACCTGCTGAAGCCGCGCGTGATCAGGAATGCCCTGTCTTCCACGCGGCCCAGAGGCCTGGCTGGGCGCAGCCCTGATCTCCATCTCAGGTTCTGAAGAAGAGACGGTGATCCCCAGAGGCACGTGGGCTCCTGGGCCAAAAGCGACCCTCGAAACAGGAGCAGACCCCCAGAGAAACTTCAGCACGCCCGGGCCACCGGCTGTCCCGTGAGCCTGAGCAACTGCAGGCCTCTACCCTGCGCGGTGGGCTTCTGCTCAGCTGAGGGCCCGGCCTCCTCCAGGCCTGGCTTTGAGCGCCCTGCTTGCCTGCGCCCCGCTCCTGGCTCTGAGGGCCCTGCTTGCCCGCCCTGGCTGCACAGTCACGCAGGCTGAGCTGCCACCCATGGAAGGTGTGGGGTGGGAGGCGGTTGGTCGGAATCCCGGAATCCCGAACGCAGGAAACAGGACGGGTCCACTTCCTTGTGCAGGAGCCAACACAGAGCTAGCGCCCTGGACACCAAATCACAGCCGGCATCCCTCACAGGAGCATCCCTCACAGGAGTGGGGCGGGCTCCCTGTAACTCCACGTGAGCCGGTGAGGAGCCGGGGTGGGGTGTGGGCTGAGCCTCTAGACAGCATACCGGAGTCAGTTCGGTGAAGCCACGCCCGCTGCTGGCTATGCTGGGGGCTGGCTCTGGGCAACAGTGGGGTCCTGGGACGCCTCCTCCCGTGATCTGGACTCAGAAGTAACTCAGGAAATACCTGGAGTTCAGTCCTTTGAGCCAGTGAGCATGGACCTTTTCTGACCATGACATCTCCAGAAACATGTGTGTGCATGTGTGTGAATACACACACACATGCACACACATAGACTCACAGTCACATGAATACACACATATACACACCTATACACATCCACACATATCCACGTTCACATATACACACACACACATAAATATACACTCACACGCATGTGCACATACACAGATAAGCAAGATCGTAACACACACACACACACATACATGGAAAGGAGGGGTTAACAACAGATCCACCTTCCTCCCTCCCCTGGGGATGCCTTGGAGAAGGAGAAAAATTAGAAGAGAGAAAAAGGAAACCGCCAGGCAAACATCCTCATGAACTTGCTACTCAGAGCCTCATAGCAAACAGACCACGGGGTGTCCTTACCTTGGCCTGGTCGACTTATAATAAATACATCTGGATCTGAAGGGTCTGGCCCTGGGAAACGTCAGATTCTCCCCTGAGATGACTGGCATCCGAGGGCAACGTTTGTTTCAGGGGAAACACCCAGTGTTGGTTGTGGCCTCGCACACCGCCGAGAGCTCCTCAACCTGGACCCCAGTGAGGAAGGCGTCAGCGGGAGGCGCTCAGTCCTCGCACTGCCCTGCTTCCCATAGGAGCTGGACAGTCCAACTCCTGAACTGCCTCCAGTCAGGGCTGTGATAGGATCACTTTTGTTATGATGACAAGAAATTGAAAAGCAAAAGGTTAGTCGCTCAGTCGTGTCCAACTCTTTGCAATCCCATGGAATGTAGCCCGCCAGGCTCCTCTGTCCATGGCATTCTCCAAGCAAGAATCCTGGAGTGGGTTGCAATGTCCTCCTCCAGGGGATCTTCATGACCCAAGGATCATACCCGCATATTCTGTGTCTCCTGCATTGCAGGCGGATTCTTTACCGCTGAGCCACCAGGAATGCGCCTTGTTGACAAGAGAAGGGAGTGGGAAACCGAGGCCCTGGGAGCCAAGATGCCTGAACACACATCCTTGATAGAGAACAGTGGAATCCTGAGGTAGCCATGGGGACCAGGTCCCACCAGAGTAGGAGACAGACCTGGACCCACGGAGCTGCCAGGGGACAGACAGAGGGACGTTAGGAAGCGGAGTTTGTTCTCTGGCCGCTGTTAGTAGGTAAAAGTTAGCCCTTTAGACGAGCTGGGATAATGAGAAAGAGGTCCGACCAGTTTTCTACTCAATGGAAAGTCTTTTCTCTTGTGACCCATTAAACAGATGCCACTCTGGTAACTCAATAAAGAACTGATTACTCAAAAACCCATGCTGTGGTGGACGGCCTTGCCAGGTAACCATGGAGTCCCACAACTGTGTCGTGTAGGAGCAGGCTGCTTTGGGGGAAGTGGCGGCAGAAGATCCTTCACCGCTTTAACAGCGGGAGGGTGGAGGGGCTGTGTCAGTCCTCAGCGCCCTGCCATCCACTCGCCTCGGCCCAAAGCAGCAGCTGCCTTTTTATGCCACTTCTGGAGCCTGCTGGGTCCGCTTCTACCCTCTGAGTGGTCAAATACCTCGATTTGTTAGAGTTCCCTGATATTAAACTCCCCCTGCTGAGATAACCTAGGTGATTTCTGTCTCTCCACTGGCACCGGCCCAGCCACTAAACAGACGACTTGTTGGGGTGTTTGAATTTAGGGGAAAATCACTTTCCTCATCCAGGAATCATGTGATTTCTGGTTACAAAGCAGCTGGGGAAAAAATCTGAATGTGAAACAGGCCCTGAGCAGAACCAAACCTCAGGACTCTCAGGGCACACGGCCCAGAAGTGTTCTCAACAGACCACACCACGCTCAGGCGATATTAGAGTGGCTGTGTCTAAGGGGGAAGGGCGTGGCCTTTGCTGAAACCAGAACTGGGACTGGGACTCCAAGGCTGCCTGAAGCGCTGTCTGGAGCCCCTGGGAGAGCCCTCCAGCTAGATTCCTACCCCCAGCAGAACCCTTGAGCTGGACCCCCCAGAGAGAGCCCTCCAGCTGGACCCCCCAGAGAGAGCCCTCCAGCTGGACCCTGGGGACCCTGACGTCATCCCTCACTACTTTGCCAGCAGCCACAGCTCAGTTGCTCAGTCACCTCACAGTCCATGCCCCAGGGGTCTCCTGCATCAGAGGTTGGGCAGATTGGACTGGGTGCCCTGCTCAGTCCTCAGGGACTGAAATCAAGGTGTAGGCCAAGCTGGGCTATTCTCTGATGCCCAGGGGTCTCATCAGGTTGGTGACAGAACTCTTTATCTTGTGGGGCTTAGGCCCACCTTCCCTTGTTGGGGGCCACTTGAGACCCATTCCTTTCGGGTGCATCTGTCTCCCTGACACCCCTTCCGCAGGGCGCATGAGGTTCAATGGACTCCCGCACACCTGTGCACCTTGGGGTGGGCGCCATGTCTGCAAATCCCTTCAGGGCATGGAGCCCAGTGCTCGCGTGGGTCACTGGGACAGGAATTCAACTCAGACTCCTGCTGACATGCGCTCTGCCTCACAGCATCACCTGACCATCTGAGTGTGAAAGGGAAGCAGCGTGCCTGGGTCTCTTGACTCAGCACACCATCCGCGACTGCAGCTGCCATCTGCTTTCCCCCCCGACGACCTGCGGAGATAGCGCCAGCAATGCTGGGGGCGGGGATGCTGAGCAGCCTGGGCTGGTTCTGGGTGGCTGGGCCTGCTGAGCCCCTGCCTGCTGGTGGGGGCGGGGGGCGGGCAATGGCTGCCCCCTCGCAGTGTCAGAGCTTGGTTTCTCCCCTGGACATGCCCAGTGTGGATGGGAGGGCACTCGAAGCCTGGACAAGCCCCCCATCCCCACAGCCCCCGCCACCTCTGGTGCACTGGGAGACCCACTGCAGCCTCTGACATAGCCAGGCTACATGGGAGTCTGCAAAAAGTGCCCTGGGAGTCCACCCTCAGGGACACACCACATGGACTCCCACACTCAGTGGCAGAAACATGTGCACTAGCCTGGATGGGACTGGCCCCTCCCTGCCGGAAGTTCAGGGCGGTTAAGATTGGTCTTGGGTTACTGAGTCAGGCAGAAGTAATGTTCCTGGAAGCTCAGCATCATGAAGAAAAGGACCTGCTGTCCATAGTAGGGACACCAGAGGGAGAGCCCTTCCAGGAGACTGGCCTCTGCTGGAAACTGGCTTGGGAGGCCAGTAAGGGCCAGGGAACAAGCTAGTCAAGAGGTCACGCTGCCAACAACCGCGGGGTGGGGGGCACCTCCCCCCACCCAGGAGGGCTCTATGCATCCCCATCGCTGTGTCACTGTGGCACCTGGTGCCTTTAGACGGCAATGGCGAGCAGCAGTGGAGATGCAGAGGTAGAGAACAGGCTTATGGACAAGGGTGGAGGGGAGGAAGGAGAGGCGGAAGCATAGACACTGCCATGTGCAAGATAGACAGCCAGTGGGGCTTTGCTGTGCGACTCAGGGAACTCGAACTGGGGGTCCTTAACAACTTAGAGGCGGGGGAAAGGGTGGGAGGTGGGAGGGAGGGTCAAGACCAAGGGGACACATGTATACCTATGGCTAATTCATGTTGATGCATGGCAAAAATCAAGCCAATATTTTAAAGCAATTATCTTTCAATTAATAATAAATAAAAAAATTTTAAAAGGTCAGTGGCCAGGCAGGGTTGGGTAGGGGTGTTTATTAGACGTCACTGGTCAGTGTGGGATCTGTTATTCTCTGATGACCTGAGAAGAATATATAAAGGAAAGCCTACTCTAACATTGCTGAACCAGCTGGGCTGAATATTTCTGCCTGCCATGGGGAATCAAGTGAAGGGCTCAGGCGAAGGACCCTGTGCACACACAGCATCAGTGCGGAGCTGGGACCCTGTGCACACACACAGCATCAGTGCGGAGCTGGGACCCTGTGCACACACAGAGCATCAGTGAGGACCTGGGATCCTGTCATACACAGAGCATCAGTGCAGACCTGGGACCCTGTGCACTCACAGCATCAGTGTGGAGCTGGGACCCTGTGCACACACACAGCATCACTGCGGAGCTGGGACCCTGTGCACTCACAGCATTGTTGCAGAGCTGGGACCCTGTACACACACACAGCATCAATGCAGAGCTGGGACCCTGTGAACACACAGCATCAGTGCGGAGCTGGGACCCTGTGCACACACTGAGCATCAGTGCAGAGCTGGGACCCTGTGCACACACACAGCATCAGTGCAGAGCTGGGACCCTGTGCACACACTGAGCATCAGTACACAGAGTTTCAGTGTGGAGCTGGAACCCTATGCACACACACAGCATCAGTGCGGACCTGGGACCCTGTGCACACACATAGCATCAGTGCGGAGCTGGGACCCTGTGCACACACACAGCATCAGTGCAGAGCTGGGACCCTGTGCACACACAGTGTCAGTGTGGAGCTGGAGCCCTGTGTACACATACAGCATCAATGCAGAGCTGGAATCCTGTGCACACACAGCATCGGTGTTGAGCTGGAACCCTGTGCACACACAGCATCAATGTGTAGCTGTGACCCTATGCACACATTCAGTATCAGGGCAGAGCTGGGACCCTGTGCACACACTCAGTATCAGGGCAGAGCTGGGACCCTGTGCACACACAGTGTCAGTGTGGAGCTGGGACCCTGTGCACACACTGAGTATCAGGGCAGAGCTGGGACCCTGTGCACACACTGAGTATCAGGGCGGAGCTAGGACCCTGTGCACACACACAGCGTCAGTGCGGATCTGGGACCCTGTGCACACACAGCGTCAGTGTGAAGCTGGGACCCTGTACACACACAGCGTGAGTGCAGAGCTGGGACCCTGCGCACACACAGTGACAGTGTGGAGTTGGGACCCTGTACACACAGTGAACATCAGAGCAGAGCTGTGACCCTGTGCACACATACAGCATCAATGCAGAGCTGGAATCCTGCCGGAAGCCAGCACAAGGAGTCCCGCCCGTGGCAAAGGTCATGAGGTTAAGGGCCCCGACAGGCAAAGGCAAGTCAGGCCTTAAGGGAGCCTCGCTGGATCTGCTCGTGCATCTGCCCCCAAACCAGAGTCTGCCTGCCGTACTGCATTGTGCTTTTCGCCTACTCTCCTTACATTATACTGGGGGGGGGGGGGGGGGGGGGGGAGGGGGTATCCCCCACCCCCTCTCTCTGAAAAGGAGTTAACTTAGGAGTCCAGTTAATAAATCTCCTGGGTGTGACAAGGGTGTTTCAGTCCAAAAACCTCTCTGCTGGCAGACTAGCTTGTGTGACAGAATTATCTACACTCTTGCTACTATGTACATCATTGTTTACAACCTCTCAACCATAAACAGCACAGAGAGTTTGGAGTATTTTGAAAGTCTTAGCATAGGGTTTTTCTAAAGATAACAATCATGTTGGTGAAGGGTTTCATTGCTGAGTTAATGATTGCCGCCAGGCCTCCATATCCTTAGGCACCTAGGGGTATGTTAATCGATGTAACTGGAATGTAGAAAAAGAAATATAGTAGTTTTGATGTTAGCAATACTAGACTTTTTGAGTTAATGATTTTCTCTTTTGTTATAGATCACTGTACTCCTCTTTCTTTGTTATAAATCATTGTGTCCTTGCTATGTAAAAATGTAACTTTATCACTATCTTAAGACTAAATAGATCTTAAGGGGAAACAAGTTTTCTGATCGATTAACCTTTATCAGTAGAAAGAAAGGTGGGGCCATAAAATGTTCATCGGTCTCCAGACCAGAAGGTATCGTAAAACAAATGTAAGACCCTTGTGAGAACAAAGACATGCTGAGAACACTGTCCTTAGATAAGGTCGGAGCAGCTGACCCTGTGTGACTCTGTTTCTTACATTTATCTCTATGTATAACTAAAAGTATAAAAGTGGACCTGAAAAATAAAGAAACAGACCAGTTCCTGGAAAAACTGGTTTCCCCCGTGTGGTCTTTTCTCATTCTCTTCTTTTCTGGCTGAATTCCCATCTGGAGTGCGGAGGCTCACCAAGCCTACTAATTTTGCCTGGGCTTCTAAGATCTGACCGGGGAGGACTTTGTGTCCCCACTCCTTCGGGAGACCGGGAAGACGCCTGTGGCCTACGTAGGTGGTGCGAACTCCTTGTCTTGGAGTTTTATTGGTTTTCTGCGTAAACCAAATTATTCAGCCTCTTTCCTCCACTAATTTTCCTACTACACTATTCTTTCCTAATCTCTCTTTATGTTTCTAATTAAATAGTTCTTTCCTAGGACGCCGACTCCGTCCCCGCTTCGAATTCCCTGGATCCACCAGGGCTGGACCCAGGCAGAATCTTGTGCACACACACCATCAGTGCGGAGTTGGGACCATGTGCATACAATGAATATCAGTACAGAGCTGGGACCCTGTGCACACACAGCGTCAGTGTGGAGCTGGGACCCTGTGCGCACACACAGCATTGGTGCAGAGCTGGGACACTGTGCACACACACAGCATCACTGTGGAGCTGGGACCCTGTGCACACACAGCATCAGTGCAGAGCTGGGACCCTGTGCACATGCAGCATCAGTGTGGAGCTGGGACCCTGTGCACACACACAGCATCACTGTGGAGCTGGGACCCTGTGCACACACAGCATCACTGTGGAGCTGGGACCCTGTGCACACACAGCATCAGTGCAGAGCTGGGACCCTGTGCACATGCAGCATCAGTGCTGAGCTGGGACCCTGTGCACACACAGCATCAGTGTGGAGCTGGGACCCTGCGGACACACTGAGTATCAGTGTGGAGCTGGGACCCTGTGCACACACAGCATCAGTGCTAAGCTGGGACCCTGTGCACACACAGCATCAGTGCTGAGCTGGGACCCTGTGCACACACTGAGTATCAGGGCGGAGCTGGGACCCTGTGCACACACAGCATCAGTGCGGAGCTGGGACCCTGTGCACACACAGCATCAGTGCTGAGCTGGGACCCTGTGCACACACAGCATCAGTGCTGAGCTGGGACCCTGTGCACACACAGCATCAGTGTGGAGCTGGGACCCTGCGCACACACTGAGTATCAGGGCGGAGCTGGGACCCTGTGCACACACACAGTATCAGTGCAGAACTGGGACCCTGTGCACACACAGCATCAGTGCTGAGCTGGGACCCTGTGCACACACAGCATCAGTGCTGAGCTGGGACCCTGTGCACACACAGCATCAGTGTGGAGCTGGGACCCTGCGCACACACTGAGTATCAGGGCGGAGCTGGGACCCTGTGCACACACACAGTATCAGTGCAGAACTGGGACCCTGTGCACACAGAGTATCAGTGCTGAGCTGGGACCCTGTGCACATACACAGCATCAGTGCAGAGTTGGAACCCTGTGCACACACAGCATCAGTGCGGAGCTGGAACCCTGTGCACACACAGTATCAGTGAAGAGCTGGGACCCTGTGCACACACAGCATCAGTGCTGAGCTTGGACCCTGTGCACACACAGTATCAGTGCGGAGCTGGGACCCTGTGCACATGCAGCATCAGTGTGGAGCTGGGACCCTGTGCACACACACAACATCAGTGTGAAGCTGGGACCCTGTGCACACACAGCATCAGTGTGGAGCTGGGACCCTGCGCACACACTGAGTATCAGGGCGGAGCTGGGACCCTGTGCACACACACAGCATCAGTGCAGAGCTGGGACCCTGTGCACACACAGCATCAGTGCTGAGCTGGGACCCTGTGCACACACAGTATCAGTGCAGAACTGGGACCCTGTGCACACAGAGTATCAGTGCTGAGCTGGGACCCTGTGCACATACACAGCATCAGTGCAGAGTTGGAACCCTGTGCACACACAGCATCAGTGCGGAGCTGGAACCCTGTGCACACACAGTATCAGTGAAGAGCTGGGACCCTGTGCACACACAGCATCAGTGCTGAGCTTGGACCCTGTGCACACACAGTATCAGTGCGGAGCTGGGACCCTGTGCACACACAGCGTCAGTGCTGAGCTGGGGCTCTTCTTCACTAAACATGCTGTTTCTGTCTGGACGTTTTGATCATCTTTGGGCAACTTTCAGGGTTTCCCAGATGGCTCTGTATTAAAGAATCCTTGTGCAATGCAGGAGACACAGGAGACAGGTTCAATCTCTGGGTCAGGAAGATCCCCGGTGGAGCAAATGGCAACCCGCCCCATATTCTTGCCTGGAAAAAATCCCATGGACAGAGGAGACTGGCGGGCTACAGTCCTTGGGGTCTCAGAATTGGCAGTTAACAAGAAAACCAAGCAGTTGGGAAGAAACTGTCATTCAGCTGCTCAAAGCCCCAACCCAGGGGAGGCTCCAAGGATTAACAGAACCCTCCGCCCCAGTTCTTAAACCCAACATTTGAAGCAAATATTTCAAGGGACCCTCCTAGGCTCCAAGCATGGTGATTCTCATTAATCACAGAGGTCCTGTTCTATGGAGTCAGTGAGAAAACAGAGTTGGCAAGTACACAACCACAGGAAAACACAGGGCCACCTTTCCACCACCCCATCAACACATAAATATCCACAAGATACATATCTGATTAGCAGTTAATTTCCAAAATAGATACAGAACTCATACAGCTCAAAGACAAAAAACAAGTAATCCAGTTTTAAGATGGGCAGAGGACAGATGGCTAACAGATTCATGAAAAGATGCTCAGCATCACTAACCATCAGGGAAATGCAAATCAAAACCACAATGAGAGATTGCCTCTCACCTGTCAGAATCAGTTCAGTTCAGTTCAGTTCATTTCAGTCACTCAGTCGTGTCTGACTCTTTGTGACCCCATGAACTGCAGCACACCAGGCCTCCCTGTCCATCACCAATTCCTGGAGTCTACTCAAACTCATCTCCATTGAGTCAGTGACGCCATCCAACCATCTCATCCTCTGTTGTCCTTTTCTCCTCCTGCCTTCAATCTTTCCCAGCATCAGAGACTTTTCAAATGAGTCAGTTCTTTGCATCAGGTGGCCCAAGTATTGGAGTTTCAGCTTCAACATCAGTCCTTCCAATGAACACCCAGGACTGTTCTCCTTCAGGATGGACTGGTTGGATCTCCTTTCAGTCCAAGGGACTCTCAAGAGTCTTCTCCAACACCACAGTTCAAGAGCATCAGTTCTCCGGCACTCAGCTTTCTTTATAGTCCAACTCTCACATCCATACATAACTACTGGAAAAGCCCTAGCCTTGACTCTTCGGACCTTTGTTGGCAAAGTAATGTCTCTGCTTTTTAACACGCTCTCTAGGTTGGCCATAATGTTCCTTCCAAGGAGTAAGCCTCTTTTAATTTTATGGGTGCAGTCACCATCTAGTGATTTTGGAGCCCAAGAAAATAAAGTCTGTCACTGTTTCCACTGTTTCCCAACTGTGTGCCTTGAAGTGATGGGACCAGATGCCATGATCTTCATTTTCTGAATGTTGAGCTTTAAGCCAACTTTTTCACTCTCCTCTTTCACTTTCATCAAGAGGCTCTTTAGTTCCTCTTCACTTTCTGCCATAAGGGTGGTGTCATCTGCATATCTGAGGTTATTGATATTTCTCCCGGCAATCTTGATTCCAGCTTGTGCTTCATCCAGCCCAGCGTTTCTCATGATGTACTCTTCATATAAGTTAAATAAGCAAAATAGCCATCATCAAAAAGAGCAGATAACAAGTGTTGACCAAGATGCAGAGAAAATGGAACCTCTGTGCACTCTTGGTGGGAAATAACTTGGTGCAGCCACTGTGGAAAACAGTATGGAGTTTCCTCAAAAAATTAAAAATAGAACTACTGTATGATACAGAAATTCCGAAGGAAAGGAATATTTCTATGTCAAAGAGATATCTGCACCCCACGTCCACAGCAGCGAGACTGACAATAGCCAAATCATGGAAGCAACCTAGCATCTGTCAACAGACAAATAAGTAGAAAAGATATGACAGCATGGATGGATCCTGAGGGCTTTGTGCAAAGTGAAATGTCAGGCAGAGAAAGACAAATACTGTATGATCTCACTTACATGTGAAACCAAAAGCACCAAACTCACAGATACGGGGAACAGACTGGTGGTTGCCAGAGGCAGGTCATAGAGGGTGGAGGAATGGGTGAGGGTAGCCCAAAGGTAGAAGATTCTGGTTATAAGATAAGGAAGTCCTGGGTTACAATGTGCAGCACAGTGACAGGTTAACATTGCATCCTGTAATTGCTAAGAAAATAGAGCTTAAGATTTCTCAACATTAGGAAGACAATAATCTGTAACTATGTGAGGTGATGGATATTAACTAAACTTACCATGGTCACCAGTTCACAATGTATAGACATATTAAATCATTATCTTATACACAGTAAATCCAATGCTATCTGTCTGTCAGTCACATCTCAGTGAAACTGGGAAAGAAACATAGCCTTGATTTATGTATGTTCCTGTTTAAAGACACCATATTTAATATATAATGCTGGTTCATGAGCCCTGAACTCATGGTCGTCAGCACCGGGGCTCACACCTGAACAACACATGTGTTTTCTCTGTACGGCACATCCTTGCCTTCTTATGCTCAGGACACCAGACAGCGCTTCAGCTCCATCCCTGGGGGCCACTTTAAACAGCATGATCACCAACAAAAAGCACCAAAACCCCCAAGCAACCTGCCACCAGACAGACCAGGAAACAAGAAAGCACAGCCTCCTCTTTTCAGACTGCCAGGGACAGGCATGTTGGTGGCTCAAGTCTTCTACTGCTCTCCGGATATCTTCAAACATCTGAGGAAGCATGGCGGCTGTTGATTTGAGTTACAAATAGATGTTAGCTACTAGGCAAATTGACACATACAGAATCTGAGTAAGAGGATCAACTGTAAGTAAATCTCAATGGGCACGAACGGTGGTCTTTTGGTACCCAAAGTGCTTTTCATGAACACCAACCACCAGGCACCAAAGGAGCTCAGAGAATTGCTGTTTGGAATAACCAAAATCTAACAAAAGGTTAGATTCATTGGAAGGACTGATGCTGAAGCTGAAACTCCAATACTTTGGCCACCTGATGCAAAGAACTGACTCACTGGAAAAGACCCTGATGCTGGGAAAGATTGAAGGCAGGAGAAGGGGATGACAGAGGGTGAGATGGTTGGATGGCATCACTGGCTTGAACTCGATGGACATGAGTTTGAGCAAGCTCCAGGAATTGGTGATGGACAGGGAGGCCTGGTATGCTGCAGTCCATGGAGTCACAAAGAGTCAGACATGACTGAATGACTGAGCAGAACAAAAGGTTAGGAAGAAGTACCAAAATTAAAATCCTAATTTCTGATCATTTAATTTTCAGCCCTTCTGGTCTAGTCATAAGCCTGCAGCCTCATCAGCTGTCCCCAGCTGATACTTCTCTTGAATCAAGACATCCACCCATCGTTTCCATGTCCAGCTCCAAACTGCTTCTCCCTTCCTCCCCCAGGTCACCCCTGCCACCCTCGACCCCTGGTCAGCACCTGCTCTCACCTGTACGCCGGCATGGGCTCCCTGGGGCTCCCTTCCACCGTGTTTGCCCCACCCCTGCACCCTCCCCTCCAGAGTCTGAGTGGGTTGGTCCAGGAGGGAGGCAGTGGGCTCTGCGTGAAGGCTGCTCCATCGCATCACAGAAACATAAGGCAGCGTAAAGCTCACTTAGCAGTTTCAACACCAGCATGTCTCAAGGACACATTCCTTTCAACCACCAAGTGCTTCACAGCCACAGAAATCTGAACTGTCTGCAGACCCCCAGAGCCCATGGCTGCTCCCAACAGCCACCTGCCGCCCTGCTGCCGGTCTTCCTGGTCCCCACAGGCAGGTAGGTGCACAGCCCCCGGCTTAGCAGGAGCAGCCTGATCCTAGGTGAGAAGCTGAGGGCTGACTGGGAGTGGAAGGAACACAGCACAGAACAGGCGCACTGGGTCCCCAAAGGAACCTCAGAGTGTGACCTCATTTGGAAACAAGGTCTTTGCAGGGGCAATGAAGATAAGAATGGAGGTGAGACCACGCTGGCTGATAGAAGATGTGCATGCTAAGTCACTTCACTCATGTCCGACTCTTTTCAACACCGTGGATTGTAGCCCGACAGGCTCCTCCGTCTGTGCGATTCTCCAGGCAAGAAAACTGGAGTGGATTGCCATGCCCTCCTCCAGGGGATCTTCCAACCCAAGGACTGAACCCATGTCTCCTGCGCCTCCTGCATTGCAGGCAGATTCTTTACCCACTGAGCCACCTGGGAAGCCCAGATAGATGATAGGTTATTGATAGATAATAGATAAGTGACAAGTAGATAGATGATGATGGTGGTAAATAGATAGAAAATAATGATAATAAAGATGGCTAGATATTTGATAGATGGTATAAAGTGTCATTGTCTATAAAACAATGTTTTCTATTACATCTGTATAAAACAATGGTATGAAGGAATGTATGTGCGAGTATCAGCTTTCTGTGATATTGCGCCAACAGGCATCCAAGGTGGTTTGTGACACTTGCTCACTCATAGCAGCTGCTGTATCATATCCCTTCCTGTGACCTGTGACCCCATCACACCTCATCAACCCACTCCCCTGTGGGTGGGCATTTGGGCTGCTCCAGGATTTCTGCTCCTGTGAATGGTATGACCATACACATCCTCCTGGTACACACACTGACATTTCAGTGCGTGATGTGCCAGAAGGAAACGGCTTGGCTATGGTAGGCAGAATATTCAGCTCCAAGAATACAACAGGCTGCGTTCTGCAGCGGCCATTCCAGAGTGTCTCCAACCTGCGAGGTATGAGAGGCCCGGGTGGTGTAGGTGGGCTTCCTTGGGGCATTGTCAGACTGAGAGTCTGTTAATCCGAGGCTAGGACTCTGCGTCTGAGACTCGAATCTGCCTGGCAACGGTGGAAGCAGGACCTCTGCCTATATGCAGGTGCCTTGACACCAGTGCATGTCTTTGGAGGTCTCAGGACTTTCCTTGGCCTGGCAAACCTCCACAAAGTAGAAACAGAACGCTCGACTTGAGCAGGAGGGCTCTGCAAAAAGACTCAGGGGATTTGAGGCATGGTAACCATGGTGACTACTGCAGGGAACACTGGGGGACATTCACCAAACAACCGCTTGATTTCTGATTAGCTAATCTTGGTCTTCTTCCCAGCTGTGCTCCCTCAGATGGACCAACCCTCCCCCTGGGGCCTCCCCCTGGATCAAGACCCCATGTCACCTCAGGAAGGCAATGTCTTTCTGTCCATCTTGAAGTCTGTCTGCCTTGTTGCCTAGCTGGGTCACATGCTGCCCAGGGCCCTGTGCTCTCGGGGGAGGGAGCAGGGAGCCCTGGGCTTTCCTCTCAGCCCAGGGAGATCCAGGCAGTGGGTTGGTGGACATGCTGACCCTGGGCTGAAGCCCAAGGAGAACTCGCTCCACCAGGTACAGCTGCTCCCCAGCACGTTCAAGAAGCCCTCTTCTCATCATCTGTGATTCTTAACATACCTGACTACTTACTACTCTTCATACCTCACTCACTCATTTTTATTTTACTCACTCATTCAGCAAAATCGTGTATGCTTGCATGCTAAGTTGCTTCAGTCATGTCCAACTCTTTGCAACCCTATGGACTGTAGCCCACCAGGCTCCTCTGTCCATAGCTGGCTCTCAAAGTCAGTCCCAGCTGGTGGTGAGGAAGATCCAGACCCGCTCTGCGGCCCTCACCGCCCCCCTCCTCCTTTGGTCAGTTCACTGTGGCGGTTCCTCTCTGCATATCTTAAGGACAAATGCATAAACCAACAGAGAGAATGGATGAGTGAAGGGCTCTCTGAACGTATGAACTCTGCCATTGACTGCAGAGTTCGGCTGGTGGGAGTTGGGCTGGTTCCATCCTTCAGGCAGGAGGGATGACCACACTTGTCTGTGACAAAGGTCCAGGAAGGCCAGCCCTGGGGCTGGCTCCCCAGAGATGCTTGCTGGTGATGTATCGAGGCATTGGGACAGGAGCTCACGGAGGGACAGCCTCCGCCTGCGTGAGCTTCGGCCCAGGGCAATCTAGGGGCTAGGCTCAGTGCACCATGGCAAGGAGCAGAGGCCCCTCCCCGCTGGAAACACCTGCTGGCTCCTCCTCAGGGCGAAAACGTAGGGAGAAGAGGGCCCCGGTTTTGTGTAAAGACACCTTGGGGACTTCCCTGGTCGAGGACCTGCACTTTCAATGAAGGGGACATGGAGTCAATCCCTGATGGAGGAACTAAGATCCCACATGTCTCAGGGCAACTACCGAGCCTGCGCTCTAGCACCTGCATGCCCATACACCACAGCAAGCCCACGCGCCTGAACGAAGACCCAGTACAGCCCAAAAGAGGCACCTTGGGTGGATCGAGAGGAGCACAGGGCAGACAATTCTTGCCTGTGCCATTGACCGAATATATTAGTTATGGAGGAACCCCTCACCTAATTCTCAGGACTTCAGGCCTGGTGCCCCTCCCTGTCCCATGCTGCCCCTCCGGGAAGGGTAAGAAAGCTCCTGGCACCCTCCGCAGGGGCAGGGCCCGGACTGTCTCACCTGTCTTACTCCCAGCTCTATTCCCGAGGCCTACAGGGTAGCACCTGGCTTCCAAAAAGTAGTGTAATGAATAAATAAGCACATGAAACCTCAACTCGCCCTCTAAGCTCCTCTGGTAGGCACCCACAGCTTATCATGGGATGAGGGTGGTGCAGATTCCTGGGGCACCTGACATCAGGATTTCTGGGCACAGGGCCTGGGCTGCGTTGGAACCCTCACCTGAAGGAATCCTGCTGGAGCTTCAGAACTGGTGCACGGAGCACCAGGGGAGGCTTTTCTCATCCACCTTGCTTCTTTATCTGCCTTGGTGGTGGGGCTGGAGGCGAGGGGGCGGGCGCTACTGTCCTCCCACCAGGAGAAGCAGGAAGAGCTGGGGGCTCTGCCCAGCTCAGCTCTATCCACTGAAGCTTACCAACACCTGGCACGTGCAGGGGTGCACCGCCAGCTGTCCCGTAGGGCCCCAGGAGGGAGGAGGAGACACGGACACCCAGGTGGGGGTGTTGGAAGGCGTGGGGAGAAACAAGATCCCGACAGGATCAGAGGCTCCTACTGGGAGCACAGGCCAGGAGGGAGGGTGTACCAGGAAGTACACTTTGCCTAAGAGCCTGAAGTCTGGAAGGGACTTGGATGGAAGAGAGGAGGAATCAGGCAAGCCTTGAGCCCTGAGGGAACTGAGGGAGTCGTTCACTGTCCCACACCCCCACACTTCCACCACTAGCATTCTGCCAGCAGGGACAGAAGGGCCCGAAGCCTGACTTCTAGGCTCAGGCCCTCCTCCACTTACAACTCTCCAGAGAGCTGAGTGTGTCCCCATCTCACAGACACAGAAACCGGCTCAGAAAGGAAGCAGAACTTGGCCAAAATCACACAGCAAGAAGGTGTCAGAAGAGACACGTGGGTCCAAGAATTTCCTGCACATTCGGTGACATCAGCATCTTACCTCTTCCAGGTCTGCTTCCTAGGTGTCAAGTGGGCATAGGAAGACCTATACTTGGGGGGCTATCAAGCGCGAGTGAGGAGGAGACGGACAGATACTGAGGGACAGACCCAGCAGGCAGGGTGTGGGAGGGTGGCTCAGAGCACCGGCCACCCTGCGGCTCCCCTGGGCCAGTGCCAAAGACCCCCCTAGGCCCATTGAGAGGGCACTGGGAAAATGGACCCCCAGGAGCAGACTGCTCCAGAACACGAGCGGTGGGAAATTGCCCTCTGTTCCACGAGGCTGCCAAAATCCTGAGCTCACCTCCGACAAAGGTATCCCAAGGCAAAGTAGTCACCAGTCTCAATCGTGACTCTGGTGCAACCATCACACAACACAATTGCTGGTGATTTGAAGCCAGCAGAGGTTTAAAAGGACACTATGCCGTGACTCTGGGGTTGGTTTGTGCCACAAGCACCATCAGGACATGGAACGAGAGAACCCGCTGTATCAACTACCAGTTAAATGAGGGAACGCAAGGTGATAACAATAGATGGTGAAGGGTATTTCTTTTCAACTCATAAGACACTCCTAATAAAGAAATCTAATTGAAATATGAATAAATAAAGGGTCTAAGCTGAATAAAGACAGATTATCAAATCCAAAAGCAAACATCAACTCAGGGTGCAACAGGGAAGATCTTCCATTAACACAGAGGCCCTGGATCACTGCTACTATTCAACTATGTTTGCGGACCCCAGCTAATGCAATAGAAACCAAAATTAAATAAGCAATGAAAATACTGGGAAAACACAGCCAAATGGTCTTCATTTGTAGATTATCTGATTGTATGTATGTATCATGCCTTGAAAGTTTAAGAATTTCTGATAAGAATAGAATTTAGGGAAATACGCATTGAAAAGTAGCCTCTTTCCCTTCCCCTGGTTGCCTGACACCCTCTGCACCAACTTGATAGTCCCTGTGTTGTGAACCCCACTTGTCTGGGGTCCAGAAGCCTCATTCTGCAGCCCCCAGCCCCTCAGGAGTCACTGCGTGACCTCGGTTCTGCGGGGGGATGCCTCCAGACAACACCCACAGACAGCTCCACCGGGGCGAGGGGCAGTTCCCAGCCCGCCAACTCTGTCACCGAGAGAGGCTCCCCGCATCCCCCCAGCAGAGTCCCTGCTGAGGCCCCTCCAACCCAGGGGGACTCTGCCTGATACACTAGAGGGTGTGCGCACAGGCCAGCCTCGGGAAAATGAGGGGCAAACTTGAATCTGTAACAATTTTTCTCTCGAGACCCGTCTTACCAGGTGGTGGAAACCTACTTGTCTTGGCCCACCTTCTTTCCCTGGGCTGTGCCCAGTGAGGGTGGTGGACACGTTGGCTACAGTGCCCCTCAGCTCGACCTGGCCTCACACAGCCACCAAGGTGCTCAGGCTGCACGAGCCTCGCACCTCTAGTCTGCGGGCCTCGCCTCCAGCACTTGCCCAGCTGGTAGGCGGGAGCTTGCCTGTGGCCACCTGCTGCCCCCTCACCCGCCTATCTTGCCCCAAGGCCCCACCCTTCAGGAACTTCTCTCTGTGACCCAGACCACCCTCCACTCCTTCCAAGCCCCTCTACCCAGGGGCAAAACTGCCTCACCTTCAAGAGTGTCCCCCAGCGCCGAGCCTGCAAGTGTTTTGAGGGGCTTCTCCCTAGACTTGCTCGGTTTTGACATCTCTCTCTGAGAGGCCCATGGCGCGGTGGGTGGAGGATTTGGGAAACACGAAGGCCAGCCTTCTGAGGACTCCTGCAGATCCCTCAACACCTTCCCTCGTCGTCCTGCTGGTGGGGGCTGAGTACTTCTGGAATAAACACCATGAAGGAAATGGAAAACATCACCTCACTACATGAAAAATGACCTTAAAGGAAAATGGAGGGAATCAAATCCCACTTCCAACACCACAAAACTACAGATTACTCAGCAGTAAATATATCAAGGAAGATACAAGAGCCACATGAAGAAAACGATGCGTTTGTATGGAGGGCCTAAATACACGGTGAGATACGTGGAGTTTCTGAGTGGCAGGACTTCCAACAGTGAAGAACGCTCCCTTCCCCAGCTTTGAACTGAAATGAGTGAAAGTCCAGTCAAAACCCCCAGGAGGGTGTGCGACTAGACAAGTGGGCTCTAAAACTCATCTGTAAGAACGAACTGGAAGAAGTGGCAAGAGTCTTTTAAAAGAAGAGAAACCAGGTTCTTGCCTCACCAATTGTTGAAAGTAGGCTGTAGTCAAGCCGCTTGGTGGGATCCAAAGTGGAAGGAGGCCCCCAGGCGAGGAGGGGGTCCCCTGCCATTTGGGTGCAGGCCCAAAACACACATACCTGTTATCCACGTGGTGCTTAGGTCACCAGGGAAAGACGACTTATTCAAAAAATGGCATTGAGCAAAACGACACGTGTTTGGAAGTCCCTGCCTCCTGTCACACTCTAAACTCCAGGACTGGATATCCGAATGTGGTGGCCACATCTGTAACAATATTACAAGAAAGAGATTACGCAGAGATTATTTTCCTCAGGAAAGGGTAGAAGACAGGTTCGTAAGACCTGAAACCCAGAAACCATAAACCAGCAATTAGATTCGGCTACATGAAACTTGAGATACACACGTACAATGAAGACATCAAAAAGAAAAATGCAAGGAAATATTTGCAAAACACACACCATGGGAAAGACTGTTTCCTTGACATGCACACGAGTCTGACAAGTCACAGGAAAAGACAAATCACAGTAGTAGGAGGGGCTATTGCCCAGTCACAGAAGAAACACAGGGGCTGACAAACGCTTAGGGCATCCAACCTCACTAGTAACTTCTTTTCGATATTTACTTAGTTGGCTGCACCCAGTCTTAGCTGTGGCAGGTGGAATCTTTTTAGTTATGGCATGCCAGCTCTTAATGTGGGATCTAACTCCCTGACCAGGGGTCAAAACCAGGCACTGGCAGCATGGAGTCTTAGCCAGCAGACCACCAGGGAAGTCCCACTAACGACTTCTTAAGTGGCGCTCAGAGTAAGGTTCTTAAAAGTCCTAAAGTTGAGTAACACCTCTGTGAGGGATGCGGATGGAGTCGGTGTGACTATGACTTAACGTGGCCCTCTCTGAGGCACCTATTTCTTCGTTAGGTCAATATCCTCTCCAGCTCAGCTGTCCTTGTCTCGGAATCAATGTGACAGAAATAATCGCCTGACCCCACAGGATATGGGGCCCAGCACAGTCGCGGCAGTGCGTGAGTGCCCTGTCATTTCACTTGTGTCTAACTCTTTGCAACCCTTTGGACAGTAGCCCACCAGGCTCCTCTATCCATGGGATTCTCCAGGCAAGAATCCTGAAGTGGGTTGCCACGCCCTCCTCCAGGGGATCTTCCCAACCCAGGGATCAAACCAGCGTCTCCTGCACTGAAAGTGGATTCTTTACCCACTGAGCCACCAGAGAACCCTGGCCACTGCTGTGCTGCTGGTAAAAACCACTGAGGGGATCCCTGTGCCCTCCAACAAGGGGAGGCCGAATGAGTCCTGGCTCGTTGGTCTAGGGGATGCTCAGCCGCTGACACTGAAAGAGAAAGGTCCATCTAGACCTCCTGACCCAGGAAGGTGTCCCTGATGAACTGTCCAGAAGAGGAGTCCATGGCACCCTGGTGGGAGACTCAATTCCTAGATATGTTGATAAGAAGTCCAGTGTCCCCGAGAAGGAGAAGGGGGTCTGGAGCCCTCGAGGAGAAAGGAGTCTGGGGCTCTCAAGAAGAAAAGGAGAACCTTTTTTTTTTTTTGCTTTGTTTAGTCAATATCGGAGAAGGCAATGGCAACCCACTCCAGTACTCTTGCCTGGAAAAATCCCATGGACGGAGGAGCCTGGAAGGCTGTAGTCCATGGGATCGTTGAGCGTGGGACACAACTGAGCAACTTCACTTTCATTTTTCACTTTCGTGCATTGGAGAAGGAAATGGCAACCCACTCCAGTGTTCTTGCCTGGAGAATCCCAGGGACAGGGGAGCCTGGTGGGCTGCCGTCTATGGGGTCTCACAGAGTCGGACACGACTGAAGTGACTTAGCAGTTAGTCAATATAACAAAGTATCTTGCTCGAGGACATGTTTCTCCTTAACAAGAACCTTCTGACTAACCTTACAATCTTAAGGCTTATATTGTGGGAGAGGGTCTGGTAAGACCTTTCTATTGTTAGTTCTAATCTTGTTAATTTAAGATGTTTGTTGCGGGAGTGGGTCTGGTAAAAGTATACAGTGTGTTAGTTGCTCAGTCATGGGACCCCGTGGACTGGAGCCTGCCAGGCTCCTTAGTCCATGGAATTCTCCAGGCAAGAGTGCTGGAGTGGGTTGCTAGCTCCTTCTCCAAAAGTATGTGAGGCCTTGATAAGACTAGTGAGTTTGGGCACCCTTCTGATGTCTATGTCAGAAGCTTTGTCTATCCCTTTTTAAACTTTAATAAAAGTCTGCTACACAAAAGCTCCTAAGTGATCAAGCCTGGTCTCTGGTCCTGAAGCTAAATCTTCTACTTCGGAGATCACAAATCTGACATCATTCACCATAAGCTATCACTGGCTGATCAACACGTGTGTGCGCGTGCCCCAGGGCCAAGCTGGCATACCGGCTGCAGGCTTCGATCCTTCCGAGAGCTCACAAAGGTGGGGGCTACTGAGAAGCCCTCAGAGGTCGGAGCACAAGCTCAGGTTCGGTTGCGTGGAAACAGGAGCTGAGGTGTCGAGGCCAGGTTGTCTGGGCCACAGTGCCCTCCCTCTAAGCCCCATGTCCACTCAGAATCGCGCATCTTCAATAAAAGACCTGGGAGAACTTTATGCCTTTTTGTGTTTTAAACACTTCCTTCAAATAACAAATTCAGCAAAGACTAGGTAGAGGTTGGTTTGAACCCATGCCCCTGGGGTGGTCCATCCACATCCTCCCAACACCTCCAGGCGTCCCATTGCTCCAGATCGCCTGGCTCCAGCTCCCAGCTCCCCCAAATCCCCAAGGTTCTCTGTCTGCTTCCCCAGAGCCAGCCACGTCTGCCAGGTCACCCGCCAGCAGCACCCAGTCCCGAGGGTCCCAAAAGCAGCAGACGCACTCAGTGGGTAGCACACTTTACTGAGGTTTGGGGGAGGGGTACATCGCAGAGCAGCAGAGCAAACTTAAAACAGAGTGGGAGACACCCTCCGACAAGCCCCTCGGCGTCTCCACCAGCGGGAAGTTGACACCGACCAGTATCCACCGACCCTACTCTCCCCCGGTTCACTCCCCCGGGACCTCCAGACCCCTCTCCGTCATGCTTGCAGAGAAGCCCAGGGAGGAAGGCCAGGGCCAGCCCTGGGGAGAGATCATTCATTCATCACTATCATTCATTCCATATGGTGCAGGACCCAGGAGTGATCATGGGCTGGGTCGGCCACAGAGGGATGAAGAGGAACTGGCCAAGGACCAAACCCCAGAGAAAGCCTGGAGTGGCTGCGGAGCCTCACGTGGTGAGCGTGGGCCATGAGATAACTCACGTGGCCAAGGGGTGCACAGTCCGGCTGGACTCAGGGGTGCAGGGACGAACAGAGGGCCCACTGCTGGAGCCGAGAAGGCTGGGAGAAGCTGCACTCTCGGGTCAACCTCCAGGGGCCCTCCCTGCCTCCTCCCACCTGAAGCACCCAGTCCCTCCGTGCTATCCCGCAGACCCTGGCTGGGGGACTGGCCTTCCAGACCCTACCTGTGGCGGCACCCAACTCAGAGTGGGGATGCGAGTGTGCCTAGTTCTGTGGCAGACTCCCGGCACATGAGCCTGAAACAGTCCTGATGGCCTTTGGGGAGCGGACCACCCCCAGCGGGAAAGGGCACGTAGAAACCTGCACACAGGGCCGTGTCTGTGTGTTCTCGTCTGCACACACACCGGACCTGTGCGGTTTGCCTGAGCTGGGGCACACCGATTCAGGAGCTGCTGTGCCACAAATGCGTCAGTGTGGGAGTGCATGGGGGGCATGAGTATGGTGTGGTGGGGAGTGTGCCCTCAGTAGACATGGGTGTGGGTCTGGTGTGTCCATCTCCCTAGTGTGTGCATACACGGTTCCAAGGCCTCACCCTCAGGCTCACCCTGTGACCTTGCTCAGCCCAACACTCACTGCCCCTCAGGCTGTTCCCAAACCTTTCCAGGCCCACAGTCCCCTGGCAACCCCCAGAGGACCCACACCACCCTCCCTGCGCCAGCTCACCTGCACTTTCTCTGCCAGGAACCCCTCCCTCCCCAAAATCCCACCCAGGCTCAGACCCGGGTCTCCAGGCTCAGAAGTGATTTTATTTCTCCGCAGATATCCTCACAGCCAAGCTGTTGGGCTGGGCCCGGCTTCCCCTCAGGGACCCAGGGGCCCAGCCTCCTGCCGGGTGCCTGGTCCCTGGAGATGTCCTGTGGCTGCAACTTGGAGCTGGTGGGGAGACAGGGAGTTCTCACAGCTGGGGCGGGCGGGAGCCACAGGCCGCGGAGCGGAGCCAAGGCTGCCCCCAGTGCCAGCCAGGCCAGGCTGGGGAGGGGGCAGCCACGGGCTCAGGTGTGGGGGGACAAGCTCGGAAGCCCTGCGGTGGGGAGGGGGCCTCAGGGTCCAGCCCAGAGGAGGGCAGGCCCCAGGCTGAGCAGGAGCCCCCCGGCCAGGGCCCAGGGGCTGCGCCCTGCCTGTGCCACCCCATTGCACAAATCCTTCTCGCAGCAGTCCACTTCCACCTTCAAGATCCCAGAGTTAATGAAGCCCATCAGATAGTCTGAGAAAAAGTGCCGCTTCACAAAATCACAGGACGAGGCACACATCTTGTTCACGGAATGATCCTTCCTGCCTGGGGATGAAGACAGGCAGCCTGGAATTGGAGCCCCACAAGCCTCTCAGCCTCATGTCCAGGACCCAGCCCAGGGACCCTCCAGGTCAGCTCAGGACCCCAGAACAACACAACTGAGGCTTCAACCCACCCATGCTGTCCCCTAGCTCCGCAGAAAGAGTCAGAGAGAGTCAGGTGCCTGCTGACTGTCACACAGCAGGGTAGGGTCGTGCCCCCAGACACACGCCATTGTCCAAGGCCAGAGGGACTCCAGTGACACAACTGACCCCCACCCCCCAGCCTGGAGCTTGACTTACTACTGCTGGGATCTGTGATCCAGACAGTGGCACACACCGTGTCTGATGGATGGCACTGCTTCGGGGTGCAGTGGCTGGAGTTGGTAGTCAGCGTGCAGTCCTGGCACCACAGGCCATGAGCTGGGCAGGGCACGGAGAGGAGGATGACTAGAGGAACCGGGGTTCAGGCCAGCCAGCCCCCTGCATCCTCCCCACCTGCCTCATTGCAGGTCCTAGCAGAGCCGCGTGGCTGTAGGAGGCCAGGCACCCCCTGACCAGGAGTGACCAGGTCAAACTGGCACCTGGAGGACAGGCTGGGAAAAACCTGTGTGTCTTTGGGCAGGTTGGGGTGAGGGTGCTGCTGCTGGGACTCTGGAAGCCCCTCTGCACCCCCAGGCCCCACACATACCCACAGTGCACACGCACAGAGTCACACGCATCACACCTGTGGTGCCCTCTTGCACACTCCTCTCCCCCCCGCCACTCCCCCGGTTCACATCCCCCAGAATCCAGTTGGTTCCATCGAGGAAGGTCAGACAGGACTTGATGGGGAGCCAGAGGGGCTCTGAGAAGAGCGTGTCCGGGAACGCCGGCGCCAAGCCAAGTCATCCGCGCGGGGCCAGCCCGCAGGCCCAAGGCCCAGGAGGAAGAGCGCCCCCGCCCTGGGAGCCAGGAGAGATCCACGTGGCTGTAGCCGGGGCAGCCCGAGCAGAGGGTCACGCTGCGAGGGCCGAGGGCCGGGGTCGCAGAGGTGTGGGAGGGGGTGTGGGCTGGATGGGCATCGTAGCAGAATGGCCACCCCACACCTGGTTCTCTCCGGAACTGTCTCGCACAGACTCTCAGGTGACCTGGACTCCCCCCACCGCCTCCGCCAGTGGCCCCAGACTTACCGGGGGCCGAGCACAGCAGAGCGGCCAGCAGCACCAGGCCGAGGCCCTTCATGGCTGCAGGCAACATGCTCCAGGCGGGCCTCGGGAAGGGGCGGGGGCTGCGGGCAGGGGTCGTCTGGGACACCGGCCTGGCAGGGGGAAGCCTCGATCAGGAAGGAAACCAAGCCCCTGGCCCAGCTCAAAGGGCCCTCCCCTTTTCTGGCATCCTAAGGCAACCTTCCCGCCGGAATCCAGAGCTTGGGGTAGCCGGGGAGCTCCAAAGCCCCGCCCCCAGCCCATCCGCGAGAACATCCACCATCGCTACACCCCCTCGGGGGAGAAGAGGCCTGCCCTCTCGCTGGGGGACAGCCCGAAATGCCCCCTTCTGGCGCTCCGCACCTGTGGGATGAGGGGTGGGGAGGTGGGGGTGGTCGGGAGGCGCGTCTTGTCCCTGGGGAGCCATAGGCGCGTCCGGAGAGGAAAGGGCCGGACGAGGTGCGAGTGGACAGCACCTGCCGGCGGGGAGAGGGGTGCGCGCTACCCCCACCCCCACCTCTGGGCCGGGGGCCCGGGAACCCGGCGCTGAGCCTCCTCCCCTGTCTCCTTACGCGAGCCTTGGCTCTCACCGCGGGTCTAGGCGTGGAGCGCGGGCCTCGGGTCGGGGGCGCACTCACATCCCTGGGATGCCGCGACTCCGGGCCTCCAGGCGGCGGGGGCGGCGCGGGGAGCAGTGCCCTTCGGTCTCCCTGCGGACGGGAACCCGGGTGCAGCCGTGTCTTTCGGGGAACGCAGCCGCAGACACGGACCCCGCGCGAGGGGCGGGGCAGAGCCGGGGCGGGGGCCGCGTGGGGGGCGGGGGCGGCTGGAGTCGCGCGGATTGGGGCGCCTGGGACTCAGGGCCCCGCAGGGTCACCGTCCCGGGCCGTCCTGGGCCCCCTGGCCAGCAGGCAACCCCCACCCCCGCCCGCGCGCGCGCGCGCGCCCTCTCCACTCCGGATCTCTTCACCCGTGCGTTCCCCCCACCTCCGCCTCCCCCCACCCAGGCGCGGGCAGGTCCCTTCCCCCTCAGCTTGGCTGAGATCCCCTTGGAATTTCTCGGAAGAACGTTTACTGCGAAAGGAAGCGAAAGGCACAAAGACGCAGAGAGGGAGGGAGGGAGCGAGCGCGGCAGGTACTACTGGCCCAGGCCCCCTGTTCGCGGCCCTTGGGCCCTCCCTTCCCCGACCCCATCCCGATCCCGATGGTTCAAGGTTATTCTCCGCGCCCCCCTCCCACGACGACCCCACGAGCAGCCGCAGACCCAGGGACTGCTGCCTCCAACCACACCCACACTCAGAGGGCAAGTCCCAAACCCTGGTCTTGGCACTCAAGGCCCTCTACCACCTGCTCTGGTCAGCTTCTCAGCTTTGTCTCTTGCCTTCTGCTCCCATCATGCCTGTCGTGCTGCACTTTGCACCTGCTGTCCCTCATGCCTGAGACCAGTCTCTGCTGGGCACTGCCGTCCGCTGGGCGAGGAGCAAGTGCTAAGGTCGTTCCTTCAGTCCTGCCTTCATCTGTCCAACAAATATTTATGCAGACAGCCTGGGACCACGCGCAGGTGTGTGACTGTAGGCACGCTGCCTGCCCCCTGAGCCTCAGGTCCTTGTCTATAAAATGTAACCACGAAACCGTGTGAGGGCTGCACCAAACCCACAGGGAGAGATATCACTGGGCACCCAGACCAGGGCAAGTGCCGGCGAAAGGGCAGGCAAGCAGTGGACAACCGGGCAGATTGACAGGGGGAGCTACTGAGTGGGATGAGAAGCAAGGAGAGAGGCCTGGCGTGTGGACAAAGCCTCTCTGGTGGAGCCCGTGATCCTGCAGGAGGAGGGTTTGCAAGCTCCAAGATACAGAGAGCAGGAGTGTTTGGGGGAGGGCTGGGGGGATGGCTCAGGCCACAATATGCAAAAGGATTAGATTTTGTCCCAAAACCTATGCAGCTGGGCAAAGGCTTGAGTCCAGGACATCCTTGTGAGAATTAACACATGCATTGCAGATTTAACACAAGGCCTTCCCCAAGGGGCTGGGGGCAGGCCACATATCCTGGGTGCCCTCCCACAAGACCGGCCTGTAGACCTTTGGGTCAGTTGGATACTGACTCTGTCCAGGTATAAGGTGACTGTAGGATGGCACTTGGTGGCAGTCCCTGCTGATCACAGCCAACCTGCTCCTAGCTTGGGAATCTCTGCCAAAGTTCTGTCAGAGACTTGGTAGATCCCTGCCAGACCTAAGGCAAGGCAACCCACTCAACACCTGGGACTGGTAGTGTGGGGGGCAGGCTCTAAGAGGTATTCTTGCCCTGGTGTATCTCCTTCCTTCCTTTTTTTTTTTTTTTTTTGCCATCCTATTTAGCTTGTGGGATCTTAGCTTCCCAATCAGGGATCAAACCCAGGGCCTCGGCAGTCAGAGTGAGAGTCTTAACCACTGTACATCCAGGGAGTCATTCCCTCCCCACTGAGCATGGCTGGACTCACTTCTAGTGAAGAGGGGGCGAGACCAGTGGGATGTCACTTCTGAGATCAGATTATTGAGACTGTAGCTTCTGATGTGGGCTCTGCCTCCCGTCCCCTCTCAGATTACTCATCCTTTTGGCAGCCCTGTGCAGAGGCACCGAAGCCAGCCAACAACCACCCAAGGGACCACAGAAGTGGACCCCCACAACCAGCGGAGCCCAGAAACGAGCCCACAGCCCCAGCCAACAGCAACTTCATGAGAGAATGTGAGCCCGAGGTCCAGCACTTGAGTTCCTGACCCTTGGACACTTCAAGAGCATGAATGGTGTTGTTTTAAGTGCCTACGTTTGGGGGTAGTTTGTTATGCAGCAAAAGATAGCAGGTGAGTAGGTTCTGGATTGGGCATGATGGGGGCCGATGCCAGATACCCAAAGAGTAATGCCCAAGGAGTCTGCCCCCCCACACCCCGCCCCAGGGAATGCAGCTCCAGGCCTGTTTGTTCCTTGGAGAGCAAAGACCCTGCTCTCCCCATGCTGGGCTTGGTTGCCAGGGAGACAGATATTCCTAACTCGGTTTCCAAGCTACTCTGCCTTCCTCCCAATACACGTGGGATGGTGTTACGCTATCAGGATTTTTGCAAACAAGAATAAAAATCAGTCATGATGGGCAGAAGCAAGGGCAGAGTGTCCATGTGTGGCCCTGGCCCTTGCAGTGTGGACAGCCCCTGCCTGCATGGAGCTGTCCTTGACCTTCCTCCTCCCCACCTGACCTGGCCCAGATGCCTCGATGCTGGTGCTGGGGCCTGGCCCTGGCTGGAGACACTCTGACAAGTGCCCACAGCCTGTGGGGTGACCGTGTGGCAGCTGCCCAAGTCCCATGCTCTACAGAGGGTCGGGGTGATTGGTGGCCAGCTCCCCCACAGCAGAGCCGCCTCGGGTGGTCAGAACCATGGACAGCGTCAGAGGCGGGGGATGGGGCAGTTCGCTGGCTGCCTTGCCTCTAGAGTCTGGAAGCCAACAGAAGCAGAGCGCTGGCCTCTGGGTCAGGCCCTGGCAGGAGAGGGGCAAGGCTGGAGTCATGCCTGAGCTGTGCTGCAGGGTTTACTGCCTTGTATTTTGGGCCGACACCATCAGAATCCCTCCCAGCTGTCCAAGGTTGTGGGTCTGACCATGGCCCCCACCACCCTGCCTCACGGAGAGGGCCAGCCAAGGGTGGACAGGGACATTTATTCACACAGTGAACACTTTAAGAAAGGCTGCTGAGCTCAAAGAGAAAGTCCTTGATCCTCAGGATCCCCAGAATAGTGGGGAACAGCTGAACACTTTAAGAAAGGCTGCTGAGCTCAAAGAGAAAGTCCTTGATCCTCAGGATCCCCAGAATAGTGGGGAACAGCTAACAAGGTAAGTGCTGGGCTGAATGGTGGCCCCCCCCCCAAATGATTCCCACAATCTGTGAAGTTGATCCTGATTGGAAAATGGGACTTTAAGGATGAGATCAAGTTAATGATCTCGCGATGAGGCCATCCTAGATTTGAGAGGCGGGGGCCAGATCCAGTGTCTGGTGTCCTTATAAGGTAGAGAGACACAGAGAGAGGGCGTGTAATGGAGGCAGAGACCTCAGGGACACAGCCACATCCAGGGATGCCTGGAGCCCCCAGAGACTGGAAGGGGCAGGAAGGGTCCTCCCCTGGAGCCTGTTGGCTGTTTTAAGCCACAAGTTAGAGATTTGTTGAAGCAGCAGCAGGAAAGAGTGCAGAGTGCAAGAGGCGCTGGAGAGAGGAAGGTGCCCCTCACCCAGCCCCAGCCGGCCACCCACCCGGAGAAGCTGGAAGGGCCTCCCGTGTTCTGAGGCCCTGGGACACCACAGCCCCCAGCCCCACCCAAGCTCCTCAGGCAGTGCACAGGGCCCTGAACCACGGCTGCACAGCCTGCCTTGACGCCTCCCCCTCCCCCGCGCTCAGGACCTGGGCAGTCCTGCCACCCCGGAGTCTCGACTTCCTCATCCACAGGTAGGGAGAGGCACAGCCCTCCCCAGAGAAGTGAGAGAGCTGGCCCCTCCCTCTCACGCCCTAGACTCTGGGCCCCAAGAGGAGAGCAGGGAGAAGCCATCCAAGGTGACCATTCCTTACCTGGGGTGACCACAGTCATGTAGACTCTGGGCAGGCTTGGAGAAGAGGCAGACCTGGGGCTTGGCCTAGGACCACCTGCCCCACTCCACCCTGACACCACGGGCTCCCCCAGGCCCTCCTCCCCACTCCCCCAGAGGTCTAACCTCGCCCCTCTCCCACCACCTCCTTCCCCATCAAACTGCTGGCGAAAACCTTGTACCTAAAGTTCTGCCACAGCTGCCAGGAGTGCAGGTGGGACGCCCACGGACGGGACGCGGGCCCCGCTGCTCCTGCTGTGTGCCGGAAGCAACCCCCGAAGGTCCTCCCCCATGGCCCCGGGAGGGGGTCCTGCTCGGCCTGGGCCTTCCAGGTTTCGGAGGGAGGCACGTCCTGCCACCAAGTCTGACCCCTCATCCCAAGCTCATCAGCGTCCTCCCTTTCTTCCTGGAGCCTTAGGCCCAAGCGTGAGCGGCAGGCGGGCGGCGCGGTCCTGTGCAGACGTGAGGTTTTACACAGTGTCAAGCCCCCTCCTAGCGCCCCTTCCCAATTCCCCCTCTTGCACACAGCCCCTGCCTTGCCCAGGTAACCTCTCCCCGGTTCAGGACACAAAGAGCTTCCTCATTCCTTTCTGCAGCTACAGAGAATCCCTGCATAATTACTTTCAGAGTTAACAAGTCACTGCGAGGGAGACGGCTCCCTGCTGCGATGGAATTAATTGCCCTGCAGAAGGCACCTTTCATGGGTGCATTATCCCAAGGGGGCGCCAGCAGCAAGGCTTACAGCCTCAGGCGGGGTGGGCGTGGCCGGGCGGGGCGGGGCGGTGGGCGGAATTGGAGGTGGGCGGGACCAGCTCAGCCTCCGCCCAGGTCCGAGTGCGCCCTCGGAGTGCCGGCGTGCGGAGAACCAGGGGTCTGCAGAGGTGTTAGAGGTCTCAGCTTCTAGCACGTGGAGCTGTCCCCACGGCGCCCTCCGAGAGCTGCACAAGGAAGGAGATGAGAGAAAGTTTGGGTGGAGAATTAAGGCAAAGGGGTGTTTTCAGGGGCTTTTTATTTTCTTAATGAGAGACACCTGAGTGTGTTTACCTGCAGGAGGAGAGGAACCAGTCCGAAAATTAAACGTGGTATCACCGCACAATCCAGCAATCACGCTTCTGGGCACAGACCCCAAGGAATTGGGAACAGGGACTGAGAAAGACATCGGCACACCCGTGGCTGCCGCAGCATTATTCACAGAACCTAAAACACGTTGGCACCCCAGGTGCCCTCGGAAGACAAAGGCTAATCATGATGCGGTCTATACATACACCAGAATATTATTCAGCCCTACAAGGCAGGGAAATTCTGACGCACGCTACCACGTGGGTGAAAGGTGAGGACATTAGGCAGGGGAGAGGGAAGGGGAGTGAGTGTTTAATGGAAGCAGAGTTTCACTTTTGCAGAGGGAGGGTGGTGACAGCTATACAACAATGTGAATGTCCTTAGTGGCACTGAGTTGTGCATTTAAAAACGGTTACATGGCAATTTTTTTAAGTGTTTATTTATATTTATTTATTCACTCATTTGATTGCCTCAGGTCTTAGTTGTGGCAGGCTGGGTCTTTGATCTTCATTGCGGTGTGCAGGATTGCTGGTTATGGACATGCAGGATCTTTTTTTTTTTTTTTTCCAGTTGTGGCACAGAGGATCTTAGTTGCAGCATGCAAACTCTCAGTCGCAGCACGTGACATCTAGTTTCCTGAACAAGAACCAAACCCGAGCCCCCTGCATGGGGAGCATGGAGTCTTAGCCACTGGTTGCCCAGTGGCTAAGTCAGTGGAAGTGGCTACCAGTGGATGTCCCAACGGGGCAAATTTTACATTATGTGTATTTTACCAATTAAAAACATGAGGGATGATCCACCTTCCAGAGTAATGGAAATAAAAGCAAACATAAACAAATGGGACCTAATTAAACTTAAAAGCTTTTGTGCAATGAAGGAAACTATAAGCAAGGTGAAAAGACAGCCTTCAGAATGGAAGAAAATAATAGCAAATGAAGCAACGGACAAAGAATTAATCTCAGAAATATATAAGCAGCTCATGCAGCTCACTTCCAGAAAAATAAACGACCCAATCAAAAAATGGGCCATAGAACTAAACAGACATTTCTCCAAAGAAGACATACAGATGGCTAACAAACACATGAAAAGATGCTCAACATCACTTACTATCAGAGAAATGCAAATCAAAACCACAATGAGGTACCATCTCATGCCAGTCAGAATGGCTGCTATCCAAAAGTCTACAAACAATACACGCTGGCGAGGGTGTGGAGAAGAGGGAACCCTCTTACACTGTTGGTGGGAATGCAAACTAGTACAGCCACTGTGGAGAACAGTGTGGAAATTCCTTTAAAAACCGGAAATAGGACTGCCATATGACCCAGCAATCCTACTGCTAGGCATAGACACCAAGGAAACCAGAATTGAAAAAGACACGTGTACCCCAATGTTCATTGCAGCACTGTTTACAATAGCCAGGACATGGAAGCAACCTAGATGTCCATCGGCAGACAAATGGATAAGAAAGCTGTGGTACATATACGCAATGGGATATTCCTCAGCTATTAAAAAACGCATTTGAATCAGTTCTAATGAGGTGGATGAAACTGGAGCCAATTATACAGAGTGAAGTAAGTCAGAAAGAAAAACACCAATACAGTATACTAATGCATATATATGGAATTTAGAAAGATGGTAACGATGACCCTATATGCAAGACAGCAAAAGAGACACAGATGTAAAGAACAGTCTTTTGGACTCTGTGGGAGAAGGTGAAGGTGGGATGATCTGAGAGAATGGCATTGAAACACGTATAATATCATATGTGAAATAGATCACCAGTCCAGGTTTGATGCATGAGACAGGGTGCTCAGGGCCAGTGAACTGGGATGACCCTGAAAGACGGGATGAGGAGGGAGGTGGGAGGACGGCTCAGGATGGGGAACACATGTACACCCATGGCTGATTCATGTCAATCTATGGCAGAAACCACTAGAGTATTGTAAAGTAATTAGCCTCCAATTAAAATAAATAAATAAACTTACCAAAAAAATGAGGGAAAATAAAGGAAGAACCAAGAGACAGAAGAGAGGGGAGCTGGAAGCACAGGAGAGCAGAAGAGTGCCTGGGGCAGGGAGGCAGGAGTGCCGGGGAGGCCCCACCAGAGGAAGGGGCTTCCAGAGGGTGGGTAGGGTGCCAGTCTGGATGTGGCAACCTCGTGGCCCTCGCCTGAGAGGCCTGGCTTCTCATAGAAATGTGGGGTGGGGAATCTGAAGGTGCAGGGGCGGGGCGCTGACAAGCACTGTGGATGGGAGGCCCACTACAGGTAGCCCTGAAGCCGGAGCTGCACGCTAGGGACCCTGGTGGGGCTGGGGCAGGGGAGAATGGGAGGTGAGACCCTCCGGGGTCAATGTGGACGGGCTGAGAGTATCCAGGGGTTAGAGAAAATTGACCTGGGGTGTGGACGTGTGGAGGTGGGAGGGGGCGGGATGAACCAATGGAGGGTGGGCACCTGCAGTCAACAGGGTATGGGCAAGCGGGTCCCCTAAGACCGCCCGGAGCCTGCTCCCTCTGACCGGCCCACCCATGCCCGCCTGTTTCTTGATAATGGATTTCAGGAGAGAGAGAGGCTTGGGCCCCATCAGAGACCCTGGAATCTGCCTCATTGGCCAGTCACTGTGGGGCCATCGGAAGCAGAGAGAGAATCCCTAACAAACCTCTCATGGCCCCTGTCCACCTAGGAGGAGGGTCTGGACTCTGATCTAAGGAGGAAGGCAATCTCTCTGCTCCCAGAGAGTGTGGGAAGGAGCCCAGAGCAGGGAGTGGGGCATGAGGGCCAGCGCATCTGCAGCCACATTTGCCCTAAAGGCCCCCCTCCCGCATGGCTGTGTGCTGCCAGCAGGGCCGATGCCTTTCCTGCTCAGACCTCAGCCCCTTAGTTAGAAACACTGAACATCTTTTCCCTGGTCTGGGTCCGATTCACGTTGGTGACCGCAGAGGCCTGGGGTAGGGGCTCATAGCCCAGGACAGGTCCACACAGCTCCCCAAAGAGAGCAGGGCCCGTGCCTGCCCCCTCCAGCTCCCCCTCTACCAGGGCAGGAGGGGTGTGGATGGCCAGTGTGCCCTGTCCACAACTGGCACCAAGGTCTGATTCACTCAGCCAGAGGGAGGCCAGGCCTGGCTGGGAGGGGACCCAGACCAGCAGTGCCCACAGGGCCATTCTAGGGAGCCAGCCCAACTGAGCAGGGCAGGACAAGCAAGGCCAGGCCCACGTCAGGCATGGGTCTTTGGGCTGGAAGCTGGGCCCCAGGCTGCCTGGGAAGAGCGCCTGTGCATGTGGGCAAGGCTGAGGGAGAAAGCACTGACATCCTAGGGCAGAGGCTCTAAAGTGGGCCTCAGGTGCCCACGGGGCCTCCAGCCCTCAGCCTTGGCCCTGGGAGTTTGAGGGAGGCATGTCTCCACCCTAGGGGTCTTCAGGGAGGCCCTTGTCCCTGAAGCCTGGGGTCAGAGAGTGCCAGGAGGGGTTGATTTTGTGGCCAGAATGCTTGAAGATAGTTGGGTGGGGATGGAGCTGGCATATACCCACTCTGACCTGAGGACTAGGGGCCTCGACCACTCCTGTGGGGCCCCAACCCTGGCCAGGCCTGGCCGTGACTGCATCTGTGTAGGCAGGGTGAGCCCGCGTTGCCTCTCCTGGGATGGGACGAGGGAGCAGGGCAGGGCTGGGGGGGGGGGGGAGGGGCACCCTAGGGTGGGGGGGTGGTGAGGAGAGGGCAGAGTCCAACCCTGGCAGTAATTCCTAGTCCGTAAAGTAGTGATGGAAACACTACATACCCCTAGAGTTGTTGAGGACCAACAAAATGGTATTTAATTTTAACTAGTGAATTAAATGATGTTATTTATTATTTGCATCTGGGCCAAGGAGGAGCTGGGCCTGTCTGGGGGGTCAGGCAGCAGGTGGAGACCCCCTGCTCCCTAACACTTCTGGGAACCCCCATGGGGCCCTGCCTGGGAGCAGCTCCTGGGAGCCCAGGTCAGAGCACCTGCAGGAGGAAGGCAGTGTGCGAGGCCAGCACGCAGGGTGACCGTGGACACAGGCCTCAGGAATGCAGAGAGCAGGTCCTGGGCCATGAGCAGAGAGGATGACCTTGGCCGGACAGAGATGTTGGCCTCCAGATGGGGCGGGCTGGGGGCAGCTGACAATCAGAGACCAGAGGCCAGGCAGCTCCCCGCAGAAGCCGAGGCTGTTCAAGCAGCCCAGTGCCCACGGGGAGAGGACGGTGCACTGGTTCAGAGGAGCGGGTGGGAGGATAATGCTTGGCGGCTGAGACTGCAGAGGAATGCCATCCCAGCCAGCCCTGGGGGGACTCTGCCGGGCACCATCCTACACGCCAGCAGGCACTGGCTTTTGATGGCCATGACCACTTTGAGAGCGCGGAAGCCCACAGAATCAGGGGAAAGAGGCCTGGGCTCAGGCTCAGATGGTTTCACCCAAGAGCCAGCTCTCAGTCTCTTCTCCAAGTGCCCCTGAGGATGTCCACGGGGAGACTCAGGCTGGGCAGGTTCAGGGAGGAGCCCCGGTGAACAACGGGGGCGGGCTCGCAGCCCTGACTCCAGGCCTCAGTCTAGCCTCCTGCCCTGCCCCACCTTTCGTTGGCCTCCAGGAAGGGGCTCCTCAGCGCCCGCCCTGCAGCCCACAGAGGAGGAAGTGGGCAGCCCCCTCCCACAGTGCTGCGCTGGCAGGAAAAGGCAGGCTCCCAGTGGTCCCGGAGGCCGGCCCCGGAGGGCAGGGGGCCAACACGAGGGATGGAGAGAAAAGGAGGTGTTGGTGGTGCAAGACCTCTCTGAGAGTGTGACACGTGCAGATGGGACTGTGGGGTAGTTAGACATTAGCCGCAGGGAGGTGACAGGCGAAAAGACAAGAGAGGGTGGATCAAGCTAAGCCCCAACCATCTGAGGACCACCCCCCCTGACCTCACCCAGAATGGGCAAAACTATGGTCTGGCGGTGGGCAGCTTACCCTGATAGAGACAGCACAGTGACACAAGAGGATGCCCACTGCTGCCACGGCTGCCCGCGCCCAGACTAGACAGGCATACAGCCTCTAGCAAACCCAACTCATTATACCAACGTTAATAAAGTCTACAGGTGGTTTCGTGCTCCACTGGGTGGGCTGTTCTTAGCAAATCAAGGGTAAGGGCATGTGCAAAAATGAACTTGTTAGAGAACTCGCGACAGGCAAGCAGAGCCACCGCCACCGCCTGTCACTCACCCACGATCGCACGGCCTCCTCCCGCATCACTCCCTAACCCTAACGCCGCGAACAACTCCGCATCAACACCCTGAAGCCAGCGCGGAAGGGGCTGGTTTCACCTCACAGAGACAGACGGCTCTTCCTCTGAGAGTGTTTATCAATCCTTTATCTTCCTGTACTTAAGCAGGAAGCAGCAGTTTGCAAATACGTGCTTGCTATCACAAGGACTCAGATGTCTGGTCTCCCATTGACCTCCTCGGTTGAAGCTCTCTGTCTGACACAGGGCACGCCACCCCGGGGCAGGACAGCCTCAGGATGTCAGCGTCAGCGGGGACTGCGTTCCAGGGAGAGGAGGCAGCGCGGCGGAGGCCCTGAGGTGGGGCGGAGGGCAGCGGCAGCTGGCGGGCCCACGCAGTGCTGCTGGGAGAGGGAGGCCTAGCAGAAGGACCCCAGCTGTGTCTCACTCTGAAATGCTCTTAACAAGGCCCCGGGAGATGACGCAGCTGACTCGTGGTTGACGGTGCCACTCAGCGGTCTGCAGCTGGACTGGAGGGTCCATGAAGCCAGGCTCCCGTAGCTGCAGCCTGGACCTGGTCTCAGGGTCGAGACAAGGGGTAGGGGCTGGCCAGCCTGCACTGCAGGGCTGAGGCCGCAGGGCCAGGGCGGAACCACTCAGGTGGACAGGACGCCCCACCGGCCGCCACAGTGACTTCCCCTCCCCCACCACTGGAGCCAGGGAGGGAAATGACCATCCCTGGCCCGGTGCCTGGCCTGGGGGCCAGCGTGAGGCCCATTGTTTGAGGCTGGAGCTGGCGGCCCGGGGCCTTGGGAAGCCCCCGGCAAGGCCCTTTGTCCCACTTCCCACAGATTCAGAGCCCCAGCGAGGCCCTGGTGAGCAGACGCGGCAGAGGTGGCAGCCCCGCAGGATGAAGGCGCTAACGGCTGTCCTGCTGGCCCTGCTGTGGTGCAGGCAGCAAGGTGCGTGGGGCAAGGGGCGGCCCTGCAGCGAGAGGGATGCCCAGTCCAGGCTGCAGGCCCTCAGGGTCACCCAGCCCAGGGGCAAGACGTGGCTTGGGGAGGAGGATGGGGAGCACCTGCAGGCCGAGGCCAGAGGGAGGCGGGTGGGCCGTGCTGGGTCCCCACGGGTCCCCAAACCTCCAGCCCCTGCCCCAGCCAGACGCCAGGGCGCGGGTGACCCTCCCCACCCAATCCCACCCAGTCTCAGCCTCTCAGGCTTCGGGGTACCTGCCATCTGGGGGCTGGAGTCGGGGGCTGTGAAAGGCCGGCGCCCAACCCCTAGTGTTGTTGGCAAGGATGCCGCCAGGTCGCACACCAGTCAGGAGGTGGGGCCGGGGCTCGGAGACCCAGGCAGCGACCTCACCAACTTGGGAGTGTCAGGGAGGTCAGAGGGACTGGGAAGGGGGTGCCAGACCGAGGGGAGGGGGCACGGCACTGGGCCCCGAGCCTGTGTCCTCTGCGCCCGGGTAGTGGAGGTTTACAGGTGTCCCTGCGTGGCCAGGGAGAGGGCAGGCGCAGGAGGACGAGGACGACGACCCGGACGCTGGGCGCGAAGGCTACGATGATGAGGAGGATGAGGAGGAAGAGGAGGCCAGCGCGCCTGCGGGCAGCAGGGGCTCAGGTACCTGCCCACCCCGCCCCAGCATGGGGGCGCTCGACCCTCCTCCTCAGCACTCGCATGGGTGCCTCGAAGCTGACAGTGAGGAGCCCACAGGCAGAGGCCTCCGCTGCGAGCGTCCATGCCCTCAGGGTCGGGGAAGGGGGAGGCGGGGCCCCTGGCACTCAGCACACCCTCAGTTCTCACCCTGGCAGTGGCCCCCAACTGCCATCCAGAGGAGGGGGCTAGAGAAGGAGCCAGTCCTGGGAGGGGCAATGGTGCTGGGGCAGAGAGGTTAAATAGGAGTTCACCAAGCAGACAGGGGCACAGCAGAGCCCCAGGATGGAGAGACCAGTGACCCAAAGGCCCTGGGTGTGGAGTCCAGTTCAGAAATACACAACTGTCCCGGTGAGGCAGGGCAGCGGGGGGCAAGGCGGGATAGTAAGGGGGCCAGTCCTGAGGTGGGGGCACAGAGGGCTCCAGCACGGCAGGGTTTGAGGGGGTCAGCTGAGAGTGGGAGAGGAGGACCGGAATTGGGAAGAGACCTCCAAAGGGGAAGAGGCTGGGAAGCAGCAGGCGTGGGTGAGCTGGGGGCGCTCCGGGGGCTGTGCCCCTCGCACAGCTGAGCCCACCCGGCCCCCCAGGGCCACAGTGCTACACGTGCCAGTCCCTGCACAAGGGGGAGAGCTGCGAGCAGGTGCAGAGCTGCGTGCTCCCCAGGACGTGCAAAGCCATCGTCTCCTCCTGGAACGCTGGTGAGGGGCCACCCGGGGGTGGCGGGACGGCGTCACCCAAGGCTGTGAGGGGCCCCATCCCTGCCGTGTCCCGTCCCGTGGGATCCACTCTCTCCCCTCACAGAGTCAGGTCCCCAGACCACCTACTCGGGGTGGTGTGCAGACACATGTCAAGCCATCAGCAGGACGGTGGAAGGATCCCTGACGACCATATCCTGTTGCCAGTCCAGCCTGTGCAACACCCCACCCTGGCAAGATCCCCAGGGGAGGGGGGCAGGTGGCCCCCGGGGGAGCCCTGCGACTGTGGCCGCCACCGTCCTGCTCAGCCTCCTGGCCGGCCTTCAGGCCATGGGGCTCTGAGTAGGGCGGTCCCTCCTCGCGCCCAGCATGGCTTGCACCCTGGCTGGCCAGCACTCTGTCCGCTGTCTCCTGTCCCCTCCCCCAGACCATGGAGAATAAACTGGAAGCACCCGTGATGACCCCGCGGCACCGGTTCCTTGGCCACAGCGGCCCTTCCTCGGTTTCCCCTTCCAGCATCCTGGCCTCCTCTCCCTGCCTGTGCATGGCAGATGGCCAGCACGTGGGCCTTAGGTCCAGGCCTCAGCGGCTCACAGGTTGGGTCCACACAGCTCCCTGCCCCCAGCAGAGAAAACACTCACTGCATGCCAGTGGGGAGCCCACCCCAGGTTGCTCCCCAACTTCTTGCCAAAAAGAAACCTCCATCCATCCATGTGAGGGCTGGCCCTTGTAGAGAGGAGACTTGGGGAGGAAGGTTTCCTTGGCCTAGAGGAGGAAAGGCCCCCACCCAGGGCGGCTTGTGGGTGAATGGAATTAATGAGGGGCTGCAAGACAAAGAGAAAAGAGAGGGAGACAGGTGGTGTATGGCTCAGATGGGACTTTGCAGCCAACCACTCAGCTTGGGTGGGGGGGAAGGGGAGGAAGAGGCGGCAGTCAGGGAGAAGCGGAGGGGCAGGGCAGGAGCCCCACGGCTTCCCCAGCCTCTGCTCCAGCTGGACAGGTGTCCCTGGCTGCTGGGTGCTAGGCCTCCGTGACTGGTGCCGGGATGGAGCCGAGCCCCAGAGGGGGAAAGAGAGGGCTGGGCTTCAGTTTCCCCATCAGAGCGGTATGGAACAAGGCACAGAGGGCCCTGGTGCCCACCAGCTGAACACCCCCTGGGCAGGGAAGCCCAGCCCTCCATCTTGCCTGCCCCACGTTCCTGCAGGCAGAGCAGCCTCCCACCATATGTTTCCCTTTTCCTCACCAAGGGAAACCTCTTGGTAAGGAAACGCCACCGTCCCGGCACACAACAGTCCACCCGACAGAGGCAACACGTCTGCCCAGGGTCACGCAGTTG
Source organism: Capricornis sumatraensis (assembly GCF_032405125.1). Taxonomy (NCBI): domain Eukaryota; kingdom Metazoa; phylum Chordata; class Mammalia; order Artiodactyla; family Bovidae; genus Capricornis; species Capricornis sumatraensis. Next base: position 20,731,328 of record NC_091079.1, on the reverse strand, counting down.
GTGGTGGCAGGTCCGGGACCCAGCCCGGGGCTTCTGGTCAACAGCGGTCACCCTCCCAGGTGGCCATAGGCCGGTGGACAGCGGAGCCAGGGCACCTGAGCCAGAGGTTGCAAGCAGCTGGATGGCGGCCAAGACCCAGCTGGATCCCCAGGCCAAGTCCAGTCTGAGGTGCCAGTGGACAGTCACAGCCAGGGCCTTGTCACAGGGCTTGGTGCTCAAGGCCAGTCCCCGGAAGGAGAAGCCAGAGGCCCCGGGAGGCTGTGTGGTCAGCCCCTCCTTCCCATCCTGCCCAGCAGCACCTCTGTGCCTTCCCGGGAGGCTGGCGGGGAACACGTCCATCCGGATCAGAGACCCTGCTCCCCATGGCTGCCGGAGCAGATGACCACAAACCACACACATGAGTGATCTTGTGGTCCGGAGGTCAGAAGGAACGGCAGGGCTGTGTCCACCTTGGAGGCCATGATAGTCCATTTTGTGTGTCAGCGTGCCTGGACTAAGGGATGCCCGTGCAGCTGGCAAAATGTTATTCCCGATGTTTCTGTGAGGGCATTTCCAGGAGCACTGGACATGTGAATGGTGGGCCTGAGAAAGAAGATCACTGCCCCAGGTGAGTGGGCATCACCCAGGCCATCCGAGACCCAGATGGAATAAAAGGCAGGAAGGACCAGCTCCCTCTTCTGGAGCTGGGATGCCCATCCTCTCCTGCCTGCCAATCTTGGAACTCCTGCTTCTCGGGCCTTTAGGGCTCAGAGGGAACGACACCACCATGGCCCCACTCTCCTGCTTCCAGAGAGTGGACTGGGGGCTTCTCGGCCTCCAAGACTGTGTGAACCAATTCCTCTGTGTATGCCTGTGTCCTGACCTGCCCTGCTAATAAGGACACCAGTCAGCTTGGGTTAGGGCCACTCTCGTGACCTCACGTACCTTAGTTCAGTTCAGTCACTCAGTCACGTCCGACTGTTTGCGACCCCATGGACCACAGCACACCAGGCCTCCCTGTTCATCACCATCTTCCAGAGCTCACTCAAACTCATGTCCGTCGTGTCAGTGATGCCTTCCAACCATCTCATCCTCTGTTGTCCCCTTCTCCTCCTGCTTTCAATCTTTCCCAGCATCAGGGTCTTTTCAAATGAGTCACTTCTTCACATCAGGTGGCCAAAGTATTGTAGTTTCAGCTTCAGGATCAGTCCTTCCAATGAATATTCAGGACTGATCTCCTTTAGGATGGACTGGTTGGATCTCCTTGCAGTCCAAGGGACTCTCAAGAGTCTTCTCCAACACCACAGTTCAAAAGCATCAATTCTTTGGCACTCAGCTTTCTTCACAGTCCAACTCTCACATCTATACATGACCACTGGAAAAACCATAGCCTTGACTAGATGGACCTTTGTTGGCAAAGTAATGTCTCTGCTTTTCAACATGCTATCTAGGTTGGTCATAGCTTTTCTTTCAAGGAGCAAGCATCTTTTAATTTCATGGCTGCAGTCACCATCCGCAGTGATTTTGGAGCCCCCAAAAGTAAAGTTTGTCACTGTTTCCATTGTTTCCCCATCTATTTCCCATGAAGAGATGGGACCGGATGCCATGATCTTAGTTTTCTGAATGTTGAGTACCTAAATCACCTTTAAAAACCCCCGTCTCCAAACACCGGCCCATCCTGAAGTCCTGATGTTAGGACTTCAGCTCATGAATCTGGGGGCGCAGTTTGGCCCATCATAAGGGGCTAAGACAGGGCTCTGTTGGGGACACAGAGCACGGTGAATATCCTGAACTGAATTTAAAGGAAGTGTTTGCCAGGGTGGTGGAGATGGGGAGAAGGGGCAGGGCCCTGGCTTGGCCCAGGGGGACCTGCAGGCAGACAGGAGCTGGGATGGCTGGAGCTTGGTTCAAAATGCCAAGGCTCGACTCCTGAGCACTAGGCCCCATGTGTGGCCTTCACGTGCACGGCTGGTGGCCAGGCAGGGTTGCCCACTCCTGCTGGCTCCCTCAGTACTCTATCTGCTCCTAAGGTTGCCTCTGTCCCCCCACAAGCCCCACAGCAACAGCAGCCAAGCTCGGAGAGCCAGGTCCTTCCCACAGATCTTCTTCATAAATGCAAACAGGCCTCTGCCGGCCTGCAAACCCCATCCTCTGGGCCTTCTCCACCCCCTCCAGCTGCTGCACCAACCCCACTGAAAACTACCCCCTGGGATCCCCTCACGTCCTGTGTATCCACCCAGCCCTGGAGTTGGCAGCAAGTTCAGGGAGAATACTGTATTCCCTTCTTTGCTGGGCTCACCCGAGTTACCAGCTGGACAAGGGGCTCGGGGGTCCTGTCCCAGCAGGCAGATCCCCCCTGGTCACCCCACCCCACACCGGTTCCATTCATTTGGTGCTTTTCTCCGGACTTCCTCAGCACAGGAAGCAGGTGGCCATGGTTACATTTCCTGTCCTTGTTCTCGAGGATGAGAACTGGGTGAGGATGAAGCAGTGACCCCAAAGCAGGACATTCCTGAGGACAGAGATTCCCGGCCGTCAGCTTTGGACAGACCGAGCGGCGCCCTCCGGGGACCGCCAGGGTTTGCAGAAGCTGATGGACTCAGGCACTGGTCAGAGGCGGGAGTTGAGCAAGGCCGCCGACTCCGTGGCACCCAGTCCCACCAGGAACTGTCTGGAACAGAGGGGAGTCAGAGCCATGGCCCCGGAAGGCATCAGGCCTGGAGAGCAGGGGCCGGGGACATGCGGATGCAGAAAGGCGTTTCAGCATCAAGAACGCCGGCCAGAGCAGAGCAAAACTGCCCTCACCTGTGGGACCAAGGCGGCTCTGGATTCCCACAGGTGGAGAACTGGGATGGGGGCTATACTGGAGTAACATGGGAAAAGCCGCCCCTCGGGGTGCCCCCTTACTCAGCTTCATAATCCTCTCAGAAAGCAAGCCGGGATACTTGGTGGAGGTGGAGGCAGGCGGGATCTCAGTCCCACAGAGCGGGTGTCCTGGAGAGGAGCAGTCCTGTGAAGTCCCAACCTCAGGACATCCTGGGCGAGAAACCCTTGAAGAAAGTGGCAGCTGCTGGGACACCCCCAGGGCCAGGCTGTGACCCACCAGTTGCAGACAGAGCCCTCCTCTGCCCAGGGTGCAAGCTTACCGAAGGACATGTGGGAATGCCCAGCTTCCCTTGCCCGGCCCTCTCCCCACCCAGGCTTGGTAATGCCCAGGGATTTACCTCCTAGTAGGTCTGTAAGTGCATGAACATAGGGAAAGTTACATAATTAGAAAATGGATATAGCTACCACCCACCCCTCGCCATCAGCTGTAAGCCTGAGGGGGCGGATGTTAGCTTTCCTAAGTAAATTTGTGTGACACTGTAGTAGAGGAAACACCCACAGGAAGAACCATAGTAAAGTCGCCCAACTCCTCTGGTCTAGTGCACGCCTGTAACACTCTCTGGATTTACCTCTGAGCCGCGATAAGTTTCAATTTCCTGAACTGCAATTCCTTGGGCTAGTCCCAAATAAACTTGCTTTTGCTGGCAAAAGACCTGGCTACCACTATATTATTGAATATAATATCGTAGCAACAAAGAGGGAGCAGAGTTGAATTTGGTCTTGACTGTGTTGAGACTGCAGCACCTGCAGCTCCTGCAAGGATAAAGTGTAAGGGACAGATGCGCAGAAGGAGCCAGAGCCAGAGACACGTAAGAGAAGGCAGCATCCAGGAGCATCAGGGCCAAGTGCCCATTCACTGAATTGCCATAATGAGAGCCCCACCACCTGCCAGGCCACTGGAAGGACACATCAGGAAATAGAGAAAGCAAAACAGCCCACCCCCAGAAGCCTTGATTTTCTGGTGTGGGAAGGGAAGATGAACATAATAAACACAATAAGGAAATTACATAGCTTGTTGGAAAGCTGAAAGTGCTATGAAAAACAAAAAAAGTAGGGAAGGGTGAGTACCAGGAGGTGGAGGAAGAGGCAGAATGCTGTGGTATTACAAAATGTGACCACCAACAGTGCCAGTGGTGTCCAGGACGTGCTCCTAACCAGTGGACTACGGCAGAGGTGATGGGAGGTTCGGTACTACGAGACTTCACCGTAGCAGACTAGGGCCAGAGGCTTTCTGCTGGCCCTGAAGGAGCACACAGAGGGCCACGTGGCAGGGAACTGTGGGTGATCTGCAAGACCTAAGGTCAGCCTCCCGACAGCCCAGAAGCTGGCCCTCAGTCACACAGCCACCAAGAAAGGAAGCCTGTCAACAGCCACAAGAGTGTGGAAGCAGATCCTCACCGCACGCTGAGAACCTAGACTGCGGCCTTCGGAGACTGAGCAGAGGACCAGCTAAGCCTCGCCTGGACTCCTGTCCCACCGTGATATAACAAACGGTGGATAGGAAAAGTGCTATAACCGTGACAGAGGAAACCATGGCACAAGAAAGGAGCCCTGATATAACAAACAGGTATGGTTTTGAGCTGCTAAGCTTGTGATAACCAGAAAACTAACACACCCAGGGTGGTCAGAGGTCAGGGGTCCCCTCTAGGAGGTGAGCTCTCCGCAGGCGGTAAGTGGGAGTGAGCCAAGCCGACAGCTGGGGACAAATGCTCCAGGCAGAGGGAGTGGCCAATGCGGCTGAACGCAGGCCACAGCCGGCCTGCTGCTTCGGTGGAACTCAAACAGGTGGCGAAGGTGGGGGGCACGAGTGAGGGAGGGGGTGCAGAGGGGAGCGAGGAGGGCTGGGGTGAGTGAGGGGGGCAGGAAAGGAAGGGAGGGAATGCGCAGGTCAGTGGGGCGAGACTGGGTGGGCGGCCGGGGTAAGGGGGGCGTGTGCTGCGACCCGAGTGAGTGGGAGGGGCTCGATCGAGGGCCGAGTCACCCGTGGCGCACCACCGAGAGGCCGGGGCCTCGCCGCCTAGAACGGCACCGGTAACGCCAGCCTGGGAGCAGGCTCTTCCTGCGGGTGCCGAGGGTGGGCGAGGTGGGTATCAGCAGAAATAAGCTGAAAACAATTGCGGGGGCGGAGCCCTGCAGGGCGCACCACCGAGAGGCCCGCGACTTCGCTTCCTAGAACGGCGCTGGAAGGGGCGGGGCCAGCGGCGGGCCCTTCCGGCCGGCGCAGAGACGCGGCTGCTCGACTGAGAAGATTCCCCGGTGCTCATCGCTGGCAGCTGGGGGTGCGGCTAGCCTTGATGAGGACGCGTCCCTTCCGGTCCAGGGACCCTGCGAGGAGCGCACCCGCCCCCATCTCCATGCGGGAACTCACTGGGTCCCTCTGGCGTCGTGTGGAGCCCCCACCCAGGGCATCGGCCCCCGCTCTCTCGGCTCCCTGGTTCCGCGGGGACAAGGGCGAGGTGCGCGAGGACCAGCGCCGTGCGAATCGAGGTGAAAGAGACCTCGGCCCTGCACCCGCGGCTGGCGAGGCTGTCAGAGCCCCTCTTCTCGGCTTCGACACCGCTGCGGGCCCTTTGACAGGCCCAGGGCCTATAGACTGCTTGGGTGCCTGTTTGCCCTTGGATCTCAAACCCACTAGTAATCCCATCTCTCACTGAGACCCTGGCTTCTGAGGGCGAGTGAGGTTACCAGGGAGTCTTGCTGCAGCTAGATACCCAAAGTTTCATGTTACAAGCGGCCTGGCCCAGAGAGTGAAGGAGCTACCCTGAAGTGACAGAGCACGTACCTTTAGCTCAGGGCTGTGGTCTGCTCTGGCACGGTAGATTGCGTTTCCTGCGTGGCTGTAGCAGTTACCAGGCCTACAGATCTGTGAAATGAGAAGACCAAAACAGTGACCTCAGATCGGTTCCACTTCTAACAATTATTTTATTGCTGGGTATGCACAGGGCTTAGAGAAGTGAATATATCCAGTCTCTGCCATTAAGCACCTGCTTGAGTTAGGCAGATATGATGATGATGATCTAGAATGTTTGGGGAGCAGCATTATGTGCAGTCTCCAGCCAAGTACCTAGGGATTCCTGGATGATAAAGAAGGATCCTTGCCCTCAGCTTATCAGGAGACTGCACATCAGTGACAAGCTACAGGTGGTGTGACAAGAGTCCTTGTGGGAGAAGAGTCCTTGGAGCCCAGCCAGCAGACATCAGGCTCAGTGGGTCCAAGGACCACTCCTCTCCATCGAGTGGGTCAGCATAGAGCCAAGATGAGTTTACATCTGCCCTGGAGAGCCATGGGCTAGAGGGTTGATGGCACTTTCCTGTTGGTCTTGGTTTTCACCTGTTTCCTACTAAAACTAGACCTCAGCTCAAACTGCAGCCTGGCTGACTGGGGCTCTGATCCTCCACCCTAGTTCTACCTGCCTCCCCAGCAGAGATGCCCCCATATTTGTATGCTTCCCTCAGCCTAGATGACCTTCTGCCATCCTCAGTTCTGGCTCCCACCTAATGCTAAGAACAGCCTCCTCCCAGAAGCTACCTCCAAGAGAGCCTTCAGAGAGTAACACTGCCCTGAATCTGAGTCAAGTGTATGTAAATATTTTCATCAAGATGGGAAAACTGTCCAGTCATTTTATGTGTTGCCTCTGTGCATGGGAGAGTGGATGAAGACTTAGTATCCGCTTTGACTTAAAGGAAACGCAAAGGATTTATCCCTCAAAACATACTTCACTTGAAATGTTACCATCTAGAGCACCACATTTTGGGGTGAGACAGCCTGGCAGAATATGGACCTCCTGGGAGATCAGGTGACCACACAGGCCATGGGAGGTCTCGCAAGGGTGACTCGAGGACTCAGAACAGGATCTGCTTTCTTGGGAAAGTGCTTTCTCCCATCTTGTGAAGATTTCTTTTGCCTGCGGTTAAAGAGCCTGAAGTTTGTCAAGCTTTATCCTAGAAGTCCATTTGTTAGCACTGAGGGAAGAGAGGTTAAGGAGGCTCAGAAATAATACAGAAAAGGAATAGGTGAAGCTTCTTAACCAATGAAACATGAGCCATGCTGGTAATTCTTCTACAGGTACCTGGGCCTGACCTGTCACTGGGACTGACTGATTCCTGTTTGAATTTTGTGGTGATATTAGAATGTTAGGGTTAGGGTTAGGGTTTAGATGAGATTAGGGACAGAGACTGTCAAATCTTTTAGATAATGCACTCAAGAGCCTGGGTTTGGCCCTCAGTGGACAGTCAGCTCCAGTTAAGGCCACAGGAAGAATGAAAGCCTGGTGAGGAAACAGGGCATGAGGTCAGGGAGGCTTCTCTGAGAAGAACCCTCAGAGTAGAGCTCTGAGTGAGTGAGGGGCCAGCACTAGTTCTCAGGACCTGTTTGTGGGCAGTCAGGTGCTGAGGCGGGAAGGGCTGGGAATGTGTGGTGAGTCTAAAGGTGCTTGGGAAGGGGCAGGGCAGCAGTGTGAGGGGAACCACGGGGGATTTGACAGGGATGTGACGGAGTTCACTGGCTGCTGGGCGGAGGATGCCACCCAGCAGAGGACTCAGGAGGGCCAGGGTGAGGGTGGGAGCAAGTTTCATCCAGGTGATGGGCAGTTAGAGGAAGCACAAGCTGGAATCAAGATTGCCAGGAGAAATATCAATAACCTCAGATATCCAGATGACACCACCCTTATGGCAGAAAGTGAAGAGGAATTAAAAAGCCTCTTGATGAAAGTGAAAGAGGAGAGTGAAAAAGTTGGCTTAAAGCTCAACATTCAGAAAAGTAAGTTCATGGCAATCTGGTCCCATCACCTCATGGGAAATAGATGGGGAAACAGTGGCTGACTTTATTTTGGGGGCTCCAAAATCACTGCAGATGGTAATTGCAGCCATGAAATTAAAAGACACTTACTCCTTGGAAGGAAAGTTATGACCAACCTAGAGAGCATATTAAAAAGCAGAGACATTACTTTGTCAACAAAGGTCCGTCTAGTCAAGACTATGGTTTTTCCAGTGGTCATGTATAGATGTGAGAGTTGGACTATAAAGAAAGCTGAGTGCCAAAGAATTGATGCTTTTGAACTGTGGTGTTGGAGAAGACTCTTGAGAGTCCCTTGGACTGCAAGGAGATCCAGCCAGTCCATCCTAAAGGAGATCAGTCCTGGGTGTTCATTGGAAGGACTGAAACTCCAATACTTTGGCCACCTCATGCGAAGAGCTGACTCATTTGACAAGACCCTGATGCTGGGAAAGATTGAGGAAAGGAGGAGAAGGGGACGACAGAGGATGAGATGGTTGGATGGCATCACCGACTCAATGGACATGGGTTTGGGTAGACTCCGGCAGTTGGTGATGGACAGGGAGGCCTGGTGTGCTGCGGTTCATCGAGCTACAGTCGGACACAACTGAGCAACTGAACTGAACTGATGGGCGATACCTTCTGTCAGGGTCACACGTGGCTCTCATGGCCTGTAGCTCTAGAAGCACATAGTCTGGTCCCAAATGCAAGAAGTGGAGAAGGAGCAAATAAAGGGCAGGGAAACTCCACAATGGGGGGCCACACAGCAGTTATTGGTCCATGGTGCACATGAGGATCCAGCTGTGGAGATGTCGCCCCTGGCAGAGGAATAAGAATTCTTTGGTTAGGGACTTCCCTGGTGGTCCGGTGGCTACGATGCCACCCTCCCAATGCAGGGGGCCCGAGTTCAATCCCTGCTTAGGGAACTAGATCCTGCATGCCACAACTAAGACCTGGCAGAGCCAAAGAAATACATTAAAAAAAAAAAAATTCCTGGTGAGCAATTGAGTAAATGATGACATTTACCCGGATGAGGAAAACTGGGAAGAGTAAGATTGGGGTGGGGGTGTTCTGGGAAATCAGTTCTTTGGTCATGTCCAGCCTGAAACTTATGAGATGTCCGGGTGGCACACACCAGCAAGAAAGGAAGGGGGCCGTGTCCGCATGCCTCTGCTGCCCCTTTCCCTGCCCATCTGTCACTTTGTAACTCAGTTCCTCCCAGACATTCACTTAATCTACTAGTTTGTGGTCTTGTTTCTGTCCAGCCCCAGAAGGGTTGCTGGCGCTGTTCTGTTCCAGAACTTCAGTTCCAAGCTTGGAAAAATAAAGTCCTTTCTGAAGAAGTGAATTTACAAGGGAATTTGTAGGCTGGAGGATTTTGCCCTTGGCCATTCTCCTTGATCCTTGCTGGCTTCCAGGGGGCCTTCCTCTACCCTGAAAACAAGGATGAAGAAGCCCACAGGCAAGAAAAATAAGACCCAGACCCCAAAGGCAGAAGTGCACGTGCAGAAGGACACTGCCAAAGAAGAGAAGGCATCTGGGAAAGAACAGCCAAACCCACTTTGGCCCAAAAGCACAGGAAGGAAGCGCGCCTCAGTCCTGAGAATGAGAAGCACATGTTTGAGGCCTTAGATGCTTCGTTTAAAGATGACTTTGAAGGAGTTCCCATGTTCACTCCCTTCCAGAGGAAGAAGCCCTACGAATGCAGCGAATGTGGGTGCATCTTTAAGCACTAGACAGATCATGTTCATCACCAGAGAGTCCACATTGGAGAGAAGCCCTTCCAGTGTGCCCAGTGCAGGAAGACATTCAGGCACAGCTCTGACGTGACCAAGCACCAGAGGATTCACCCCAGAGAAAAGCCCTTTAAATGTAGTGAGTGCAGCAAAGCCTTTAACTGCAGTTCCAATCTCCTGAAACCAGAAAACCCACACTGGAGAGAAGCCGTACGGATGTAAGGAGTGTGGAAAGACCTTTGCCTACAGCTCATGTCTCATTAGCCATCGGAAACATCACCCACAGAAGAAGCATTGAGTGTGGGGAAGCCACCCACCAGACTCGGAACTTTGTGCCCGCGAGAACGTCCTGGCAGGCCTGCCTGGGGGTCCTCTTCCTCTGGAGTCTGAGCAGGCTGGTGGGGTCCTGCCTTCACCAGGAGACCCACCCGAACCAGGTCAGCAAACACCCAAGCCATACAGAGAATCTCCAGGTTGAGACATCATGACAACAAGCATGCAAACTGCTGTCCAGAGGGCAGGTTTGGGACCTGAGCACAGCGCAGCGCTTCCCACTGCTGCCTCGCCTGTAGCACCCATGCTGGCCGCAGCCCTCCCACCGGCTCCTTTGAAGACTGGTCTGCAGACCCTTTGCCCACTGTGTCCCAAGTCCATCTCCGTGCAGCCTGGCAGGAGGCCTGTGTCCCTGGGCTGGACAGCAGTGCTTCTGCAGTGAGCACTGGGAACCCCACGGTCCCCCCACCTCACTGGCTGTGCTTCGTCCTGTGCCTTCCCTCCTCTGCTGGAGCACCAGTCCTTGAACTTGGCCCCCATCCCCAGGAACTGGACTCCCTGTGTGTCCTCCCGGCTCAACCACCATCCCAGCTGAGCAGCCTGGCTCACCACTCAGGACACGAAATGCTGCCACCATGGGCGCTTCCTGCCCTGGCCATGTCGGCCCCAGGATGTTGATGGTAGCTTGGATCCAGCTTTTGCCTGCATTGCAGCTTTTCAGACACAAGACAGAAGGCCAGCTCTCCGTTCAGGTGAGTTCCACTTCTCCAAGCCTGGCTCCTAGGTTCTGTCCCACGTCCTGCACATCCATGTGCTTGCCTGCCCTTGGCTTCCCTCCAGGAGTGGCCTGGCTGGGCCTCCGCACTCTCCTGGCTGGGAGTGTGGCTTGCCCAAGAATTTCGGCACAGTGTAAGAGGGAGGAGGGACCAGAGGGATGAGGGGGGCCTGTCATCCAGGAAGTAATACGGCTTTTTATCAGTAAAACGTTGACACCTACATTTTCAGCTGTTTGGACCCAGAAAACTAATAATGACCCTGGTCTTGGGTCCTGCTCCATCAGAAGACAGGAGAGAGTGCTCCCAGTGCAAACATCTCTCCAGGTTAAGACTCTTGTTCTTTCTAAAAGCTACAGCATTACAGCAGCTCTGCCTGCACCAGGCACCTCCATTCCACAGCTCAGTGGGCCCTCCTCCTGTACCAGCAGCCCGGCCCCAGGTGTGACCAGGCATAACCTGGCACTGTGATCCTGCTCACACAGTCCCAGAACTGGAGATGTGATGGGGCAGAATTGTTCAAACAGGTGCCAGGAGGCTGGCTTAGGGAAAACACACCTGGGATCCCGGTGGGCAAGATTGCTGTAAAGGATGCTACTGGGACATTTGGCAAACCTTGGGTCTAGACTGTCCACCAGTAGGGGAGGGGGGACATCAACGTCCAAGCTCCCTGGTTTGATGGTCTGCAGCCATCTCAATGTCCTTGTCATGAAAGATGTCCGCTGTGGTCTTCAGGGCCACAGAACAAGGTCACAGTGTCTGCAGTTTGCTCTCAAAAGGTGAGCAAAGAAGCAATAACAACAATACCCAGACACTGAGTGAGTGACAATGCAGGCTGGCAGACCTTCTGTTAAGGGATGGATAATAACTGCTCTTGGCTTTGTAGCCATAAGATCTCTGTCACAACTCAGCTTAGCCATGACATGCAACAGCAGTCAGAGCATGGAAACAAACAAGCACGGCTCTGTGCCAATAAAGCTTTATTTTACCAAAGCAGGCGGTGGGCCGGATTTGGCTGATTCTAGATGAAAAGATATGTGACATGTTCTGGGGGTGTCTGCATCTGCTTCAGTTTGGTTTGTTTTTTATTTATTATGGTTTATATAATATCCCATGATGAGTATATTGTTATATATAAAATATTGTTGTATAACACATATTAATACCATAGATAGAAATACATCACATGTACTGTAGAAAAATTATCACTCTCTGTGTTAGTATGTCTCCCCTGTTATTACCAATGGGAGGCATTTTTAGTGGCTACCTAATGATCTGTTAAATAAAAAGCCGACTTAACCATTTCCTAACATGTAGGCTGTTTCTAGTTTAGGTCACTATAAACAATGTGGTAAATATCTTTTCCACATTTAGGGCCAACGATGGGTTGCCAGAAATGGACTGATGGATAGAGATCATGCTGGCAAATACCTTCCTCCGGGTTGTGCCCCAGAAGTGCTCCAGCAGCTCACAGACAGCAGGTGAGTTTTAATCTTGCCAGTTTGTTAGAAGAGAAGAAACACTCGAATCTAATGTCTTTGATTTCCAGAGAGGAGGCGGATGCAAAGAACATGGTCTCTCGAGCCGGGGTTGCCAACGCACCCTCGTGCCTTGGAGATGTGGGGCCTTGGCTGGTCCTCACCTCCTTGTGCCTCCAGTCCCCAGAGGTGACATCGGGGCACTGACGGTGCTCAGCCTGGTCACTGCCTGTGTGTGACCTCAGTGCCACGCTGACCCCCAGTTTAGCCACTGTTAGCTCTGGTCACGTGTTAGTGTCCTTAGTGGGGGGACATTGGCCCACAGGCGTGAGAGGTGGCCGTGCAAGCAGACAGCCTTCAGTGCCTCTCCCAGGAAAACAAGAAAGCCACGTGAAAACAGTCACGCAGCCCGTCTGCAATCAGCCACCGGCTCTTCTGCCGCCCGGTGTTTGGTGCAAACTGATGGTCTCGTTTCTCATTTCTTCTGAGTTAACTATTACCACACCGCACCGCCTCCAAGCACTGAACCCCACACCCTTCAGATATCAATCTGTTTTGATGGTTTTGTTGGCTATTGCTCTTCAAATGAAACTCAAATTCCAGAAAAAGAAAACCTGCTAAGTAACCTGAGTCCAAGAAAAAACCATAATGAAAGTTGTAAAATACTTAAACCTGAATGATAATGAAAATACAGCTTGCCGGAACCCATGCATCTGTGGTCAGTAAATCTACGACAAAGGAGGAAGACTGTGCAATGAAGAAAAGACAGTCTCTCCAGTAAGCGGTGCTGGGAAAACTGGACTGCCACATGGGAATCAGCGAAATTAGAACATTCTCTAACACCATACACAAAAATAAACTCGAAGTGGATAAAACGCTTAAATGTAAGACCAGATAGTATAAACTCCTTAGAGGAAAACAGGCAGAACACTTTTTGACATAAACTTGCAACAATATCTTTTTGGATCCACCTCCTAGAGTAATAAAAATAAAAACAAAAATAAACGAATGGGACCTAATCAAACAAAAGTTCTCGCACAAGGAAAGGAAACCATGAAACAAAAAGACAAGCTACAGAATAGGAGAAAGTATTTGCAAATGATTCAACTGACAAGGAATCAATGTCCAAAATATACCGACAGCTCATGTAGCTCAGTATCAAAAAAACAACCCAATCAAAAAATGGCAGATCTAAATAGACATTTCTCCAAAGAAGACATACAGATGGCCCACAGATATATGAAAAGATGCTCAACATCACTAATTATTAGAGAAATGCAAATTAAGACTCACACTGGGTCAGAATGGCCATCATCAGAAAGTGCAAATAATAAATGCTGGAGAGGATGTGAAGAAGAGAGAATCCGCCTACATTGTTGGTGGGAATGGAAACTGGTGCAGCCACTGTGGAGGTCAGTATGGAGGTTCCTTAAAAAATTAAAATTAGAGATACCATATGATCCAGTAATCCCACTCCTGGGCATATATCCAGAGAAAACCATAATTCACTGAGCAGAGGAGTGGATAAGAAGCTGTGGCCCATTCACACAACAAAATACTATCCATCCATGGAAAGAGCTGAGCACCACCACCTACTGCGACGTGGGTGAGATCCAGAAGCATTATGCTTAGTGTAGGAGCCAGGCACAGAGGACAAACACTGTATGATTCCATTTATATGAGTTCCATTTCACTGTGTGTATTCATATAAATGAACTGCCCTGGAGCGGGCAAATGCATAGGAAGTGGAATAGCAGGTACCAGGTTGGAGGAGGACATTGAGGGTTTGACAGGTACAGTTTCTGTTAGGTAGTGGTGACACGTACCCAGCACTGGGAATATTTAATGCCACTGAATTATTTACAGTTGGTTAAAATAATAAACACTATATATTTTTTTACCACAACAAAAAAAGTCTATTGAATTTGATATACCAATAACAAAATGCAACTTTCTAAAGCTGTCATCCATTTTAGCAACAAAAATGGCATTTTCTGGCAAGTTGAAGATGTGCTTACCTGCTGACCCAGAAACATCACTTGCTGACACACCATAGAGGAACTCTGGAACATGGGCTAAAGAGACACCTACGGCAGTATTTACACGGAAGTGGGTAAACGTGCATCAGCGTCTGTGGGTCTCAGACACAGCACTGCGCAAAGACAGGAGAACACGCAGTATGATTTCAGTCATTAGCTTGTGCAAAGCCAAGAAAACAGCATGTCATCTGGACATGCACATGGGGAGAAACAAGAGTCGATCCCCAGCCGGCAGGGCTTGGCGTTTGGTGGCCTCTGCTTCCTGAAGTGGGTGGAAGCCGGGCAGGGTGTGGTCCAGCCCCGTAATTTCATCATAGCACACACACCCTAAAAAACAGTCATTTGTTTCCTCGCAATCCTGTTGCCAACCAGGGTGGGGTACCCCGCGCTCCAGAGCAGCATGGTCCTGTGACACCTTCCAAAGCTGAAACAGCGGAAAGCAAAGAGGCAGTTACCTCGTTAGAACACATCTCATTCAGGGTGCACAAGACAAATTAAGATGATGCCCCCAGACACGGTTAGCAGCCCTGGCACCGCCTGCCGAGCCTGGATCCGAAGGAAGGCGCTTGGGGCGCCCACTCTTAGCTGCCTCGGGAGCAGCTGCTGTAGAAGAAAGGCTGAGCAAGCTTTTTTTTTCACTTTTTGCCTTTATTTTATCAAAGCTAAAATCCTCTTTGGATTTGTTGCAAACCAGGTACTAAAAAGCCTCACTCCAGCCAGAACCCCAAGGTGTCCTCACACCCACACCCCAGCCAGCAGCAGGTTCGGTCAGTTCTGTCCCCCACAAGCCCTCCCCCAGCCTCCTCTGCACCTTGCCCATCTCTCCCTTCTCTCCTGCCTCCCCACTGCCCTGAACCGATGCACTCTTCACTCCCTGCTCAGGACAGTTTGCTGGCTCCTGGTACAAGAAGAATGAAATCCAGGCTCCAAATTGACTTTAAGACCACTGTCCAGCTTGTTTTGGAGGCAAGGACCTGTCCTGTTCCACACTGTACCCCAGCTTGTGACTCAGGACCTGGTACCAGGTCAGGCAGAGGAGGGCAGGGGATAACCTTCCAGAACCTACAGGGCTGGGACTCACCTCAAGTCTGGGGCAGGAATCAGCTGCTCAGGCACCTTTTCTCCAGCTCCAAGTGTGCTTCAGCCTCTTTCTCAAATCTCATCCTGGTCTCACCACCCAACAAGGAAGGCCCTCCCCACACACTTGGTCCTTCACATGTCCCTGGTTATCCCGTTTCTCTGCTGCCGTGGCAGCCACCTGGGACCAGATGTCTCCTCCTCCCTGATGAGATCCTCAGGCCTGGGGCTGTGGCTCCTCTCTTGCTGTCTTCTGTCCTCTACCTGCCCAGACTCAGAGGTAGCCATGGGGAAGCAGTTCTGCTGGACGTCCATCCCTGGTGGATAGGTTCATGGAATCCTTCTCCAGCTGTTGCTTTTCCCAACAAGAGAGAGTGAGTCCACTTCTCTTTCTGGTTGTAAGATCTGGGCTGAGAAAGAGACTTAGTGAACATCAGGAAATTCAGGAAGAATTCCATGAAAAGGTTGTGGGGAAAACTGTAACACTTCTCAGGACCTAAAGTTTGGGAACACACTTCAATGGAAGGGTAGTTTAGGGGGCATTTGAGACAGCTCAAAAAGAGATGAGGACTGACTTCAGCAAGTTCCCTAGCAAATGATGACCGTCCGTGCTAGGGAAAGAGATTCCCCCGAGGATGCTTTGGGTGGAACCTTTCTTCTTGCGGACGGGAGCACTCCAGTGGCTATAAGAACTGTGCTTGTAGAATTTGCGTGAGCCATCCCTGCCAGGCGCGCGCTGCTCTGGAAGCAAGTGCAACCGGGGACCGAGAGCTCAGCAGACGAACCTGGGGCGACTGACCTCGACAAGCTGCGGGCTCCTGTGATCAAAGGCCACGGATACTTGTCGGGCAGGTCCACTGGCCTCCAGCCGGCGCCGCACAGGTTAAGGAACTCCCCGCCCCGCGCGGCGCCCCGCCCACCGCCCCGCGAGGTCACCGAGGCAGTGGTCCTCCCAGCACCCAGAACGTCCCGGAAGTGCGCGCGGCCGGGCGGGGCGGGACGCGGGTGCACTTCCGGCCGGCGCCCGGGCGGCTACCTCCCGCTCGGAAGGTGAGTGGGTACCGGGCAGTGGTAATGGAGGCTGCCGGGGCGCCCAGCCCCTCTCGCGCGTCGTCCCCGCGGGCCGGGCCCGGCCCCTGCAGCCGCCGCCGCCTTGGCCTCGACCGGGGCTGGGGACGCGGGTTGGGGCTGCAGCGGGCACACTGTCCCCGAACAGTCGCGGATGCCCGTTTACGGGGCGCTTTCCCACGCTCCCGGAACCCCAGGGACGGGAGCTCTGGCGACCCCACTCTGCAGACGGGAAAGAGGCTCAGAGCTGCCTCTGGCCCGAGGTCGGTGGCTGAACGCAGCCCGGGCTGCCTGCTCTCTGCTGCCAGGCCCCCGGAGTTCGGGCCCTTTCCCGCGGGGCACAGGCTCCAAGCTGGGGTAAGAGGGAGTAGACAGGGTTCGCGCCCGGGCCAGTGCCGTTTGTGTCCCCTCCGCCTTCAGCCTGTCACAGCAGCATGGAGGTGGAGGGTTTGCGTCCATGTGTGACTGCCACCTCCCCTCAGACAGCCAGGGTAGAGGTGGCGGTGCATTTGCCCCCCGGATATTAACTAAGTGATTTAAGATGGGTCTTAGCGGGAGTGAGAACCTGCACCCAGGTTCAGGACTGCAGCCCCACCCTGTGGCAGTTTACCTAGCTGCCGGTGACCCTTGCCATCATTAGGGGCTGAGGTCTGGTGGGGGCTGACCCCGAGGACCCCTGTGGCGGCTGCCTCCCCGCTTCCTTGAAGCAGGTACTGTCTGCACCATTGCCGGTCGTACGTTAACTTTGGACTTTCTCCTGCCCCTTTTTCACCCCCAAAGAAGACCTACTTCATTAAAGTGTGAAAGAAAAACTCTCCCCTTGGTCGAAGCTGTTGTTGCAAACCAGATTAAAGGAGGGTGTTTTTGACCCGGAGGAGACTGAGAGCACCAGGGTGTGCTGGAGCCAGGTCTGCAGCCTCTGAGGGCTCTGTGGAGGGTTTTCCTCTCTGGAAGAGTTTCCTTGAGAGTTAACCTGGAATGTTCATACTCCAGCAGGCAGGGTTCAGTTTTTGTCTTCCCCAGAGCCAGGGGCCCCTAGCTGTGACAGGAGGTTTTTCTGGAAGAACAGCCTGCTTCTCCCGGTGGGCAAGGCCTTGGGTGGGGAGAACATTCTGTTCTTGTAGGTGTGCTGGTGCTGGGCCCCACAGGTTGCCTCTTGGAATTCCTTACCCAGGGAGGGAGGCTCCGCCTGTGGCTGATTGCCACCCCCACCCCCGGCACACCCCTCTGACCCCCTCATCCTGCCATGGTTTTCATTTTCCCAGGTCCCCAGTGTGCACTCCTTCAGCGGGCCTTGGGGGAAGATGGCGGCCCTGGGGGACGGTCAGGAGCCCCCTCATGTCCTGTCCCCCGTCAGTTTCGAGTCACCCGGGACACCTGGAGCCCACCACCATGAAGCCCAACTTCACCTCCACCTCCACGGTCATCAACATGGTACTTGCCTCCCTGCACTATCACTGCGGGCAGGCAGCTTGCTGGGCACTGGGGCTCCTGCACCCTGGTACCTGAGTTGGGACTCGGGCAGTGGTGGCTGAGCTTTGGGCTGAGCTGTGTGAGCAGTAGCTCCCTAGGGGACAGGCCCCCGGACTGTGTTTCTTTAGGGAATCAGGGCTGCAAAAAAAGCAGCCCTGATGGCCAGGCCTGTGTGACAGAAGCAAGTCACCTTGTCTCTCTCCCAGCCTTTGCTCCCACGCCAGGAAAATAGTGTCTGGAGATCTGGGCAAACTGGTTTGGGTGGGGAGCCCTGTGCAGATGGAGCCACCAACCTTGCTGCAGGCCCCAGCAGGATCTGGGGGTGTCCAGGTGTGGAAATAGCCAACAGCTGGTTGGGGAGGACGTCGCAGCCCTGTGGCGTGTGGTGCCCCTGGGCCCTGCTCACACTCAGTTATCAGAGTCTGGGGCTTCCTTCCATGCCCCACGTTCCACAGGAGGCTTGGCCTCACTCCTCTCACAGTGGGGGACACAGATGCTGGTGACAGCTGGATGGGAGCCCAGATGTGTCCCATTGCTCTCAGGGCAGGTGTAAGCCTGTGCTGCTGCCTGAAGAGCTGGCACTGTGCCCAGGGCCCACTCTGGGCCCAGGGTTCTCACTCTTGGCAGGTCCTGGCATTAGAGCAAGTGATGTTATGGCAGCTGAGATGGGCTGAGCAGCAGCTATGCTGGGTGCCAGCTGTGTGCTGAGGGCTCTGTGTGGGGACAGAGGAAGCTGGGGATGGGCACCAAACACACGAGGACAGTGAAGCCCACAGAGGTCGCAGGGGTGTCCTGAGCTTGCACACAGCCAGAGATAACGGGTCAGTTGAGGACGAGTAGGAGCTCCTAGCTTGCCCTGTGACGGGCCAGGCTGGGGCATGTGCAGTGGGTATGGAGCTGGGCGCTGCCCTCAAGGAGCCCAGACCCGCCCCCCTGGGCACACAGCAGTTTCAGGGCCCCCACGCTGCCCCTGGGGGCCTCCACTTCACCTCCAGCTCCTCATGTCACCCTCACACCAGCCTGGCGAGTAGGACCTCCTGTCGCCACATCTGTGATGGGGACCTGGAAGCCCAGATCTGAGCCAGTGGAGACCAGCAGAATCCAGACCCCACAGCCTGACTGAAGCGCTTGCCCTCAACGCCCCTGCGGGCCCAGTACGCCACAGCTCCTCCCCAGGGAGGCAGACCAGCAGGACACAGGACTCGGGAGGGGCTGTCCTGAGGATAAGAAGGCTGGTCCCCAAGCCCCTGCAGAGCAGGGCTGCCCCTGACCTGATCTCACCCAGCCACGGACAGCACAGGCCCAGAGGCTGGTCTTGGGTGCTCTGAGCCATGTCCAGGTGCACTGAGATGCCTGAGGGTTGCCCGATTGGAAGGAGTGGGGCTTCACCCCTCCCCACTGTGTCCAGGCTGTTTTCCAGGGCAGAGAGAACCTCTCAGACTCTCGAGCCTTTCCTCTGCTGCTGAGGCTTTGCTCTTCAGGGGTCCACAGGGGCCTCTGCAGGAAAGACCCCAGCATCTCAGGAACCTGCCCAGGGCCCTCCAGCCAGCGAGGCCAGGACTTCTGGAGCCCCAGCCTCCCGACTCCTGTGTCCAAGTCGGTGAGATGGGCCAGAAAGAGCATTCGGGAGATCCACCCTGGCAGGCCTGGGGTCCCTCAGACACAGCCAGGCCTGAGCCCAGCGACCCCGCCCACCTCAAGGACCATTTCTGAACCTGCGACTGAGCAGAGTGCTGGACGCCAGGCAGGGCCAGAGGGTGTCCTTAGAAGGGGAGCCCTGGTCAGCTCGAGCGGGGCAGGGAGCAGCATGGGCCGAGGGGATGGGGCCTGGTCCCTGGCAGGGGTGCTGGGTTGGGGGGTGCAGGTGCGGGGCAGGGTCAGCCCCTCTTCGCTCGCAGCTCCCAGAGACTAAAGTGGAGCCGCACTGCACTGGGCTGAGTGGCGGGCCTGGCGTAGCCCCTCAGGGACTAGTGCACTGCAGATGGAGGGCTGGACCCCTGGGGCTCGCAGGCTGGAGGAGGGAGGGGCCCCCGGCCAGGAGGCAGTCTTCTCAGAGGTGCCCCTGGCCTGGCACCTGAAACTGAATTCCAGGTACCCAGTGGCCAACCCCACCCCCCCGGTCCTCTCCTGCAAGTGTGTCCAGGCCTAACAACACACTTTCTGGGCTGTTCTACGCGGAAAACTTTGAACCAGAAAACCACCCACTGCCTTCCCTCTGGAGCACCGGCCACAGCAGCACGCTGTCCACTTGAGCCTCAGGCCTGGGGCCTGCGGCCAGGGTCAAGCAGGCCTGTCCCTGTTGCTAATTGAGGGTGGTCTGCCTTCAGGCCAAGCTGTAAGCCTTCCGTCATAGCTACCCTGGAGGTGCCCAGCGTAGGGGGACACAGCGCTGAGCTCTGTGAGAGGCCGTGTCAGGATGCGGCCGTATGAGCAGGCTGTCCACCTAGCAGGCCGCGCCTGGCCAGCCCCAGACTTGGGGTGGTTGAGTGACGGGGTGAGGGCAGCAGCCCAGAGCAGCCGGCGCTCCGCCTCCCCCACTGCAGGGCAGCCACGTGGTGTCTCGGGGCCCCTCACACACCTGTCTCCTGAACACTCACTCCAACCCTTTGTGGCTCTCAGGAGCCTCCAGAGGAGGGGGAAATGAGCCCCAGCCCCCTGTGACCCCCAGGCTTCCCCAGCAGCAGCCCTGAGGTGCCCTCCCAGCCCCCACAGGAGCAGGAGCCGTCAGACCTGGACTTCCAGGAGGTGGCAGAGGTCCAGATCTGCAGAGACACCTGCTGGTCAGGTGAGTGAGCAGGCTGCACCAGGGCCCTGCCTACATCACAGTTACCTGCGGCTGCTGCCCACCAGGCTCCGGGCTATGCCCACCACACAGCCAGGCCCCCAGGCCCTTCTTGTCTCTGGCTCAGAGCGCGCTTCCATCCCCCACAGCCCGTCCCCACTGATGCCCATCCTGTTGCCTCCACTGTCACGGCTGTGAGTGCTGCCCAGGCCCCCATAGCCCCGGCCTGTCCAGCTAGTGTCTGCCCCAGCACCACTGGCGCCCAAGGCCGGCACTTTGGGAGTCGTCCTGGCCCCCCTTCCCCCAGCATACTTCCCCCCGCCTCCTCTAGCCCCCTGAATCAAGTTCTGGCCCCATCCCCTTCTCTCCAAGGCCTGGAACTGGATTCACCTGTCCAGGCGCTTAGCCCCTCATTTCTCTGCTGCCCCACCTTACCCCGCCTCTCCCCCAGAGAAGCCCTTGTGGTGTCCCCCGGGGCTCCCTGAAGCAGCTCAGGGGCCACAGGGGCCTGGAGAGGTGCCTCCTCGGAGAGGAGGCGGCAGGCGCTGGCTTCCCAGGCCAGCAGCCTGGGGAGTAGGGGCTTTTTTGTTTGGCTCCGAGTCTGAACCTCCTGTCCGCCCCGCCCTCCAGCAACCCACGCATGACCCGTCCGCTCCCACCCTGGCGCAGGCACCTGGGGTGGGACGGGGTCCTGTGAGGGGTGGCCTCTGAGAGCCCTCCACCTCTCCCGCTTCTCGTTTCAGGTTCTGAGTCGGAGCCGGAGCAGGCCCCGTCGTCTCCCTGCCAGCACGATCCTGAAGACGAGGTGCACCAGGCCGAGGGCGTGCTAAGGACCCTGCTGAGGAGCCTTCCCCGCAGACCCAGTGGTGGGGATCGCTTTGGGCAGGAGCCCAGCCTGGAGCAGCCAGCAGGCCAGCCACCGAGGGCTGGGCCCCGTTCCCAGAAGAGAGGCACCTGGATCGGGTCGCAGGGGGCCTCCGAGACGGAGAGCAGCCCGGGGCGCACAGCCGAGCTGGCGGGCGGCTTGAGCCGGGGCTCAGGCCTCGGGACCCAGCAGGGTGGCCCGCGGGGCGGGAAGCCGCACAGGTGCGAGGCCTGCGGCAAGAGCTTCAAGTACAACTCGCTCCTGATGAAGCACCAGCGCATCCACACGGGCGAGAAGCCCTACGCCTGCCACGAGTGCGGCAAACGCTTCCGCGGCTGGTCGGGCTTCATCCAACACCACCGCATCCACACGGGCGAAAAGCCCTATGAGTGCGGCCAGTGTGGCCGCGCCTTCAGCCACAGCTCACACTTCACGCAGCACCTGCGCATCCACAATGGGGAGAAGCCATACGAGTGCGGCGAATGCGGCCAGGCCTTCAGCCAGAGCTCCAACCTGGTGCGGCACCAGCGGCTGCACACGGGCGAGAAGCCGTACGCCTGCAGCCAGTGCGGCAAGGCCTTCATCTGGAGCTCGGTGCTCATCGAGCACCAGCGCATCCACACGGGTGAGAAGCCCTACGAGTGCCCCGACTGTGGCAAGGCCTTCCGCGGCCGCTCGCACTTCTTCCGGCACCTGCGGACCCACACCGGTGAGAAGCCCTTCGCCTGTGGCACCTGCGGCAAGGCCTTTGGCCAGAGTTCCCAGCTCATCCAGCACCAGAGGGTCCACTACCGGGAGTAGCGAGCGCTGGGAACACGCGGCAGCAGCCTGGGGTCGAGGCAGCATTCCTGCGAACGGCTCCTGCCGGCGCACCCTCCTGGTTGGCACAGCTGGCATCACATGCCCTGTCCCGAATAAATTCTTTGTACTTGATGGAAACGAGAGGAGGCCCAGGAGCTGACTTCATCACCTTCTTGGGCTCTGTGCAGGGCGTGGTGCAGATTGCATGTGCATATGGGTGGGTAAATAACAAAAATGGACCTAAACCTGGAGACTTCAGTTGGATACCGGGGTTTTTATTTTTACACGAATAGAAGCAGTGTACCATGATGGCTAGGAAAATCAACTGGAATTTAAAGCCCAACTCTACACTTAATTGTAAGGTTAGACAAGTTAATCTCTCCAAATTTGTTTTCTAATTAGGAAAAAAAAGATATATTAGTCAGGGCTCTCCAGAGAAGCAGAGGCAATTGGAGAGACAGGTAGGTTAGGAATCTGCTCGTGAGGTTACGGAGGCTGAGATGCCCCAGGATCTGCGGGGGGCTGCTGGAGACCCAGGAGTATCAATGATGTAGCTCCAGTCTGCAAGCCAGCAGGCCCGGGACCCAGGAAAATGCAGTGTTTCAATCCAAAGGCAGAATGAGACTGACACCCCAGTTCAACAGTCAGGCAGAAGTTCACTGTTACTTGGCCTTTTTGTCCTATTCAGCCTCAGCTGATCGGGTGCAACCTACGCGCATGAGGGTGAGGAGCCCAAGCACTTTACTCAGTCTGCTGACTCAGATGACCATCTGGCCCAGAATAATGTTTGACCATATATCTGGACACCCTGTGGCCCAGTCCAATTGACACATAAAATTAACCATCATTAGCATCTTGACGTTGTAGAGTTGGCCTCATTCCTCCTGCTATGGGTGTTCTCTCTCTCGGATGCAGAACAGAGCTCAAAGGAGCCCCAGACCCATTCGCTTCTATTTTACCCACTAGAGGGTAAGGGAAACATCCCAGAGAAGGGTTCTGCTGGGGTCTTAGGCCACTTGCTGTCCATCCCTGGGAGATGGGCTCAGAGATTGCCATTCAGCCTGATTCAAAGTCACACTCGTGGCTGGTGGCAGGATGCTGGGATGAGCAGACAGAACCACAAGTTCCTCTGCCCACATTTTCAGTACTGTTACTGTCCACGTGCTTGTCTTTGTCAGGTGCAAAGCATCAGTCCATATGGGGCTACATCAGTATCTCATAAGTTTGAACTGGATGAGGGGTTAGGCTGGACCCAGACTCCAGAGAAAAGAGCATCTCCAAGGCTGGGGTTGGTGCTTGCTGAAAAACAGATTCCCAGACCGCACATCAGGGAAGACAGATTCAGTAGACCCAGGGTGGGGCCAGGGAATCTGGATTTAGCTCCAGCACCCCCAGTGGTGTTGACAGTGTGCCAGGCTTGGGGGCCTATGGGCTCACCCAGCCCCTCGAAGCAGGTGTTTCTGCATGGGCGATGGTCCCAACTCTACTCAGACACCAACTGGAAGGGGGCCCAGCACTTCTGGACTGCCTGGCTGAGGCCAGGGTCTGCCCTCCAGCACCAGCCCTCCCAGTCCTGCCCTCTGGACCTGTCATAACCTGGCTGTACTCAGTAGAGGAAGAGCCCTCAGGATTTGAAGGTGGTGGTCACGCTAGGGGCCATCTCCTCGCCCCTGCAATTCTTTCCTAAGTGCTGGGTTCCTTCAACTGGTCGCAGGGATCGTGGACTTGCCTCAGCAGCGGACAGTAACGTTCTCACCTCAGACCAAGCCAGCATGAGCTATTCCTCCCCTGGGCCGCCCCAACAACCCAATACTCGCCTCCGCCTCCCACTCACTCCACCAGAGTCTTCTGGAATCACGAGTTGGGTGGTATCCCTTGCTTGCTTTCCAGAGTCTCTCCTTAGGCACCGGGCCTCCTTGCCCTTTCCTTCCCAGGCTGTCTCTGCCTCACCGACCGCTTCTCCGAGGTCCCACAGCCAGTTGCTACCCAGCACCTCGGACAGCTCCAAAGAAGCGCGCCGGTCCGAGTGTAGGTGCACCGCCCGAGGCTCTAGGGCTCAGCTCAGTGGCTCCCGGGGTCTTCTCTCCGCGGACTGCTGCCCCGGGCAGGGCCCCCCGCGGGCCCCCCACCCCGAGCTTCCGAGAGCTCCGGGAAGTGCTGGCGGCGCGGGGCGGGGCTCGCTGTGGGCGCGGCGCGCGCTTCCGGCTCCAGCGAGCCGCGGGGCTGAGGCGGGGTGGCCTCCCCGCTGCGGGTCCCTCGGCCCTGCGGCCCGGCTGGCGATGGACGCGGTGTCACGGCCGGCCCCCTCGGGCCTTCCTCCCACAGTCCGCACGACCCCTGACCGCAGAGCTGCGTCCGTGGGCCAAAAGGGCGTCCCCCGCCCGCTGGGCCCAGGGACAAGACGGCCGCAGGCCAGGTTCCCAAATCATGCTTCTCCCACCTCCTCATTTTCGGGAGTGCGCTGAAAGAGTTGACAATCCCAGGGGAGGCCGGGTTTCGCTTTGGAAGAAGTTCGTCTGGGAGTGTGCGGGCGGAGCTTGTGAAGTCCGGACCGCTGTGCCCCTGAGGGGAGCCCCCGGCCCCGGGCACGGCCCCATCCGCGCCGCTGGGGTATGTTTCCCTGAGACCCCTCCAGGGATCAGCACGACGTCCTCGTCTCGCCGATGCCAGCGCTATCACCCGCTGTGACCTCACCTGCCACTCCGACTGCCAAGGGCACCAGGCCAGGCTCTCATCTTCCGGAGGAGGGGACCCAGGGACACGGTACTCCCCTCTCGAGCCCTGGGCTGTGTCCCTTTGGCCACGGTCCTGACCTCGGCATCTGTTATTCAGTGTGCGGCCCAATCCCCTCCCCGCTGCCCTGCTGCCTCGCCCCAAGGATCAGCCAGATTCCGGGTCTCAGGGGAAACTAAAGGCTAGTCCTCAAGGAGGACAGATTTTAACAGATTTTTAAAATTTTTAATTTAAAAAGTTTATTTGAGCAAAAATCATTTGGAATCAAGCAGGGCTCCCAGATTTCTTTTTCTTTAACAACATTGCTGGGTGGGCTGTGGGGGGGCAGGGGGTGGGAGAGGGTGGAGACAGGTAGTGAATTGGAGATCGACTTGTACACACTGTTATATTTGAAATGGATAAACAGCAAAGACCTACTGAATAGCACAGGGAATTCTGCTCAATGTTATGTGGCAGCCTGGATGGGAGGGGAGTTTGGGGGAAAGCTAATACATGTGTATGTATGGCTAAGTCACTTTGCTGTCCACCTGAAACTTTTATCACATTGTTAATAGGCTATCAGTTCAGTTCAGTCGCTCAGTCGTGTCCGACTCTTTGCGACCTCATGAACCACAGCATGCCAGGCCTCCCTGTCCATCACCAACTCCCAGAGTTCATGCAGACTCGCGTCCATCGAGTCAGTGATGCCATCCATCCATCTCATCCTCGGTCGTCCCCTTCTCCTCCTGCCCCCAATCCCTCCCAGCATCAAAGTCTTTTCCAATGAGTCAACCCTTCGCATGAGGTGGCCAAAGTACTGGAGTTTCAGCTTTAGCATCATTCCTTCCAAAGAAATCCTAGGGTTGATCTTCAGAATGGACTGGTTGGATCTCCTTGCAGTCTAAGGGACTCTCAAGAGTCTTCTCCAACACCACAGTTCAAAAGCATCAATTCTTCGGCGCTCAGCCTTCTTCACAGTCCAACTCTCACATCCATACATGACTGGAAAAACCATAGCCTTGACTAGACGGACCTTCGTCGGCAAAGTAATGTCTCTGCTTTTTAATATGCTATCTAGGTTCGTCAAAACTTTTCTTCCAAGGAGTAAGCGTCTTTTAATTTCATGGCTGCAATCACCATCTGCAGTGATTTTGGAGCCCCAAAAATTAAAGTCTGACACTGTTTCCACTGTTTCCCCATCTATTTCCCATGAAGTGATGGGACCAGATGCCATGATCTTCATTTTCTGAATGTTAAGCTTTAAGCCAACTTTTTCACTCTCCTCTTTTACTTTCATCAAGAGGTTTTTTAGTTCCTCTTCACTTTCTGCCATAAGGGTGGTGTCATCTGCATATCTGAGGTTATTGATATTTCTCCCGGCAATCTTGATTCCAGCTTGTGCTTCTTCCAGTCCAGGGTTTCTCATGATGTACTCTGCATAGAAGTTAAATAAGCAGGGTGACAATATACAGCCTTGATGTACTCCTTTTCCTATTTGGAACCAGTCTGTTAGTCCATGTCCAGTTCTAACTGTTGCTTCCTGATCTGCATACAGATTTCTCAAGAGGCAGGTCAGGTGGTCTGGTATTCCCATCTCTTTCAGAATTTTCCACAGTTTATTGTGATCCACACAGTCAAAGGCTTTGGCATAGTCAATAAAGCAGAAAGAGATGTTTTTCTGGAACTCTCTTGCTTTTTCCATGATCCAGCGAATGTTGGCAATTTGATCTCTGGTTCCTCTGCCTTTTCTAAAACCAGCTTGAACATCTGGAAGTTCATGGTTCACGTATTGCTGAAGCCTGGCTTGGAGAATTTTGAGCATTACTTTACTAGCATGTGAGATGAGTGCAACTGTGTGGTAGTTTGAGCATTCTTTGGCATTGCCTTTCTTTGGGATTGGAAAGAAAACTGACCTTTTCCAGTCCTGTGGCCACTGCTGAGTTTTCCAAATTTGCTGGCATATTGAGTGCAGCCCTTTCACAGCATCATCTTTCAGGATTTGAAATAGCTCTCCTGGAGTTCCATCACCTCCACTAGCTTTGTTCGTAGTGATGCTTTCTAAGGCCCACTTGACTTCACATTCCAGGATGTCTCGCTCTAGATGAGTGATCACACCATCGTGATTATCCAGGTTGTGAAGATCCTTTTTGTACAGTTCTTCTGTGTATTCTCTATACCCCAATAAAAAATAAAAGATTGAAAAGCATTTTTTAAAAAGAAACAAGATGAAAAAATTATAATATTTTGGGAGTTTGTTCCCTTCTCACACACTTCCTCTCCCTGACCTCGATCCCTGCATAACCCCATCCCAGACACAGGGTTTAATTCCCTTGTTCCCTGAATTAAAGAGATGACACGCCTTCCCCAGGTCTCTGCATGCTCCGGTTTAGAGGCTGCTGTCATCTGCTGCCTCCCCTTCTGGGTTCAGCTCAGAGTGAGGAGGAGATTCCATGGCAGGAAACTCCGGAAGAGGCAGAACCCCAGTGCGTCCAGGGGACAAACGCCTCAAGTCTCCTGTGGTGGGGCCAGGGACCTGCTGGCCTGTGCAGAAGCCATCAGTGTTCCCAGCTGGCAGGGCTGCCACAAGAGACCTGCCCACACCAGGCGATTCCTGGGGAGGAGAGGAACCAAGACCTTGAGATGGGAAGCAAAACCAGCCTCACCACCAGCCTGTGACACGCCAGGGAGACTGCACAAGAGGGAGGTTGGGAGCGACGAGCCCGGCTGTTTGAGCCACTCCAAGTCCAGCAGGCGTGGGGAGCCCCAGCCTGGAAACCAGCTCTCCACCAGCCTGTGGGACCCAAGGCCTCCCCGCACGGGCCAAGGCCTGGAGCGGCAGAAGCTTCCAGTTAGGGAGAAGCCTCACCAGTCCGGCCAGTGTGTGCAGGAGGATTTTCGGGTGGACATCGGACCAGAGGATCCACACTGGCAAGAAGCCATCTCGTGTAGCCAGCGCGGGAAAGCCTTTACGCACAGCTCCCAGGTCACGCAGCCCCCGCGGTTCCACAGCAGCGAGAAGCCCGTTGCGTGTCCGCGGTGCGGCCCTTCCTTCAGCCAGAGCTCCAGCTTCACTCAGCACCAGCCGGGCCACCCCAGGGAGGAGCGGTATGCCTGCCAGGAGTGCGCGGTGCCTTCAGCATTAGCGCCTTCCTCAGCGAGCATCCACACCGGGGAAAAGCCCTCTGAGTGCAGCCGCACCTTCAGGGCCTGTCGGACTTCTTCCTGCACCAGAGGGTCCACACTGCGGAGAAGCCTTTTGCTGTGCTGAGTGAGCGAGGCCTTCCTCTGAGCTCTCACCTGAGCCAGCGCAGGTAGGTTCATGACACAGAGTGAACCAAGGCAGCCACTGTGTGGGGGTGGGCGGGCGAGGGCGGCGCACTGGGGCCTCTGCTGCACCGAGCTGACCCTGCAGGGGAGGGCGCTGGGGACACTGCGGACGCCTGCGGTGCTTTGGTGCACGCGTGCGGAGAGCAGCGCTCAGGCTCGCCCTGACTCTGACCCCGACACCTGCACCGCGGTTAAGACGCCTGCGCTGGCTCCCTCACCGCAGCCCTGCCGGGCCTTCCCTGCCCCTCGGGCCGCCCGGTAACCGTGCTAACAGAGTTCCACTGGCTCCCCCTGGCAAGCGGGACCGGAGGTTGCGGCAAGGCGGCAGCGCCCTCTCACTCGCCGGGAGATCTGACGAACATGCTGTTGAAACGAGCTCCGTGGTCCCCCTGACGGCAGCCCTGAGAAAGGCCTAGACCAGAGGTCAGGCAGTGGGGACGAGCACTGCAGGACACCCGTTTCAAGCGGCCAGTGGGCTTTGCATATGTGCGGACGACGAACTCTTTTCTCTACCCAACATTTTCCGGCGGCGCCGACGGTGCGAGGGGGTGCGGTGGGTGCGCCGCGAGGGGCGTGGACGCCGAATCGAAGTCTAGCTGGAGCAACTCTTCACTGTATTTTCAGGTTTGTACTGTGTTTTCAGCCTCGTGGCTCCTTTTGGGTCATGGGGCTGGTCGAATAATGCAGGGCATAGTCCCTGGCTTGGAGAACATAGTTGAGAAGTGGCGGCCATGTGGGGACGGTCATGTTTTCAGGTAAGGCCCCATGTCTGTCTACTCGGTGTCTGGTGGGAGCAAAGATTCTGGTGTGGGAGATCAGATTCGTGTGGTTGGAGTATTTGTTTTGGGAAGAGTGGTCCTCCAGAATATTGCCGGTTTTCCCTTAAGATGTGTCTTGAATGCTATTTCTAGTTTTTAGGTCATCCTTTTGAGATGTTTTCATTTTTACGTGTGCTTTATGATTTGTAAAACGTTACACATAAATAGTGCAGTGCGGGATTGGGCATGTATTCAGTGTTTACTGATGCAGGAAATGCCTCAGACACAGGCTCCTGAGGATGGGCTGGTGGGAGACAGGTGCAGGGAGCCCCATTTGTTGGAGATTCTGGGAGAGTGTCCAGAGGGGCCCCCGGGGATGACCAGGAGTCCAGGGCTGGAATAGTCGCAGCCTGCAGGTACTTTGGGTGCCGGCGATGGTCCAGCTTCTGCCCTTTGGGCCACGTGGCTTATGTCTGTATTCTGCCCTCTGCCCTCGCATTCTGAAGCTGTTTCTGAGCCCAAAAAGGTAACGTCTAGGCAGTTGGTGGGGCTTCAAATTACCTGTTCTCTCCCCTCCTGGCCTTTTTGCTGCCCAGCTGCCCGCCAGAAAGCCTGTCCACTGTATTTGGCTCCTTCATCCCTCCCCCTGCACCATGGCAGGTCTGCAGGCTCCAGCACTCTGGGCAGTAAGAGGGAACTGGAAAAGCCAGCCGGCTTCATTGACCTCTGTGTCCTGCACCTGCAGTGACCAGCAGCTGTGTTCCAGTAGTGCCTGTTCCACTGACTGGGCCCTGGAAGGCGGAAGGTGGCAGAGCAAAGGTGCTGACCAGGTTTCTCTTTCTCTCTCTCGGTTGTTAATGTCAGAAGAGGTGATGGACCCAGGGCAGGGCTCTCCTAGGAGAGTGTGGCTGAGGGCAGGCAGGAGAGGGATTTGCACTGTTCCCCAGGGGATGTGAGTGGAGAAGCACACCTATGTGCAGTTGGGGCCACAGGCCAGGCTGAGTTCAGCTCTCCCTGCCTCGGGCTGGCCCAGCCCTGGCAGCACTGAAGCCCCTCCACTCCTCTGGGCACTGGCCAGCTCTCTGGGGCCCAGAGCTTAGACATGGAAGCCAAGTGGACCCCCTACCCACTCACAGAGCAAGTGACACTGGCTTGGGTAGCACGTGAGGTCAGGGGGTTGCTACTGGAACCCCAGGAATCTGGGTTTTCTGGTGGTCAGGGAGGTCTCTGTCCCCTGCCCACCTCTCATCTCTGCAGGCCCCTGTGGCCTCAGGCTCCGACTGCTCAGGTCTGAAACCATCTCAGCCCTGGCTGCAGAGGACACAGCCCTGTCTCCCCCCGACTGCTGCACAAACCCTAGTCAGGTCACAGGCCCATCCTGGGGAAGCTGGTGGTATTGGTTCCAGAATGATCTAAGGAAGATAGGGCAGGGGCACACCCCAGAAAGACGGGGCCCTGGCAGAAGCAAACAACAGGCCCCCCAGATGCACCCCTGATCCTGCTGGAGAAGAAAAGCCAGTGCAAATCCCATGAGGAAGCCGTCACTAGAGCCCGAATGAGAAAGCTCACTCTGGCACCTGGTTGTGGAAGCGACAGATACATGATGGGACCCCATGGGGACATCTGGAGGAGGACACCCTCCACCACCTGCGTCCTGGGACGTCAGCGTCGGCCTCTTTGGCGCCATCAGAAAGCAGACTCAGCGTGCAGTTTATGGTCTCCTTTGGGGCTTGCAGGGGAGACAGGCTTAATCCATTTCTACAAGCTCATCAACAAGCTCTGTTTGTCAGGACCTCACTTTTTTGATAAAACTTGACAAAGCACATTTTCCCTATTATATAAACAGGATATATTGTAGAAAATTTGGGAAATGCAGAAAAGTAGAAAGAAATCACACTAGTTCACATCACATGGCAGAACCATACCTTTTAACTTTTTATATCTATACAAATTCTTTTTTCCCCAAATCTTTTTAGGATGGATTGCATCCATTATGCCTCTTAGCTCCATAACCCTTTTGTGTGTGTTTCCGACACTCAGGGATGTTCTCTTACAGACCCTCACTGCAGGCACCAAGTCCAGGTAACTGGACACCAACACAACGCCCAGCCAAGTGGGGCCCAGCATCCAGCAGGGTCACATCTTGTCTCTGGTTGCCCTGTGTTCTTAGGAATCTTCAGTGTGGGGCAGTTCCTCAGCCTTTCTTTTCTCCCCAGAGATGGTTTATTAGTTGCACGGGAAACATGGTGCCCACAGTCAGAAAACCAGACAGGAGTGACCATGTGATCAAAATGATCTCTAGCCAGTGACGAGTTGGTGGACACCATGTAGCTACACGTGACACCCAGAGGACACGTCGTTGCAGGATTCCAGCAGGAGAGGCATGGCCTGTGTTCAGTGATGAGGGAGGGGAAGGGAATGGGCCAAGGCTCAGAGCGAGGCAGGAGCGAGCCGGGCAAGGTCAAGGACTGGTGACTGGTTTCACAGCTGGGGGAGCCGGAGGAAGAAGCACGACTGGAGAGGGGGTGAAGGCTGGGAGCCAGCATTGGGCTGAGGGAGGGAAGGCCTGCTGCCAGCCGCCCACTGGGCCTGTGTGCTGAGTGGGCTGAGAGCATGGGTAGCTGCCAGAACAGAGCAGAGGGGCAGTGCCAGGGGCCGGGAAGGTGTTAGGATGGGGTGGCTGAGGAGCAAACAGGAGCATCTAAAGGAAAGAGCCTGGAGCACGGAGAGACAGCACAGTGCCGTGCTGGGCACAGGACATCCACCTCCCAGGCCCAGACCCATGTCTGAGGCTGACGCTGGAAAGGTTTCTTGGCCGGGGTTCAACACAAGACCCTGTGTTGATCCACTCTGCACACAGCCCCACCGCGTCGCCTATGGGGCTCAGAGAACGCCCGCCCTCCAGACCTGAATCCTGACCACAGGCTCCTGAGCCCGCAGGGGAGACCCCAGTCCTGGCCAGCACCTCACCTCAGGGTAGGAGAGACGCCAGGAACGGACCGGCCAGGCTGTACCCCGGCTCGTGCAGCCCGAGGAAACCGTGAGATAGTAAAGCCCTCGAGTGTGTGGTCGCTGCGACCAGAGAGGAGGGACCAGCCCGGGGACGCAGGGCAGGCGGGAGGAGAGGGTCCACCTGCCAAGACCAGCCGCCGTCAGGCTCCGGCGTCCTGCCCTCGGCGGATCTCCGTGGGGAGGGTGGCCAGGGGTCTCTCCGGCTCTGCCTGCCCCTTCCCCCGGGCGCTCCCTGCTTTCTCCACAAGCGCCGGCCTCCTCCGTCGGTGCCTTCGCCCACTGCGCAGTCAACGAGGTCACCATCCCGAGTGACGACCCAGGCCTCGGGCCCGGACCCGGTGTAGGCCACGGGGACGGCGGGGAGGGCTCGCGCGGGAAGGGGTGGGCCCAGGAGGCGTCCCGGAGGTCTGCGGAGGAAAGCCCAGCAGGGGCGGGAGCGGTGAATGTGAAAGTGTACGGACAACCGCCGAGGGTCGTGCACGCGAGGCTAGGGAGCCCTGCCCGGACTCGCGCAGGCAGGTCCACGCCCCCCGCGGCTCCGGCTGCTGCCCGCGTCCCCCAGGGCAGCCGAGTGCCGGTCCTCCGGCGCCTAGAGCGTCACCGGAACTGCCTGCGCCGCCTGGGTGGGCGCTGCTTCTCGCGAGCGGAGGGGCTCCGGGTGAGTGCGGGCGATCCTGGGGCTCGGCGGCGAGAGGGCAGGGTGCGGAGGCCCGGCCGCGCAGGGGCAGGAGACCGAGACAGGCCCGGGGGGGCGGGCACCGGGACCCTTGTCTGTCCCCGGCTGCGCTTGTGAGAAGGCTCACGTCCCGGAGGAGAGCGGAGGCGGCGGGCGGCTCTAACCTCGTCGGGGCCAGAGAGAGCCTCCCCCGCCCAGGGTGACGCCCCGGGACAGCCTCCGTGCCCCGGGGTGACGCCCCGGGACAGCCTCCGTGCCCCGGGGTGACGCCCCGGGGCAGCCTCCGTGCCCCGGGGTGACGCCCCGGGGCAGCCTCGTCCCTGAGGTGGAATCAGTATTCCTGTAACGTCTTTGTTGAATTACCGGCAGTGCATTGCTCCTTGTCCTTTCCCAACGGTGCGTGAAGGTGTTTGTTTCCCTAATTGTCTCAATGTTCCTAAGGGGCCACTGCTTTGAAGCCCTTGCTACTTTTAGACTGAAACATATTTTAAATTTCATTTTTAATTGCCAACCACGTGGAACAATGTGGGACCCGTGTTTAAAATCTATATATTGGCTGCTTGTTTATTTTCTTCTCTGGTTACCTGCTCGTAACTTTCGCTAGTTTTTCACGCTTTCTTATGTATATATAATAGGATATCTTGAGGCTATGAATCCTTACCTGTGTTGCAGGTATCTCTCCCGTTTGGGTTTTTTTTTTAATCTGTTTTTTACTCTAAATGTCCTGTGTAGTTAAGTCTGTTGGACTTCACCGTTGGTGTCACGCTTAGCAAAAGCATTCCTCAATTCAAAATTACACCATTCAGATGACTTTTTATTTTTTTGGTTTCATGTTTTTATATTCAGATCTTTATCAAGAAAAAATTTGAATACATAGAAATGTCTCCAGACATTTATGCATGTGTGTGTGCTAGGTCTCTTTGCAACCCCATGGACCGTAGCCTGCCAGGTTCCTCTGTCCATGGGATTCTCCAGGCAAGAATACTGGAGTGGGTTGCCATGCCCTCCTTCAGGGGAACTTCTCCAAGGATCGAACATGCGTCTCTTGTGTCTCCTGCCCTGCCAGATGGGTTCTTTACCACTAGCGCCACCTGGGAAGCCCAAGGACGGCTTAAAGGTGCTGGTTCATCCCTCGTGGATCTGAGACCACAGCAGGCAGCTGACAGGTGCTGCCTCATCGGTCTGGGCTCCTCATCTGCTGGGAGGCGGGGGTGAGGGGAGCTAGCATGGCCTAGACAGAGCGCCCACTAGTTTCTGGGGTGTCTGCTTATTCAGGACCTTGGTTTATAGTGAGGTGGCTCCTCCAGGGCAGGCTCTGAATCTCCCTTCACTGAAGGAGCTCTGACTTCCCCCCTGTCATTTTCTCCCCTTTTTCCTCTTTCTCCCGGACAGGGGTCCCACTGTTGGCATTTCTGCAGGAAGCAGCAAACAGAGCCCGGCCTGGGTCTCCAGACCACCACGGAGAGGGCTGCCCTGATGGACAAAAGCACAGGTGAGGGGGGTGGGGCGGCCCGGCCCAGAGGGCTGTCCTGGACTGAGATGTGCGGACAGCTTAGGAGTTGGAGCTTCCCCATCAACCTGCCTGGCGGCTGTGGAGATGTCAGTGGACTCTGGCAGCTTCTGATGCTCACAGCGCCCTACCTTCGTGCCTTTGTGCTCCCCATACCCCACCTCCTTTGCTTTTTTTCCCATAATATTCACTCATTCAGCTGTGCCAGGTCTTAGTTGTCGTACGTGGGATCTTTTAGTTGCTGTGTGTGAACTCTCAGTTGCGGCAGGTGGAGTCTGACCAGGAGTCGAACCCAGGCCCCCTGCATTGGGCGTGTGGAGTCTTTTCTCCTAGCCATACTCTGCAGCCCACTCTCTCTCTGGAACCCCAACCTGGATACCTCTGAGAACAAGAATTTTGTTTTTTAAATTGTAGTTGATTTACAATGTTGTTAGTTTCAGGTGTACAGCAGAGGGATTCAGTTGTATGTATATTCTTTCTCATGTTCTTTTCCATTATGTTATTGTAAGATAATGAATATAATTCCATGTGTTATACAGGAGGACCTTGTTCATCCATTGGGTTGCCCAAATAATTTGGGTTTTTGGTAAGATGTTACAAAAAAACTTGAATAAACTACTTGGCCAATCCCAGGTATTTTTGTTTATATTGACTTCCTCTATTTTTTTTTTAACCAATATTTTATATATAGTAGTTCGTATCTGCTAATTCCAAACTCCTAATTTATGCCTCCTTGCTCTGCTCCTTCTCCCTTTCCCCTTTGGTAATCATAAATTTGGTTTTGGTCTGTGAGTCTGTTTTGTAAATAAGTTCATTTGTATCAGTTCTTTAGATTCCACGTATAAGTGAGACCCTGTATTTGACTGACTTCTCCAGTAAGATAGCATCTAGGTCCATCCATGTTGCTGCAGAGGCATCATCTCATTCTTTGTGGTTGAGTACTATTGCATTGTCTGTGTGCACCACACCTGTCATTTGTCGACGGACATTTAGGTTGTTTGCATGTCTTGGTTGTGAACCCAGTGCTGCTGTGAATACTGGGGTGCATGTACCCTTTTGAGTGTTACCCAGATATATGTCCAGAAGTGGGATTTCTGGATCATATGGCAATTCTGTTTTTGGTTTTTAGAGGAACCTCCATACTGTTTTCCATAATGTCTGCACCGGTTTACATTCCCACCAACAGTGTAGGAGCCCTTTTCTCCACACCCTCTCCAGCATGTTATTTGTAAACTTTTTAGTGATGGTCATTTTGACCAGTGTAAGGTCTTTCCTGTTGTTTTGGTTTGTATTTCTCTAATAATTACCAGTGTTGAGCATCTTTTCATGTGCCTGTTGGGCATCTGTGTGTCTTCTTTGGAGAAATGTCTATTTAGAGCTTCGGCCCATTTTTTGATTGAACTGGTTTTTTGTAAATGAGTTGGATGAGCTGCTTGTATATTTTGTAAGTTCAGTCCTTGTCAGTCTCAACACTTGCAAATATTTTCTCCCATTTCTGTAGCTTGTTTTGCTTATGGTTTCCTTTGCTGTGCAGAAGTTTGTAAGTTTGATTAGGTCCCATTTGTTTTTGCTTTCATTTCTTCTGCTTTGGGAGACTGATGTAACAAAACATTGCTATGGTTTATGTCAGAATGTTTTGCCTGTGTTCTCCTCTAGGAGTTTTGCGGTATCACATCTTATATCTAACCCTTTAGGCCGTTTTGAGTTTATTTTTATGTATGGTGTTAGAGAATGTTCTAAACTTCGTTGATTTACATGCAGCTGTCCAGCTTTCTCAGCACCACCCTATGGGTGCTCTGGGATGAAGGCTTCTCTGCTGGAGGTGGCCTGTGGCTCTGGGGCATTGAGCAGCCTCCCTGGCTTTCCCCACTTGGTACCAGTGTAACAAAAAGTAGGGTCGAGCTGCTCACCCCCTCAAAAGCCAATAGAGGCAAGGGTGACAGAAAGGAAAGTTTGCTTTATTTTGGATGCCAGCAACCTTGAGTTGAGAGGTGGGGGCAGTCAAGGCCGCAGTGTTGCCTCAGGGAGTCCAGGGTCTGAGGAGGAGGCTGGCTCCCAGCATGTGCCGTCAGCACTGCTCGCCCCTGTACTCCCGGGCCTCTGCTTTGTTTCCTCCTGCTCTGCTGCCGACTGCTCTCTGGGCTCCAGTCCGTGTGGCCAAACCAGGGAGTCACCAGAGCCTGACTGAGGGTCTGTCCCCAGGCCTAAGACTGGGCAGACTGAGATTAGAGGCTTGGGCTTTTCTGGAGTCTCAGGAAAGGACACTGACCACCCTCCCCCGGTCCCTCATCCATCCTGAGACCACAGAGGTTAGAGGTGGAGAACTGGGCAAGACAAGGACAGGCAGGATCACAGGCATCTTGCTGTCAGCTGTCAGCACACAGCTCTCCAGCACGACCTGTGTGTCCTTAGCCGAGTTCTCTTCTGAGTTATGTATCTCTGCCCTCTTTTCCAGCTTACCAGGCTTCCTGCTGTGCAGCTTCAGCAGCTGAGCACGGGGCTCACAGTGGAGAGCTGATGCCTCAGCAGGCAGCCCTGAAAGAAGGGGGCCATGGAGAGGCCACACCAGGACTGTTACAGGGTCCTTCCTGGACACTGGGGCTTCCGGACCCTTGTGGGAATGAGGAAGCTGCAGAGAGACCCAGAGGTTCCCCTCGGGGACATGAGGTTCATGAGGACAGAGTGTCCAGGTCAGAGGTCACCCTGAACACAGCATCGGCAGTAGATGGGAGAGGCCCCTGGAAAGGGCGGCCTTACCGATGCAGCACCTGTGACAGGAGCTTCAAATGCTATTCAGACGTGGTGAAGCACCAGAGCATTCACTCCGGGGAGAAGCCCTACGAGTGCAGTGACTGCGGGAAAGCCTTCATCCACAGCTCCCATGTCGTCAGGCACCAGCGCATTCACAATGGGGAGAAGCCTTACATCTGTAAGGAGTGTGGGAAAGCCTTCAGCCAGAGCTTCAACCTCATCAGACACCAGAGGATCCACACAGGAGAGAAGCCGTATGAATGTGCTGAGTGCGGCAAGTCCTTCAGTCAGAGGTCAGACGCTATGAAGCACCAGAGGATTCACACAGGGGAGCGGCTCTACGAGTGCAGCGAGTGCGGGAAAACCTTCATCCACAGCTCAAACGTCATCCGGCACCAAAGGATTCACCACAGAGAGAACCCCTACGAATGCAAAGAGTGTGGGAAAGCCTTCAGCCAGAGCTCCAACCTCATTCAGCACCAGCGAGTCCACACAGGGGAGAAGCCCTATGCCTGCCAGGAGTGCGGGCGCGCCTTCAGCCGCAGCTCCTTCCTTAGTGAGCACCGGCGCATCCACACTGGGGAGAAGCCCTATGAGTGCGGCGAGTGCGGCCGCTCCTTCAGGGCCCTGTCAGGCTTCTTCCGGCACCAGAGGATCCACACCGGGGAGAAGCCCTTCCGCTGTGCGCAGTGTGGCAGGGCCTTCCGCCTGAGCTTTCACCTTATCCAGCACCAACGGGTTCATGGCACAGAGTGAACCTGCTCTGGGGTGAACATAGAGTAAAAGTTGAGTAAACAAGGCTGGAGGGTGGGTAGCACGCCCTTCAGTCTTTGCCAGCACCCCGAGGCTCGTGAGCTGTGCTCCACGGGCCACAGGAAGATAACACTGTCTTGTGGTCTGTGAGCTGCCCATGGAGGCCTGAAGTTTACCACAACCTCCGGGAGCAGCGGAAAGGAAAGAGGCTGGGGAAGGAGACTTGATGCTGACATGTGCCACTGAAGCTGCGGTACTTCATTTTCACAGCACTGGGGTTTCCTGGAGTATAGTTTACATGTGATATGATGCCCAGCTCTTAAGTGTTTGGTTATATAACAAATACAACCTGTTCTGACCTTTATGACTACCACGCTATCAAGATGCTGACTATTTCCATCAATCCAGAAAGACTCCTCAGGCCCCTCATCCTTAGAAGCAACCAACAATGTTGTTTTTGTCACTATAGTTTTGCTTGTTCTGAAATGTTATATAAATAGTGATATAATTTATACTGTTTATGTATTTTTCCCTGTGCTTAAGTTTTGAGGTTTATCCATGCATCAGAAGTTTGTTTTTGTTTTTTTTTTATGTTCATAGCACTTTTGAAAAGTGGTCACTGTTCATGATCTAATACCTCAGACATCACAATACAGCAGCTTTACAGATACCTGTAAATGTTACTTGCCAGATAGGAAGGGAGAGGTGTCTTTGTTGGGGATGCTACTCTGAGTATCATAAAACTGCCATAACAAGCTGAGTGAGGTCGTGTTACTGAAAGCTGACTGTAATGTAACCTGGCCACAAGTCTTGGGGGTCCAGCTGCAGGACCCAGATCTGTCGTGGTCAGGCTGTGGTTTGGTGCCCCTTCATGGGAACTGTCTGCTCTAGATTAACTCCTGACTGAATTATGGGGGTCCTGTAGCTGGCTGGGATTTCTAAAACAGTAGATCAACTCGGGGGCTTCTGTTGGTACCTGTCTGTTTTATGGTGTCCACTCAGGTGACAGAGCTGTGGAGCCTGTAGGGGCAGAGGTGCCCTCAGAGTGGATTCAGTGACTCCATAGCACTGGGCTGCCGGCTCCTGGGCCAAAGTGAGGTAGAAAGCCGAGCCTGGAGCTCCCATGCGGAGCCAGGACCTGGGTTTGTGCTACCTCCCAGGTATAACAGTGCTCTGGAGGAAAGCTTCCCCTGCTTAGATTCTGATGGCCCTGGATCATGAGGTGAAAGCAATGAACTTAAAGAAGTCACCAAGCACACAGGACAGCATCTCATTGAATGAGGGTTAACAAAACCAGCAAAGAACAGATACAGACCACAAAGAACTGCAAATTATTGAAACTACCGGATAATGCAGGCAAGAGAATAGTTCTGTGTGAATGTTTAAAGAAATATTAATAAGACATCTTCCCACTAAAATCTAGAACAAGACAAGGATGCCCACTGTCACCATTTCTATTCAACATAGTACTGAAGTCCTAGCCACAGCAGTCAGACAAGAGAAGGAAAACATATCTCAACTGGAAGAGGAGGGAAAATTACCATTATATGCAGACATGATACTGTATATGCAAAGCCCTAAAGAGTCCACAGAAAAACACTAGAACTGATAAATTCAGCAGGGTGACAGGATACAATATTAACATACAGAAACCTGTTGCATTTCTTTACATTAACAATGAAATACTGGAAAGGTAAAGTAAAAAAAAAAAAAGTCCCTTTTAACATCACATGAAGAAAAAATAAAATACTTAGGAATAAACCTGGCCAAGGAGGTAAAAGACATACACTGAGAACTATGAACACTAACAAAGGAAACTGAAGATGATTAATAGAAATGGAAAGGTGCTCTTCCCTTCTGTGGCCATCGCTGAAGCACCAGCACCCAAAATGAAATTCAATCCCTTTGTGACTCCTGACCGAAGCAAGAATCAAAAAAGGCATTTCAATGTGCCTTCCCACATTCGCAGGAAAATTATGTCTTCTCTTTCTAAAGAGCTAAGACATAAGTACAACGTTCGATCCATGTCCATCCAAAAGGATGACGAAGTTCAGGTTGTATGAGGGTGCTACAAAGGGCAGCAAATTGGCAAAGAAGTCCAGGTTTACAGGAAGAAATACGTCATCTACATTGAATGAATGCAGCAGGAGAAGGCTAATGGCACAACTGTCTGCGTGGTCATTCACCCCAGCAAGGTGGTTATCACCAGATTAAACTGGACAAAGACCACAAAAAGATCCTCGAATGTAAAGCCATGGTATTTTCAGCTTGACTTTACTCTTGTGTGAGATGAGGGCAATTGTGTGGCAGTTTGACCCCCAGCAAGATGCTGGCAGGCGCTGGAGCAGTGGCTGCACAGCTGCAGCGACTGGGAGGAGACACCCCACGTCCAAGGGCACAGGAGAAGCCCCAGCAAGACTGTAGGAGGGGTGAAACTGTGTGTAGAATCAAACCCCATACCCGCCAGAGACGCTCAAAAGACTCAAACAAACCTTGTACACACCAGGACCCAGCGACCCCACAGAGACTGAGCCAGAACTGTGTTCGAGTGTCTCCTGAGGAGTTCTGGGTCAGCAGTGGCCTGCCGCAGGGACAGGGGCTCTGGGTGCAGCAGACCTGGGTATGGCATAAGCCCTCTTGAAGGAGGTCCCCATTAACTCCACCATAGAGCCGCCAGAACTTACACAGGACTGCGGAAACAGACTCTTAGAGGGTACCATCAGAACCTTCTGCACCAGGACCCAGGAGAAAGGAGCAGTCAGTCACAAGAGACTGACTCAGACTTGCCCATGAGTATCCAGGAGTCTCCGGCGGAGGTGTGGGTCGGCGGTGGCCTGCTTCAGGGTTGGGGGCACTGAGTATAACAATGTGTGCATGGGACCTTTTGAAGGAGGTCGCCATTATCTTCCTTCCCCACCATAGTTGGGCCCCAGGTCAAATAACGGAGGAAGCACAGGGCCAACCCATTAACAGAAAATTGGATTAAAGATTTACTGAGCATGGCCCTGCCCACCAGAACAAGACCCAGTTTCCCCCCTCAGTCAGTCTCTGCCATCAGGAAGCTTCCATTAAAGGAGAGAATGTTGAAATTGTTATCTATATCCTGGAAGTTCCAGCCATTCTCAAGACCCAGAATCATCACCTTCAATGTTTAAGCCCAAGTAGACAACAGCCAGGGGGTTGCCAGGTGGCACAATGGTGAAGACTCCACCTGCCAGCAGGAGATGTGGGTTCAATCGCTGGGTTGGGATGATCCCCTGGAGAAGGAAATGGCAACCCACTCCAGTATTCTTGCCTGAAGAATTCCGTGGACAGAGGAGCCAGGCGAACCACAGTCTGCCATGGAGTCGCAAAGAGTTGGACACGACTGAGTGGCTGAGCATGCTGAGCACGAAGACAACAGCCAGCATGTCGTGCCAGCCTGCAGCTGACACTGGAGTGCCCGACCACTTGGATGGGCTTCCAGGACTTCCAGTGTCCCCGTGCAACCATCACAGTAATGCGACTGCACTTTAAACAAGTTCACAGACTCGGGGAGTTTAACAACGTGAAGCAGAGTGAACACAGAGAGACCCACACCTGGACACAACTCAGTGAAAGCACAGGCCAGCAAGATGAAGACCTTGAGGAGCCAGAGAAAGACTCCATTGCCAGCACTCAGTCACACCATCAGCTCACTGCTCAAGACAACAGGAAGAGGCAGGAGACAGTGGGCCGTGTCCTCGGTGCACTGAGAGGACACCTGTCCACCTAGCACTGGCTCCCAGCAAAACGATTTTTTTAGATAAGGTGAAAGCATGTATAAGGTAAGTAAAACCTCTGAGTTC
The DNA here is from genome assembly GCF_032405125.1 of Capricornis sumatraensis. Classification (NCBI taxonomy): domain Eukaryota; kingdom Metazoa; phylum Chordata; class Mammalia; order Artiodactyla; family Bovidae; genus Capricornis; species Capricornis sumatraensis. Next base: position 20,689,998 of record NC_091079.1, on the reverse strand, counting down.
ATTATTAAGCAGTTTTCACTGGAAGGACTTCTAAATAAAGTTCCTACTAGAGAAAGAAGGACAGTGATTTCCAAATGATGACCTTGAATACCAGATGAATGGCTGATGTAACTGAAAAGCCACACTGTGTGAGGACGCACACTGGGCCCTTCACAAGAGCACGGGGGCCAAAGGGACCTTCAGGCCCTAAAAGCCGCCTCTGTTGGGAAGAGCTGTAACACACTTTAGACTTTAAATACTCTTAGAGTAGTTTAATGTAATTACTAAATATAAACAGTGTATACGTTTCCAATCAAAGAAAAAATGCAACTTAAAATGAACAAAAACTTACTATATCAACTGAAAAATAAATAGAAGAAAGATCTGAAGATAAAACTGATTGATCAGAGCAAGATGGCAGAAACCACCCAAAAAGGTTCATAATCACAGTAAACCTGACAAGATCCACATCCAGTTGAAACAGGAAGGTTGGTGGGAGGAGCCTGTAACCCAGAACAGCAGCACCTGTGAAGACAAGGTAGGCAGAGGCAGGGGTCCACCAAGGGGCCTCTGGAGGCGAGATGCCCACCCATTTGCTGTGTGAAATGCTGGAAGGGCTCTGGGGTTGGAGACAGCAGGTGTGCAGGGTTCTCACTGGAGAACAGGAACCGTCTCAGACAAAAGACAAAGTCTTGCCATCAGCACCAACCTCACGGGCAACCGCACTCAGCTGCTCCAGAGGCCGCAAGGCCCCTGTGCTCAGAACACCTGCCTCATCTCCACAGGTGGATGACCAGCACCAGTGACCGAGGAGGTTCTCAATGCGCATACAAAGTCAAAGCAAAGAGGAGGGAGCTTCTGCAGATGCAAAAGAAACGGAGAGTGCAAGAAGTGTAGAAAAGGTGAGCAAAGCAGGAGTCAGTACTCCTAAGGAGAGAAGTAAGGAACTGTGCCCACTGAACGAGAACAGTACGGGGCTGCCCTGGAGGTCCAGTGGTGAGGACTCCCCTGCAGGGGGCACAGGTTTGATTCCTGGCCAGGGAACTAAGATCCTGCATCTCATGCAGTGCAGCACCCCCAACCCCCGCCAAAAGAGAACAGAATAGTATTTTTAAAGGAACAGTTGAAAAGAAAACAAATCTTAGAAACTACATGTGGTAACCAAAATTAAAGAAGATTGAGAGGTTGAGAGAGAAAGTTGAGAAAATCTTTTTAAAAGAATGAAAGGACAAGGAGCTGGATAAGATAGAAAGATTAACAGGAGTCCTGGAGGCCGGGCTTCCTAGGTGGCCAGTGGTAAAGAATCTGCCACACGCAGAAGTCATGGGTTCAATCCCTGGGTCAGGAAGATCCCATGGAGAAGGAAATGGCAGCCCATTCCAGTGTTCTTGCCTGGAAAATTCCATGAACAGAGGAGCCTGGCAAGCTACAGTCTGCCATGGGGTTGCAAAGGGTCGGACACGACTGAGTAACTGAGCATGCAGGAAGGGAGACGGGCGGAGAAACCGAAACAGTGGGAATGAAGTTATCAGGGAAACGATCTTAACTTTTTCCTTAGAACCGAGAGACATGAAACACCAAGGCTACAGCAGCTCCCAGTGCCCGCCACAAGCAGCAGAGGAAGACACACCGAGGCGCTCGGCGTGGAGAGAAGACAGCGTTGGTGAGCAGACTGCACGGAGCCTCTGCAGCGCCCAGAGGCCAGGGACAGCCGCGCAGCTCTCTGACAGCCGCAACTGGAGGCACTTCCCCACCTGCAGGCTCACACACATAGTCGGGAGTCCAGGGCGCGGCCACAGTGTCTCCAGAGGGGCAGACTCACGCCCTTTTTTTCACTGCTGTTGATGAAGTTTTTTGCAGGAGGCTACAAAAACAAGATCCCAGACATAGGGGCAGGGAGGGGAGATGGGAAGCGGTGGGAGGAGGGGTCCAGGGTGGGGGTTCCAGGAGACAGAACTTATTACTAGGGCTTCCCTGAGAGCCTAGTTGGTAAAGAATCCGCCTGCAATGCAGGAGACCCCGGTTCAATTCCTGGGCCAGGAAGATCACCAGAGAAGGGATGGGCCACCCACTCCAGGATTCTTGGGTGTCCCTGGTGGCTCACCTGGTTAAGAATCCGCCTGCAAAGCAGGAGACCTGGGTTCAATCCCTGGGTTGGGAAGATCCCCTGGAGAAGGGAAAGGCTGTCCACTCCAGTATTCTGGCCTGGAGAATTCCATGGAATGTATAGTCGACGGGGTTGCAAAGAATCAGACACTTTTCAGGAGACGGGAAGGGGGTGGGGGTAGCCCAAGAAATGGAAACCACTGCAGACAGAGGCCAGGGCAGGGAAAGCGCCAGGGACGAGGAGACGCTCCAGACCTGGAACTGAGTTCTTCCTCGAGCCTGCGGCCAGGACCCCTGCTTTCCTCCCACAGGATGCCCCCGACAGCACCGGGGGCCCCAGCCACAGGCTCCTCTGAGCTTCAGCGGGCCTGGGTGTAGAGGAGGGGGCCTCTTGAGACAGAGACCTATGAGCTAAAAGAAAAGCACCTGCCCCACCTGGTACTGTAAGACGACCCGCCTACAGCTCCCGGAGCCTCAGGCGGACTGGCCTCGGCAGGATGCCCCACAGGTCACGCGCCCCTGGGCCCCACAGACCCGGATCTCCCCGACTCTGCTGAGACTGGGCCCTGAGGGCACAGACTCCGTGCCTCCAGCTGCGGGGACCTCGGCTGCTCGCTCGGGGGCACATGGACCCACCCACCCGCCAGGGAGAGACAGGCTGGGATGGCACTCGGCCACCCTCCCGTCTATTCAGGTGAAGAGGTGCCGGGGGTGGGGGGGTGTCCCTACCCGGTGCTGGGACAGAGTGTGGGAGCTGGGGGGACAGGCCACATGTGGGACAGCCAGGCCAGGGGCGCCTGCCGGGAGGGGGGACGCTTCAGAGCAAAATGGCCGGGCATCCGCCACCTCCTGTGTGATGACGCAGAAACACTTCATTGTACAAAACTCCCCAGTAGGCTTTAATGGTGGAAAAAAACTACAAAGTCAGTCCCAGCGAGGCAGGGGAGGTACTCCTTTAGGACTCAAAGTCTTCGCCCGCCATGTGAAGCGCCCAGGTGAATTTCTCCCTCTGGGTCTTGTAGACCTTCTCCACAGGCACCTCAAACTTCTTACACTTGCCCAGAGGAGAGGGGGTTCTCGGGGGCCAGGCACGGAGGCCAGGACACCAGGCTACCTGACCTGCTCCTGGCACAGCCATCGGGGGCTGAGGGACTGGGATGGGGGGGCGCAGTGTACCCGGGGCAGCCCAGGTGGCCTCCAAGTACGGCACCTGGGAAACGCTCACGGGGCACACAGCCAACCCAGCCACCACACGCTTGTGGGTGGGACAGCTCAGGGTCCTTCCACAGCCCCAGAGCCCTCAGACAGAGAGGACCGATGACCAGGTTTGGCATCAGACACTCCAGCCAGTCAGGTCCCATCACAGGAAAGACCTGTGCTGACCCCAGGGCCCTGGGGACTGAACTGGGGCCACTCGGGGGTCCAGTCCCTCCTCCAGGTCACGCATCAGGTGACACCGATCCGGGGGTCTAGGTAGTTGAGCTTGGAGGTGCCCAGGGCCCCCTGCTTACTCTCCTCCTCATCTGTGGCCTGTGTGCTCACTCTCGGCAGCTGTTCCTCCAGCTTCTTCTCCAGGAAGCTAGCAGAAGGGGGCTGGGCCAGCCCCCGCGCTAGCATCGCCCCACTCTGCTCAGGGCCCTATGAGCCCAGTGTTGGGGGTGGGCTCGCTGTGCCCCATGGCCCTCCACCGTCTCCAGGGTGAGCCCCACGAGACTGGGACTCAGGAAGACCACCCTCAGGATGGAGTGGGGGCCACCCATCCAGGCCTGACGGCACAGGAAGTGAAGTACAAAGCACAAGAAGGCCAGAAGCACACAGGAAAGGGGGCAGAGGACAGGGTCAAACGTCTGTGAGAGGCTCAGTGCCTACTCCCACCACCTTAGAGAAAAGCTGACGCATCAAAGCAGGAAGCAGCTCTCACCCCCACAGGCCTGTCCTGAGCCGTGCACGCAGCGCCCCGCAGATGGTGCGGGGCAGACACGCAATACCCACATGCACTTCAACCCCGGGCCTTGTCCCAGGGACTCAGGCCCAAATCCACCCAGACCCATGCAGACGGACCGCGCGTGGGGAACACCCCCACCAAGGCCTGGGTGGCCCCATCAGATGCTGCCGTGGGACCCAAGACAGTGCCTGTCCCAGGCTGTGGATGGGGTGGGCTGCAGACCCAGACGCGCTATGTGGCAGCTGTCAGAGGCCAACAGGCAGCTACTGATGCCACCAAGTGGGCTGGTGGGCGGGGACACGAGTGTCGTGGAAGACACGAGGTCTGCCAGCAGCTGCCTGAAGAGCCTCGCTTTCCACTGAACAGAACACCCTCCGACCAACAGCTGGCGCTCACTCACACCCCATGACTGCAAGTGCCCTGCGCACCTGAGGACACCTTCATGTTATAAAGCAGCCACGGCGGCGGGACAAAAGGGGTGCCGCCAGAAACAAGGGCACGGACGGGAACCACGGGTGGCAGGGCCCAGTGGGGTGGGCTGGCTCCTGGGGGACACCACCAAGCACCGACCCAACAGGGACACAGGCAAAGCCACCACCCGGTGATTTAAAACTGCCCACAAAGAACGGCCCAAGCCCGGAGGCCTTCACTCATGAACTCTGCTGCTGCTGCTGCTGCTAAGTCGCTTCAGTCATGTCCAATTCTGTGTGACCCCATAGACGGCAGCCCACCAGGCTCCCCCGTCCCTGGGATTCTCCAGGCAAGAACACTGGAGTGGGTTGCCATTTCCTTCTCCAATGCGTGAAATTGAAGTCATTCAGTCATGTCTGACTCTTAGCGACCCCATGGACTGCAGCCTACCAGGCTCCTCCATCCATGGGATTTTCCAGGCAAGAACACTGGAGTGGGATGCCATTGCCTTCTTCTGGTGAACTCTACCGAGTAGCTGAAGAAGAATTAACTCCACCAACTCTTCACAAATGGTCACAGACGAGCAGGGAGCAGAGAAAGGACAGCTTCCCAAGCCCCTTCAAGACCGGTGTCTCCCCAACACCGGGCCAGGGGCTGGGGGCTGTCTGAGGTGGCTGCACCTCAGAACCCTGAGAACGAGCCTCTGAAGGACAGGACCACACAGCCCGGCGCTTCTCCCCTGCACTTCTGCGCTTCTGTACCTCTGGGCACAAGTGTAGTGTGTGCTAAATCACCAAGTATGACCAGAAAAGACCACCAGGGAACTGGGAAGGGAAAAGAAGGTTCAGCCTGACTCAGGCTGTAGGGGGCAGGGGGGACCTGCTGTCCCCTCGGGATGTGTGGTCAGCCCAAGCCTCTTGCAGCTCTGTCTTGGCCTCGGCCACCTGCTGCTCCTTCGCCTCTATCTCCAGGGGAACAGGGGCCCAGTCGGGGCCACTCTTGCCCCACCTGGTCCACCCCAGAGACCAGTGTCCATAGCCTGTCAGCCCCACGCCCTGAAAGGGTGCCCATCCGCCCAGTCGGTGCCAGAGCACTCGCCTGATCAGTCACTCTGTGGCCAGGGGACAGGGTGAAGCCAAGGGGCCCCAGACACACAGGCAGCTCCCCCAGACCCAGCCCCTGCTCCACTGACCTCCTTCCTGGACCAGAGGCCCTTCCACACCACTAGGCTGCACAGGCAGCGTCTGGCCCCCACCGAGGCAGCTCTCCCCTACTGGCAGCCCTGAGTGTCCCGAGCACCTCCGAGGGCCACACAGCCCCAGGGCGGCTGGGGGGCTGCACGGCCACCCTCCGAGGCCCTCTGCGGTGCTCCCCGCACACCTGGGACTGAAGCATCTGCACTGACTTGTCAAAGGTCTTGGGCGTTGTGCGCTGATGGCTGCAGAGAAAGGCACACCCCGGTTTGCTCGGTTGTAAGACAGAAGTTCGGCAGCTATGCTGTCTTCAGCTGGAAAACGGGGGTCAGGAAGTGGCAGCCAGGACCGCCCAAGTAAGCGTGTGCCCAGGGAGCCCGCCCCCTACAAGGGCCTTGCAGGTGGGACTCAGAAGGACCTGGGCCCAAGGCCTCACAGCAGGGTCCTCTCCAGACCCCACCTCCACGAGAGTTGGGATGAGGGGCCCAGAGAGGCCAGAGCACTTGGATGGTGGGGCAGCAGGGGCGGAGGCAGCAGGAAGAGGGTTCCCACGCCCCAGGGGGCCATGCGGAGCTGGGGGGTGCCTCAAGCCCGACTCAGTGGGGGAGCGGACGGGAGACCAGGCAGGGGGACTGTGGGGGGCTCGGTCTGGAGCCCCTGACCCATTCCCTCTGGCCAAGCCAGCTACACTCCACCTCAGCCACTGACCACACGGCTCTCCTACCAGCCCAGCAGCCAGGCACCAGCACACGAGCAGGTGCCCTGTCCCCACACAGACAGCTGCTCACCTCGGGGCAGCGCTTGCAGCTACCCCTGCAGTGTGACGATGGCGTTGTAGGTCCGGAACACCCTGGCCGTCAGGCCATCCCTCGGGTCCTGCAGGTGCCTGTTCGGGCTGGCAGTCTGAAGGTGGGGGGAGGGTGGGGCTCAGCATGTGGCTTCCTTGGGGACAGTCTCATAGCGCTCCTCCTGGGCCCTGTCCCAGCTCCCAGGTGGGACGGAGCCGCCTCAGATGGAGGGCCCTCGGCCTTTGTGTGCAAGAGAAGGTGCTAGCCAATGCTCACGCTCGCCCCCCTCATCAGACCAGCCGTTGGGTCACCCCGTCAGCACCGCTTATGGTCAGCCTGTCAAAGAGCTCCTCCCAGGGCCTTTGTTGTCCGTGAACAGCTGCAGGTTCCGGTACACCTGCAGCGGAGGAAAGATGCCGTTACCGAGGCGCCCTCATCCCCAGGCAGGAGGAGCCTCCTGAGGATGAGCAGAGTCAAACGAGGGCCCCAGATGGACATCTGTGCAACGGGTCCCGGCTTCTCCTGGAGCAGGCAGAGCCTTGTGAGGTCGCACGCTGCGTGGCAAGGCTGCCCTAGCCAGGCTGGCGCCACCCCTGTCCCCACACGTCCACAGGTGGCCCCACGTCCACAGTCACACTCGTCTGACGACACAGGGCGCCCAGGGACGTCCGTGGCCCCTTGGCCCCATCCCCTTCACCCCCGCTTCCCTCCTCATCTTGAGCGAGCGTGAATACCCTCCTCCTGTGTCTCCAGCCAGCCCCGCACTGCATGTGTCCCACAGGGCTGGACACCTGGCAGCAAGCTCCCGAGTGACCAGGACGGCCCGCATCCCCTGACCCAGTCAGTGCCTGAGGAGAGGACCCAGCCTTCGCCCTCTGCCTGTGTGTATGCACGATTCCAGCCTCCAGACCCGTTTACGAGGTCAGGAGAGCCGCTGGCCTCTGGGTGCAGCTGGAAATGCTCCACGTGGAGGGAACAGCAGCCACATGTCCGCTGCCCTCCTCCCCATTCCCAGCCAGCAGCACCAGCTGGGCGGACCCCCATCAGGGCATGGCGCACGTGCCCTTGGGGACACATGCACAGATGGGCACACGCCCACCCCTCCACCGGCCCAGGGCACTGGCTCAGAACACAGAAGGCCCGCTGTCCACCCCCATCCATCTAACCCAGCCTTTGCCACCGACCAGAGCACCATGAGAAGTCCAGGGGAGGCTCGGGACCACCCGCACCTTGTCGATGAAGTAAAGGGCCACAGCGCACTGTCTTGCCCTCATCTCTGGAGACGTCCAGGTGGTCCGGTACTGGAAACAGATCTCACCCACAACCCCTTCCAAGTGCTGAGCCACCTCGTACTTCCCCCAGTCTCTCTCCCCCTAAAAAAGGGAGCAAGGAGCCCCCTTCAAACAGGGAACTGCTGACTCTCCTCCTGGGCCCTCTCTTAACCTGCTCCACTCAGGGCAGGCAAGCAGACTCCAAACTCAGTTAAAGACAACATAAACTTAAATTCCTTATTTTTTAAGACCAACGGCCACTGGACACACTGTGATTTCAAAACTGGCCAGTTAACGCCTACGATCTCAGGGACTCCCTGCCTAAGTGGCCCAGCTAGGCCAGGGAAAGCAAGGTCACACCCGGCGCACCTTCAGCTTGGAGCCAGGGTTCAGCGTGACGTACTTGATGAGGTTCTGCATGTTCTCCGGCCATGCTGCCAGCCTCATGACTGTGCGGACACACCCGACCTCCTTCCACCAGGGGCCGGCTGGGGGCTCGGGTACTGCGGAGTCCCTGCAGAAGGAGAGCAACCCAAATCCAACGATCAGGACCCCGACACACCAGCCAGACGCCCTCATCTCCCACGGCCGTGAGCACCGCTAAGTGCCAAATCTGTCTCAGAGCCGTCTCATCACCCAAGCTGTGCCCTTGTGCCACCACCCCTGGCCCTCAGCTCCTGCCTGTGACAGGCTCCTTCAGAGCTGCCCCGAGGGTGAACCCCGTGTGTTGCAAGCCGTGGCAGCTGCAAGGGTCACAGGCGGCCATGCACTCCTGACAGGCCTGGGCTCCCAGGGTGCACCTGCCAGCCCAGCTCGGCTGTGACCCCTGCAGCAGAAGGACAGGAGCTCCTGCGTGCCTGTCACCACTTGAACCATGGAAAACTGTTCAAAGTACACAGATGTGCACTCCCAGTGGAGTAAAATCTCAAGCATGGGCAGGGTGACGAGGGCTGGATCAGCAAACAGCACGTGGGCTGCTGTGGACACGTTCCTCTGCAGGGAAGGTGCCCTCCAGTCCACCCCATGGAGCCTGGAGTGATGGTGGGACACCCTGCGTCGGGCCCCCTCCCAGGTGAGAAAGTGAGAGTTGCTCAGTCCTGTCTGACTCTTTGTGACCCCATGGACTATTCAGTCCCTGGAATTCTCCAGGCCAGAATACTAGAGTGGGTAGCCTTTCCGTTCTCCAGGGGATCTTCCCAACCCAGGGACTGAACCCAGGTCTCCTGCATTGCAGGCAGATTCTTTACTATCTGAGCCACCAGAGAAGCCCAAGAATCCTGGAGTGGGTAGCCTATCCCTTCTCCACCAGATCTTCCCAACCCAGGAATCAAACCGGGGTCTCCTACATTGCAGGAGGATTCTTTACCAGCTGAGCCACCAGGGAAGCCCCCTCCCAGGTGAGCGGCGGGGCCACAGGCACCTGCTGCAGTTGATGACCACGTCCTCCGGCAGGACCCTCCTCTTCAGCCTCTCCATCTTGGGGTGGTCGCCCCAGCCTCGGACTGACCAGGGGCTCAGTCTTGAAACTGCCAATCTTCTCACGGTGCCCATCTAAGATACAGTAGCCAAAGTCTTGCTGAAGTTTTTCCTCCTCTTCTTTGAGCTTCTGCATTAATATAACACCATGTCAGCTTTAGTGGTGAAGAGACAGGATGCTTGCCACGTGAGCAGGACTAGTCAGAGCCCCTTCACTGCTGCAGCAGCCTGGGCAGCCTAGCGAGGAAGCAGGCCCAGCACAGGGCGCGGCCGTGATGGCCCGCTGTCACCGCGAGTGGGAAGCACCGGCCCACTGGTCCTCATGGCAGGGTCGCTGCTCCACGTGCTCCAGGTAGACACAGCACTTCTTAAATACGTCCAGGTTAGGGGCACATAGCTCAAAATCAGCTGAGAATAACAGAGCGGAATCAAAGTCCCCTTCACCACTCTTTTGGGGCTCATCTAGAAAACTCCCTCAGGAGCATTTTTTGTGAGAGGAGGGGTCGTTTTCTGTACCACCAGCTGCCTCCCACATGAGACCCCAGAAGCCCAAGCCGGACTGAGCCCCGGGGCAGCCTGACCTGCTTCTCCCCCCTGGACAGAGCCTTCTGGGAAGCAGTCCTGTCCACAGAGTGTCTATGGGTCTCCGTGAAGTCACACCTGTCCAGGTGCTTGACGACCTTCCTCTCTTTTGCTGTCATTTCCTAATGAAACCATATACTCCCTTCATCTAATGCAGGCAAGGGTCACACAGGCAGCGGGGACCCTCCCCCTCTGTGGCGGGGGTCCCACTCCACAGGGAATTGTGATGTCCCAGAAGCAGGAGGAACCAAGGCCACCCTGAGCAGCAGCCTCTGCAACTGTCCCTCCCCCAAGAGAGCCCCTTCAGGTAGCTGCCCAGGCATGTAGGCAGTGAGCTGAGGTGCCAGAGCTTCCCCCCAGTGGCCCTGAGTTGGGCCATGCGGCTGCATCTGAAGAACAGTCCCCACCAGCTACCGTGTGGACTGCACAGCACTGATGGGCCCTTCACGCACTATGAGTGTAGGTGGCCTGCACCCCACAAGTGGTGGGAACACGCATGTGCTTGGCAGCCCCTAATTCAGCCACACACACACACACAGCCCGTGGCCCAGCCATCCCCTAGGTACCTGTGGAGAAGGGGTACACGGCCCCAGAGCACCCTGTGAAGCACCCAGGTGCCCAGCAGCCAGAAAAGGCACACAAGTGGCCCCAGGGTCGGGCCTGGAGCAGCCTGAAGGGCCCAGGCGCACAGTCCACAGACAGAGCCAAGGCGGGTGCAGGTGTGCACAGACCCACCCAGCACCTTATCTTCAAAGAGCTTCCCAACAAGTATTTCTGTTTCCTGAGAACAGAAAATGCCCCTCTGTGCCCCCCACAACCTCCCTTTCCCAAGCCTGGCTCTGCCTGCCCCTGTAGGGGCAGCAGAGATGGGAAGGTGAGCCAGCATCTGACAGGCCAAGGCCGTGGCTATGTAGAGAGCACCTTCCGCCAGTCACTGAAGAATTTGTTTGGGAAGACTTCTTTTGTTGTATATTCATGCTGCAGCATTTTCCCATAAAACGCAGCAGCCTCCTCTTGCAACCTCCTCTGCTGCTAAGCTCAGCATTAAGGGCTTCCCTGGGGACGTGGGAAGATATGCGGATTTAGGGGGCTGGCCCTCACCCTGCAGCACACAGCATCCTGCCCTTTAAATCACTCTTTGTTACACACATTGTGCTGTATCACGTTATAAACTCGCCAAGACCAAGGAGCTCTGATTTTTAAAATTCCGAAGCACATGCTCAATTTAAGAAGACGACCACACCTGAGCATCCTGGGGCACGTGCCAGGCCCCTGCAGAAGGCAGCCACAGGTACTACATTTGTCCTGCTTTAATGATTTACTGAGAAGCGAAAAGCAGAGGAGAAAAGGAAAGATATAAGCATCTGAATGCAGAGTTCCAAAGCATAGTAAGGAGAGATAAGAAAGCCTTCCTCAGCGATCAATGCAAAGAAATAGAGGAAAACAACAGAATGGGAAAGACTAGAGATATCTTCAAGAAAATTAGAGATACCAAGGGAACATTTCATGCAAAGATGGGCTCGATAAAGGACAAAAATGGTATGGACCTAACAGAAGCAGAAGATATTAAGAAGAGGTGGCAAGAACACACAGGAGAACTGTACAAATAAGAGCTTCACAACCCAGATAATCACGATGGTGTGATCACCCATCTAGAGCCAGACATCCTGGAATGTGAAGTCAAGTGGGCCTTAGAAAGCATCACTACGAACAAAGCTAGTGGAGGTGATGGAATTCCAGTGGAGCTATTTCAAATCCTGAAAGATGATGCTGTGAAAGGGCTGCACTCAATATGCCAGCAAATTTGGAAAACTCAGCAGTGGCCACAGGACTGGAAAAGATCAGTTTTCTTTCCAATCCCAAAGAAAGGCCATGCCAAAGAATGCTCAAACTACCGCACAATTGGATTCATCTCACACGCTAGTAAAGTAATGCTCAAAATTCTCCAAGCCAGGCTTCAGCAATACTTGAACCGTGAACTTCCAGATGTTCAAGCTGGTTTTAGAAAAGGCAGAGGAACCAGAGATCAAATTGCCAACATTCGCTGGATCATCAAAAAAGCAAGAAAGTTCCAGAAAAACATCTCTTTCTGCTTTATTGACTATGCCAAAGCCTTTGACTGTGTGGATCACAATAAACTGTGGAAAATTCTGAAAGAGATGGGAATACCAGACCACCTGACCTGCCTCTTGAGAAATCTGTATGCAGGTCAGGAAGCAACAGTTAGAACTGGATATGGAACAACAGACTGGTTCCAAATAGGAAAAGGAGTACATCAAGGCTGTATATTGTCACCCTGCTTATTTAACTTATACACAGAGTACATCATGAGAAACACTGGGCTGGAAGAAGCACAAGCTGGAATCAAGATTGCCAGGAGAAATATCAATAACCTCAGATATGCAGATGACACCACCCTTATGGCAGAAAGTGAAGAGGAACTAAAAAGCCTCCTGATGAAAGTGAAAGAGGAGAGTAAAAAAGTTGCCTTAAAGCTCAACATTCAGAAAACGAAGATCATGGCATCTGGTCCCATCACTTCGTGGCAAATAGATGGGGAAACAGTGACAGACTTTATTTTTGGGGGCTCCAAAATCACTGCAGATGTTGATTGCAGCCATGAAATTAAAAGACGCTTGCTCCTTGGAAGGAAAGTTATGACCAACCTAGATAGCATATTAAAAAACAGAGACATTACTTTGCCAACAAAGATCCATCTAGTCAAGGCTATCGTTTTTCCAGTGGTCACGTATGGATGTGAGAGTTGGACTGTGAAGAAAGCTGAGCACCAAAGAATTGATGCTTTTGAACTGTGGTGTTGGAGAAGACTCTTGAGAGTCCCTTGGACTGCAAGGAGGTCCAACCTGTCCATCGTAAAGGAGATCAGTCCTGGGTGTTCATTGGAAGGACTGATGCTAAAGCTGAAACTCCAATACTCTGGCCACCTCATGGGAAGAGTTGACTCATTGGAAAAGACCCTGATGCTGGGAGGGATTGGGGGCAGGAGGAGAAGGGGACGACCAAGGATGAGATGGGTGGATGGCATCACTGACTCGATGGACATGAGTTTGAGTGAACTCCAGGAGTTGGTGATGGACAGGGAGGCCTGGCATGCTGTGGTTCATGAGGTCGCAAAGAGTCGGACACGACTGAGCGACTGAACTGAACTGAACTGAACTGAATGATTTACTTTGCTGCTACGGTCACGTCGAAGTTTACAGACCAACACCACCTGAAGTGTGAGGATGCATATCACGACTTAACAGCCTTAAAGTTAAGGCTCCAGAGCAGACGTGTGATTAACTGTAGCAGCTGCAACCTTTAAACACCTTCCCCTGTTTGCCCAGTGACTTCCAACATTTTACTCCAAGCGCGGGCCCTAGGGACAGCTCTGTGGAGAAGAGGGTCCAGCCCAGGGCCGTGAAGGCCAGCGCGGGGAGGGCCTTCACCAGAGTTCTCTCCGCTGTTGTGCGTCTGAGAACTTTCATCAAAGAACATTGGGAAAAAAAATACACATTAGTTTGATAGTAAGAAGGCGGCAGTCATGATAAAAGAACACAGTTCTTCCCCAAACTAGCTTCTGAGGAAAAGGTGAAGAAGACAGAACCAGATGAGCTGCCAAGGCCCAAGGGGCTCAGTTACTGCCCCGCTAGCATCCCCCTCCCCACGGCTGGGCCGCCCAGGTGCCCTTAAGGGGCAGAGCTGGTTCTGACAGCCACGGAACCTAGTCTAGCTCAGGAAAACAGATTCTAAACCGAAACCTACGTCAACGGCGTTGCAGGGGTCAAGGAAAAGACGCGGCTGCGTGTGTGCGGGCTGAGCGTCCCCCAGCAGGAACCCGGGGGTCACCACGGGGTCACCAGGCCCCGTCCACTTCACGCCGCCCGGGCTCTTCTCCTCTTCCCTCCTGGAGGACACACGAGAACGTTCCCACACTCACACTGCACACAGGCCCTCCTCGCAGCCCCGTAGACTCCACCCCCGGCTGAACCAGGCGAGAGGCCAGGTCTCCGGGCTGGGGGCGGGGCGCCGGGATGGACCCTGCCCAGCCTCAGGCCACGCCCCTCGGTAAACGACCCACCGCATCTCCCTGGCCCAGAGGGAGGAGTCCCGGGGGCTAGTCCAACCCACTCGGGCCAAGTTGACAACCGCAATTTTTTCTTGGAATTCATCTACTCCAGCGAAGGGACCACTACAACCCTGCCAAGCTTCACACTCGAGCCTCACCCCTCTGCTCCCCAGACGCCCCCTCCCCGCCCGCAGCAGGGCCCGAGCCCCCAGAGGCAGACTCTTTACTGGCTGCGGTGGGAATGTACTGACGGTACTTGAGTCACAGCAGGGGCCACGTGGATCACCCTCAGTGAGACACTACCCTGGAAGCACTAGGCTAAGAGAGCTCCAACAGGAGCTCCTGGGCTGAGCGCAGCGCCATGCAGGTGTGAACCCACCCTGCTCTCTGGAAAGGTGGTATTTCATGCAGAGGAGAAGCCCACCGCCCTCCCTCTACTCCACACCCCGTCACAACTCACCCCCCGTGTGACCATAGGGCCTCTGTCCACATCCCCCAGGAAAGAGCCCGGGAGCACCGCGGGCAGAAGGAAGCCTCAGCTCGGAGCACAACGGCCACTAGGGGGACTGCTCGCACGTTATGTGCCCACGGTCAGAATGAATGGACTGAAGCTCCTGGAAACCAAGAAACTGGGAATCCAGTGCGACGAGAGGCCCGTGTCAGAGCACACCCATCAGGTTCAAAACCACACTACGGTGCTGAGGCCACGCACAGCTACATGAGCAACAGATCTTACCAAAGGGGAACGGAGGAAGAAACCGCCAAAGGGGGCCCCCTGGGGAGCAAGGGTGAGAAGGGGGGCTGCACCCCCAGGCACGTCCGGAAACATCACGCGCTGCACCTGCGGCCTAAGATCACCTTGGGGGAACCCAGGACCACGCGCACCCTCCGCTGCGCTCCCGCCCCGCGCAGCAGCAGAGGTCAGGGGTCTGGGAGGAGCCGGGACGCGCCCTCCCTGCGCCTCCACCCGTGGTCTACCCTCACCTCACCGGCTCGGCGGCCAATCCTCTCTGCCAGGCTGAAGGCCTGGGGGACGTCGGGACGCACCCTGCTCTCCAGGAGCCGCTCGGGCCGAGCACAGGGCGGCCTGGCCCTGGGAGGTGTTCTTCCTCCGCGGGGCGTCTTTCCGGCCCCACGGCGGGCCCAGGCAGGGAAATATAGCCCCCACGCGGTCCCTTGTCCCCGCCTTCCTCCTCCACCCTGAGCTCTCGGGACAGCCTCCTTACGCTGCGGACAGGCCCTGAATTCAAGCCGTCCCGACGACCCCTCCGTCCCCAGACCGTGGCCGACAGCCGCAGGATGCGCACCCGGCCCCGCGACCCGCGCGCAGCTCCTCCCCACGGCGGCCTAGGAGCAGCAAGGGGCCGTACTCATTAGGGGCCGCAGGGCTTCAGCGCCTGCCCCGCAGCTCCCGAGGGCACCTGGTAGGTCCTCCGTAATCACACGCTCGCCTGCATACCGGGCCAGACATGAAGGAGGAGCACCTCCATGCTGTCGGAGGGCACTACAGGTGAAGCTGGGTCAGGCACCGTGCAAACACCAGCGCCACCTCCCAGGCGCGCGGCCCCACACTGCAGACCAGCCCCTCGCTGTCACCGCCCCCCCCCCCCCCCCGTGCTCCTGAGCGCGCCCTCCTGCACCACTGTCCCTGACATCCAGTGGCTGAAGCACTGGTGCAGAGCTGCACAGCTGCAAGGGCTGGCTCTCAGCACCCAGGCAGCCATGGTGGGGGTCACCCCAATTTTGGAATGAGCCACGCACCGCTGACTGAACACGCACTAGGACAGCAGCAGCTGGTGCTCCTTAAGGCCACCTTCTGCCAGGTGTGCTTAGAGGCCTTGCATATTTCTCTTACAATCTTTCTAAAATCAAGTACATGTTGCACCTTCAGAATCCTGAAGCCACTGTATTTTCAAATCCAGACTGAAATTCTGTAAATGGAAATGTGGCAAGACAAGAACTGTAAGCAATCTAAAAGGAAGCAGAAAAAACATCTGACAAAAAGTCCCAACACCTTTTCATGATAAAAGTAAAAAAAAAAAAAATTCAAGAAACTAGGTTGGAGAGAACCTTCACCTGAGACACCCCACGGCTATGTGACACTCCGAGGTGCCTCGGCCCCAAGATCAGAACCAGAACTGCTATTCAACACAGTCCTGGAGGCTCTAGGCAGAGCAGGAAAGTGACTAAAATATATCGAAGTTTGAGAGGAAGAAGTAAACTGTCTTTATTTGCAGGTGGCAGGATCTTGTGTATAGAAAACCAATAAGATTCTACAAAAAAAAAAAAGTTATTAGAGCTAGTAAGTTAATTCAACAAAGTTATGAGGTACAAGATCAATACATGAAAATCAGTTTTCTTTCTTTATACCTGTAGTGAATAACTTAAGAAGAAAATTACAAAACAACTCTATTTATAGTAGCACAAAAAAAGGAAAATGCCCAGAAGTAAATTTAACCAAATATGTAAAAGATTTGTACATTTTAAACTATAAAACATACTGAAAGAAATTAAAGAAGATGTAAGTAAACCAAAAGTCATCATATTTGTGGACCGGAAGACTTCATTTTGCTAAGATGTTAATATTCCCCAAAGTGATCCACAGATAAAACCTAATCCCCCATCAAAAGACTGGCTTCTTTGCAGAAATTGGCAACCAATCCTGAAACTCATGTAGAAATACAAGCTAACCAGAATAGCCAAAAGAATCTTGAAAGAGAAGAACAAAGTTAGAGGACTTACATTCCAACTTAAAAACTTACAGTAAAGCACCAGTAATTAAGGCAGCATGGTGTTGGCATAAAAATAAACATACAAACCAATGCAGTAGAACTGAGAATCAAAAATAAACCCATACACCTGTGGCCAATTGATTTCCACAGAGTGCCAAGACCATCCAATAGGAAAAGAACAGTCTTTTCAGCAAGTGCTACTGAACATGCAAAAAACAAAGGGATACACAATCCTTGCAAGTTAAAATGGATTAAAGACATAAAGCTAAAACAATAAAACCCTAAGGAAAAAAAAACAGGTTGTGAACCTTCATAACCCTGGATTAGTTAATGGTTTCTAAATGTATCAAAAGTACAAGCAAACAAAGATAAGACAACTAAAGTGAACTCAAAATTTTAAAACTTCTGTGCTTCAAAGGACACCATCAATAAAATAACAGAATCCACAGAAAGGAAGAAAAAGTTTGCAAATCATATCACTGATGAGTCTAGTGTTCAGAATATGTAAAAAACTCTTACATCTCAACCGGAAAAAGATAAACAGCCCAACTAAAATCAGAGCCAAAAACAACCAGATACTTCTCCAAAGGGACACAAATGGTCAATATGCATGAAAGATGCTCAACCTCCTTACCCACCAGGGAAATGCAAATCAAACACCCACCCACGTCATAAGCCTTCACCTGTCCCTTCACAGAAGCAATTCCACAAACAGTAACCCTGTTTCCAATACAAGGGAAACAAGACTCAGAAAATCTAACTTGCCCAGAATCACTCCGTTGGATGCAGCAGATACTCTTCCAAGACCAGCAGCCCCACTTCACAAGGGATGAAACTTCCCAGCAGAAATGTGACACAAGCCATATATGGATGTTAAATCGTTTAAAATCGATTTGATTTTTTATAATATAGTTAATTTCAACCAAAATATCTTAAATATTGTCACCATAACATATAATGAGTTCCCTGGTGGCTCAGAAGGTAAAGCATCTGCCTACAATGCAGGAGACCAAGGTTCGATCCCTGGGTGGGGAAGACCCTCTGCAGAAGGAAATGGCACCCCACTCCAGCACTCTTGCCTGGAAAATCCCATGGACGGAGGAGCCTGATAGGCTACAGCCCATGGGGTCGCAAATAGTCGGACACGACTGACCGACTTCACACACACATAACGTATAATAAACATTAAAAAATAGTGAGTTCACATTCTTTTTCCTGCTATTGAAATCACCACGTCTCCGCTGGGGCCAGCTACATCCCGGATGCTCGCAGCCACGTGCGGCGGGACAGCTCAGGTAATGGTTGACAGTCCCACGTCTGCTCCCCTGTTCAGTGGCTGCGTAACCAGGAGCAAGTTACTTAACCTCTCTGGACCTTGGTGTCCTCATCTGAAAAGTGGAGACAGTACCTACCCATCAGGGCTGGATACAAGCAATGCAGACAGAACGAGCGCTTCATGGGGGGCGGTTCTCACCAGCGTCACGTCAGACCTACGTGTCAGACTTTTCCGGTCTCCACTACAGCCTGGGGTACCCACCACAGGCGCACAGCTGGCAGAAAAGGCCAGTACTGACAGCGTGACCTCTTCCCAAGAGCCTGAAAGAGGCCTGGAGGCTCTCGGGGCACTGGGGCTCCGGGGTTGTGACAGGTTGGGGGCGGTGACCGACGGCGGGGCGGGGAGCGGGGGGGCGGGGCGCGGGGGCGGGGCTCGGGGCGGGGCGGGGCGCGGGGCGGGGCGCGGGGGCGGGGGCGGGGCGGGGGCAGGGGCGGGGGGCGGGGATACCATCTCCACCTGCCTGCTCCTCCCGCCCCCGCCCTGCGGGGGCCTCCCCGGGCCTGTTCTTGCTGCTCCCTCCGCACGTCGCCCCGACTGGCCCCTCCTCGCGGCCTCTGCGCTGCTCCAGGCCACGCCGACGCTTCTGTCCCTTCTGCTGCTGCGCGTCCTTCCCCGGCGGCGGGCGGCGTCGGCGCTCAGAGGCGCCCCCCAGCTCTGCACTCCCGTCTCCCTTCCTCTCCTTCCGAGGCCCCTGCCCCACCTGCGTTCTCTTTCCTTCTGTCTTTTCTGGAAACTACACTCTCTGATGCAGCCTCGCTGCCAGCACCCCATCGTTTCATCCTCTTCTTTAACCTCTCCAGCCCCCGTCTTCCCCCGTCTTGATCTCACCCGGCAGCCGCTTGCTCCCCACCAACTCTACCCCACTGTCGGTATCGGCCAGCGTCCCCGCAGGGGACAGCCCTCTGGCCCCCGTCCGCGCTTCTGCCCGGCAGCGCGCGGCGTCCGTGTCTCCGTTGCCCGCCCGCGGCCCCGCCCTGCTGCTGCGGCCACCCGCGCGCCTTCTCTCCCCGCGGCCGCCTCCCTCCCCCGGCTCCTCGTTTCTCAAGCCCTTTCCGCCTTTTCTCTTCCGATTTTCTCCCTTTATTTTCCTTCCATTTGCTTTCCACTTTCGCCCCATCCTTTCCCCGGCTTGTGTCCACTCGCTCCGCGTCTCCCTCTCCCAGGGTGCGCGGCCGCAGGAGCTTCTCATCAGTGGCCGCTGGCCGTGCTCTGCAGACCCCCGTCTTCAGAGGACACCCGGAGAGCACCAAGGGCCATCTTCCTCTCGCGCCCAGGGCTTTGTCGTCGCCTCAGAACCTTGCGCAGGAGAGAGCACACAGAGTGGGCCGCTCCCCGCCAGCGCCCTGCCCTTCCCCACAGGGCTGCCAGCAGAGGGCACCCCACCCAGGCCGTGTCCCCGCTGCCCTTGAAGCAACCTCAGCAGATGGCGTGTGTCTCAGCCCCGGTGGCCCTCATCAGAAGTGGGTCCAGGGCGGCGCACCGCCCAGTCCACCAACCACGAGAGCAGAGAGCACCCAGGCTCCACAGACTCATCTCATAGACATTCCTATTAGCAAGGTGGACAAGTCAGACAGTGAGGTCATTCACTGTCTTCTACTTTCTGGCCACATTGCAGGAGACCAGACACCACAGATGGAAGCAGTGCCCCCTGAAGTGGAAGCGCAGAGTCCTAACCACTGGACCTTCAGCGAAGTCCCCACCGTCTTCCTACATTTGCAAGACTGAACACCCAAGCTTACTTAGAAAGCTGATCATGATGTAACACCTGAAGATGTCACCTGGCCTTTTTCCCTGGACAGCTTTTCACGGTTATTGTTCTTCACTGGCTTGCTGATCTCGGCAGATCTAGAATACAAAACTAGACATAAATACATAGATTCGCTGCTCACTTAGAAAGCCCACCACTTTGAAAACAGAGGAAAGATTCAAAATAACAGGGAGTACAGAGTCTCCAGTCTTTTCAGTGGACTTGTTTCTGTTTTTCACAATGTGCTTGGAACCACGAGCATATTCACATCTGCGGGCGGGGGCTGAATGAGCACAACAGCAGTCTGACACGGACAAGCTGCTGGAAGCCGCGAACACCCCTGGCACACCTCTTGCCAACCGCTGCAGAGGGAGCAGCTGGCGGGGCCAGCCTTGCCCCTCACTGGGCCCACCTCTGCCCTGGTCAATACTGACTGCCAGGGAATCGTCAGCTTAGAAGAGCGATCCTTCAAGAGTAACCTTTAGGCAGCACCTTCAGGAACAAAACCCAAACTAAACGGAGCAATCAGATATAATGGGCAGAGGCAGGGCACCCCCTCGGCCGCCACGCACACACCCCTACAGAGCAGGCCCTGCGGGGACCAGGAATGAGGCTGGGAGGTATGGCTGTCCCACTACCAGCTGACTGACCACCCAAAACAGCCCACACCCACAAGGATGGCTACTCCAGAAGACGGTGAAGGACAGGGGAGGCTGGCGTGCGGCAGTCCATGGGGCTGCAAAGAGTTGGACATGATTTAGTGACTGAAGAACAACAGAAAGAATGGCTACAGCAAAAAAGATGGGAAACAACAATCACTGGCAGGGACATAGAGAACTCGTATGTTGCTCCTCGTATGTTGCTGGTGGGAATGTTAAACTGTGCAGTCACCCGGGAAACAGCGTGGCAGCTCCTGAGCCAGGCAAACAGCTCCCACGAGACCCAGCAACTGCGCTCAAGGCGTTCAAAGCACTGCGTGTGGACGGTCACAGCAGCAGCATTTACAACAGCTCAGAGGCGGAAGCAACCCAAAACACCCACCAACAGATGACTGGATACTCAGAAGGCAGTACATTCAAACAGAAAAATATTTTCAGCCATAAAAATGAAGTACTAATACACAGGCTACACTGTGGATGAATCTCGAAAATACATGAAGTGAAAAAAAGCCAGACACAAAAGGACAAATACAGTATGACCCACTTGTACAAAAGACTCGGAATAAGGAAGTCCATAGAAACAAAAGGCCGATTAGAGGTTGTCAGGGGCTGGGAGAAGAGGGAAAAGAGCGGTGTGGGGTTTCCCTTTGAAGTCATGAAAACATTCTGGAGTTAGTGCTGATGGTTGCCCAAGACGGTGGTTGTACACTCTGAAACGGTTAAAATGAATTTTACATTAAATGCGTGTTATCACGATAAAAGCAAACACAAAAGGAAAGTTTCCCAAATTTTCTGACATTTTCCAGGAGAGAAAAAGGAAAGCTGGAAGAGAACACCAGGCACAGAAGAAGCCCTGCCTCTGCCCACAGCACGGGGCTGCGCCTTTATGTCTGCCCAGACAAGCAGGGCCCTTAAACTTCAGCAGCAGGTGGCCACTTGTGATGCCACACTGCAAGAATCCCCAGGTGGAGGTGCGTGGGCTGCAGAGCCTGCTCAGAGTGCACCCAGGGCTCCCAGTGGGCCCGAGAGCCAGGGACAGAGGGGGGGAAAGAGGGCAGGGGGCACGAGGCAGCAACAGCAGCCAGAGGGAGCGGCCCACCCCCACCCCAGCCCAGCAGACCTGACAGGACTCAAGCCAACTACTTCTGTACTTGGAAGCCAGGTGCTTCATTCCAAACTGGAAATACTATCAAAACAACAGAGCTCGAACTGCCTGATTTCAAAGCTTAGACTCCTTTCACCGTGAACTGAAACGCAAATCCTGTCATCAAGCCACGCAATTGCTTGCAGCACCAAAGTTTCCAAAAGCGAAACCTACCCTGGTTTTTTCCATCAGGTTTTTTCTTGGTTTTACTGGACAAAGGGAGCTATTTACACTACCCTCTGAGACAAGAAAGTGGCAGAAAATAGGATGTAAAGAAAGGTCGGTGACAACCGTAGCCTAATGCCTTTTAAACTGTTTTTGGTTCTATTCTTTGAAACAGAATTTGGTTACATTGATTGTTACCTTGTTTACAATTATTTCTGACAAGATTCTTTATTTACAAGGAAAACCATAAAAAGGGGGACCAAGGGCAACTGATAGGGCCAGTCTTCAGGTCGGTGGCCTGACGTGTGGGCTCTCACAGAACAGGCAGGAGCTCCCTGGGGCAGCTCGCTGCCAGTCACTCTGCGGTTATTCTGCATTCTCAACTTCCGCCCAAGTGAGGGCGAAGACTGGATTAAAAACAGGGAGGGCAGGCCCCAAGCCCACTGCCAAGGCCAGACTCAGGACAGAGGTGACGTCACTGCCCCTCCCACCATATCCTCCCCTCCTGCACAAAGGAAAGGGACACAGAATAAACCTTACCCAGTATCTTTGGAAATGGAGAAGGTATTTTCTTCTTTCAGGTACTGCTAAGAGTCATAAAAGACAGAGCTTTACTGAGAACATTTTCATGTTGCAGTAAACGGTTAGAACTGTTAAAACACAAAAGCAACCACCACCAGTGTGTCCTACAGGTGGCCCCTGGGAAGACCAAACATGACCTGCAGGAAGTGAGCAAGTCAGATCCAGGCCACTGAGACGCCCCTGGCCAGCGACTTCCTTAGAACTCAGTAAGCAGGTGGCAGCCATGCCAAAGGGCTCCCAGGAGGAATAACCAACAACCCCCGACCAGGCCCGATCCCAAGGACCAGGCACAATGCAGAAAGCAGTACGCCTTCTGAAGTTAGAAATCAAGGTACTTCACAAGAACACGAAGTGCATATTTTAAAAATATCAAGATGACATGGAAATGAAGAAAGGCTTGTGGGTTAAAAAAAAAAAGAATATAACTCACTGAAGACTGTAAGTTTAAAAATGGAACATTTAACAGCAAATGAACGATTCAAAACTGGTCTTTCCCACATCTCCTGATTTTTTGACTTGGCTTCTTCACTTTCTGTTTCTTTGGGTTTTCTAGATTCATCTGGTCAGTATTCTCCCTCTTCTTTTAACGGAGAAAAAAAAAAAAATGTAATGTGAATCCCAAGGGAGGAAATGCAAAGCCAGCACTGAAATGATGACTCCGGCTGGAAGAAACACGAACTTGACAGAAGAGGGACAGGCGCGCCCCTCCATCTGCCTCCCCAGCCCGACACAGTCTCCTTGCTTGATACCACCTGGGCCTCATCTGTGTGCACAGGCTGCTCCCATCCTATTTTCCGTTAGTCCGGGGATCAGTTAGACTAGGCTGTTTCAAGAGCTGAGGCAGCTCATTAACAAAATCACAGTTCACTGAGCAAAGGCCACTTCTGCCCAGAAGCATTCAGTTACCTCTTGAGAGCAACCTTACCCCTTCACTGAGAAAGGCTTCCAACCGGACACTGGACCATCTCCCCTCATGGCTTCTTTATCTGTAATTGTCTGTCTCCAACTGTAAGAAAACACAATTGAGATGCCTCACAGAGGAGCCCAGATGGGCAGCAGGTCAGTCGGTGAGGAGGTGAGCCTGGGCCCACATGCAGGGGCAGCTTATGGTCCGTCATACCTATGGCCGGTGGTCCTACTGGCCACGTCTACCTCTAAAACACAGCAAGAGCTAAATGACGTCCACCCACAGCCAAGAGAAGAGCAAGGCCCGCTGCTCAGGACGCCTCTCTGAATCTCCCTCGGGACTCACAGGCGCACCAGTAGGTGCTCGGTGTCCTGACGCCATTACCAGGGAAACGGTCTCCAGGCAGAGTTTCAGTTAACAAGTCCTGAGCATTTCCCTGCGTTTTACGTGTCATTATCTTTATATTTTTAAACGTCACAATTGACCATCTTGAAGGCAAGCATAACTCCACTGGAAACAGCCCGTTTGCCAATCCTGCGTGAGTACTTACGGCCTTAGAGGCACCGGCCAAAAGGAAAAGAAAAAAAATGCTGTTAACTTGGGGTGTTTGTTACAAGATGAATGCCAGTAGGCAACAAAGAGAAAGAAGGCAGCTGAGAATTCAGGCAATGCCGTGGGTGGCTCCACGACCTGGATGACCCAAGGGTGAAGGTGGAGACTCGGGTCCAGGGCGCCCCCCTGCCCCGAGAGGATGTGCCCGGAGCAGCGGCCCAGGCCCATTCCCACCGCAGCCACACAGGCTTAGGGCCCCGCAGGCTTGTGTGCAGAAGGGAGGACCAGAAGGAACGTCCCCCTCCGGGCCCCACTCGCCACATGCTCGCTGGGCCAGGACAGTGGGGGCAGTAAGGAGCAGCCCAGGGCCAAGGCCTCATAGGAGGTCTTCACCCAAGTGTGTGTGAGTGTGAATACATTTGTGTGAACGGGCGTATGCACCTGCAGGTTGGGTTTGGGGAAGGGCTGGTGGGAGTGGATGTGATGGTGCCGACACTGGGTTGGAGAGGCGCTGTCAGGTTAGGGAAGATAACCACCCCCTCCAGTTGCATTTAGAGCATTGAATGGACCTCAGTGGGCAAGACCGCTTGCAGGGCAGGGAATCCTGCGGGCAACGCTGTGCCTGGTCCCTTGGGAGACAGTGGTGAGGTTGGCCAGCTCAGGGTGATGGGCTGGGGACAAGAGGAGTTGAGGATGGCACTCAGGGATCCAGTTTTCATGCCTGCATGGGTGGGGTGTCCTGTGACCCTAAAACCCCATCACAGGAAAGACCACCTAAAAACATACCTTAGGTGAAAACAGAGGAGCCCGTGATAAACATGCTCCTTATTTTACAATTTGGTGGTGGTTTTATAACTTCCGGTGCCTTTGTTTGACGTTATTAAAGATTCCATTTTCCTACTCTCTTAACAAATGGGCGTTAGGTAAATAGCTGTCTTCCTGCTTTGGTGAATAATGGCCAGACGGAAGTCTTCCGTCGTCTCTACGACCTCTCGCTGCCAGCCAAGTGTGTGTGGTGCAAGCTTTGCATAAAGATGGCATCTAATCTACAATTGCTCCTGGGTTTGCTAGAGCCTCACGGAGGCTGGACTCATTTTATTCTGAACGCTACAAGAGCGATAACCAAAAAAGGATACCATGAAGGCAACATCTATCATACGCTTCTTAAAAAACCCCATTGTCAGCATCAGTGACAATGGCATTACCGCTCAGTCACTGAGATTAAAAATTAGTCATACGTGGAAAATAGAAACAGGTTTTCAGGGAGAAGGAAGCTTTGGTTCCACTGAATTATGCCCCTTTTTTGCTTGGTAAATAAATGATGCATATTTTCTGATGATATATATTTTCGAGGGAAGCTACATCTAGGTGGTCCAGGATTTGGCATAAGAGGCTTGTTGTCAGTTGACTGAGTGGGAGGCAGCAAACATATTTCATAAATTGTATCCCAAACAGCCTGACAACAGGGTGTTCAGTTGTGATGTCAGAGTTACCTCCACCCAGAAACTGAGTCTTTCTGGATTAGGTCGCAGAGGAATGAGTCTTTGGAATGAAGGGTGTTTTCCTTCTCCTAGGTGCCACAGTCTATGAGAGGCACAGTCCATCTGCAAAGCACACTCGGCTGCCCCCTCACCCATTTAAACCCTGGCTAAACCCAGTCATCCGTCTTCTGGGCAGCCACATGCCAGCGGGGCGCCCCCTGCCAGGAATCCCCACTCCCTGTCCTTGGCTGTCCCCCTCCTCCCCTGCTGTGACCTCCAGCACCCCTCCCCGGCCCACTCTCATCGAAGACCTTGCTTCCTGTCACCAGCACACAGCAGCAGCCCGCAGGCAGCATCTGCGTCCCCCACCCACATGTGCCCTGCCTGTGACCCGGGCTCTGCCTCCTCCTGTATCTCCTCCCATACCTGCGGCTCCCTCCGTTAAAGGCCAGCCAGCCCCTCAGCTCTCCCCTGACCCCACAGCCACGTGTCCCACCAGTTCTCTGTGCCCCCAGAGCAGAACTCCCCACACGTGCTCACTTCCTGTCCTCTGGCTCACTTTTGATTCTCTCAGAGCAGCCTTTTGCCCCCACACCCTGCTGACAGGCCCCAGCAAGGTCTCCAATGCCCTCCACCGCCTTCCCTGGCCGTGTCCCATTGGCCGTCAGCGGCATGGGACAAGGCCACTCACGGGCGCTCCGTGGAGCCCACCCCTCCCGCCCCGTGCCTCCGGGTGGCTCGTGGCCCAGCCCTGCTGGCCCAACCGATCCTCCTCTTCCTGGCTCCGCCGTGAACGGCCGCGCCACCTGTCCACGACTATCCCCAGCACAGGCGGCCCTGCCTGCAGCCCGCCCCCAACCTGGCCTCCACTCCTCCAGAGCACGAGGTGGTCCTTCGGCCACAGGATCCACTGAGAGGACTGTGGGGAGGCCTCAGTGGGGAAAGACCTGCAAGCGCCTCCAGCCATCAGACCAGTAACCGCCATGCTCTGGGCGCCCTCACCTCGTGCTGTTGTAAGGATGAAACCAGCTCCCCAGAGGGGCCAGGAAAATGTCTGTGGAGCCAGGCCACAATTCCAGACTACAAGGACCTTCCTTAGACCTCATCCCCCTAAAGAGCCATTCCCCCAGAAGCACCTTCCTTGCTCAAAGAGACCTCTCCTTCCCGCCCCTCATGCACCATGTGTCCAGGAGGGAGAGAGCGCAGGCATGGCCAAGGAGAGGCAGAGAGCGTGCTGGGCACTCGGGCCCTGGGCCAGGTGCCCCAAAGAAGAAGACTTTTCAGGAGCTCTCTCTGCTCCCAACAGGTTTTTACAGGTGCCCTCTGCTCACTTTTCCCCCAAAAAAATGACTCTCAATTTGCCTTCAAACAAGAATAAATATGTGTGTCTGTTCCCTGAGCCTTTGACAGCCCTGAGCTGGCCCCGGGATTTGGGCAGGATTGATGGCCCTGCCTCACTGGGAGGCCCGGTGCATCTTTTACTAAAGGTGGTTTCCCAATGATGAATGGCTTTCTCAGGAACACAAAATTGTTGATTGTATTTACAAACAATTCCTTTTTCACGTCCCGTTGATTCTTCTCCTGCGTCAGTCCCTCGGTGACGCCCGCACAGTGATGCATCGGTGGCTATTACCACCATTGATTAAGGCTTCCTGCGGTCCTGCGGTGCCTGGTATGCCATTTGTCACAGACAAGTGGCTCGCACACAGCAGTATATCATGCTCTCTTTGGGCTTTACGGTTATTTATTCTTCAATTTATGTTGCATACCCTCTAAGTAGAGGCACACGCCAAAACTCCAAAATCTTAGCATGCCACAACAGTGAGCAAGTATGTGAGTAATGGAATTCTTTGCCAATCCTGGGCCTCCAGAGCCTGACTCCTCTGCCCCTCATTCTGAAAAAAATGCAAATGTAAATAAACAGTGTCAGCACCGGTCCTAATTGAGACTTGGGACCAGAGAGAAAGTCAATGAAAGTGCCACAACTTTTCACCAAGTCATCTGACATTTAGCATCAAACTGAAAGCTCCCAGACCCAAATTCTGCAGTGCCTCATCAATCAAAGTAACCTGATTCAGAGCTGCTCTCTCTGGGTTTCTCTGCCCCACCTCCTCCTCCTAGTACATTTTTGGCTCCCTTGGGCATTTCCCATGGGGCAGGATGTATGTGGAGAAGGTGCTGGATGCCGTGAGGGTCCTGGCTCCTCCAGCTGCATGGCCCCTGGGTCTTGGGCCAGCTGGTGACTCTCCAGACGGCCAAAGGCTCAGAACAGAGCCCAGCTTTCTTCCGATTCAAAGATGGTTCACACTGAGAGCCCATCTGGTTTGCATGTGCAAAGTACCAATCAGTGTAAAATTTTGAGCCAGGGCCCATCAGGACTTGTACTGCCATGGAGAAAAATTAATTTTCTCACAGTTCTGGAGGCAAAGTCCAAGATCGAGGAGCCAGCCAATTCAGCTCCTGTAAAGACTCTCTTCCTGGTTTGCAGACGGTCACCTTCTTACTGTGTCCTCATGTGGCTGAGAAAGCAAACTCTGGTCTCTCTCTCTTTTTATTTCCTCTGGTCCCACCATACAGCTTGTGGAATCTCAGTTCCCCAGCCAGGGACCAAACCTGGGCCCTTGGCAGTGAAAAGTGGAGAGTCCTAATGATGGGCCCGCCAGAGAACCCCCTAGTATCTCTCTTTTTATAAACACACTAATCCCATTGTGGGGTCCCCACCCTCAGGTCAGTTCAGTTCAGACACTCAGTCATCTCTGACTCTGAAACACCGTAGACTGTAGCACACCAGGCTTCCCTGTCCATCACCAACTCCAGGAGCTTGCTCAAACTCATGGTCATCAAGTCAGTGATGCCATCCAAACATCTCATCCACGGTCGCCCCCCTTGTCCTCCTGCCTTCAATCTTTCCCAGCATCAGGGTCTTTTCCAATGTCAGTTCTTCGCATCAGGTGGCCAAAGTATTGGAGTTTCAGCTTCAACATTAGTCCTTCCAATGAACACTCAGGACTGATCTCCTTTAGGATGGACTGGTTGGATCTCCATGCAGTCCAAGGGACTCTCAAGAGTCTTCTCCAACACCACAGTTCAAAAGCATCAATTCTTTGGAACTCAGCTTTCTTTGTGGTCCAACTCTCACATCCATACATGACTCCTGGAAAAACCATAGCTTTGACTAGATGGACCTTTGTTGGCAAAGTAATGTCTCTGCTTTTTAATATGCTGTCTAGGTTGGTCATAGCTTTTCTTCCAAGGAGCAAGTGTCTTTTAAAAATTTCATGGCTGCAGTCACCATCTGCAGTGATTTTGGAGCCCCCCAAAATAAAATCTGTCACTGTTTCCATTGTTTCCCCATCTATTTGCCATGAAGTGATGGGACCAGATGCCATGATCCTAGTTTTCTGAATGTTGAGCCTCAAGCCAACTTTTTCACTCTCCTTTTTCACTTTCATCAAGAGGCTCTTTAGTTCTTCTTCACTTTCTGCCAAAAGGATGGTGTCATCTGCATATCTGAGGTTACTGATATTTCTCCTGGCAATCTTGATTCCAGCTTATGCTTCTTCCAGCCCAGCGTTTCTCATGATATACTCTGCATATAAGTTAAATAAGCAGGGTGACGACATACAGCTTTGATGTACATCTAACGCTAATCACCTCCCATAAGCCCCACCTCCAAATCCTATTGCTCTAGGATTACAGCTTCAACACAGGACTTTGGAAGGGGATAAAATTCAGCCCATAACATAGTTAGCTGAACATTAGCTACCTTACCAAATTATCTAATTAGTCCTAATAGAGGTGGGTTTTTTGGTTAAATTTCTTTCACGGAGGTTTCCACCTTCTGGGGCTGACTGGCTGCCCCTCCCAGGCAGATTCTGTAACAACAGGGGTGGAGCAGGCAGACAACAGCAGGTTCTGACACTCATCTGTGCGGGTAGAGCCATGAATGGCTTCCTGCCCTCTCCTCAGTAGCCATGGGCCTCTGACCTTTGTAAACTGTTCCATGTCCCTCTGTTTTCCACAGGCTGGGATCCTCTGAGGAGTGGGGGGGTGGTGGTGTGTGTGTGGGGGGGGGGGGGGAATGTCTGCTCTCAGATGAGTCTAGTGCCCCTTCCAGCAGTTTGTTCTAGACAGAATGTGGTCCACTGGAGAAGGGAATGGCAAACCACTTCAGTATTCTTGCCTTGAGAACCCCATGAACAGTATGAAAAGGCAAAAAGATAGGACACTGAAAGAGGAACTCCCCGGGTCAGTAGGTGCCCAATATGCTACTGGAGATCAGTGGAGAAATAACTCCAAAAAGAATGAAGGGATGGAGCCAAAGCAAAAACAACACCCAGCTGTGGATGGCACTGGTGACAGAAGCAAGGTCTGATGCTGTAAAGAGCAATATTGCATAAGAACATGGAATGTTAGGTCCATGAATCAAGGCAATTTGGAAGTGGTCAAACAGGAGATGGCAAGAGTGAACATCGACATTCTAGGAATCAGCAAGCTAAAATGGACTGGAATGGGTGAATTTAACTCAGATGACCATTATATATACTAGTGCAGGCAGCAAACCCTTAGAAGAAATGGAGTAGCCATCATGGTCAACAAAAGAGTCCGAAATGCAGTACTTGGATGCAATCTCAAAAACAACAGAATCATCTCTGTTCATTTCCAAGGCAAACCATTGAATATCACGGTAATCCAAGCCTAGGCCCCAACCAGAAACGCTGAAGAAGCTGAAGTTGAACGATTCTATGAAGACCTACAAGACCTTTTAGAACTAACACCCCAAAAAGATGTCCTTTTCATTATAGGGGACTGGAATGCAAAAGTAGAAAGTCAAGAAACACCTGGAGTAACAGGCAAATTTGGCCTTGGAATGCGGAAAGAAGCAGGGCAAAGGCTAATAGAGTTTTGCCAAGAGAACGCACTGGTCATAGCAAACACCCTCTTCCAACAACACAAGAGAAGACTCTACACGTGGACATCACCAGATGGTCAATACCAAAATCAGATTGATTATATTCTTTGCAGCCAAAGAAGGAGAAGTCAGCAAAAATAAGACCAGGAGCTGACTGTGGCTCAGATCATGAACTCCTTATTGCCAAATTCAGGCTGAAATTGAAGAAAGTGGAGAAAACCACTAGACCATTCAGGTATGACCTAAATCAAATCCCTTATCAAGGCAGTGAAAGTGAGAAATAGATTTAAGGGACTAGATCTGATAGATTGAGTGTCTGATGAACTATGGACAGAGGTTCATGACATTGTACAGGAGACAAGGATCAAGACCATCCCCAGAAAAAGAAATGCAAAATAGCAAAATGGCTGTCTGGGGAGGCCTTACAAATAGCTGTGAAAAGAAGAGAAGTGAAAAGCAAAGGAGAAAAGGAACCCATTTGAATGCAGAGTTCCAAAGAATAGCAAAGAGAGATAAGAAAACCTTCCTCAGCGATCAATGGAAAGAAATAGAGGAAAACAATAGAAAGGGAAAGACTAGAGATCTCTTCAAGAAAATTAGAGATACCAAGGGAACATTTCATGCAAAGATGGGCTCAATAAAGGACAGAAATGGTATGGACCTAACAGAAGCAGAAGATATTAAGAAGAGGTGGCAAGAATACACAGAAGAAATGTACAAAAAAGATCTTCATGACCCAGATAATCACAATGGTGTGATCACTCACCTAGTGCCAGACATCCTGGAATGTGAAGTCAAGTGGGACTTAGGAAGCATCACTATGAACAAAGCTGGTGGAGGTGATGGAATTCCAGTTGAGCTATTTCAAATCCTAAAAGAGGATGCTGTGAAAGTGCTGCACTCAGTATGCCAGCACATTTGGAAAACTCATCAGTGGCCACAGGCCTGGAAAAGGTCAGTTTTCATTCCAATCCCAAAGAAAGGTAATGCCAAAGAATGCTCAAAATACCGCACAGTTGCACTCATCTCACACGCTAGTAAGTGAAGTGAAGTCGCTCAATTGTGTCCGACTCTTTGTGACCCCATGGACTGCAGCCTCCCAGGCTCCTCCATCCATGGGATTTTCCAGGCAAGAGTACTGAAGTGGGTTGCCATTTCCTTCTCCAGGGGATCTTCCTGACTCAGGGATTGAACCCAGGTCTCCTGCATTGCAGGTAGACGCTTTACCCTCTCAGCCACCAGGGAAGCCCCGAAGTGATGCTTAAAGTTCTCCAAGCCAGGCTTCAGCAATACGTGAACCATGAATTTCCAGATGTTCAAGCTGGGTTTAGAAAAGGCAGAGGAACCAGAGATCAAATTGCCAACATCCGCTTGATCATGGAAAAACCAAGAGAGTTCCAGAAAAACATCTATTTCTGCTTTATTGACTGTGCCAAAGCCTTTGACTGTGTGGATCACAATAAACTGTGGAAAATTCGGAAAGAGAGGGGAATACCAAACCACCTGACCTGCCTCTTGAGAAATCTATATACAGGTCAGGAAGCAACAGTTAGAACTGGACAGGGAACAACAGATTGGTTCCAAATAAGAAAAGAAGTACATCAAGGCTGTATATTGTCACCCTGCTTATTTAACTTATATGCAGAGTACATCATGAGAAACACTGGGCTGGAAGAAGCACAAGCTGGAATCAAGATTGCCAGGAGAAATATCAATAACCTCAGATATGCAGATGACACCACCCTTATGGCAGAAAGTGAAGAGGAACTAAAAAGCCTCCTGATGAAAGTGAAAGAGGAGAGTGAAAAAGTTGGCTTAAAGCTCAGCACTCAAAAAACTAAGATCATGGCATCTGGTCCCATCACTTCATGGCAAATAGATGGGGAAACAGTGTCAGACTTTATTTTGGGGGGCTCCAAAATCACTGCAGATGGTGACTGCAGCCATGAAATTAAAAGACGCTTACTCCTTGGAAGGAAAGTTATGACCAACCTAGATAGCATATTAAAAAGCAGAGACATTACTTTGCCAACAAAGGTCCATCTAGTCAAAGCTACGGTTTTTCCAGTGGTCATGTATGGACGTGAGAGTTGGACTATAAAGAAAGCTGAGTGTCAAAGATTGCTGCTTTTGAACTATGGTGTTGGAGAAGACTCTTGAGAGTCCCTTGGACTGCAAGGAGGTCCAACCAGTCCATCCTAAAGGAGATCAGTCCCGGGTGTTCATTGGAAGGACTAATGTTGAAGCTGAAACTCCAATACTTTGGCCACCTGATGGGAAGAGCTGACTCACTGGAAAAGATCCTGATGCTGGGGAAGATTGAAGGCAGGAGGAGAAGAGGACGACAGAGGAGGAGATGGTTGGATGGCATTACCGACTCAACGGACATGGGTTTTCGTGGACTCCGGGAGTTGGTGATGGACAAGGAGGCCTGGTGCGCTTCGGTTCATGGGATTGCAAAGAGTCGGACACGACTGAGCGACTGAACTGAACTGGACTGAACTGAACTGAACATTGGTCTATCCCTGTTTTCCCCCTTTTCTGGGATCAGCTTTGATTGTTCACATTTGGGAACAGAATCATCCATCTTCTGCAGACCAGTTTACCGTCATAATGCTTTCTCACAGTTTGTAATCTCCCCGTGCCTTGGTAATTGGTCTCTTTTCCTTTCTTGATATGGTGTATTTGTGCTTTTGTGGGGATCCAAACCCATCCTGGTTGTACTGACAGACAGAACCCCAATTATTTTGGGACAGCATGCAAGGACAGTACATTCGCAGCCTCCCATGCAGACACACAAGGCCATGTGACAACGTTCAGGGGGAACTGGGGGGACATCTTGTTTTCCTCCTGATGCTTCTTCCTCTCTGGAAACCAGAAATGAGCCCAGGGGAAGTAACTTCGCCTCCACTGCGAGGCTCATGGTCTTTGGTGGACACCCCTGTGGATACACCCTCTGCCACCACCCACCTGTGAATGGTGACCTGGGGAAAAATAATAAACATCTCACTCCCCAGGGCTAAGCCATGCACCCAATCTTATGCGGTCAGAGGCGGAGCCTAGCCAATAAAAATCTACTCCCCCACCATCAGGCCTCTTGGGGATTAATCAACTTTTTTCCCTCAAACACTCAGTTTCTTTGCTATGCAACTGATGTTAGCTTTAAATGTTTTGTTATTTCCTCCTCCTTTTTTTAAATTTGGTTAATTGTTTCACATATATATGATATCTATATAGTAATAAAGTCACATAAAGTTACAGAATTTCCTTTTGTTCTATAAATTTTATATAATGTTATTTACTTTCTAGTTTTTTTTTTTTAGGTAACATGCAGTTTGTGTTCTTTCTTCTAATTCACACCTTATTTAGAAGTATCTCTTCATTTCCAATGGTTTCCTTTTATTTTGGATGCTTTTTGTTGTCAATTACTAGACATCCATTCTTCAAAACACAAGTTTTGGGGTTACTTTGTTATAGAAGGTTGGGAGCTTTACCAGCCTCAGGTCTCTAAGACCTGCTGAACCAAGAAGGAACCTCCTCCGGCACCCCACCGCCTCCCCAGGGGTGACCGCTTATAACTCTGAGCTGCAGATTTGGTGTTGAATCCCACAGTTCCGAAGAACAAGCATCTGCAACTGGAGGTTTTTATTTCTTTATTTATCTCTTCATTTATTTTTGGCTGTGCTGGGTCTCTGTTGCTTTGTGCAGGCTTTCTCTGGTTGTACTAGTCGGGGTTACTCTTCCTTGCCAGACACGTCTTTCTCCTTGAAGTGACATTTCTTGTAATGGAACACAGGCTCTGGATCAAGCGGGCTTCAGCAGTTGTGGTGCTTAGTTGCTTCATGGTATGTGGAATCTTCCTGGACCAGGGATCAAACCTGTGTCCTTCGCATAGGCAGACGGGTTCCTAGCCACTGTGCCACCAGGGAAGTCCCGGAGCTCATGCTTCTGCACCTGGAATTCTGCTTTCTAACTGAGGCCTTATCTGCTGACTTCCCCCTCAGCAGGATGCAGCTTCAGCTTCTCTCACCCACTTCTTCACCCTTTCCCTCTCTCCTCCGAACAGAAACTCCTTATGGTGGTCCTCTACGGTCAAGCTACCAGGACAGCCTGAAACACACAGCTAAGTCAGGTCGTATTCTGTGTTACATTTTATTTTCCTCGGAGTTAACAATTACCTTATTTTGTTGTTACTATTGTTTCAGATGGCCAGGGTTGGCCAAAGAGCTTAGCTTACAGGATTTAGCTCTGGGGAAAGACAGGATCTGGCTTGGCCATTTGGGGAGGGGCCCAGGGCTCTGCACCGAGGCATGGCAGGGACCGTGGGGAGATGGTTACTATGGACAAGGCTGGAAATTTATCAGAACTTGATTAAGATTTGCTATGGCTACTGCATATGCTCTGGTGTTCCTGCCCCTGCTCTTCGGTGAGGTGAGCCCCACATGAAATCTGAGTGCGTTCCAGAGTTGCCATAACTAGAGAAATTATGAAGGGCCTGGGGTAACTCTGCAGGGAGAGTTCGGTTCTGGAGGCAGGCTGGTCCCGGGAGGTAAGTCAGTTCTAGATGTAGGTGGTGAAAGTAAGATGATTCTGGAAGCAGGTTGCCGAGGAGGGGTTCTGGAGTGTGGGCTCCAGAGGCGGGTTCCCGAGGAAGGTTCTGGAAGCGGTTTCTGGAAGTGTGACAATGGACGGCACCGCACTGGGGCCCCCAGGCCAGAGCCTGGGTGCCCGACCGGAGACAGAAAAGCGGACCTTAAGGGCTGCACGGGCGCTCGTGCCAGGAAATCCGTTAACAAGCCATCGCGGGTGTTTTCTTCGGACTAGCCCTGCGGAGGCCACGCCGCCCAGCGGGTGGAACCCCGGCTGCCCCTGGGCCCTGCGCGGCGCCTTGTTTCTCCCTTTTCCGCCGGCCGGCGGTTGCCAGGGGCGACCGCATTCCCCTGGGGCTCCGCGGACACGAGTGGGCAGGGCCTGGCTTCGAGAACCACCTCCTTCACGCTCTGGTTGGCCAGCGCTGCTGTCCGTCGGAGTCGCCGCGGCCGCCGATTGGGCATCAGAAAGTTTCGCACGCTCGGCGGCCTGCGCCCCGCCCCTCCTGCCGGCGGGGCCGCCACCCCCAGGAGAGGAGAGTGAGGAGTCCCTTGCTCCGGGGGTCCCTGCGCTGGCGACGGCCTCCAGGCGGACGCGGCCCGAGCAGCGGGCGGCGATGGTCCCCGAGGACAGATCGGACGGCCCGGGAGCCGGCGAGGAGAGCGCCCGGCTGCAAGCGGGCCCCATCCGCAAGGTGGGAGCGCCCGGCGGCCGGCGGCCGGGGGGCGCCGGGAGGTGGGTTCCCAAACCCGGCCGCTCCTGTTGCCCGCTTCCGCGGGCGAGCGCTCGGCTGTGGGATCGGCACTGGTTTTTCGCGCCGCTGGACTCCGGGGCGAAACGTCGCGTAAGATGGGCTTAACGGTGGGGAACTGGGGCCCCGTGCGGAGCCAGAGCCCGGCCGCTGGACTCCTGTCTAGTGCGTTTGGGGGACCCCTTCTGCGTCGACCGGAGCAGGTCAGAGCGCAAGTCCAGCTCGTGGTTTTCTGAGAACAACACTCCAGGACCCCCTTCTCTGGCAGGTGCTGGACTCTGGTCAGTGACAGCCCGTGGCCTTCGTGTCTGTTCCTGGCATGTCATTCCCCCTTTCCTAGCTGTTCCGTCTCTCCTAGGGCTGTTCAGCTGTGCCCTGGCCACCCAGCTCTGTGTTTGACGGAACTTTTAGCAACAGATGGCTGATGCACCCGGGTACAGGAAATGGCTGGAGGATTTCCCAGCAGGGTGGTTTCTCCCGCCTCGCTTCCCCGTACCTCTGCCCCTTCCTGAAACCCCTGATCCCGCGGGGGCTGTGGACTGTGGACTGTTTCCAGGACTGAAAAGCTGTGCAAGGGAGGAGGGTGGAGACATGTGAGTCTGTGTCTGGGGAGGATTCATGCTCTGGTTGCCTCACCTTGCAGCCCGGGAGCCTGGCTGTTCCCTGGGAGTCAATGAAAGGCTTCCCAGGGTTTATGCCAGGCCTTAGGCATCCACACACACGAGAGTTTTCAGGCCGGTGCCACCAAGCATTGCTGCACCTGCACCAGGGAGGGTGTGAGGCCTGGCCCCACCAACCATCTTGCAGTCTGTTACCAGACCTGCGCTGCCCTAGTTCCTGGCACACTTAGCCAGTTCTGGCCACTGCCCCTGCCATTTCCTCCTGGGCTTCTGGGGGATCCATTAGACCAGTGCTGCCAGGGCTGGAGCAGGGAGGGCGTGGGAGAGGCTCGCTGCTCTTCTCCATCAGGTGGAGGTTCTTCCACACACGCACGAGCTGGCAGAACCTTCACCACCCGGTGTGGAAATGGGGGTGAGCACCACCCAGCACTGCAAATTGGGCCACAGTCGCACTTCCCGCCAAGTCATGCAGCCAGCCTGAGTCCTGGAGGGAGCGCTGGGGTCACGAGACCGTGAGGGGTGCTGGCTGCAGGCCTCAGGGGGAACTATGGTCTCCCGCCTTCAAGCACATCTCTCCGGGGGCACGTGACATCGGACACCTGATGAGCTGTGTTGACGGGACAGTCCCTCGGGGATGGCAGCCTCTCCCCAGTGCATGGAGCGCCCCTCCCCAGGCAGACAGCCTTGCTGCTCACTCAGAACCTTAGGCTGGAGCTGTGCAGTTGGACCTTCAGAGGGAGAAGAGTAGAGCTTCAGCTGTGGCCTGCCCCCTGCTCCGGATTCTCAGGCCTTCTGGAAGGGCGACTGCCCATGTCCTCTTCTCATTCCCTTCTGCACCAAGTGGGTATGGGAGGTACCATGGGGAAGAGGTGAAGGCCAGTGCGAAGACAGACACTCAACCAGCAGAGCGGAGAGAGGAGAGCTGTGCTTTGTCTTCTTCCTGCCTGATGCCACCTTGACACCAGCCCCCTCTCTGCCTACAGACGAGGACCTGTCCAGAGTCCCCCAGCAGGCAGTCATCCAAGGTGGTTGCTCTCTCTCCCCCATTGTTCAATGGGGACAAGTCCCCTCTCCCCAGTTACCTCAGGACCACTTGGAAGTCCCAGAAAAATGCTTCCTCCTGCGGGAAGTCTTCCCTGATTGATCCCTCCTGAGAACACTGGAATGTGGAGGAAATGTTGGGCCGTAATCCAAGGTGGTCATGTGCCATGAGTCTTGTCTGTGCAAGAGAGTAAGGCCTTCTTTAGGGTGCCTCCTGCTTGGGGCTGGGATAACCTATAGCCCCCAGAAGGCGGGGACTGCTCTGTGTGTGGCAGTGGGGACATATTTCCTCAGATTTGTGCAAGACAGCGGCCACTGCAGAGAGGCTGCATTAGCCCTGCATGCCTGTGCTTTCAGGGTGGGGTCCTGGGAGGCACTATGTCCTCTTCCCTGTTCTGTTCCAGGGCCAGGAGACCACTTGAGCCTGAGGACATGGTCCAGGGAAGAACATTCTGAGAAGTCCTTCCCAACTCTCGGGCTGGTGACTGACCAGGCCGGGAGGTCCCTAAATGGCCGCAGCGGCACCAGTCCCACTGGAGCCCTGAAAGCCCCTCCCCTCACAGAGGAAACCTCTCACCCTCTGAACCTGCTTCAGGGCTCTCTGCCTGGGGCCCGGGACACGGGCAGGCTGGCGGGATTGCCCGTGTGCAGGGCAGAAGCCACACTGAGGCACCTCAGATGGGGCTGTCAGAAGGCCTGGCCCTCTGCCTGTGAGCGGAGTGACCCTTGGGGCCTGTGGTTTGGGCATTTGCCACAATAAGCGGCCAACTGGGATGGAGCCCAGCCGCAGTAAGTGTGGCCCAGAGGAGACCCAGCACCCTGCAGGCAGGCTGCTCTCCATCAGTGCCCTGGCAGGAGCTGGCTGGTCGTCCCCTCCACCTAAACGTGTGCAGTCCGGCATTTGCGTGGGCAGGACAGGTCATGGAGGTTATAGAAGGAATTCGGAAGCGCAGGAGGACGCGGGGAGCAACTGACCGTCTCCCGGCGGGTCTCCAGCTGGGCTGCTGAGTCCCAGAGCGGCACCCGACGGGCCCAGCATCTTCCCAGGGCAGTCCAGCCCTGTCGCTGCCCGCCATGTCCTTGCTGGCCTGGGCCCAGTGACCTGTGACCTCTTCACAGGGCTGTGACCTCTCGGCAGATTCACCGCCCAGCCGCCTGCAGAGCCGCAGGGCCCGGATCCACCAGCAGATTGACAGGGAGCTGAGGATGCGGACAGGCGCCGAGAATCTGTACAGGTGGGCACTGGCTGCCCAGGACACCCACCCACGGCTGGACCCCCAGGAAAGCAGAGCCATGTTCCTAGAGGCCCCCATGAGGCAGGCTCACCCAGGGCAGGGCAGTGACACGGTGGGTGCCTGGTCTTTTGGTCCACGTGTGAGTTCACGACCAGGCCTCCTGTTCAGGCTCCTGAGAGGCAGGGCTGGACTTCGTACCAGGGTCTGGGGCAGCCATGGTGCCCAGCTGGGATGCTCACAGATGACTCAGGCCCCCACCTTGGTGGCCCTCACTGGCAGGGTCAGCTCAGGGCCAGCCAGGTTCCGTGCTAGGCTGGAGAGGATGTCCCCACCAGGATGGGCATAGCAGCTGCAATTTTTAGGCTGAGCCATGGCAAGTGACTAGTGTCCCGAGGTTGAGAACCTGAGAATGAGTCCTTGAGACAGTAATGCATCTCTACCTTGGAGCCTGTGTGTTCACACCTTCACACCCACCTGTTCTCTGGGTGCTGATCTGAGGCCCGGGAAGGGGGCCCTGCCTGCCCCAGCCACTACCAATGAGCACAAAGCCAGGTGCAGGCCAGGGCTCCGCCAGGCCCTCCTTTTCCTTAACCCTGCCTCCCTGTCCACCCCGTGCCTTTCTGGGCACCCACTGGTCCCTCTGGCAGGCACAGAGGCAGTCCAACCCCATCTCTCCAGGGAAGTTGCCTTCCAGTCTCCAGAGCACAGGCGTGAGCCGTGTCCTGGGGAGTGAGAGGTTGGGGGGTGCTTACACCCTGGAAGTTCTGGGTCCGAGCACATGTACTCCGGCCAGAGTCATGACACGCCTACGGACAGGAAACTGCATGGCCCACAGGGAGCTTCAGAGAGGAGGGGGTCATCTGGTGGGCCCTGGACCCCACCACTGCACCCCAGGGTGGCTGGGCCCCTTGGCACATCACTGTGGAATGGGCTCCAGAGCTTGGGCTGCGATGAAGGCCTGGGGCATGGGTCCCCGGGCAGCGCTAGGGCTTCACTTCAGCCTCCCTCCTCTAGAGCCACCAGCAACGCCCGCGTCAGGGAGACTGTGGCCCTGGAACTGAGTGACGTCAACTCCAGCCTGCAGCTGCTGAAGGAGGAGCTGGCGGGGCTCGACAGCAGCGGGGACACGGGCCAGCCCGAGAGGTGCGTGTGTGAGTGTGTGCAAGGACGTGGACTGGCCCCAGGGGCGTGTGTGCATGCGAGTGTGGGGGGGGGGGGACAGGGACTGGCCCCAGAGGCGCGTGTGCGTGTGAGCGTGAGGGAGACCACCACCACCACGCCTGTGTGTGCAGGGCCGGCATCAGGCAGGGCCTGAGGGACGTGGCGTGGCGTTCCAGAGCTGGGGTGGGGCGGTGCGTCCGGTGTAGCAGGCATGGTAGTGGGTGACTCCAGGGCCACTGAGGACAGCGGAGTCCAGCCCTAGAGTCTGGACTCGCTGCTTCTGGTTCTAGCGAAGGCGTCACTGCCCCCATGATCCCCCTGGGGCTGAAGGAGACCAAGCCCCTGGACTGGGCCCCCTCCCTGAAGGTGAGTGCCGGCCTGGGCTCGGCTCTCAGGGGCTTCCTGGTCAGCAGTCTCACTGAGGTGAGGACTCAGAGGGAAGAAGGGTCTGACCCGGAGCCACCTGGCCTCCACAGCCAGAGGGGATTTTGATCGGGTGGGCTTTGCAGAAGAACGCACACTGGGACGGATGTCGGCAAAACCGGAGGTCCCAGGATGGCTGCCGGGTCCCCGACTCCTGCTCTGAGGGTTCCGCTGGCTGGGGGCTGCCCCTTCTAGCCAGAGCCTGTGCTGAGAAAACCCGCAGGTTCCGGGGGACCTAAGCCCCTGCGGCCAGGCCAGCAGGAAGGTGCCTCAGCCTGGGCCTCGGGCATCCGCTGGTAGGTGGCAGGTGGCACGTGGTTTGTGGGAGTTAATAAGGGTAAGGGGTTCCAGTAGAGACATCCCTGAGTCCCTGGGCCCCGCATCTGTGGTGGGGGTCCCCTCGCTATGGGGCTTCAGCCATGTCGGGCTGGGAGGCTCCAGGGAAGTCCCGTGCCTGCCCTCCCCCCGCCCCAACCTCAGGAGCTGATCTGCAGGCACTTTGGGGAGGATGGAGCTTCCTATGAGGCTGAGATCAGGGAGCTGGAGGAGCTGCGGCAGGTGGGTGTCAGCCCCCCCACCCCCCAGGTGAGAAGACTGCTGGCCTTTGGGAATGGCTGCTCTGTGCCCGTGCCCGCCTCAGGGACCCTGCCCAGCCTCCCACTCCAGCGCCCTGCAGTCCCCTGGAGTGGCACGTGTGGTCCCCAGCAACCCCCAGGAGGGCACGTGTAACTATGTTCACCCCTAGACCCTGGGGCGCCCCCTGGAGCTGTGACATCCCAGGGGCTGCCATGTGTGCCCTGGGGTGGGCAGAGGCGGTAGGACCCAGCTGACTTCCATCTGGCAGGCCACGCGGACCCCCAGCCGGAGCAAGGCTGGCCTGGAGCTGCTCACGGCCTACTACAACCAGCTCTGCTTCCTGGAGGCACGCTTTGTCACCCCTGCCCGGAGCCTCGGGCTGCTCTTCCACTGGTAGGGGCTGGGGTGGGCAGGAGCCCCGGGGCCGTTCCTGAGACCCCCAGCTTCTTGTGGGAACTCTTCCCAGCCTGACCCAACCCTGCAGGTACGACTCGCTGACAGGGCTTCCAGCCCAGCAGCGGGCCCTGGCCTTCGAGAAGGGCAGCGTGCTGTTCAACATCGGCGCCCTGCACACCCAGATCGGGGCTCGCCAGAACCGCTCCTGCCCTGAGGGCATCAGCTGCGCCGTGGAAGCCTTTCAGAGGGCTGCTGGTGAGGCTGCCAGACCCTGGCCCCACAGCTGTGCCTGCGCGGTCCTTACTTCCAGGCTCGAGGGCCAGAGTCGGGGTAGGGGGGACAGGCGTGGTGGCCCCCTAGGCCAAGGGGCTCAGCACACAGAGGCCCTCTGTGATGAGCTTAGGGCGAGAGCTGGGCAGCCCCGCTGAGCCCCCTCTCCCCGGCAGGGGCCTTCAGCCTCCTGAGGGAGAACTTCTCCCATGCACCCAGCCCGGACATGAGCCCCGCCTCGCTCTCCATGCTGGAGCAGCTCATGAGTGCCCAGGCCCAGGAGTGTGTCTTCGAGGGCCTCTTGCTGCAGGCCCCCGGTGCCGCCCACGACTGCCTGGCCCAGCTGCGCCTCGCCCAGGAGGCGGCCCAGGTGAGGGCGGGAGGGAGGGGGACAGCGGGGGGCGGCTGTCCCAGGGGACGGGCCAGGCTGCGGCTCTTGGCTCTCGGGTGCCCGCTGAGCTGGGGGCCGGGGCAGGGTGGGGCGGGGCCAGGAGGGGCGGCTGGGGAGTCTCTGGAAGCCAGCTGTCCTCATAGGCTCTGGGGGGCTGTTCAGGGTCCCGGGGCCCTGAGTCCCCGCATCTGGGGCGATGCCAATCAGGGCAGGGACTGGGGCCCCCTGACCCTGGAGCTCGTCTCGACGTGGGGCAGGGTCGCTGGGACTTTGGTGGAGGCGGAGCCCCAGGGTGGGCAGAGGCCGGGGCCCAGGCCGCTGGGCTCCAGGCAGCCCCCTCCGTCCCCCTGTGTGCCAGCAGGTGGCGGCCGAG
The DNA here is from genome assembly GCF_032405125.1 of Capricornis sumatraensis. NCBI lineage: Eukaryota > Metazoa > Chordata > Mammalia > Artiodactyla > Bovidae > Capricornis > Capricornis sumatraensis. The sequence continues at coordinate 20,648,134 of NC_091079.1, read as the reverse complement.
TACCGGCTGGTGCATCAGACCATGGTCCAGCCGCCCGTCCGGGACTACGTGCCCTTCCCCTGGACCACCCTGGTGCACGTGAAGGCTGAGCACTTCCACGCCCTGGCTCACTACCACGCGGCCCTGGGCCTGTGTGACGGCGCCCGTGAGTGCCCCGCCCTGCCTGCCCGCTTGCCGTGCCACCAGGGGCCCGTGCGGTGGCTCACTGCCCTCTCTGACCTCCAGCGGTGGCCGAGTCGGAGCTCCCCATCCTTGAGAAAGTGTTCCTGGCCTCGGCTGAGGCCCGGGGCCCGGTGCTGCCCCAGGAGCGCGAGGAACGCAGCAAGCTGGGTGAGGCCCTGGGCCCCTGCCGGCGTGAGCGCCCCACTCCAGCTGTCACTCCCCATGGGGCCCCAGCAGTGCGGGCGGCTTCCTGGGCAGGGCAGGCACCCATGGGAGGCAGCTCTTCCCTGGCGGATCCAGGATGAACCCGGAAGCCCTGACCTGCCCTCCTCCAGCTGCATGTGGGGTGGGGGCCTGGAGGGGCCCCAGCAGCATGAGACAGCTCGGTCCCGCAGGCAAGGCCCACCTGAGGCGGGCCCTCCTGGGGCAGGAGGCGGCGCTGCAGCTGCACGCCGTGTGCCGAGCCCTGCGCTGGGAGGACCTGCTGCAGGCCGTGCTGGCCCGGGCACTGCGGCGTTCTCTGGCCAAGTACTCGGAGCTCGACCTGGAGGACGACTTCCATGAGGCCACCGAGGCCCCTGACATCCAGCGTGAGCACCAGGCCCCCGGGGTGGGTGTGTCTTGGCCCCAGCGGGGGAGGCAGGCAGAGGCTCCATGTGTCACACAGAGAGCCCTCGGAGGAGGAGCCGAGCCATGATGGCAGCTCCCCGCTGCTCCGTGCCTGCCCCGTCCCCCCAGGGACGTCAGACGCCAGAACCACCATGCGCCTCCTGCTGGTGGTGCCCAGAGGGCCCGAGTGCATGGGTGCACCTCAGGCCACCACCCTGGGACCCTGAGCCTTGGACTCAGCCCTGCCTCCCTTCACCCTCATCCTTTCAGCTAAAACGCAGCAGAGGGCAGAGGGAAGGACACCCAGCTTCTCCCGGGTGAAGGTAGCTGATATCTTCCACCGGCTGGTGAGCACCCTCCCAGGCCTCCCCTTCCTCAGCTCTCTCCTGGCATTCAGGCAGGTCCTCGAAGGGGGCCCCACCCTGCCCAGCCCCCCTGCTGACGCCACCAGTCTCTCACCGAATGGAGAGATGAGGGCAAGGGTGCTCCAGGCCGGGGGGCTCCTCCAAGTGCAGCAGCCCAGCCAGGCCTCTGACCTCCCCCAGGGGCCCCTGTCCGTGTTCTCAGCCAAGAATCACTGGCGGCTGGTGGGGCCCATTCACCTGTCTCGAGGAGAGGGAGGCTTCGGCTTCACGCTGCGGGGAGACTCGCCTGTTCTCATTGCTGCCGTCGTTCCAGGGGGCCGGGCTGCGGTAAGCCCCCCTCACCGGGGGGGCAGGGAAGGTGGGCCCACCCAGAGGTGGAGGGGTGCTGTGGGACTCTCCCTGTCTGCTGCAGGAGGCCGGCCTGAAGGAGGGTGACTACATCGTGTCGGTGAATGGGCAGCCGTGCAGGTGGTGGAAGCACGCGGAGGTGGTGGCCCAGCTGAAGGGTGTGGGCGACGAGGGCGTGAGCCTGCAGATGGTCACGCTGCTGCCTGCTGCCGAGCTGCCCGTCTCGGTGAGCCCCAGGACCTTGGGAGGGTGTCCCTAACTCCTTTGGCCAGGCCCCAAATACCCACGCATGCTACGAGGGTGCTGGGACGGTCCTCCGTGAGGCTCAGCCCGCCCCTCAGCTGCTCCGGGCAGAGGCTGCCTCTGGAGCACGGCCCCCCAGCAGGGCAAACCCATGGGGGGTTTGCTATCACATGGACCCCCCAACCCCTGAATCCCCACCATTTTGTCCCTGGCACTCACCCGCTGGCCACAAGCAGACCAGGCCAGGGGAGCTGACCCACGTCCGTTTCCATGCTGAACACAGGGGGACCGCCAGCCAGCCCTTGGGGGGCTTCTGAGAAGCCAGAAGGAGTGTGGCCAAGAGACACCAGTGCCCTCACGAGCCAGCCCGAGGCCCAGGCCCCTCCTTGGCTGGAACCGCAAGGCCAACAGGGGCAAGACTGGAAGAAGGCTGTCCCCAGCCCCACAGCCCTGAGCTGCTTGCTGCCCTTACCCTCTGGGTTGCCCAGGGTGGCGGTGAGGGGCCGGCTCCTCCCATACAAGGGCCCCAGCGCAGGCTCCAGCTGGCTGGGAGCGAGGACCCTATGCAGACCTTCCAGATCCAGGACCCAGGAGCTTCAGCCAGTTTGCTGCCCCACCCAGTGCCCAGAGCTGCCCATTAAAGACCATGTCTGATGAGATGTGCCAGAGCCCAGTGCCGGGGGCCAGGTGCAGCACCCGCACAAGAAGTGTCACAGTTACCCTGGGCACTGAGTCCCGCGTGCCAGGAGCCTGTCTCTGAGCTGCCCTGTCCTCCTGTGTCCCGACTGCCCACTAGAGGGCAGCTCCCCGGGTGGAGGTGTCCATGGACTCCTCTCGGACCAGAAGGAGCTGTCATGGGAAAAGGGGGCAGGCTAGGGGGATGTGTAGCAGCAGCCCCTGCAGCTCAGATTCCCGCTGCCCCTGTGCTGGGCTCCTGAGGCCCCTGGCTGAGCTCTCCCGTCCCCTTCCTCCCAGGATGCCACCCTCTGTCCACACCCTCCCTCAGGACCGCAGCCCCAAGCCCAGCTTCTCTTTGGCCCTCAGTGACCCCTGCCGGGCCCCCCACCCCCACCCCGCACTGGTCCACCTGGTGCCCCACAGGCTGGAGAAGGACCAGCTTCCCTCCTGCCCTGCCCCTCCCTCCACAAGCAGCCCAGGTGTCCACAGCACGGCCTCCCACCCGAGTGGTGTCCTAGCAGAAGCCAACTACTGCATGCCTTCTGCTCTCCCTCCGTGCAAGGAGCGGGACTCCCTCCCTGCTTCCGTACCTCCTGTCCCGTCTCCCAACACCGTGTGCATCGAGGGCCTCTGACCCCAGCCCGGCTCCTGCAGTCCAGTCCTTTCTGGAGCTGCCTGCCTCTTTGCAGGCCAGGCCCGACCCCCACGTCCCCTCCGGCCAAGCTCCGCCCCCGCCCTGCCTTGTGTCCGCCCCCATCCCATCCCTCCAGGCTCTGCTCCCCCTGCCCCCGCCCTGCCGTCGAGCCTGGGCGTCCGAGGCCGCTGTTTCGGATCAAGGGGTGTCTATGGGGCCGTCTCAGCCTCCTTGCTCCCAGGCCCAGCACAGAGGGGTACCCCCAGCCCACCCTAACTCCCTTGGACTTCTCCCTAGCCCCTTCGGCACCAAACTGGGCTTCTTGGACCGTGAGCCTTCAGGGACCACCCCCTCACCCCACGCCATGCATACTGGGAACAGCCCCAGAGACCACGACGGCCACACTGCCCCAGGCCCCGCGGTAGTGTGGCTCAGGGCCTGGCCCCAAAGGAAGGGGTGGAAAATGGGAGAGGCTGCTGTCTGCAGTTCTCTCCGGGATAGTGTTGGGGGGAGGTGCCGTGGCCACCAGGGGGCAGCCACGGCCTGCTCACAAGGCTGCAGGAGGCGGGGTCTCTGGGCCGTGCAGGGTTAAGGAGGGGCGGGCAGCAGACCCCGGAGAGAAGGAAGCTCCCCTGCAGACCAAGGTCCAGCCCCTCTCAGCACGTCAGGCCTGTCTCCTCCGTGGGGTCCCCAAGCAGAAGCAGCCCTTAGGGACTTGGCCCCTGCTCTCTCCCACCTTCATCAGCGTCACTGGGGCTGGGGGTTGAGTGCAGGGCATTGGCGGGGGTGAGTGTGTGAGGGTGGGTGCGTGGGTGTAATGAGGGTGCACAGTGTTCAGAGTGGGAGGTCAGGGCTCCCCCCAACTGCCCGAGCCGGCGGACAGGACATCCAGGTGCGTCCCTCCTTGACCACCTGCCCCTCCCAGGGGAATGTCCCTCTCAGCAGAACCTGCCAAGGTCACCTCAGCTCGTATTAATTTGATTAATAAAACTGTGCGTCAAGGAAGCCATTACACGCTAATCAGGGACGACAGGACTGGCAGGTCCTGTCCAGAACTCAGCAGCGTCCCCGCTTCCAGCAGCCGACCTGAACCCAGGAGGGGCTGGGGCCGGGAGAGAGCCACCACCTGCTTCTCCCCCAGGCTGGTGGGGAGGGCCCATCCCAAAGCCCACACCCTCCTAGGCTTCCCAGGTGGCCTGGCTCCGGGCCCTCAGGCAAGCCAGGGCCTTCGCTCCCCTGGGTCAGGGGTGGCTGGGCGTCAACCTCTCCAGGAAGCAAGGAAGTCTTTATCCAGATGGGAAAGTAGGTGTTGAGCAAGGGGAACAAACCAGACGATGCCCCCAAGGAAGGTGGGGGCTCTGCCCGCGCCCTTCCAGCATCCTGTGTCCACCCTCACCCAGCACCCCGGAGTGGCCCGGCCCATCTGGTCTCCCTGGCACCTCCCTGGTGTCCCCAGACGGCTGAACCAGCAGCTGGTGGAGTCCTGGGCTGGCTCGAGGAGGCCTCGGGGATGAGGTCATGGACATGACTCTGGGCCTGGCAAAGCCCCCAGTGGTCAGCTGTGGGCCGACCCCCACCCAGAGGGCAATACCGCACCCTCTTGGGGCCAGGACTCAGAACAAAAGGCTAGCCTGGCACCCAAGGGTGAGCATCACTACACTCCTGCTTCTCGGACAGCAGCCTGGGGTCATGTCAATGCCTGGCCTGGCCCAGGAGAGAAGCCCGTGGCCAAGGGGCTTCTCCGAGTGTGCTGGGAGCTGTCCAGGCTGTGCCCCGAGAGCCCCCAGGTCCTCTACACTGATGGGCTGGCTTGTGGGGTCCACACACGAGTGGGTGTGCCTGTGAGGAGGCGTGTGCCTGCCTGATTGTCCGCGCTGCTCTGATGGGTCCAGGGGTGCTGTCTCTTTCCATCCACCTGCCCCCACCAGCCTCACTCTGCACTTGGCCTGTTCTCTCTGCCTCCTCCCTGGATTCTGGGCTGGGACTCACTCAGCCTTCCTCAGACATGGCCACGTCTCAGGGCCCGGTGTTAGCTCCCCACTCTCTGGTCCAACCACATCACGGCTGTCGCTCTGCCCCACATGGGCTGTGGGCCACGGATGGGCACCACGCCTGCTCCTCCGCACCAGCGGCAGCAAGATACTGCCCTGTCCCCGTGCCCAGCACAGAGAGGGCCCACGGAGGACATGGAGAGCTGGGGGCTGGGGGAGGGGCTGGGCAGTGAGCACATGGATGTCCCCTGTGTGTGCTGTGCCTGCAACCGGGCCCCCTCCTCGGCCTGGCCCGGCAGGGACGTCTCTTTCCAGGGCGGTCCTCCTCCCTGCATGGGGAGGTCGAGGTGAGCGTGCACTGCGATCATTTTGCTTTGCCAACAGAAAACTGCCGAGAGGGGAAAAGGCAAACTCCGTTTCGCTTGGGTCAGCAGTGAGCCAGCACAGATTAATGTGCGGAGAGGCAGGCGGACGGACGGGAGCCCCAAGGCGGAGGCAGCAGCGAGGGAGGGGGAGGGGGCAGGGATCAGAGGTGGGGCCAGCTGGCAGACCACGGCAGGGCCGCAGGCTTGGGGCCCTTCCTGGCTTCCTTCTCCCCACCAGGTTCACTCTCCCTGGGCTCCTGCCTCAGTTTCCACCTGCCCCTGATACCCCTAGAGGCAGGGTTAACCCAGGAGCCTCCAAAACAGGCCCCACATCAGTGCCACACACCAGCCGGAACCCCGCTAACCGTGGCCACCTGGGGGTTTGCGCCCTTCACCCCACTGGACACCGGCCCCTGGGCTGAGCCACAGAAGGCAGCGCTCAGGGATCCAGGGCCAGTCTGAGAGGTGCTCACAGACAGTCACTGGCGGGGGCGGGCAGGATGGGCCAGGGCCCCAGGGACCCGGAAGTGGGGTGTGGGAGGTGCGAAGTGAGGGAAGCAGCGCTTCTGACCCTGAGCTCGGGTGGGCTCAGCCCCCAGCGCCCTGTGGAGGAGGCTGGGGGTTACAGGTCTGTTGGTCGTGGAGGCCAGGAGGTAGGGCTGGGGCGCTGGGGCACCCCGAGCCCAGGACGCCTGGGGCACATTGTGTTGCCGGCACCCCAAGCCAGAGCCTTTGCTGGAGAGGCTGAACTTGCTGCCTGGCTGCAGGGGGCTCAGTGGTGGCCCCAGACATGCAGCCACCCAGAACTGTGAACGGGCCCCGGTTTAGGAAAAGGACCTTTACAGGTGTGACCACTGAACGGTCTTGGGATAAGACCATCCTGACTACTGGGATGGGCCCTAAATCCACCAACGTGTTTCGCAGTAAGAGACAGAAGGGGTGAGGTTGTGTGAGGACAGGCCAGAGACTGGAGTGGTGAGGCCTCTAGCCAAGGACACCTGGAGACACCAGAAGGTGGAAGGGACCACGAATGGTCCTCTCTGACCTCCAAGCAAGCACGGCCCTGCTGCTCTGCCAACCCTTCAGTCTCAGACTTTTGGCCTCCAGACCTGGGAGAGAACAAGTTTCTAGCACTTTAAGCCTCCAAGTTCATGGAAATACAATAAGTCAACCTTCCTCAAGTCCCCGAGTTTCTGGACCTCAGTTTATCCTTTCGTAGCGGACGTGACCCGACAGGGCTCAGGCGCTGGTTTAGAGTGGTGGGCTCAGCTCCGTCGCTCATGAGAAACAACCCCCCACCCTGTTCAGGAAAGCCCATCTCACCCCCAGATTCTGAAACGTGTGGCTGGGGCACTCAGCCACAATGACCTGAGCACATGCATTTCCAGACTTCCAGCCGGAGACTGACCAACTCGATGAGACAGCCGCAGACACCCCTGACCCTGCCCCTCTCCCCCAGCCTTGGCGTCCTGGGGGTGCGGAACCTTCTGTGCTGGGCCCCAGGGGCTGTGTGCCTTCGGGGTGTCTCACGATCTCTCAGATGGGCTGTGGGCTCAGCCCCAGGCAGAGGAGAGGCCGTTCTAGCTGTGGCCAGCGAGCCCCAGGACCGCTGGGGTGGCTCAAAGCCTGCATGGAGCAGTGGCCAAGCCCCTGGCTGTGTGTGTTGGGGGGCTGAGGCCTGGGGGGCTCCCAGGCTTGGCCAGCAGCCCCACCCTGGCCAGGCAGCCTAGCAAGCTCTGCTCTGCTCTGGAGTCTGTGCATTCAGGCGTCCTGTGGGCGGGTTCACCTCACCGAGCTCCTGTGGGGACGGTGCATGCAGGTGTGGTCACTGCAGGTGAACTTGGGAGTCCTCACTGGGGATGTCTGAGGAGTCGAGTGCAGACCTGGGCCAGGGTCTGTGTGGCTCTAGCGGGGACACTTCCCCACTCACCCCCACGAGCCTCCGTCTCCCAGCCCCAGGGGGTGAGGACTTCCCCAGGCAATGCACCCCTACCTGCAGAGTGTTGCTGGGCCTCCGCTTCCCTACCAGTGAGCTCAGAGCCCTGCTGCAGGGGGCTGGGGGTCTGGCCTTGGTCCTGGAGGGGACACGCCCACCACAACCCCTTTGCTCAGGACGTTGATTGTGTCAGCCGGGCCAGCGCGTGCTCACACACACAGCCACCCCCTGCCAGGCTCTGTGGACCCCAGGCTGGGTCCAGGCCCACAGGGAGCGCAGGAGGACACACCAGGCCTGGAGGGCGCAGTCACCCCGGAAATGCAGGAGGGCCCTCCTCACTCCGGGGACCCCCTCCAGGCTCCTGGGCTCTCAGAGGCCTCTGCCACCTGCTGCTGCTCCCCTCCCCTCCTGCCAGGAACTGCCTTCGCCATCGCCACCTGCCCCACTTGCCCCGCGACTGCAGCCCGCGCTCAGACCAGCAGCAGCTCCACCTGTCTCACCAGCACCGAGGGCTCCACTGGCCAGCGCAGCGCCGCCTCCCCACTCGTCCCCACGGCCACCAGCACCGTCACCAGCATCCACGTCAGCACCCCCCACATGGCCTCCGTCAGCACCCCCGACCAGCAGCACCATCGCCTCCATGGCCTCATGAGGGTCACCACTGACTCAGTCTCAATCCCCTCAATGGCCAGGACCCTCCAGCTCTAGAAGCCCCTGTCCAGGCCCCCCTTCACCACCGTCCCTTCCTCTGGACAGAGGACCCCGGGCTGGGGCCGGCTGAGGTTGGGGTGATGGCGATGGGGACCAGAGGCAGCCACCAGGGCCCCACTCGGCTGGCCTCGCTGAGCTGGGCTCTGGGCACTAAGAGGTCAAGCTGGGCCTCCGCCTGGTACTCTGACCAACTGGGAGGCTGAAACAGGCATCTCAGGGCAGTAGCGGAAAGAACACACGGAGCTCTGGGAGCCCAAGGGGCCTCGACCTCCTGCCTAGTTTCAAGTTGGTCCCTCCAGGGACGCAGGTTGAGGAGAACCTAGACGGGGTGGGAGGCAGCAAAGAAAGGCAGCATGGAGCCAGCAGGGGCCGGGGGCCTGGAGTGGGGGGCAGTGGGGGACCGGGATTCATTCCACGAGCCAGGCCCCCAATGGGGGAGGGCACGACCTCGGGGCTGCAGCCTGCTCCCGGAAGGCCCCTGGAGGCCCGGACCCTGAGGACTAGGATTCGCAATTCCGGGAGGACATTTGTGAGGCCGTCCTAGCTGGGTGTGGTGGGGTGGGACTCCAGGAGGCAAGTAGGTCGGGGCAGGTCAGCTCAAGGAGACCCACTGGGCTTAGGCTGTCGGGGAACGAGGGGCATGTCCCGGGAGGCTGGGCATGGTCTGGGGCTGGAAGGGAGGGCTATGGGCAGGCCCAGGAGGTCTACCTTAAGCCTGGCAGAGGGTGGTTGGGCGGGAGAGGTACAGGACAGCTTGGAGACCCCACAAGAAGATGCAAGGGGGAGAATCTCAAGGAGGAGGAGGGAGGGGAGCCCGGAGCACTGTCAGGGAGCAGAGAGAGGAGCGGCCGAGCCGGGGAGGAAGAGAGGGGTCAGCTCCTCCCTGCCCCCAGGCCAGCCCTGCTCAGGCTGGATGGCTGCAGCTGCAGGCCCTGCAGACCCTGAGGTCTCTGGAGGATGGAACTGGGATGAGTCCAGGAGGGGCAGGGACCCCTGCTGATCAGCAGCGCAGACCAGGCTGGGAGGCCGCCCTTTCCAGGCCGGGGTAGGAAGAGAATGGATGAAGCCTGGGCAGGCCGCACTCGAGGTCAGCCCCTGGGGGTCAGAGGTCTAGCCTTGCCTTGACCAGGAGGAAGGCCTCCGCGGGCCTCCCTTCTGGGAGCGGGCCTCCTGCCTTGCTGCCCCCTGTGTCTCACACACTGCCTCTGCTCTCTCCTCTGCAGCCTGGGGCCTGTGGGTTGGGGGGGCGGTGCCTGAGGCCAACGCCCACCCGGGTAGGGAGCCCCGCAGGGTGCCTCCCTGGGCCCAGGCCTAATGCAGTATTTACCACCCCCAGGCTCCACGCTCCCCTCCCCCTCGGCCCCTGGACGGGTGAGCCAGACGTGCATTAAGACAAGAGTGACTTATCGAGCTGTCAGTGGGAGCGTTTTAAGACAGAATTATAGGGGAGAGGAAAAAGATTTTTACCAAATTAATGAAAAATCAATCTGGCCTCAAAAATCCATTAGCCTTCATAATGCGCCGGTTACAGGCGGAGCCGCACAATCCGATAGCAGCCGTTAAATACTGCAGCCCCCACCCCCACTCATCACCCCTCGGTGCTTACTTCTGAGAATGACACCTGCCGCCCCGCCCCCCAGGCGTCCAGCCTCGGCCAGTCCACAGCTCCCACCCAGAGCCCCTCGGAGGCCTGCACCCTGGACCACTGTCCAACTGGGCAGGCCCAGGGGTCCCCCAACAAGACCCAGGGCTCCCTGGGGACTGAGTGAGGTGGCAGTATGGTGAAGAGGGGGCAGACGGGATGGGGGAGGTTGGCTGGGAGTGTAGGTGACGTCAGTGTCCACACAACTGGCCGCACGGGGAGAAGGCAGGCTGTGGTGGGCCAAGGCTCAGTGTGTGTGGCCGTATGGGTCAGTGTCACCCGGAGGGTGTTGCCAGCTGCTGAGACGGGCTTGTGCTGTGCCGATGAGGAGGCCCCACCAGCCCAGGTGCTGCGCTAATTGCTGAGCCCTGGGGTGGGCGTGCTGGGCCCAGGAGGATGGGGTGGGCCCGCTCCTGGGAGCTGGCTCCTACGGAGGCAGGTGGCGTGCCTGGATCTCCTCCCGCAGTGGGCTCTGTCACTGCATGGAGGCCACAAGGCCCTGGGCTTGGGGGCAGCAGGAGGCTTCTGGCTGACCCCAGACCCGGGTGTGACCAAGGGGCCTCCTTCCCCAGCAAGAGAAGGTGGCCAGTGGCGGGAGGTCTGCCGTGCCCACCAGGGGCCTGCACTGGGCCAGGAGGCCAGATTGATTGACTTTCCATTAAATTGGCAAATCTGTCTCGATTTCTCCCCTCTCTCCTGGAACTCTGCCTTGAAACGCCGCTGGTCTGACAGCCGCATCCGTCAGCAGCCCGGCTCCCTCTGACCCTCCCAAGAGGCGCAGTCAGCACCCTCCTTTCACCGTGTCCCTAGAGGGGCGCCCTCAGGTCTGACCTCAGTTGGGCAGGACCCCCGGGAAAGCCCAGGGCCCAGAGGGCAGCCCCCTCCCCTGGTCCTTTTCCTCGGGGCCCGCACCCAAGCTGCTCTAGTGACGGCCACACACCCCTGCCCTGCGCTCCCCGACTCTGCCCCTGCCCCACCCAGACTGTGTCTTACAGTCTTTGCTGGAGCCTCGACTCTGAGCTATCAACCTCCTGCATCCTCCTGGGGGTCTGCTCACCTCACTTGTTCACCATCAATTCATTCGCATGCTCTTGACCATCCTGGGGGCTTGCCCTGCCAGTCCCCGCTGCCCAGATGGGGCTCAGGCCTGGTCCCTGCCCCTGAGAGGTGAGTAGGGAGGCCAGGCAGGTGAGCAGAGGGCCCACGGGGTAGGGTAGGAGGCTGAGCTGGGGGTCTGGGGGCAGGTGTGGTGCTGGCTGGGGCCTCACAGCAGGTGTGGAGGACAGTGGTGCGTGGTCAGCTGGGCAGGGGGAGCCCGGGGTGGGGGCAGCTGGAGAAACCCATTGGGCCCTGCACCCAGCCCCCTGCCCCTGGGGCTCACTGCCGAAATGGGTCACTCTCAGGGGTCTTCCCACCATGGGGAGCCCCAGGGGGTGACCTCCCCAGGACCTGAGCAGAAGGGCGAAGGGCAGCACCGGTCCCCCAGCCCTGCAGGGCCCCAGCCCCTCACCCACCGGCTGGAGCCAGACAGTCAGACGGGCAGTGGCGGGCTGTGGTCTCGTGGATCAAATCCCAATTCATTAGCGGTGCAGGTCCGGGCGGGAGGGCTGGTGTGGGCAGGGGGCCGAGACCACGTCTGCGGTTTTCCAGGTGGCCTGGCCGCCTGGCTCCAGAAGCTCCCAGACCTCATCAAGGGAGCCTGCTGCCAATAATCAATCGGGGGTGACGCTTGCCAACATGAATCCCTCAGACCGTGGGAGGCCCAAGGTGACTCGAGCCTGGCCTGGCCTCTGCAGGGCACGCGGGGCGGCACGGGCCGGGTGCTCTGTCCTGCGGCTCCCTCTCTGTCTCGGGCGCCCTGGTGGGGGGTGGGGTTCTGCTCCCTTTTTCGCCCCCTCCCCCGCCTCCAGTCCCTTGGCTGCCCCCTCCTGCTCTGGTTCTTGCGATCACACCCCTCCCTCGCCAGGGGGGCACCATCAGTTCTCAGGCCTGTGCCTTCTCATACCTGGGCAGGTCTGGAGGCCCAGAACCAGCCAATGCAGGAGGGGGCCAGGCCCCCCAGGTCACAGGGCCCCACAGAACAGGCTGGCAGTGTGCCTGCTAGGGTTCAGAGGTCACAGCCGAGTTTCCACTTGGCCCGGTATCAAGAGTGTCAGGTACCCCCGCCAGGGCCAGCCCACTGGCCAGGTCTAAGCTGTGCCCATTGGGATGATGCCAAAGCAGCCTCAAGAATGCCCCGACCTCAGGGTGGACCCAGCAGAGTGTGGTGGGCATGAGGCAGGCGGTAAGTCTGGACCTCCATGTCCCCCATAACAGTGCACCCAGCCACACCTCCCCAGGGCCCAGCCCGGCCAGCATCCTCTGATCAATGGCCAGGCAGGACCTGACATCCCGAGCCGGGGCTGGATCTGCTGACCCAGGCCGGCCGGCCCCATCCTGTCCAATCAGTCGATAGCGGAACATCCCGTGCTGTGCTGCTCTCAGCCCCCCAGGGATCCTCGGCCCTCAGAGACCCTCAGCAGGATGCTAGCCGGGACTACAGCCACAGAGGGCTGGCCCTGGGAGCCAGGTGGTTGGGTGGGCTGTCAGCTGCAGGCTCCTGGGCCTCTCCACCCAACCCGTCTCCCTGGTGGCCTCCAGGGCCCAACAGGGTGGCCCCCTCAAGCCACCTGGGGGCCTCTGCCAGGCCTTGCCCCCAGGCCTCCTGCAGGGATGACCTCCCACCTCTGAGGCATTGCCTTGTGGGAAGAAGAGCCTGGCAAGAACTTAAACTCCCACCAGGGCACTGGGAGGAATTCCTGGCCCAGACCACTCAGTTTAAAGAGCTTTCCTATTTTTGGCCAGACCATGTGGCATGTGGGACCGAAGATCCAACTCACGCCCCCTGCACTGGAAGGGTGGCGTCTCAACCACTGGACTACAGGGAAGTCCTGGAGGAGCTCCTAGGACACAGCTGTCTCAGGGGTGGGGACCGTAGAAGGACGAGTCCCCGTCACCGAGCTGCTCACGACAGGGCCAGTGAGCGGCCCCTGGCAGACAGCTGGGGCCCTGCCTGCTCAGACGGCCGCCTCCTCTGTCCCCGAGGACAGGCCTGAGCTCTCACACGGCTCGCACACCACGTCCTGCACTTCCGTGAGCAGCTCGCCCATCAGGCGAAGCGTCCTGCCCTTGGAACAGGGGCTCCAGGAGATTAGCCAGCCTGGGGGCAAGTCTGGACCACCAAGGGGCTGCCAGCCGGTGAGGACTGGGTCGCAGCTGGGGCCATGGTGTGGTCAGTCAGAGGTTGTGGGGTGGGCAACCTCAGACAGCAGCCCGGGGCCCCTCAACCAGCAGGAGCACCGCCTTCCTCCCTTCGACCCACAGTGCCCCGGGTGGCCTAGCGACCTTTTCACTGCAGCGCTGGCCCTCCAAGCCCTGGACCTCGACACAGGTGTTCAGGTTGGGGCTGAGCCTGAGCTTCTGTTTTAGTGCCCAGAGAGGTTCTGAGACCTGTCCAGTGTCACACAGTACTTGGGCAGTCAGTGGGCCTAGACACTCACCTCTGGGTCTGTTCAGGCAGCTGGTTAGGATCTGACTGTGAGCCCCAAAGGGCAGGCCCACCCTCTGTCTGCCACCACACCCCCTGCCATGGGCAATCCCCACCTCGGTGCAGAGAGGAAGCAGAAGGAGGCAAGGCCAGGCCCCTTCGCTCTCTGCCCTGGAGGGAGGTTGTGTGGAGGCCGCACCCAACGGCCCCCCGTGGCTGACTTGGCATGGGGACTGGGGTTTACCTGTTCTTGGAACCAGAGTTTATGGATATTCCTGAAGCGGAAGGTCCATCAGTTATCCCTGGAACATGGCCATTTCTCTAACTGGGAGAACATGCAGTTTTCTACACCTCGGAAGAGACGCCGGGGTGGATCGATCGCTGAGCGAGCACCATCTAAATCCTCCCTGGGCTGGAGGCCTCGCAGGCAGCTGGCCCCCTCCCCATGGGACCCCCGCACTGCCAGGTCAGCAGCCCCCACCTCCCGCTGCTTGACAGGGCAACAGCCGTGACCCCTGAGATGGCCAGTCTCAAGTGCCCCCCTCCCCTGGCCTGAGGACCCTCCACCTGCCCTGTGGACACAAGCCTGTGGGTGACACGGGGATCCAGTGAGGAGCACGTCGGGGGTCGGGCCTGCCCTGTCCCTGCCAGGCATCCAGGTGGTCTCATGCCAGGGGGAGCTGCCTGCCTGCCCTGCCCAGAAGGGAGTGGATTAACTGCAGAATTGAAAACTCCAGTTCAGTTCAGTTGCTCAGTTGTCTGACTCTTTGCGACCCCATGGACTGCAGCATGCCAAGTCCATCACCAACAACCATCTAAAAGTTGGCTTGCTTTTTATCATGACTGCAGTAACCAGTGTCAACAAGAAAACGCCCGTCCCCCAGCAGACCCTCCTCTGCCCCCATCCCCAGCCCCGCTTCCTGCAGCCCCAGTGTGGGTCTTAGCCTCCACCACAGGGACAGCGGGTAGTCTCCTGAGCCTGGGCCTGTCCTGGGGGGGCTGCACTCCCAGCCTGGCCTGGAATACCACCTGCCCCCCTCCCCCACCCCACTTGCATCCCCCAGGCTCTCTCGGCCACTGCCGCCCCACCCAGGACATCCTCAGAGGAGGGCCTGCTGGGCCCAGGAATAGAAGGAAGAGGTGAGGTACACAGACCCCTTAGTAAGGACTCCGTGGCCAGGTGCCAGGCGTGGGTGTTGAGGGCATGGGACACGGTGCACTTAGATTTTTTTCAAATCACATTAAAATATATTTCACACAAATTTCTGCATCTGAGCCATTTTTATGAGCACAGCTCAGTGGTATGAAGCACATCTACCTTGTTGCACTATCTGCACCACCACCAGGCTCCAGAACTTTCTCACCGTCCCAAACTGAGACTCTCCCTGCCTAAAAGGCCACGCTGGGCCCCAGCGAGGGGCAGGCTTCACCCTGGGAGGGTAGGGAAAGCCAGGGGGACCTCTTGGGTGGAGGCATCAATGGAGGCGGCGCGGGGGAGGCGGGGCAGCACAGACACTACAGTCCAGCAGCAAACTGGTGTCTCCAGGCGGCCGGAGGCCCAGAGGGTTTTTACCATTCCTGAAGCCCTTGGTCAGCTGCAGCACTGAGCTCAGCATCCCCATGTGAGGCTGGGAGGGGCCTCGTTACTCAGCTCCCACCCCCTCCTCCCCCTCAGGGCCACTGGAAGAGCTGTTGGAGATGGTGAGGCCTGTCCTGTGGGACTTCAGACACCGGTTCCCAGCCCCGCCTGCCAGGCCAGAACTGCCTGGCTCTTGGGGGCCCTGTTGGAGGGCAGGGCCAGATCGGAAGCTCCCCCAGCCTCCTCGATCATATTTGTCAAGGGGCCCATTAGCTGCTGACAGCCACTTCCCCGGCTGCCCGTCTTGGGGCGGGGCCGCGGCCCCCACACCCCCATCAATCACTGACCCTGGGGTCTGCAGCCCCCACTGCCTTGGCCTGGGCCGAGGGCCCTAAATAAGACTGTTTGTCCGGGAAGGACAGGGCAGCTTGTGCAGAGGTGGCAGCTCCCAAGCCTGGAGGGGCAGCATCAATGGCCACCGCGCCCCTCAACCCCGTGCTGGCTGGTAGACAGAGCACGTGCCCCGCCCTTGGGGAGCCAGGGTCAGGCTGGCCGCAACCCCACCCCTCATGGCCCACCCTCCGGAGGGGGCCCGAGGCTGACCCTGTGGGTCTCCAGGCCTGTTTTTGCCCATCACCCAGGCTAGAGGGTGCATGGAGCCAGTCAGAGCCCAGGAGGGTGCAGCCGCGAGTCCTGTTGGTCTGATAGGCCGGGCGTGGACACAGCAGGAGCAAGGAGCCACCGGAAACGTCTGGCCGCTGGCTCCTCCTGCGGAGGCTGGGTGCAGGCCTGGGTGCAGGTGATGGCATGGCCGGCCCAGCAGCTGCCTCCGGTTCGGGCCTGTCCGGCAGGCTGTGGTTTATTTATATGACGAGGTTTATTTATTTATAGGGCTCCCCCTGGGCGGTGCCCAGCCGTGGACTGGGAGCTCCTGGCCACTGCAAGGCCCTGAGCCCCAAGTTCCTCAAGGACCGGCTGCAGAGGGCCTGCTGCAAAGCTGGCCGATGTCCATCCCCCACCGGGAAGCGGTCCTAGAGTGGGTGGGGAAGCAAGGGCCGCAGGTTGAGGGTCGCCGAGGGGTGTTGGGCCACGAGGCTGACAGCAGCCCTCCAGAGCCGCGTTTCTGGAGCACCACGCCTGACCACTGGCAGCTGCTGGGTGTCCTCCTGGTCATGACTGCAGGAGGCTGGTGGAGATGAGTGGGCCTGGGGGTGGGGCAGCCTGGACCCTGCCGGGCCTTGCGGTCACAAGACTTCCCTCCTGCCTGTCCAGGGGCTCCCCTTCCCTCCAGGGTCTTCAGGTAAAGCACAGGACCCCACCAGCATACACACTTTACAGAGTCTATGAATACTCTTTGGTATAAGTATTTCCCAAATCAGGAAGGGATATACTTATACTCAAATGAAGTTGTTGATCTGAAATCTGACTATGGCCAGGCCTCTTGGGATTTTATTTGCTGAATCTGGCTGCCCTCCAAACACTGGACGGCAGCTGCCCAGACACCCTGAGGGGAGAAGCAGCCCCACCCCGCAGAAGAGCCGAAGAAGGGCCCCAGGGCTGCCGGGCCAGACCTGCCCTGCCCGCCTCCTCCTCACATTTCAGCCTCCCATTTGCCCTGTGCCCGCCCCCTCCACCGTGCCTGGATTAATTTGGGAAGGATAATGTTTATATTAACCGTTCATTTATCGATGTCTTCTTGCTAGGTCAATAGCCAAATTTATTGTCTCACAAGATGGGCCTTATTGAGCCGTGTACGCCCCTCCCCCCAGCCCTGGGTGGACAGACGCTATCGATATGCAGATGGCTGACCTTGGGCCTGCCCATCTCTGCTGGGGGCTTAGGGTCTCCCCGGAGAGGCTACAGGAACCAGAGAAGAGCACCCCTAGACCCCACCGTCGTTGCGGCCCCTTCAGCAGTCAAACCTTCCCTCCTAGGCGGTGGTGGAACTGACGACAGGCCACGGCTGGGACCCAGGCAGGGGGAGGTCAGAAGCTCAAAGAGATGGGGGACAAGCCCACTGGGCACCTGCTGGGTGAGGAGGAGGTGGGCAGGAGACAGCTGAAGGCCTCAGTGCACAGTCACACGTGGCGGCTCGAGGCAGAGCCTGTGCAGTGGGGTGGGGCTGCCAAGGCAGGGAGGGAGCAGAGACGCCAGGGGTGCCTGAGAACTGGCCCCGCCCTGACACCCCTGACAGGGTCGTGTAGACGGCTGGGTTGTGTAGACGACTGGTGAGGACCCGTGGGTCAACACAGAAGTCCTGTGCAGACTGGGGCGTGTGCAGGTCACGCCCACTGCCAGCTGAAGGGCAGACCAGACCCCAAGGGGCCCTGAGCTTCCCCATATTCCAGGCTTGCCCTGGTCCCAGGGGTCAGGGTGGGCGCTTGTCCTCCTGTCTGTAGGGTCCTGTGGGGCTTACAGACAGGAGTCTTCCAGTTGGGGAAGCTGCCAGTGCCAGGGTCCTGAGCAGGAGTGGGCAACAGGCCGGGCCCAGGGGCCAGTGGGGGAGGCTGCCCAGGTCAGGGTCAGCAGGGGTGGGGGGTGGCAGGTGGTTCTGGTGTCTTCTGAAGGAAGGCATGAGAGAGGAGCTGTCTGGTGGCTGTTGGGGAGCAGAGTTGCTGGGGGGCTGCTTCTGCTGGAGGCCCACCCTGCCCTGAGCCCCTCCCAGGTCTCCCTCCCCCCGCCCTGCACTGTGATGCCAAGGGCTCACTTGTGGGTGGCAGGTGGTCGGTGGGTCCAGGACAGCACGGTGCTGACCAAGATGCCTCCCTGAGTTAGAGCCTCCCGGGGGGACAGGGATGATCAGCTCGTCCGAGGAGCAGGGCCTAGAGATGGGGAGAGACAGGGGCTGGGAGGATGTATGGGTCCCCTTGGGGCAGGTGGGCCCCAGCTCCTCAGAGACCGCAGCCCTCCATCCCTCCACGCCAGGCCCCACATCATTTTGCTTTCTCCTTTGATAGCTAGCTAGCTAGCTAGACAGGTGTAAATATAGAAATAAAATTAATAGACTTTGGAGGGAATTCAGTGGTTAGGAGGTGCTTTCCCTGCCATGGTCTGGATTCAGCCCCTGGGTGGGAAACTAAGTTCTCACAAACACAGAATTAATAGACCGCTTTTGAGCTTTTTCTTTTACGGCTGCACCGCACAGCATGTAGGACCCTAGTTCCTCCACCAGGGATGAAGCTTACGCCCTCTGCACGCAAGGCAGATTCTTAACCACTGAACCACCAGGGAAGTCGCTTTGAGGATTTTTGTATTTATGGAAAAGTGAGCAGGAAGTAGAGTTTCCGTGTACCCCCTCATCCCTCCCCACCACACCCCTGGCAAACACGGATCCTTTCACGGTCTCCGTTGTTTTGCCTTTTTCAAAACTGTCATAGAGACTGAATCACACAGTAATGTAATTAGATCAGCTCTCTCGTTTAGGGACACGCGTTTCGGGTCCCTCCATGTCTTTTCATGGCTGACAGATCTTCTTTTTCTTCCTTCCTTTTTTGTAGCCTTGAAGAAATCTCTCCCTCTTTTTTAAATTGAAGGGTAGCTGATTTACAATAGCAGGTTAGTTTTAGGTACGTGTAAGAAAAGTGATTCTGTTTTATGTATATATATATATATACCTTTTCAGATTCGTTTCACTTATAGGAAATGAAGTACAAAATACTGAGCACAGTTCCCTGTGTCATGCAGTAGGTCCTTGTTGCTTATCTATTTTATATACAGCAGTATGTGTATGTTAATCTCAACCTCCTAATTTATCCCTGCTGATAGCTCATTTCTTTTTCCATTAATACTCCATTGCCTGAACGGACCACAGCTTCCCCACTAACCTGCTAGAGGACCGCGTGATTACTTTCAAGTTTTGGCAGTTATGAAGGTGCAGGTCTTGTGCAGATGTAAGTTTCCAGCTCATTTTGGGTGAACACCAAGGAGCAGGATCCCTGGACGCTATGGTAAGAGTTTATTGATTTTCTGCGACACCACGAAGCTCCTTCTAAAGCGGTTGCACCACTTTGTATCACCCCCGGCGATGGACCGGGGGGCGCCATTGCTCCACATGGGTACCTGTGGTCAGTGTTTCCTCTTTATTTCCAAATAATGCGTGAATGTGGCTCTCTTGGTTTTCCAGTATTAGTCCTCCCAGACTGCCTTCCTCCTCAGAACAGTGGGGGGTCTCCAGGCCCTTATCCTACTCTGCCCACATCCTCAACAGTGCCAGCTGTGGTTACAGCGGGTCCTTACTGCGGGAGTGTAGACCTGTCCCCAGGTGACCCTGTGCGTCCCCCAGCTTCCTGGAGCCAGTTCCCCCCACCAGGGCTCCATGCCCACGGCGACTCTCAGCAGTGCGACGCTCTCACGGCCTCCCGCAGGCCAGTCCTGGACCTTCTGCCTGCAGGGCGTCCCTCGCCCCGGGATGCCCTTGCTGCTCCTGTGGCTGCCCCCTGGGCCTCTCTCCTGTGCCAGATTCCCTTCCCTGGGGACCCAGTCTTCCTCCTCACTGCTTTTCTCTCACAGCTGCTGTCTGCTCACTTCCCCAGGAAGCACCCTGAAAGGCAAACCTCCAGGGACTTGGCACACCTTAAATTGCCCTGATTCTACACCCCACTGTGCGACACAGCCAGCCCACACTCTGGCTGGAAGCCAGCTCTGGGGGACACGCTCGGTCTTCTGGCTCCTCCCCTTCCGATTTCCTTCATTGCCTGTGACCTGGGCCACCTCTGCCCTGGTCTCTTCGGATGTTCTCTTTGTCCTAGGGTTGGAGAATTTCAGACTGATGTTTGGCCTCTTTCCGCCAGATGTCATGGTCCAGGAGTGAGATGTCTCATTGCCCACAAGCCCTGACAGGCAGCACGGGACCCCTGCGAGGATCCCACCTCTCAGGACAGAAGAGGGTGCCCCCTCGCCATGCAGCCGTGCCCTTTGCCTGCCCCCGCTGCCTCGGCCGCCCAGCAGGGGCTGAGGGAGACTGAGGAATAGGTGGGCAGCCAACTGGATGCCCAGGCAGGGCAGGGGCTGGGAACCTGATGTCCTGCTTGGCAAGGGGGAGGCTAGGGCAGGCTGGAGGCTGCGGAGATGCCCCCACCCCCGGGCTGAGGTCACCTTCCAATCTCAGCCAGCTGCATTATTCATGTCACGGCGGAGTGACCTGAAACCCAAGCCCACGGCTCCAGTTCCCTCTGCAGAGCCCAGGGCCTGGCAGGAGGGCCGGGAGGACTGGCCCACTGAGGAGCGCCATCACTGGCCAGAGCAAGGGCGAGGGCAGGGGTGGGTGTGGGTGCTGCCCACAAGAATGTGCCTAGGCCCTGTCCTCCCCATTCCCTGGCCTCTCTGCCCTGGCTACAGGTCACCTGCAAGGTCACCTCCATGTCACCTCCCCAGGAAGCCCTCTCCGACACTGTCCCTCCACCGTCCACAGCCCCTGTGATCCATCCATGTGAACCTGGCCCCTGTGAGTTTGGCCCCAAACCCTGAAGGCAAATTCTGGGCAGGTCCTTGGCCCCTTGGGGTCCCCAAGACTCCTGGTAATGGGTGGGCGCTGTGGCGGGGGCCCCCTTAACCACACGGGGTCTGGGGCCCCTATAGAACAAAGCGTCTGGGGGACAGGAGCCTGCGGCCCTTCTCAGTCTTTCAGCGTCTCCCTCCCACCAACACATTGTGATAAATATTATATACTTCACTTTGGTCAAATAGATCTAATTAGGAAAACACTGAGCTGAATTGCGTTTTTGAGAAAACAAAAATTTTTATTTTTGAGAAAATAAAGCAAATGCAGGCCGGAAAGAAATTCTATTTATTTTAATAAAAGTGCATCAGGCCTGGTGGTTTTTAAAAGAAGGCCACACCCTACAGCCCCTCCCAGGTCCCCACAGCAGCCATCTGCCTCCAGGGCAGGCATCCCACCCTCGAACGCCACTCTCAAACCCTCCATACCCTTCTGCAGTCTGAGCCCAGGGACCTCGCCCACTGTGCACGGTGGTGTCTGGGCTGCAGCACGCCCACGCCTGTCCTTCAGTCTCCACCCTGCCTGCCCCATTCTCCCCGAGGACCACAGCACGGTCTCCTCCAGTGCCGGAGCACCAGGCCCTCTGCGGATCTCCCACCGCCCACCCCTCGCGTGTGGCCACACACACACACACACACACACACACACCCCGCCGAGCCTGGCCCACCACACTCAGCACTGAGCCCACCCAGGGCAGACAGGAGGCCAGGGAGCTCCCTTCGGAGCAGGGACCCAGTCGGCTGGCCTGGGCAGAAACCATGCCCCTCTTCCAGCAGCCCCTCACACACCTGCCTCCACCCCAGGGCGGCTTCAATTATCCACAAGCCAGCCAGTTCCTGGGACCGCCACCTCCTTCCAGAAAGCTTTCCCAGCCCACCGCCCACCCCTCATCTCCAGGGGAGAGGGCAGGAGGCAAGGCCACTCAGAGCAGACCTAGGCTCCAGGGCTCCAGCCCTTGCTCTGCCCTGCCTGCTGCCTGCCCCCAGGAGCCATGATCTCTTTGGTCTCCAGCACCCCCTTCCCAACCCAACTGGGGGCCTCACAGGGGCTCACAGACTACAAGTCTGTGCTCAGACTGTGCTCAAGACAAGTGCTCAGGTGGCCGCAAGAGTCAGGGGACCTGCCTCCCCTGGACCCTTAGAGACAGCCCATAGGGGCAAGGCCAGTGCCCTAGGACCCCCGCCCTGTCCTGTGTTTTGAGGCTGTGTGCCCACCCCCACCGCCCCATACCCCCCATCCTCATCTGGGGGCAGCCAGCCTGGAAGCAGCTAAGATGGCCCACCATCCATGCTGTGAGGGTGGGTGCCCTTTTAGCTGGATCCTTGGTGTAGGGGTCCCCATGGGACAGCCCCCAGGGAAACAGGGGTGTTTTTCACCTTCTGACAAGGAGACAAGGGTGCTGGGGGTGACAGTTCAGCTGGGCCTCAGAGAACTCTTTGTGGCTGTATTTCTGTCTTTAAACCTCTGTTTTCTACCTGGTCTTTGGATGTCCTGTATGTGTACGTGCTGTCTCTTCGGTCCTGTCTGACTCCTGGCGACCCCATGGACTGTGGCCCACCAGGCTCCTCTGTCCATGGGATTCTCCAGGCAAGAACACTGGAGTGGGTTGCCTTTTCCTCCTCCAAGGGGTCTTTCCCACCCAGGGATCGAACCCAGGTCTCCCGCATTGCAGGCAGATTCTTTACCGTCTGAGCCACCAGGGATGTAGTGTACATCACCTCAAATCATCATCCGGCCCCACGCCCTGCCACCTAGAGCAGGGGTGGGGAGCGAACAGCTCACCTGGGCCGCAGGGGCAGGTGCCATGGCACAGAGGCAAGCAGAACCCGCGGGGGGATGCGAGGAGCAGGGAGAGCCTGCTGGAGAAGGCGGGGGACGGGGAGGGCTCGAGCGAGGGGTCCCTCGGGCTGGTCCCCGGCCGCCCTGGGAGCCCCGGCCGCGCGTGCGCACTGGAGGCCCGGCCCGGTGCTGCGCAGCTGCGACTTGACAGCTGCGCCCTCCTGCGCGTTCCCACCTCGCCGCGCCCGGGCGCGTCGGGACAGCCGCGGGCACCGGCGGTGGCAGCTCGTCGTGTCACCTCCCTTGCCACCCGCGCGGCGCAGCGGGCACGCGGCCCCTCCAGATGCGCGGGGCCCGGGGCGTCCTTGGTGGAGGCTGGGGTCCGCCCGGAGCAGCGCCATCTGACGCCCCCTCCATCCATCCTCCCCACCCTGCGCGCCGCCATCTGTCTGCGGTGGAGCCGAGCTAGGCCAGGGGCCAGAGCCGGGAGGGCGCCCCGGCCGCTCCCCACGGCCAGCCGTCCCCGGCCCCCCGGCTCGCCCCAGGTGACGCCCCTGCGGCTGGGGCGAAGCAGGGCAGGGAGGGTGTCGGAGCTGCGGTGCCCAAACCTCTGCGGAGCCGAAAGAGGAGCCCCTGGGACCCTCCTCAGGACTCCGCTCTGGGGCCTCCTCGGGTTCAAACACGCCTGCCTGCTGTGGCCCTCAGGGTGCCCCAGGTCCTGCCCCCACAGCCCCCAAGCCGGCTCCAGCTCTCCAAGCGCTCCCTCCAGGCTCCTCGGGTTGGACCCTGAGTGCCCTTCACCTCTAGTAAGCGACCTCCGACCTCCGCAGCCCTGGAGCCGCGAGGAGCCTGGGGGGACTTCGCCACTGGTTCACTCTGCGTGACCCCTACTCAGGACCGCTAGCGAGGTCCCCCTGGCCCCCGGGACCATGCCGGCTCTCCTCTCCTTGGAACCGGGCTGAGCAGCAAAAACCCCCGAGGGGGGCTGGCCCCACTATCCCTAGAGGGAGGGTCCCCATCACCCGACACTTTATTTACAGATAAGGCCACAGAGGCTTCGAGGGGGTGTGGCCATCCTCTGGCCGTCCCACCCTCTGTACCTGCCCATTGGCTCCTTCAGGGAGAGGGCGGGTATGGTGCTCCTGCCTTGGGGCAGTGGGACGGGGAATGCGCCAGGCCTGACAGTGCAGGGCAGGCACTGTGGGCTGGAGGAGGGCTGCAGGAGATACGTCAGAGAGACCCGATCCTTGGGCTCCCCGCCCCGCACCTCCAGCCTTTCTTCTCCCCTCTCCCTGCCCCCTCCCCGTTTCTTTTCTGTTTTTGATCTTATTTGGTTGTGCCAGGCCTTAGTTGCCGGCTGCAGGGTCTTTGATCGTCTCTGCAGTGTGTGACCTCTTAGTTGCAGCATGTGGGCTCCAGTTCGCCAATCAGGGATCAAACCTAGGGCCCCTGCATTGGGAGCTCAGAGTCTTATCACTGGACCACTGGGAAGTCCCTCTTCTGATTTCATCAATCTTCCCACTCCTCACCCTGGGTCCACTCAACCCGATTACCTTGTGGGGAAGTAGCCACTCAGAGAAGATGGGCTGCAAAGGTGTGGGGGTCTGGCCAAAGTCACCTGCCTGTCAGGCCACTGGATCCCAGTCCCTGTGGGTTTGTGGCTGCTTGGAGTGAGGGAAGGGAGAGCTGGCTGGCAGAGGAGCCCAGGGGTCACAGATGGGTCAGGACCCTAGAGAGGACAAGGGCCCTGCCATGCGGTGTGGGCATGCTGCCCTTGTGGCCAAGAGCTGTGGTCAGGGCTGTGGCCAGGAGCCTGAGGACACGTGTTCCCTGGGAGAGCTGTCTCCAGAGAGAGGGACTCCCTGCCACTGGGCGAACTCAAGTCCTTTGGGCAGGAGTGCTGAGGTGGAGAGTGGCAGGGGCCCAATCCATCCGCAGTGGTTGGAGAGGGACAAGAGAGGCCCAGGGCCAGGGCCAGGGCCGACCCAGGAGACGCACGGAGCAGAGCGCTAAGGACAGGACCTGAAGACTAGGGCTGGCCTGAGGGTGGGGCCAGCCTGGGAGAGCCAGAGAGCGGCCCAACGGGGAGGAGCGCCCACTGCCAAGGTTGCCCTTCACCCTCCTCCAGGCTCAATCAAGCTGCTAATTAGCATCCTGACCACTCAATTAATTAGGCTGTGCGTGCTTAATTATGACAGAGAGCCTGGCAGGGTGGGGCAGCGTTATCAGCCTGGGCCCCCCAGGAGCCGAGGTTTATTGACCAGAAAAGACACATGAGGAGACCCTGGCAGCAGGGGGTTGCCGGGTGAGTGAGGGGTAGGGGAGGCAGGAGCCCCTCAGCCCTGTGTGTCGGGGGGCAGCCCCATGTCCTTAGCCCAGTTCCCACCCAGGTCCCTGGGTGACCCTTTCCACACCTCTAGTCCCTGATGTCATCTCAGGCAGGGTGGATGTGTGGCCTGGAGTTCCCGGAGTGGAGGCCACACCCATGCCCAGCCCTCTTCTCTTGGGGTCTGAAGCAGGTGTGTGCCCACGCCAGCCAGGTCACCTGGCATGCTCACCCCCAGTCCGTCTGCCAAGCTGTTCAATTTATGATGGACCGCCAACCACAGTGGCAAGGCTCATGGCCCTCCCAGACAAGCCCAGCCCAGAGACTACTGTTCTATGGGCTGCCGCTGCTGCTGCTAAGTCACTTCAGTCGTGTCCAACTCTGTGCAGCCCCATAGATGGCAGCCCACCAGGCTCCCCCATCCCTGGGATTCTCCAGGCAAGAACACTGGAGTGGGTTGCCATTTCTTTCTCCAATGCATGAAAGTGAAAAGTGAAAGTGAAGTTGCTCAGTCGTGTCCGACCCTCAGTGACCCCATGGACTGTAGCCCACCAGGCTCCTCCATCCATAGGATTTTCCAGGCAAGAGTAATGGGGTGCCATTGCCTTCTCCGGTTCTGTGGGCAACAACAGTCAACTTGGCATTAGTTTTCCTTAGAAATGACAAGAGTTTGTGTCTTACCTCCCAACTAGATGGTCACGAATCTCGCAAGGTCCACAGCAGACAGTGATGGTCCCTGATGCCGTGGTGATGGTGGTGATGGTACTGGTGGTGGTGACGGTCACGGTCATGGTGGTGATATTGGTGATGATGGTGGTGATGGTCACAGTAGAGGTGATGGTGAGGTGAGGGGCCCTGCCTTGGGATGCTTCTTACAGGCTTGAATGACATGTGTCTTGAACACAGCCTGGCAAGGCTGAAGGAAGGTGCCCTTGTCTAGGAAAAGCAGCGCAGGGTGTGGGCCCCAAGGACCTGGGCAGATGTTTGGTGGGCTCTGGGCTGCTTCTGGCTCCTGACCTCACCGTCCATGTGGGGAAACCCAGAGTAGACCTCTGCCTGACCTTTAACCTTTGTCCCAGGCACACAGTAAAGCCACACTATTGAGGACCCCAGTGCCCTCTACCCAGCTAGGCCTCGGAGGTCACAGGGACCCAGAGGGACAAGCATGTGGAGAAGAGAGACTGGGGTGGGGTGGGGCCCAGGGCCTCTGAGGTGGGGCTGAGGGGCTGGAGGCAGCTCCCTAATGTGCGAGGTGAGGCTGGAATCCCCAGGGGTCTTCCCAGCACCAACCTGCAGTGACTGAGACTGCCCCACTGTGTGCCTGCGCCCCCAGGCAGTCCCTGCGGGAAGTGATGTCTCAGCAGAGACATGGCAGGAGCAAGGAGTCCAGGCCAGACACAGAGGGAGCCTGAAGCTTCCTGGGGAGGGAGAGAGGCACACGGTCCCGTGCTGGCTCTGGTGGGGGTGCCCTGGGCCCCTGCGCTGGCCTGGGATGGACTCCCATCAGCTCTGGGAAGCTGAGGGCCTAGACTTCCCCAGAAGGCGAGGCCAAAGAGGACCCCTGTCCCAGGGGCCACGGACTGGAGGTTGGTCCCGGGGAGAGGGTGGAGCTGACCCAGCTGAGAGGGCCAAGGACTGGTACCCCCCACCCCTGCAGCCCTGGTGGGCTCTGGGAGTCAGATACAATTACTCACTCCGTGCATCATAATTACCGCAAATAGCCCATTAAAGAGAAATTACCATCAATATGATATTAGCAGACAGCGGGGAAATGAAGAAAGAAAAGTGCTTATTCTCCCATTGTCCCCTTAATGGGGACATGGGCTGGAGAGGCAGTGCCACCTCGCTTGCTGACCTGACCCCCTCCTCACCGCCTGCATCCCTGAAGAACCTGCAGGCCCAGGGGCCACGGCATGGACTGGTGCAGCCCACCACCCTGCCCCTCGCGAACCCAGCTCCAGGGGCCCCGGCCGGCTCAGGCTGGCCTCCACTGGCCACCCCGCCATCTGGCTGGGGCCTCCCGCCCCAGGCTCTCGGGAAAAGCCCGGCGATAGGAGGGGTCTGAGCTCTGCCCATCCTGGCTCAGCGTGGGAACACCCCTCAAGTCCTGGGAGCCCAGACTTCTGTTAGACATGGCGGCGGGGGCAAGGGTGTCACTTCCTGGAGTCTCCAAAATAACGGCCAGTGTGACAGAGAAGCAGAGAGAGAGATGGTCGGTGGGACCAAGAGCCGGAGAAAGGATGCCCCGTGGAGGGCACAGAAGGACCCTGTGGGCAGGCGGGAGGGTCTGCTGGTAGAGCCTGTCCCAGCCACAGGGCGGTGGAGGTCTGCCTTGGGGGAAGCTGGCCGAGCGCGGGATCTAGGGGTGGGCGGGGTATGTGGCGAGAGCAGCTCTCTGTCCCCAGAGCACTCGGGGACCTGTCTTGGTGACTGATGGCCAGGAGGCTACCTGTACCCAGAAGGTACTTTCAGGGCGAAGGACCCCGAAGGAGGACAGAGCAGAGAGCCGGGGGGTTGCCTGACCCTGCCCTGTGTCCCCCGCCCCACCTGTGTGCCAGGCCCCCATCTGGACTGTTTCTGGTGGTAGCAGGTGGAGCCCAAACTTCAGCCTTGAGGAGAGAGCACCACAGGTGGGGGTCTCAGGGAGCCCTCCCTGCTCAGCTGAGGGTGCGGATGGAGACAAGGGACTCAGTACTTCTTAAGCAACCCAGGCGAGCTGGAGTGGAGCGGGAGCCAGAGACCGGCGAGAGGGGCAACCGTGCATGGGAAAGGTGGGCGCTCTAGGAAGGGGCGAGCCAGTGGAGGCGAGCCCTCACAGGGTCAGTCCGCCTCTCCACCCCCTTTTCCTGTTTTCCCCTCTCAACAACTATTTTTTAAGCGCATAGTCTGTGCCAGGCACTGTCGTAAGCTCTAGGAAACCAACAGTGAAGTCACACAGAAGCTGCCCTCCTGGAGCTGACATTGTGTGGTCAGGGGAGACGAGTGAGTGAAGAAGTAAGGTGTATGAGAAGTGATAATAGCCGAGAGAGAAGCAAGGCTGGCTGAGGGGAGCAATGGGGTCTCCAGTGGTGAAACAGGCTTCTCGAATCTGCAAGTGCAAGATTGAGGAGGTTTCCGAAAAGAGGGGAGAAGGGGACAGAGGTGAGCAGGTTCTGATAGCATAATAGTTTTGGAGTTGCCCCACAGCTTTTTGCAGCATCCACTTACCTGCCCACCCACCCACTTACCCACCCACCCATCTATCCATCATCCACCCACCCATCCAAATACCCCCATCCATCTATCAAACATGCATACCTCCTTCTATCCAGCTACCATCCTCCTGTCTTCCCACCTGTCCTAGCCCTCCATCTTCCTAGTCATCCATCCAGTTTTCTGTCTGTCCATCCATCCATCCAGCTAGCCAGCCAGCTCATATGTATCAAATGTCTTTTCACTCCACATGGCCAGTCCTGCCCAGGTTGCAGCTGCTACTCCATTAGTGGTCTGGACTGTGGGAGTAGGAGTCTTGGGGTCTGGATCTGGTCCCTGGATTGGGGGCCAGTTGCCTGGGGCTGTAAGTCATGCTTTCCTGGATGGTAATCTCGACGTGACCCTAAATGCCCTGTCCACGCCTCAGAATTTCTGGATTCAGCTTAATTCAGCTTCCCAAACACAGTAGTGTTTGCTGAGTGATGGGAACGGGACTAGCCCCCAGGAATAACCCCTGGTGCACAGGTCTGAGCAAAGGCAGTGCAGGCGCAGCCCAGACTGGAGGTGGAGGAGCTCTGAGGCGTGGGGGGCTGGGCAGCTGTGTGCCCCTCCTGCACTTCTTCCTTCCCTGCCCGCCTCCCACTGGGGCCAGGAGCCTGGCATGAGGCTCCTCCAGATGGTGGCTTCCACAACTGTGGTCATGGTTTGCAACCCCTTTTGCAAACCCTGCCCCAGTGCACCTGGAGAGACATGTCCTGCTCCCCTCTGTACAGAGCCTCCTCTTCCAGGAAGCCTTCCCAGACTGACAGAGGGCTTGCCTTTTCTCCTTTATCCCTCACAAGAACCCTGGTGGACACAGGTGTGGACAAGGGGAGCTCAGTGTCCTTTTCACCAACGAGGTGATTGAGCCCACAGAAGTCACTCCTCCTACTTCCAGCTGGTGAGGAGCAGACTGGGAACAGAATCAGGTCTGACGCTGGCCTTGGTGTGGGTGAGGTGGTGATTGGGGCTGGGGAGACTGGGGAGCCAGGGGAGGTGTCTCCCCAACCCGACCCGGCCCCTAAGCCTGGCTTGTGCCCACCCAGACTCCCATGAACCAGTGCCCAGGCACGGGCAGCCCCACTCTGCTCCAGGGAAGGGGCCTTGCCTGGCTCCAGGTGGAACCCTCCACACCACCCTGTGCTTCCTGGACTCGTGAGGGGTCAGGGTCTGCCAGCACCCACAAAGTGCTTGAGGGGCTGCCCTTAGGGGGCACCCAGACCAGACTCGGACCCTAGCTCTCCTGGGGGGCTGGTGGGATGGAGGGACTGGCTCTGACCACTGTGGGGGTGGAGGCTCTGGGGCCAGAGTTACTCTCACCGCAGCCCCTCCTCCACTACAGCCCCATGGGGTGGGCCCCACCTCTGGCTCAGGCCTGGCTGGGCACCCCTGCCCCTGGTGGCTCTTCGCCTCTCCCCTCCCCACCCCTCCCCACCCCTTCCCCATCCCCCATCCCCCCATCCTCCTCACCCCTCCCCTACCCTCCCCTACCCGCACACCCTCCACACACCTCCCCACACCCTCCCCGCCCCTTCCTCGCCCCTTCTCCCCGCCGCTGCCCCGCCCATTTTACTGTCCGATGTGCTCACCTCACTCTGACTTACTCTATCGTTTACTTAACTCGCTGACGGGCTTCTTCCTAATCGAGCAGAGCCCGCCCCCACCCGCCAGCGCAGCCCCTCCAGCGCACCAGCGCGGCCCCCGCCGTTCCGAACTGCGCTCACACCCGACCGCCCCGGAGTAACAGATCCCGGCGCGGTGCTACCACGCGTGTCCCGCGGCGACCCAGCCCGAACGTCTCACACACTGAGGCACACATCTGGAAGTGCCACCTCGACACCCTCTGCCACTTACACCCGCAGTCACGTGTCCCAGCCCGGGAAGGAACGTGGCCCTCCTCACCTCCGCCATCAGGGCTGAAGGAAAGCCTCCTCCGGCCCAGGGGTGAAGGTCAGGGACCATCCCCCACCACCCATCAGGGCCCCTCTTGCTCCTTCCCCAGCTCTACACTCTGGGGGTGCCCTGGAATGGGGAGGGGTCAGCTGTGTTTCGGCCCCAGCCATGGGCAGTGGAACTGGGCTGATCTGCTGGCCACATGGTGGGGCCTTCACTGCTCATAGCTGGGCGAAAAGCCCTCAAGTCTACCAAGCCTGTGTCTGGGGTGGATGAGCAGGGGACCATAGGGGTCAGCAAAGGGGATACTAGGAAAGGGTCGGAGGCAGCTGAGGCGACAAGAAGGAAGAGCCTCCTGGGAGAGGAATCAGAGAGCCCTAAGCCTCAGGAGCTGGGGGTGAGGGCACTGGAGAGTCACAGGCAGCTCCTACCTGGAGCTGAAGAGAGACCAGAAGCAGGAGGGAGAAGCTGGGGCCAGGCTCTGGGTGGACCCTAACCTCGGTGGTTGTTTAAAACCCCTTCTGTCTCAGGGGAGCAGGGGGCATCCTGCTCCTGCTGTATCCTCAGCGCTCCCTGGGGCACCTGTGCCCTGCAGAGAGGGAGCTGTGAGGGGTCCCCGTTGCTCCCCCAGGTCTGTCACTGAGGAAGAAGGGACAGCGGGACCATCTTTAGAAGAGCAACTGGGCTCCTGGACATCATCAGCTGGCCTCTGGGGCCCCACTTGAGCCCCTCTGAGCCTCCTCAAGGACAGTCCCTCCTCCCCCACGCCCAGCCCCCACACCCAGCCCCTCATCTGCAGAACGGGCCATTGCCACCCCAGGACCATTCCCAGGAGGCCATCAGGAGATCTGGAGTCTGGTGCATGCTGGACACTCCACGACATTCCTGGGCCCTCTCTGAGGACAGGGCGGGACAGAGGGCCATCAGAGGAGGGCCATGGGAGAGAAGGGAGGCCAGTCCCCTGGGGGGCTGGGACCAGACTAGAGCGATGCAAGTGTCCAGGTGGAGCCCCAAGGGGCGGGGTGAGAGGAAAGGAGATGGGGTGGGATGGGATGGGGCTGGGTGGTCTGGGAAGGCGGGGGCCTTTGAGCCTGGCATGGCTGATCCCAGCTGGCCTCAGCCCCCTCCCTGGGGTGTCAGCCAGCAAGGACTCCAGAGTCAGGGAAGCCAGCGTGGAGGCCGTGGTGAGGCTTACGGTAGTGCAGGGCCAAGAGAGAAAGGCGGAGGGCTGCTGCTGTGGGCAGCTGGAGCAGCCCTCCCCCTTGGCTCCTGCCAGCACTGGGCTGACGTCCCACACCCACCGCCTGCTTCTTTTAGCACCACCCCCTGACTTTTGGGGGGTCTCCGTGCAGGCCTCTCTACCCCCCACACTTGCCTCCTCCTGCAACCAACTCGGGCCCCAAAGAAAGTCTGGTCTCTGCCCCCTGCTGTGTGACTTCAGTCTGAGCTTCCTAGAAGTGCAAGTCAGGACCTGCATTTTAGCATGGGTCTAGCCGAGTCGTGAGAATGTTCCGACCCGGTTCTCCTCTCTCGGCGAGGACGCAGGGTCCACCTGGAAGCTTTCTGAAGGAGGGGGCCGGGGATGAAGAGGAGCCGGGGAGGCTCCGCCCCCGCCCGGTGCCCCTGGCTGGCCCCGCGCCGGCGGTCGCCGCCCCATCCTGTCCCCCGCCCCCGCCCCCAGCCTCCTTTCCTGCTGGGTCGCGGGTAATCGGCTGTGACAGCTCGAGCCCTCCGCAGCTGAGCGGTGTCACCGCACATTAGCAGGCGCTGAGCCCGCCAACCGCAAATTACTCGTCGCTGCGGCGCCTGAGGCGACAGCCTCGCGAACAGCCCGGGGCACGTGTGCGGTGGGCTCGGTCCGAGTGAGGGTGTGGGGGGCGCGCCCCGCGGCCCACCGTTCCCGGCCGTCCCCGCAGCCCACCCCTCCCAGTACGGCACCCCAGCCTCTCTGCCGCCCCCAGCCTTGCCGGCGCCCACCGCAGCCTGGCCCCCACCGCCGGTCCTCGCCCGCCTCCGCTGATCTGCTCCTTCGGAACTTGGCCCGCAGGGATGGGAACGCCTCCGCCCCCGGGCCGGCGTTCCTCTGCCGGCGACCAGGAGCCAGCGCCGGCGGCCTCCGCGCTCCTCCGCCCCGCACTTGCCCAGTTCAGGCCCTGGCGCCCCGGCCCTCCTCGGCTGGCCTCCAGCGAAGTGTCCTCTGGGCCCTCTGGTGGTGGGGGCTCCGGCTCTAAACTCTGCCGCCTGGGGACGCTGCAGCCCGGGCCCGGCCCTCCACCCCCCAACTCGAGGGGCCACCACCCTCTGCTCCCTACGCAGCACCCCTCCCGGAGGGCCTCTCAGACAGCCCGACCCTCAGAGAGCTCCTCTCGCCTGCACACCTCACCCCATCTCTCCCGGCTGCATTCTCCTCCCCCAGATCCCTCTGCCAGGAAAGTTCTGTCCCAGGTCTTGGGGCCCCAGATGTCAGCGGTGAGTCTCTGCTGGCTCCCCCCCGCCCGGTGTCAGCCCCTGCAGCTGGTCTGCCCCCCTGGCTGGAGGGCGGCCTCCCAGCAGAATAGGATAAGGCGGTGGGCTCCCTGCTCCCAAGTCTGACCTCACCTCCAAGAGTAGGCCTGGCAGGCAGTAGTGCCTAGTGGATAGTTCTGAGTGAATGAGCCCCCTCCCTTGGAGAAAAGGAGGCCTTCTTTTCCAGGCTGGCCCTTCTCCACCGGGGCCAGTGTCCCCTGGTGGCAAGGAGGGCTGGGCTTGTATCTGGGCGGGCGGGCGGGCGGGCAGGGCCGAAGCCAAGTTCCCAGCACCCTAACAGGGCCTCCCCAGTGAGTGGGTGGGGGTGACTCTGGCCTGGGGAACTGCTGACCCAGGGAAGGCCCAGGGAGGTGAGTGGGCTGGTCTTGTGCTCAGAGCCACAGGCAGGGCGAGGTGCTCAGCAGGGGGACAGCTTTGGACTCCCGCAGGACTGACTGGTGTCCCTTTCCTGTCCTTCAACTGTCCCCTCCAAGTGCTAGGGACGACGCAGCCTGTCATCACTGTGGCCAGCTCAAACCTCCTGCTTGTCTGCTCCCTGGAGCAGCTAGAGGTAAGGAGACCCAGGCCCGTGTGGCTGAGTGTACGCCCATCCTGGGGAGGGGGAGGCCAGGGAGGAGGACACCTTGGCCTTGGCTGACCCCACCCCGAGCAGCTATAAATAGGAGGTCCGGGAGGGGCCTGCAGACAGTCCCCTCCAGAGGGCAGGGCTGCTGTGGAAATGGAGAGGGGTGGGGGGGCTACAAATGGAAGTGGGGTGCCCTCAGTATACAGCCCCCTCTGTAGGGCCAGCAGCTGGGGAAGGGGGCCAGAGCCTCTCTCGGTCTCTTGGAATCCCAGCTCAGGGATTTTGCTGGAGCCCTTAACCAGCTGCAGAGGGCAGGCAGCTGTGGCATGTATGAATGTGTGTTTGGGGTGTAGGGACCCCTGCACCAGTGGAGGGGGAGGCCCAGCCGGGTGCTCTGCATGTGGGGTGGGGCCTGAAATGCTGCAGCCCCCAGAGGCCGGGGCAGGCCCTGCGAGGTGGGCAGGCTGGGGTGAGGTGCGGGTGACCGGTTCTCAGCTCAGGCAGCCTCCCTGGGCTGGGAGCTGGGGCTGTCGGGGTAGGTAGCCCTGGGGATCCCAGCAGGCAGGGAGGGACTCCCTGCAGTGGGGCAGCCTAGGGGAGTGTGTGCAGGCCACAGGTGTGCAGCTGTCTACATGTGGATCGTATGTGTCGCGTGTGTAATGAGTCGACACGTGTTGTGTCCAGCATGTTTGTGTGAGTGTGCCTCCCCGTCCTCTCCAGGGTCGCACTCTTGGCCCCCAGGCCTCAGGAGGGCGACTCTGGCCCCTGGGAACACTGCCTGTACGCCGCCCTCCAGGCTGCCCCAGATGTGCTCTAACGTCCCAGGCACCCCCGAATTGCCGCCCCTCCTTTCCTCCAGGCGCTAAGCCATCTCTCCCCGCTCTGGGCAGGGCTGTCATCTTGGTCTGGCCTCTGGTCTTCAAGTGGACGAGGCAGAGCTGGGACTCACACTGAATGAAGTCACAAAGGAGTGAAAAATGAATCCCCCCAGAGGTGGGGGCAGGGTGGGGGTCAGGGGTGGGCCCAAGGCTGAGAGGTGCAGCTTCTGTCTGCAGGGTGGTTCAGGGAGCTTCCTCCCAGAGCACAGAGGGTGGTGGTGTGAGCTGGCATCCCTGCCCCGCCTGAGGCGCTGGGTTAGGCTGAGCTGGGAGGTGAGGGGTCACTACGGCCCCTGAACATCCGATGGGCATGACAGCCCAGGGACCTGGGCATGCAACCTGGATGGGCAGCGCCCTCCACCCCAGGCCGGGGCCCTCGCTGCCCCGCCAGGTCCCTCAGCCTGGTCCAGGTGGCTCCAGGGTCTCGGTGCAGTCACTGCCCCTCACACCTATAGGACGCGAGTCTCATCACAGGCACACACGTGAGCACAGACACCCCGAGCACTGAGCGTGCCCGAGGTCCCCAGGTGTGGTGAGGTGGCGGCCCTCCACCAGGCACTTCCCTCCTGGGCCCCCACGGGCTGCAGCGGCCGAGGAGGGCAGAGGTTCAGCC
Source organism: Capricornis sumatraensis (assembly GCF_032405125.1). Classification (NCBI taxonomy): domain Eukaryota; kingdom Metazoa; phylum Chordata; class Mammalia; order Artiodactyla; family Bovidae; genus Capricornis; species Capricornis sumatraensis. The sequence goes on along the minus strand of NC_091079.1, from coordinate 20,614,037 downwards.
CCCAGCACTTATGGGGGTGGCGTCCCGCTAGAAGGGGGCGCCCTGTGGGGGCACGTGGGAGCCTCCGCTCTACTCTTCACAGGCTGCCTGCTTTCCTGCAGGAGGTCTGCATTCCCTCAAAAGCTTTCGGGAAAAGATTTGTCTCTAAACTCACACATAAGCGCTCCTCCTGTCTCCTCGAATAATTTCCACATCTTGTATGTTCATTTGTCTTCTCCATTTTATCTTAGAGGGAAAACTGAAGGAAAGAAGTGGGTGGGGAGGAAGGAAAGAGGGAAGGAGGGAGGAAAAGGAAACAGAAGAGGAAAGTGAGACCAGCCCGGCCCGCAGCCCTGCTTGGAAGCCGGCAGCCGAGCCTGAGCTGCGCTCGCTTTGCGGTGGGGGTGGCCCCTTCCCCAGGCCTCCCCAGCCCCTGCGCTGGATCCAGGCCCCGAGAACTGGGCTCTGGGAGGCCTGGGGTGCTGGAGGGAGCCTGGCCCCCTCCCCGTAAAGAATACTGTCAGGCCCTGCTTTCTCTGCCAGGAGGACTCCCCAGTGGTTCCTTAGGCGACAGCGGTGAAAACTAAGGTGCCTTCACCCACACCAGCCAGCGGCTGGCCCTCCCAAGCACGCAGACTCTGGGCCCCTCCTTGGCCAGGCCAGCAGGGACCCTCCCGGCAGCCCCTGGCCATGCTGCAGCCTCCCCAGCTGCCCTTAATTCGCCCCCATCCCGCATTTCTTCTCTCTGCAGCAGCAGTTTTGCCCACCGAGAGAAGCCTGTTCCCTCCCCGCCGGTTAGGGTGCTCAGCCTGTGTTTGGGGATTTTGCTCCATTCCTCCCAGAGACCCAGCCTCCTGGTTTTGAGTTTCATTCTAAAGCGAAGAGGGAGGGGGCGGCCCTCGGTTTTGTTCTGTCTCTTGGATTGAGACTCAGACCAACTCAGGTGATGTCCTCGGGAACCGCAGCTCTCCCAGCCCAGAGGAGGAGCTGGTACCCCCAGACAGAATAGCGGGGTGCTCTGCTGAGGCCGGCGGGCTCCAAACGTGCAAACCACAGGGTTCACCGGACCCTGCCCCCATCCCAATGTGAACCGAGGTACTGGCCAAGCATCCTGCACTGACCCCAGGCCCCTGCGCTGACTCCAGCCCCACAGGGCGAAGTTTCCAGGGTGCTGCCCTGCCCATTGCTCCCGCAGTCCAGGCCCTGGTCCTGCAGGTGGGAGACCGCAGGCTCAGAAGAGCTGAGGACAGCGCCTGCCCTGCCCAGGACACATCATGTTACCAAGGGTAGCCTTGAGCCTGGGGCTGCACTGGGCTGTCATGGGGGTCGGGGCCTCACTGTGTGGCCTCCTTCCTGCAGGGCAGCTCGGGGGCAGGTTCCCACCGGTCGGGCTCTGGCAGCAGCCTTTTTAAACAACTCCGGCCACTCCCCGCTTCAGCAGGGGTGGGTCACCTGGAGCTAAGGCAGGGCTTAGTTCGGGAAACTCCTTTTCTATCCAGGAAAAAATACGGCAGAAACGAAAACCGCAGAAAAACCAGCCAGGCTCCAGTGACTTTTGGATCTAAATGAATTTATTCTTTTTTTTTTTTTCCCCTCAGTTTCGTAGCAAATGAAAAAAGAACCCAACAAAACCCCACAGCACAACAAAACTTGCAAGGAGTTGGTATCTCCCGGGCCCCCCACGAGCAGGCGCGGAAGGAGCCCAGGCCGGGGTGCAGTCCGGGGCTGGGGGCTTTCAGGGGCCGGAGCTGGGCTTTCAGGGGCCGGAGCGTGGGCTCCCCTCCCTCTCTTCCAGCCACTCCAAAAGTGATCAGGTTGTTTAAAAAAGAATCCACAAACAAAACGAAACACATTTTAAATTAAAATAAAATTATACACTTTCTCCACCGGACTCCATGCCAGGAGATTCAGGCGAAACCTCCTCTCAAAAAATTTTTTTTCTGCTAGAAATACTGTGCGTTACTTTTTTTTTTCACTTCTCTTGAGGGTTAAAATAAGATATATTTCCCCAGGAGCCATAAATACGATCCGGTGCATAGAGAAACAGCAGCTCGGGAGTCCCGACCAGCTCCCACCCCCCTCCCCCCCGTGGAGTACAGTAGGGCAGCAAGACTGAACACAGCATAGATAAGGCTCCTCCGCGTCAATCTCCAGGGGACGCCAGTGGCAGGGTGGGGGGCAGGCGGGAAAGCGGGCAGGCAGGGGCCAGGACCCTCCGAGCGAGCGACACATGCTGGGACACGCGGACATCCGAGGGCAACCCCGGCGGGAAGAAGGGAGCTTTCTCCGGGGTTTCCTTTTCTGATCACCGAGCAAAATAAATATAAATACTTCGAAAATAAGACCGCTTCAAAAAGGAGTACAAAAGGCCTGGGTAGGGAGGCCGAAAGAAAGGAGACCAAGAGTGCAGGGCGGCGCGGGCTGCCCGCGGCGGTCCGGGTGAAGTCGGGCGCACAATCGCGTTCCACGTATGTACAAGCGGACGCCAGGAAGGACTTCGACCCGGTCCAGCTTCCTGGGAGTCGCCGTGCTCCGAGCAGAGGAGTTGGAGCAGCGTCGGGATGGCGACCCGGGAAGGTGCGCAGGCCGGGAGCGAGGAGGCCGCGCCGAGGGACGGGCCTCTGTCCGGCGCCTGCAGAGAAGGCGTGCGGGGCCGGCCCGGCCGGAGGCGGTGGTAGTCACGCGGGGGCCGGCGCGCTGGGGAGGCTCGGCGCGGCCGTGCGTCCTCGCCCTGAGCTGCGGAGTCCAAGTCCAGGCCCCCGGCCGCACGCGCGAGCCTCTACTCGGCGGTGGCGCGGGCTCCGGGCCCCGCGCTCACAGGAAGAAGTCGGGCGCGCTCTTGGCCCCGCCCGGCCCGGCCTGCGGCGGCGAGGACTCCCGCGGGAAGCCGGCCCCCCCCGCGCCCCCGGGGCCGCCCCGGCCGGCCAGCTTCTCGTATTTCTCCTTGTACAGGTCCCGCTCCTTGGCCAGGCGCCCCACCTCCAGCTTCAGCTGCTCCACCTGGCTCTGGAGCTGGCACTTCTCGCTCTCCAGAATGTGCCGCTGCTGCACCCGCTTGAAGCGGCACGACTGCGCGTAGCCGCGGTTCTTAAGCGTGCGCCGCTTCTGCTTCAGCCGGATGACCTCCTCCTTGCTGAAGCCGCGGAGCTGCCTGTTCAGCTCGCGCACGGACATGGACACCAGCTGGTCGTCGGAGAAGCGCTCCTCCAAGCGCACGTGGTGGGTCGTGCCGCCGCCGCCGTGGCCGGCGCCGCCGTGGTGGTGGTGGTGATGGTGGTGGGCGGCGTGGTGGTGGTGGTGGGCGGCGTGGTGGGTGCCGTGGTGGTGGCCGGCGCCCATGTCGTCCGCGCCGCCGCCGCCCGCGAAGCCCTGACCCCGGAAGGCCTCGTAGGCCGCAGCGGCCGCTGGGTGGTGCGCGCCGTGGTGCCCAGCGTGGTGGCCGCTTCCGATGAGCGCCTCCACCGCGTCCTCGGGCGTCAGGTTGAGCGCCTCGGGGTTAAGGTGGTGCTGATAGCCACTCATCCAGTACAGATCCTCCAGCGCCGGCTTCCCCGAGGCGCCCCCGACAGCGCCGGGGCCCCCACTCGCCTGCCCCGGGGTGGCCCCGGCCTGCGCCGCGCCTCCGCCGCCCCCCGCGCCGCCGCTGGTGCCGGGGCTGGGCGCGCAGAAGCTGGGCGAAGAGGGCACGGAGGAACACGGTGTGCTGAGCGGCGTCGAGGACAGCGAGCCGGGTGGCAGTCGGTGGCAAAAGCGCTCGGCCTCGGGCGGCTCCTTCTTCACCTCGAACTTCATCAGGTCGAAATCGTTCACGTACTCGATGGCCAGCGGGCTGCTGGGCAGCTCGGCGCCCATCGCCAGCTCCGCGGCCATCGCCTGGGGGGCCCCGCCGCCTCGCCTGGCTGAGCCCAGACGGGAGGCGGGGCCGGGGAGGCGGCGAGCCGCGGGCCTGCCCCCCCGCCTTCGCTTCCCACGGGCGGTGGGTCCGGGCAGCGAGAGGCGCGGGCTCCGAGCCGAAGCGCGAAGGGAAAAGTTTCACTCGGCCAACTCTGGGGTGGCCAATGGGGACGCCGCCGGTAGGGCCTCTCGCGCAACCCTGGGTCGCTCCCCGGCGGATGCAGGCCTGCCGCGGTCCCCTGGGCCCCCCCGCCAGCGGCCCGGCAATGGCCGGGCGGGCGGCGGTGCAGCCACCGCCTCGGGCTGCTCGGGTTCCCCGCGCTCCGCCCGCACACGGCCGGCCCCGCCTCTACCGCCAAGCTCCGCGCCGCGCGCTCCCCTTTATAGGGCCGGGCACCTGGGCCCGCCTCTCTGGGAGGAGTACGCGCCTCCGGGCCAATAAGAGCCCCAGACCCGTCGCTCCAATTTGCATATCCCTATGGCAACCCGGAGCCCAGCTGTCAATCTCCTGCAGGGAACAGCTGTGGGAAGGGGTGGTGACCCGCTGCCCGCGAGAGGAGGGGCAGGGCCCTCTGGTGGCCGCCTCGGGGGGCTGCACGGGCATGGCCTGGGGCGCCGGGGGCGCGCGGGGGGCGCGGGGCCAGGCCTGCGACTTCCGAGGCCTCGCGTCCTCCACCGAGTGGCCAGAGCCTCAGGGAGCGGGGTGGGGGGGGGGTGCTCCTTGGTGACCTCGTCCCCCCCGCCACCGGCTGGCCGTGACCCCGCAGCTCCTTCCCAAGATTTTTTTCCGTCGGTCCATCGGGGAGCCCGCTTTCAGCCTGCTATCGTAGTGGCGCCGGGACATTCCGGCCTCTCGACACGGGTGACGCTGCGCGGCCTGGCCGGGCGCTGCGCGGGAGCGCTGGTTATTTTTAGCTTGGCGGTTCAGGCGGGTTCAGGAATTTAGTCAACAAAGTTGCTGGCACCTCGGTGCGGCGGGATTCACCGCCGGGCGCCCGGTGCCCCCGCTCTGCGGTGCAGGTGGAGAGGGAGTCTCGCACGGAGCAGCGAAGGTGGGGCCAGGAACCCGAGCGTGGGGGCCAGAGCCTGAGCGGCTGGTGGGACTTGGGGCTCAGGGGCTGGACCGACCCGGCACGGGCGGGGCGCGGGGGCTGTCCCAGGGCCGGAGGGCTGCCAGGCCGACACCACGTTAGGAATCGGCCCCCAGCTGCCCATCCGCCCAGATCTGGCCTCCTGGCGGAGAATGGGGCTCAGAGCTAGGTGGGGGCGGGGATGGAGGGCGAGCGGAGGTGGGAAGCCTCCAGCGTGAGAAGCCTTGAGAGCTGGACTCGGGGAGCAGAGGTGGCCGGTTACCCAGGGCTTGGTGACTGGGTAGTGATCTGTGGAGCCACGGTTGTGCCCAGAGCAGGGGCCCTCTAGGGTCAACTGAGATGGGGCCATGACCCAGAGAGCCCTCCCCCCATTCTCTATGCTATTATATGACTTCTACAGTTTAACTTATTCTTAAATGCAACCATCCATCTATGCACAGAAGGAAAAGTCTGGAGGCACTATGGGCAGGACGTCACCAGGGGCAGCCTAGCCATGTGCTGGGGGCATTTATCTATCAGGGCTTCTACCCAGTTCCTCACAAGTGTCTAGTGTTTTATAAGAAGGAAACTGTCACAATGGCAAGTGAAACTTTTTAATGTACCATGAGGGTGACCCAGCTCCTCTCTCCTCTCCCCTCCCACAGGGATGTCCCTGGGTGCTCAGGGACATGTGTTGCCAGGTTTGGGCTCCCTTTAAAGCCCTCTTGAAAGAGATGGGAATACCAGACCACCTGATCTGCCTCTTCAGAAACCTGTATGCAGGTCAGGAAGCAACAGTTAGAACTGGACATGGAACAACAGACTGGTTCCAAATAGGAAAAGGAGTACATCAAGGCTGTATATTGTCACCCTGCTTATTTATTTGCAGAGTACATCATGAGAAACACTGGGCTGGATGAAGCACAAGCTGGAATCAAGATTGCTGGGAGAGTTATCAATAACCTCAGATACGCAGATGACACCACCCTTATGGCAGAAAGTGAAGAACTAAAGAGCCTCTTGATGAAAGTGAAAGAGAGTGAAAAAGTTGACTTAAAGCTCAACTTTCAGAAAGCTAAGATCATGGCATCCGGTCCCAACACATCATGGCAAATAGATGGGGAAACAGTGGCTGACTTTATTTTTCTGGGCTCAAAAATCACTGTGGATGATGATGGTGATTGCAGCCATGAAATTAAAAGACGCTTGCTCCTTGGAAGGAAAGTTATGACCAACCTAGAGAACATATTAAAAAGCAGAGACATTACTTTGTCAACAAAGGTCTGTCTAGTCAAAGCTATGGTTTTTCCAGTGGTTGTGTATGGATGTGAGAGTTGGATTATAAAGAAAGCTGAGCGCCGAAGAATTGATGCTTTTGAACTGTGGTGTTGGAGAAGACTTTTGAGAATCCCTTGGATTGCAAGGAGATCCAACCAGTCCATCCTAAAGGAGATCAGTCCTGGGTGTTCACTGGAAGGACTGATGTTGAAGCTGAAACTTTCGCCACCTGATGCGATGAAATGACTCATTTGAAAAGCCTTTGATGCTGGGAAAGATTGAGGGCAGGAGGAGAAGAGGACGACAGAGGATGAGATAGTTGGATGGCATCACCAACTCAATGGACATGGGTTTGGGTGGACTCTGGGAATTGGTGATGGACAGGGAGGCCTGGCGTGCTGTGGCTCATGGGGTTGCAGAGTTGGACACAACTGAGCAACTGAACTGAACTGAACATAAAGCACTTGGTGTTCAGAGGGAAGCCACAGCTCAGAGCGGAGACACTGCATGGCAAGCTGGTGGTCCATCTGCCCGTCTGAGATGAAGCGAGCCCTTGCATTGGCCACCTGGCCTCTGTTCCTCATGGTGTGGCTTCAGCCAGGCCGTTGGACCAGGCAAGAGTGTGGTCCCAAGCTCGGGAAGGTGGCGGGTGGAGCCAGGCTGGTGCAGGTGGGGGTCTTCCTCACAGCTCCTGGCCCCAGGCCAAGGGCCACCGACCGCAGCCATTCCCGAGCTCTGTGGCACCCCCAGTCCCACCCAGTCGCCATGCCTTGTCCTGAGAGGTTAAGTAAGGCTGCTAAAGCCAGTGAGGCCTTGCAGAACAGCCCCTCCCCACCCCAAATCTCCTCGAGGCCCACGCTCAGCCACAGTAAGTCAGGGACAGCTGTCCCACATCTGGCCCCAAAATGTGGTGCTCAAGGGTGCTGGGCCACAGCCAGCCAGCCCCTTGCCCAGTCACACTCACAGGCCTTTCCTTGTCTGTCCCCAGGGGAGAGGGACCCAGTGCAGGACCGGCTGCAGAAACTGCACTCAGAACTGGGAACAGGCACAGCAGCCTTCAGGCAGCTTGGGACCAAGCAAGGCACCCATGTCCCTGACTGCCTCGGGCCCTCAGTAAGTTCTCCAGTCCTGGGCTTGACCTCGAGTCAGACTGGCTTCCCAGAAGGTGTCTGGGCCTGCAGGCCTGGCCTAAGCTCTCCGGAGCAGGAGCCCTGGAGGGTGGAGGGGCCCTGAGTCTGCTCCCTGGCTTCTCATGGTGGCAGCTGAGCCCTCCTCTGTCCTGAGTCACTGCCAGGGGGCTGGGAAAGGGGCTGAGCACCCCTGTACACAGGCCCCGACCCCCTGGTGCCCCACACTACAGGCGAGACGGGCTCTCCCAGCCCAGGGAAAGTCTGTCCCTTCCTGGCTTGGGTTGCGGGCGTCAGGCTTGCTCCTTTCTCTTCAGAAACCTCCTCTTCGCCACTTGCTGGCCTGGGACCCAGGAAGTTCAAGGAGGGGCTCTCAGCTGGGTCTCAGAGGCAGAGGCCACGAGAGCCCAGAGCCACCTCCTCTCTGCCATGAAAGGCTCGCAGGCCCCCGAGATGGCACTCAGGAGTGCTGCAGGCCCAGCCGTGGTGCTCTCTCACCTCCCTCGACCAGCAGTGGAGCCAGCAGAGGACGCGCCGATTCCACGTGGTGCATCTGCTTTACCGAGCAGTTCTGTGTGCCAGGAGGCCTGTCCAGGGGCAGTTTCCAGCACCTTCCACCAGGGAGGTAGCCCAGGGGTCCCTAGTAGGAAACAGGCGCTCGTGCGCTCTGCAGTGGACGGGTCATCCTGGGTGCAGCTGGACCGTGGCGGCTGGGAGGACTTGAAGGCTGAGGGACTGGTAGTCGACAGACTATGGGGCCGTAACTGGACCAGCATCCGCACACAGCAGCTAACTGGTTGGGCTTCCTCACAGCGTGGCGGCTGGCTCTCAGAGTGAGCGTCCAAGGGAGCCAGACAAATATGCCTGGCATTTTTGTGAGGGGTGGCAGTGCTCATATCCAAGGGGCACAGACACCATCCCCCATGGAGTCTATAGGAAAAACTACAGTCACAGCATCTCTGGAAAATACAATCTACCAGAGAGTGGGAGAGAGAGCAGGAAATAAACCATAAAATAGAAAGTGAACTACATAGCACGTCTGTGGAGGAAGTCAGCACAAGTCCAGCACCGTCGTCCGGAGTCCTGTTGGGGCTACAGTCTCAAGGTCGTTGTTGGGGGGGCGCTGTTGTCTGGAGGCTCCTCTGGGGAAGATACTCCCAAGCTCTCTCAGGTTTTCCGGACGATTTCTTGGCATCTGAGGAGCCAAGACCTCGGGCTCAGGGGGTTGGAGGCTGCCCAGGCTTCCCATACCTGATGACTGCCCTAGAGAATCCAGGCAGATGGAGGGGGCCCTACAGAATGGGAGACGGGAAAGGCCGAGGGGCCTGGCCTGATGCGGGGGGGGGGGGGCATCGGAGCCTGGGGGGGCGGCCCCTCTGGGGACCCTGGGACCACCTTCGGGCAGTAGCATGGTGCCAAGGTCCCAGCTCAGTGCCCTAGGCTCTCGGCAAGTCCAGCCGCAGGGTGCATGCGCCATCACTCAGCACTGCGCTGCAGGGTCTGCCCAGGCCCAACAGTCACCCAGCCGCCCAGCCTCACGGGAGTCACAAGGCGAGGCCGCAGGAGTCCCTGTCGGGAGCGGAGGCCCCTGCTCTCCAGGCGGGGCTCAGAGGTGCTACGCAGGCTTGGGCGGGCCCGGCCCAGCTCTAGACCCAGCAGCCCCACTGTCCCGCCAGGGGCTCCTTCCTGGGCTCAGACAGTGAGGGGCGGGTGCCCTCCCCACTGCCCCCAGGTCAGTCAGGCTGCAGAGGAGCCGGGAGAGGCAGGCCCCTCCCAAGTGGCCCCTCCCCAAGACCCCACACTTTCGGGCCCCCACGTCAGATGCCTCCCCCGAGCCCAGCAGCCCAGATCCCGAGGCCCTGCTGGCCACATGACCTCGGGGCTCACCTGAGGGCCCGCCCTACCGCAGGAGGGGCGCTTCACCATCACTGTGCGCACCCCGCAGCCCTCACAAGCAGCTCCCTGTCCTTTGGGCCATCACCTGAGAGGATGCACCAGGGCAAAGGGCAGTCCACGGGGATGCAGGCCTGGGGTAGCAGCGGGCCCCTGTGAAGGGGACAAAGGTGCAGGGCCTGCCTGGACTCCACAGCCTTCACGCAGTCGGGGCTGGTGGGGATGATGGGCCCTTCCTCCCGGGGGCCCAACTGATCTGCCCTTAGCACAGGGAGCCCAGAGTGACAGCGACCCCCTCCCCTGCCAGGGGCAGGGAGTCTGACCAGGCTGAGCCGGAGGCTGACTGGTCCTCAGGGGGTCATGGGGTGCGGGCCTGCAGGGGAGGGGCCCAGGAGCACAGGGCAGCCGTTGGCAGGGCTCTCTCCGTGCCCTGGGGCGCCCAGCCCTTCCTAAGCCTTCCCCGCAGGCCCGCAGCTCTCAGGCTGGCTGCCTCAGGGTGGTGGGCTACGCCATGCGCAGTGGGCCCGGGTACAGGAAGTACACCTGAGGAGGCAGAGTGGCTGGGGAGGCCCTGGAGCACAGCACTGGTCCCGGCCAGGTGGTGGGCAGCCAACAGAAGGGGCCCAGCACCCACTGGTCTGTCGGGAGCGCCCCGCGCAATAGATACACCTGCCCAGCTCCTGTCCAGCTGGTGTCTGCCTCACGGTCTGGGGTCCCCTCCTTTACTATGGAGGGAAGCGCAGGGAGGTCAATTGGATGGGAGGAACAAACACCCAAGTCTTCCTCGGTCTCCTGTCTGTCCAGGCGAGGGAGGGAGAATCGAACCTCGGTCCTCCCATCGTCAGAGGACCCTCTGCCCCTCTGTGGTGGAGCCGACCGTGGGAGTCAAGGACAGCCTAGGAAGGAGGTGGGGGAGGCCTTGGTGGACCCCAGGCTGCGCCCCGGTGCCTGTTCCTCCTGCCAGCCTTGGCTAGGAGCTGGGCAGGGGCCTCAGCCCTGGCCCAGGGCCCCCGGCCATGCAGGCTGCTGCCCCCGCTCTGCGGGCTCCTATTAGCACTCACCCCAGGGACCTCGGCCTCCCCCGCGCCAACCCACGGGGCTCCTCCAAGGCGTGGCTAAGGCCAGCACTGAGTCCCAAGGGGCCAGCAGGAGGAAGCAAGCGGGCCCACAGCAGGGTCCCCTCAGCTCCCTGCCAGGCTGCGGGCCCATTCTTCGCAGTCAGGTCTGAGTCCGGTCTTCCGGCAGCCTGCTGAACTAGAACAGGTCAGGCCCCAGAGACAGGGCTCGGGGCCCCGGGGCAGAGGTGCCAGCAATCGGCACAGGACGGCAGGAGCCCTGCTCTGCTGGATAGCGGGCCACTGCGCACTGAGGCCGGGAGCCCTGCTCTGCTGGACAGTGGGCCACCACACGCTGAGGCCGGGTGGGCCCCTCTCCATGGCCCCGCCTGGCTCTCGTCATCTGTGGGACCTCGCCTCGTCCTGAGCCAGGGAGGGTCAAGGGGCCTTCTTCGGTCAGAGGAACCCTCAAGGAGGCAGTGTGAGCAGAGGCCCGGGCTGCCCCTGTCAGCCAGTGCTGGACAGTGCTCTTCCCACCCGGGCTGGAAGAAGCAGAAGGACTACGAGCAGCTATGCAGCCGACTCCCCTGTGATCAACTGCAGGAGTCGTGTGGGGCTTTGGGCAGGGGAGCCCGAGGGCGCCCCGCCTACAGGGTGGTTTGTGGCACAGGTCCCGGTGGCAGCCGACTGGCAGGGATGGAGGCAGGCGGGGGCAGGGGCACCCTAGGAGCGAGGCTGTGGGCAGGTGCTCGAGGGGAGCACACCTCACTTGCCCGGGGGTGAGGGGCAGATAGCCTGAGCGGCCCGGCTCCGCTCCAGGCCTTGGCAGTGAGGGGGCTAGCAGCCGGGGCTGCATTCTGTCCGGGCCCAGGGCTGAGGCCACCACTCTCCGCCAGCTTGCCCAGGTGCCCTGGGACTGGAGACAGCTCAGGGGGCGATGAGCTGTCCCCTGGCCCTACTCTGCCCCAGCTGCTTTCCCGAGTGGCCCTGGGGGAGGGGCTCTGGAGGAGAGTTCTGCTTGGGGGAGGCCCTCTGGCCCCAGCCTGTTGCCTCCAGTCCCCAGAGCCCACCTGGGCCTCTCCCAGCCACAAAGCACACTGGCCTGGCCACAGGGGACAAGTGGCCTCAGCCTAGGGCGGCAGGGAAGGGGCCCACATCCCTAACCAGAGGCCGGGCCAGGTGGGCAGGTCGGTGGCGGGGCCCTGCAGGAGGCTCTGGGGCGTACCCCTCACCTTCCTCTCAACCTCAGGCCTCTAGGTCCCCCTGGAGTCACATCCCGGGGGAGGCTCTGGGACCCCTGGGCCCTGTGCGTCCACCTGCGCTGTGCTCAGCAGGCCAGGCAGCAGCAGTGACGGTCGGGACAGCCAAGCAGACACAGGACAGAACCTTTATTGCTGAACACAAAGTACCTGCCAGGGAGGCCCGCCCAGCAGTCTCTCCTGCAGGAGGCCAGCGGGAGGACAAAGCAGGCATCGCATGGGGGAGCCCTGCCGAGCACCCCTCGGGGCAAGGCTGAAGGCCCAGGGGTGGGGAAGTGGTGGGGCCCAGCCTGAGGGGGGCCAGGCGAGGGAACTGGTCACACAGGGCTGAGAGTCAGGTGGCCCCTGGGGGCGCTCCGTGGCAGGCGGCCCCTCATCTGGGGTGGTGGTGGGCGGAGCCTCCTTCCTCTCAGGACGGGGCTGAGGTAGGCGCGGGCTGGCCCCCTGGGCCCTCATAGACGCGGCTTGATGTGCAGTGACTTCCCTGTTCCAAGAAGGCCAAAGGTCAGGCACAGGAGGCCACCCTCAAAACCTCTGGCTCAGGAGTTGCTCGAAACTGGAAGGGGGCTGGGATACCACCCAACGGCCCGAGGTCCCGCGTGGAGCAGGGCCAGGCCTGGCCCTGGGCAGCGGGCAGCCCCGCAGGAGCCCCGTAGCCTGCAGCTGAGCCCTGAGCACCAGGTGCTGGCGGCTCGCACACACCGCTCGGGCTCACACAGGGACAGGTGTCTGGTGCTGCCAGACGGCGCCTTCCACACGGAAAGCCTGGAAAGACTGGGTGTGTGCGAGCAGCTGCTGGGGGCCCCGAGGCCCTGGGGACCGGCTTGGGCTGCAGGGCTGGGGTGGGAGAGGCTTCCCAGGGCTGAGCAGACTGCCGCCCTGGGCCCCACGCCCACTGGGCACCCCGGTGCCTCTCCCCACCAAGGACACTCCTGGCGGCCTCACCCCTGGCAGGAAACCAGCTGCCCACAGGCCGGCACTGTCTACGTGCCCCCTGCAAGCTCACGACTCCTCCTGGGACCCCACTGCAAGGCCGAGGACCCCAGTCATCTGCTCAGCCAGCCAGAGCCCCGGGCCCCTCAGGCCCCCAGGAAGCCACCAAGGCCTGAGCAGGGAAGGACGGTTGCTGGGCTCCATCCATGGAGGTCGACAAGTCACCCCTCCCCCGCCCGCTTCCTCTGATTCTAGGGCTGGTTGCAGGGTTTCTCACTGTAATTAAAAAACGAAAATTAAAACGCTGGTGGCTTGGGGCTACCTGCTCCTTCCTCTCACCCTCAGGGCGTCTTGCCCACAGAGGGCCTGGCCGCAGCTTGGCGCCCCTGGCTCGGGGGCTGAGCAGGCAGCGTGCGAGCTCGCTCAGCAGAGCTGGGAGAGGAGGCTGTGGCAAGCATCTCCCATTAACGTTACGACCGTGAAATATGACAATAAAATGATAGCCGTATGGTCGCAAATTTGCAGCCCGCCGAGCTGCGTGGGGTTTATCGTCACTCAAACGCGCAGAGAGCTGTAAAATGTTTACAGAAAGGGTCGTTTGCAGCCATAAAATCCTCTTTTCTCTCCTAAACAAGGCTGAGTGGAGCCATTTACCAAGCCCCAAATGTTCATCGGGGGAGAGGAAACATCTGTTCTCTCCAGGAGTGTGCGGTGATCTTCCAGAACAAATTAACAGAAATGGGTGCTTTCTAATTAAATCAGCCCTCGGCTGGGCGGTCTGTGAGCGGTGCTCTGTGCCCGCACCTCGCGCCCGCCCTGTGGGCCTGCAGGCGCGCACCTGCCGCGCCAGAGACCGCGCTGCCGGCTCCCCAGGCTGACCCAGGGGCCTGAGGTGCGTGCAGCCAGAGCTGGGCTGCCTACCTGAGTCCTTGGAGGAGGCGCTCCTGGGGGCCCAGGCCCTGGGCTGGCCTCCAGGGCTGGGCGAGGACTGCAGAGCTATGAAGGAGGGCAGCTTGGAGAGGCCGCCGGAGCCAGCTCCCGCTGAGACTGCAGCCGCCTGCAGACAGAGCTCCTCTGGCTCCAAGGACAGGGACGCGGAGGGGGGGCAGGGGGAGGAGCGGGAGCGGGAGGGGGAAGAGGAGGAAGAGGAGGGGGAGGAGGGGGAGGGGGAGGCCGCAGCTAACACCTGTGGGGAGGAGGGGGGCGAGGTCGAGCCAGCAGCCTTGGAGCTGGTGGGGCTGGACATCCGTCTGGCGGGGCACAGGGCAGCCGAGGGCTTCCTGCAGGAACGGGAGGGGAGTGGGGTATGAGGCGGGCAGCGTGGGGCAGGCGGGGTCCAGAGGGTACTGGCCCACCACCTGTATACCGCCCGTCCACCCCTCACCCACCCCTGCCCAGCAGCTATCAGGCATTGCCACGCAGGTTCAAGGTGGGCCTGTGGGCCCAAGGACAGGCTGGCGACACTTCAGGGCCTCCAGCAGCTGCACGCTGACGCCGTCCTCACTTCCTGGAGCCTTCCCCGTCCACACGGGCTCCCACACACGCAGGCAGGGGAGCACACTGTGGGGCCCAGCCACGAGCATTGCTTAGGACCTCCCCCGCCCCTGGGGAGTGGGGTGGGTCAGGGATGCTTTCCGCTCATCCAGCCTGAGGACCAGGAGTAGGGCACCTCTGGAGGTCACTTCACCGACTTTGGAGAGAGGTTTTTTGCGGGGTATGAAGCCCCCAGAGCTGGGCGGGGGTGCAGGGCTCCCACCTGCCCCCACCCCAAGCTTACACATGCCACACCCACAGTCCCCGTCACCTGGGCCCGTGGCTGGTGGAAGCCCTGCTCCTGGGGGGCATGTTGCTGGGCTCTGGGGCCGTGGGGGTGGCTGCTCGCCGGCCCAGGCGCTTCGGGTTGCGGTGGAGCAGCTGGCACTGGGCACCGCGGGGGCACACGCCCCTGCGGGAGAAGTCGGGGCACAGCAGCGTGTGCTTCTTCTTGCACTGCAGAAGAAGGGGCATGGCTGGGCGAGCCGGTGGAGACCTCGGCACCACGAGGGGGGCCCTGCCTGCTCTGCCCAGGGTTCCTGTTGGGGGTCTGAGGTCCTCAGGCCCGAGAGGCCCCAGGGTGCTCACCCCTACCCATCTCATGGGTAGGGTCAGTTTGAGGGTCAAGGGCACTTTCCTGGTTGTACCAGCACCACCCAGCCTGGCCCTGGGCCTGGACTGAGGCTGGGGTGGGGATTCCCAGGGAGCTACCTCCTCCTCCTGACTGCAGCCCACCTGTCCTGGCAGAGGACCAGGGTGGGGGGCACCCCATGGAGGGTGCACTGTCAGGCAGGTCGGAGCAACAGGTGGCCTCAGCTCTGCCCACCAGGCCCACAGGGAGCAGAGAGCCTGGACCCAAGGCCCGCCTCTCCATGGGCCCCCTGCCATGTGCCTGCTTCTTGCCTGGTCCTCCTAGAGGAGGGGGCCTATTCTCCCACCCCCAATAGCTGGCTCAGTGTGCACCACCCAGGAGGAGGAAGCCACCCTCATGCTGACCAGGTGACAGGTGACGTGCTGGAAAGAGACCCAGATGGAAACCCCTGCAAGCAGAGCCCCAAAGCCACCCGTATGCACTCAGTCAGCTCCATCGTGTCTGACTCTGTGCGACCCCATGGACTGTAGCCCACCAGGCTCCTCTGTCCATGGGGTCTCCAGGCAAGAACACCCAGAGTCAAGTTTAAAGCCAGCTCTGGTGCCTGGGGGTGCCCCCTGGCACAGCCACTGGAAGAGTCATGGCAACACCCTTGAGACCACTTCCTTCTGGACCCGCCACCCTCACTGGGCACGTGTCCTCAGAGCCCCAGATGTCGGCCTGCCTCCCAGCACCCAGGACAAGGCTGGCCGAGGACCCCACGGAGCCTGTGCCCATTCTGTGAGCAGGATCTGGGCACTGACCCCATTCTTGTCCCCACACCTGGCCCTTGGCTGCCACCCAGGAACTAGAGGCCCTTCACACCGGTGCCAGGGTTGGTGTGAAGACAGGCAGGTAGCACCCCTGCACCCAGACGGCTACCCCTCCCTGTGCTGGGCAGCCGCAGCCCTGCCCCCCAGTGCCTGCTCCCCCAGCCCCAGAGTCAACGGCCCTCTGCCCTGAATCCCAGTGGTCCCCTCGGGGGCACATGCTGCAGCGGAGTCTCCTGGGCAGGCAGAGGGATGGGCAAAGCCTCTGGGTGGAGAGCCCACCCTGGGCTGGGTGCAGAGAGGTGGCTGGGGGGTGCTGTCTCTGTGCCGTCCCGTGGTGGCCATGAGCCCTGACGCTGCCCTGAGCCCAGGTGGCTCAACAGGAGCAACACACGGGAGGCGGGACCCAGCACAGAGGGACCCGGTAAAAGGCAGCACCTCAGTTTCCTCCCTGACTGCACGGTGACATCTGTGAGCTACTGGGTCACGTACACTCATTCCAGCTGTTTCTGTCTCACTTTCTTATGGTGGCACTAGAAACTGTGAAATCCCAAATGCAGTTCACATCCGGTTGACTGTGGGACTAGAGATGGCTGGTCTGAACTGACCGTCCTCCCAGAACAACCCAAATCTAGGCTCAAATGTAAAGAACTTTCTGAAATCATCCAAGAACTACTGAGCAGGTGAAATGATGGAGGAAAATCTACTGGGCGCAGGGCTGGTCTCAGACCTCAGGGCACCCTGCCATCCTTAAAGCAAGGCTGCCACGGAAAAAGCAAACCCAACACCCCTGCCCCCGCCCCACGCGCCCCGCAGAGCTGGAAGCGAGGAAAGTTCCTGGGATTATAGCCCGCCAGGCTCCTCTGTTCATGGAATTCCCCAGGCAAGAATACTGGAGTGGATTGCCACTTCCTTCTCCAGGGTATCTTCCCAACTCAGGGATCGAACCCGGGTCTCCTGCATTGCAGGCAGATGCTTTACCATCTGAGCTACTAGGGAAGGCAAGAAATAAAGAAAGTCACTGCTAAATAATGTGTCAGTCAGTCAAGAAGCAACAGAAGTCAGGTGATATTTGAAACCAAATGCCAACACTAAAACAACTCATCAAAGTCGATGGACTGGAGCTAAAGGGGTGCTCAGAGCAAAGCCCTCAGCCTCAGAGCCTTACATGAGCAAAGAGGAGACGCCTCAGAGTCAGAGGAAACAGAAAAATAGAGAAAGCAGAGAGAAGCACATACGGGGAAAAGGGACATATAAACAAGATTAGGAATGACAAAAGTGCCGTTAACTGCTGGTGCTGCAGAAGGTGATACAATGAACAAATTTTATGCCAATAAATTTGAAATCAGACAAAATCTACAAATTCTAGAAAAACTGCCAAAACCTGACATTAAATCTGAATGAATATTCCTATGACCATAAAGGAATCTGAATCAATAGTTAAAAAAATAAGGCAAGTGCCAGCCCAGGGTTTCACGGTGGTTCTACCAGATATTCAAGAATGCGCTACCCAACCTCTCATGAACCAGCCCACAGAAGAGGACAGCAGAGAACACTCAGCTCGGTCTACTCGGCCAAAGGGGTCTTAAAACTGGAACCTGACCGCAGTGAGATGATCAAACAACCTTTAGGCCAACTGCATGAACAATGATTCACGTTCTACACAAATCATAAATAAACTGAAACGTGTAAAAAATGAGTCCTGAAATGTGTAAAAAGACCATGTTAGGACCAAGCTGAGTTTATCTCAGGAATGCAAGGTTAGTTTAACATTAGAAAATCAGGGAATAGAAATCAGCACATTAGCAACCTAAGAGAAAGGAACCACGTGATCACCAAGAGAGGCAAGAAACAAGAGCGTCATGGAAGTCAGAATCAACTCAAAGTTTAGCAGATTAGCGATAGAAGGGAGCTTCCTTAGCTTAACATAGAACCTTCAAGAAATCACCATCATCACTCACCAAGGGGTGCAGCTGGAAGCCCACGGCCATGAGTTACTATCTGACTGGGCTAATAGGCAGGGCAGAAAAAGAACAGGCATTTAAACTCAAAGGAAGAAAATATGGTCATTATTTGCAAAAGATATGATTGTTTATGTAGAAAAACCCAAAAGACCAAGTCTCATGGATGAATTACTACAATTACTAATATAATTTAGCAAGACAGCTAGAAACAAAATCAATATTAAAAATCGTATGTCCATAACCAATGAACAGTAAGAAAATAACATTTAAAAACAAGCTCTTTATAATAATAATAGACGTGAGAGAAGTAAACTTAACAGAGATAAGACAAGCAAGAATTTTATCAAATGACATTAAAGGAGAGTCTGTGTCACTAGAAACAGCGCCTTGATCATACACAGGAGACTCACTGTAGAGACTGGTGGGTGAGACCAGTTCTCACCAAACTAAAGCACAGATTCAAGACAACCTGAATCCAAATTCCAACTCTAAAAACCTTACCTGGAATTTAAAATACATTTCTGGAAGGATAAAGGGCAAGAACAGCTAAAATAGCCACAAGGAAGAAAAAAGTGAAGGGGTCTGCTTCCTTGTCATGACTTATCCCAAAGCTCAAATAACTGACAACGGTCCCTGTAGTCAAAGCCGTGGTTTTTCCAGGAGTCATGTATGGATGTGAGAGTTGGACCACAAGGCTGAGTACTGAAGAACTGATGCTTTTGAACTGTGGTGCTGGAAAAGACTCTTGAGAGTCCCTTGGACTGCAGGGTGATCAAACCAATCAATAAAGGAAATCAAGCCTGAATATTCACTGGAAGGACTCATGTTGAAACTGAAGTTCCAGTACTTAGGCCACCTGATGCCAAGAGCTGACTCACTGGAAAAGGCCTTGATGCTGGGAAAGATTGAAGGCAGGAGGAGAAGGAGGTGACAGAGGATTAGTTGGTTGGATGGCATCACTGACTCAACGCACATCAATTTGAACAAGCTCCAGGAGATAGTGATGGACAGGGAAGCCTGGCGTGCTGTAGTCCATGGGGTCACAAAGAGTCAGACACGACTGAGTGACTGAACAACAACAACCTGGGACTGTTTAAATAAGACCTAGACTAGTGTAACAGCCAAGAATCCAGGTTGCAATAGGAACTGACTGTATACCAAGAGCTGCTGGTATGGGAACAGTGTATATGGTAGGCTGACTGTAAAGTTACAGGCAGATTTTTTACTGTGTTGGGGGTGGGGTAGTATTAAAGGGTCAGCTGTATAGTACAGAGATTGAATCAGGTCATCATAAAACCTCCCAATCAAGAAAAGCCCAAGATAGATGGTTTCAACAGGTGAATCCTACTAAACATGTAAAGAATTAACACCTCTTCTTTTCAAATTCCTCCAGAAATACAGAAGATGAGAGAATACTTCCTAACACACAACAGCCAAAACAATCTACAAGGCTAGCCTTATCTTGGTTCCCAAAGCATACAGAGATACTACAAGAAAAGGAGATTACAGATCAATATTATTGTGGATACAGATGTCAAAATCCTCAACAAAATACTACAAACCTGGACTAATGGCACATTAAAAAGATTACAGACTATGATCCAGTGGGATTTATTCTCAGAATGCAAAGATGGTTCAACATCCAAAAATCAATCAATATACTTGTGATTGATCGATGTGGTTAGTATGTCTGATTGACTAGCTTAATAGAATGAAGGGAAAAAAACCCACATGATTATCTCAACTGATACAAAAAAGATTTGGGCAAATAGCTATAAGATTCCACCTATGTTAAATACCTAGAATAGGCACATTCATGGAGACAAAGTGTTGATTTGTGGCTGCCAGGAGGTGGAGAGGGGGGGAACAGGGAGTCATTGCCAACTGTTTAGAGATTCTGTATGGGGCGATGAAAAAGTTTTGGAAACAGATAGTGGTGGTTGTATAATATTGTCAGTGTAATTAATACCACTGAACTATACACTTAAAAATGGCAAATTCTGCTAAAATTAAAAAATTTAAAATGTAATGCACCAAAACCCATAGTAGTGTGCACTTAAATGGGTGATTTGTACGGGATATGAATTCTATCTCAGTAAAGCTGTGAAGATTAGAAAAGACTCTGATGCTGGGAAAAATCGAAGGCCCAGGGGAGAAGGGGACAACAGAGGATGAGATGGTTGGATGGCATCACTGACTCGATGGACATGAGTTTGAGTAAGCTCCAGGAGTTGGTGATGAACAGGGAAGCATGGCGTGCTGCATTCCACGGGGTCGCAAAGAGTCAGACACAATTCAACGACTGAACTGAACTGACACGGAGACACTGTCTGTGATTTCCAAGAAAGACGTCCAGAGGAAAAGGAGCTTCTGCAGGGCAGGAGGTGGCGGGGGTGGGCCACTGACAGGTGGGGGACAGAGAGATAAGGAAGTCGTGGAGGGGGACCATGAGGGCCGGGGAGTCGCTGTCGCTACAGAGGTGGCTGCGGATGATACCCCCGCTCGGGTCTGCTCTGCGCCAGGAGGGGCTGGAGGCGCAGTGCTCCAGGCCCAGGCAGGGCTGGACCTCTGGCCAGAAAGCACCCTGGGGATGTGTGAGCAGCATGAGTCTGGTGGGCGTGCCAGGCCACAGCGCCACGGATGCCCGACCAGGCTGGCCGGGGCAGAGGGCAGCGCTGCAACACCCGCCTTTGGTGTCTCTCCCAACACGCGCGGATTCAACAGCAAGCCATCAGGGGAGCCTACCACCAGCACCAGGAGTGGCGGAGCAAGCGTGAGGCAGTCGCCGTGACATTCAGCGTCCAGAAGGACAAACTGAGGAGACGAGAGAGGCTGACCAGTGAGCCCCAGACCCAGGAGCAGCATGTGGCCCTGAAGAGGTGAAGGACACGGATCTACTCCAGCTTAAATTATTCACAAGAAAAGGGGACGTGTGTCTTTAACAAGCCAGCGCTTTATGAAGCAAGGTTAACAATTCCACTTGATTCAGTGGAATATTATAAACTCTCTGGGGCCCATCTGAGGACTTCCACTTCAGAAGCAAGGTGACGACTCAGCACTTTTCATATTATTTAGAGAATAAAATTAACCCTTGCCAGCCCAGGCTGCTGCCTCCGCCCCCACTGGATCCGGCCTGCTCAGCGCTTTTCCCATCTATAATTACAAGCCGCTATCCATCATGTGGCAGCCACGCAGCGCCCACACGCTGAAACGCACGCAGTAAGCACTTCCACTAATAGAAGCAGAACTTAAATATCGCCTTGATATTTTCATTTACATTGGGATCTTTTACAATAATCACCCGCAGCCTCCGTGGGGGTCCTGCGCCTCCACCTCACCCCACCTGAGCTGCTCTGGAGCCACCAGCCAGGCCCTACCTCTGCAGGAGGGGCCTCCGCAGGGGGCCCCCGAGGGCTGTGCACAGGCAGGCAGGGGAACGGCTATGCTCCCACCGTGCTCCCCACAGGGTGAAGCCCAGCCCAGAATAAGGAGCTGGCCTGCAGAGACACGCGATCCCCGGGCTCAGAGCCCGGCCTGCCCCCTAGGGCAGCCCACAAGCCCCGAGGCAGGGTGGTCACTCACAGCATCTGCGGGCAAGGAGGCAGTGGGCCTTGCTGAGGCCCCTGGGCTGGTGAGGAGGCTCCCTCTAGGGCACTGGGACCCGCTGCCCAGGGGCCCCACCCAGGCCCACAGGGTGGGTGGGGCCTTCCCTGGAGGAGCGGGGGAGAAGCGGGCGTGCTTCTCAGCTGTCAGCTGTCGATGGGCAGGTGGGGAGGACAGGCCCGCGAAGCAGGGTGGGCCCGGCCCTGGGCCAGCTCCTCACCCCCAGTGCCCCTCCACCTCATGCCCCTTACCTTGGCGCCCAGAGGGCAGTAGCCTTTCAGGAAGTCAGTGCAGACCTCCGCCTTGCGGGACACGTACACGTGGCTGTAGGGGCAGCTGCTGTTGCTGCAGATGCCCTTCAGGAAATAGGAGCAGACAGGCATCTGCGGGGCGGGAGGCAGTGAGGCCCAGGGCAGCTCCCCCAGGACCCCAGGGGCCCACCCAGGGCTCCATCACCAGGCGTGAGCCACACAGAGACTGGCCCACCCCAAAGGGAGTCCCCGAGCCTCTCTGGGGGCGCCGCCGCCCGGGCCTGCAGTCACGTGAGGACAGAGACGGGGACCCGGCCAGCGGGACAGCTCAGGCCCAGATGTGCTGTCCCCACGTCCGCTGCCTGCCCCGAGCCTGCCTGGTCTGGGCTGCGGGGCAGGCCTGGAGGCACTGGCACCAAGAAGAGCAGGGCAGGGGAGGAGGGGGCAGCATGCAGGTGCCCCAGCGGGGTGGCGGCCTACAGGGCCTGACAGCCAGCAGGCTTCCCAGCTGCCCAACGCGTGGGCACCGGCAGCGTCCATGAGCTGGAGGCCTGACTCAGAGCAGCCTTTGCAGGGGCTCTGCTGGCACTGACTGTGGGTGGGCACCACAGGGGCCTGGCAGAGGGCAGGCCGGCCCAGGGGAGGCCTGGTGGGGGACACAGGCAGGCAGTCTGCTGCGCCCTGCAGGGGGAAGTGAGGCCTGAGGGCCAGTGGAGGC
This sequence comes from Capricornis sumatraensis, assembly GCF_032405125.1. Classification (NCBI taxonomy): domain Eukaryota; kingdom Metazoa; phylum Chordata; class Mammalia; order Artiodactyla; family Bovidae; genus Capricornis; species Capricornis sumatraensis. The sequence goes on along the minus strand of NC_091079.1, from coordinate 20,592,079 downwards.
GGAGAGGTGAGGGTGTGTGTCTCCCACCCACACCAACCTCTGCAGCTGGGCCCCTTGGGGTGAGGCCTGCCCCGTGCAGGCCAGTTTCCTGGTGGGGGAACCCAGCCAGGAGCTCACACAGCTGTGGCCCTGTGGGTCTCACGCCGCCTGCCTCTCCCGGGCCCTCCCTGCGCTGTCAGCCCTGCCTGCCCTGTCCATGTGGTGCCCACTGCACCCATTGGGTGCTCTCCTGCCTCCAGAGAACACACAGGGGCTTCACTTTTCTGGGAGAAGGTGGGGGGGGGGGGGTGCTGGTATGACTGTAGCCGAGGAGGGAAGGAGGGAGGAAGCAGAGAAACAAAGGGTGATTTAGCGAGGAGAGTTTATTTTTAATTGTCTTTTAACTGCAGCGCAGAGGGGAGCGGCCGGCCTGGGGCTGGTGGAGCTGCGGCTGCAGACAATTCCCTTAATGTGCGTTTTGATACAGGGCCCAAATTAGCGCTAATAAAAAGGGATAATAACGCCAACTCTTGCACCAAACGGAACTCCTCCTAGCTGTCAGCGCCGCTATCAAGAGGAAACTGCATTCTCATTTCAATTAACCTTGTTTGCACCCAGCACGTCCACACAAATAACAATAACATTAATTCAGGGCGCTGGTGCGGGGCGTCCGCCTCAGACAGCTCAGAGCCTGTGCCGGCTCCAAAGCCGGAGCTAATGAACCCGAAACTCGACGTGAATTTCCAAATTGCTCACAACAGAGTTTCGAAGCTCTATTAGGGAGAAAAATGCTGATTCTTCCCAAGTTCCTCAAGGGGAAAAGCTGTAGCAGCAGCACCGCCTCCCCGGGCCCGCAGCGAACCCCCCTTGGGGCCAGCAGGACACCCGCAGCCAGCATGGACCCCTGACCTCAGCTGCCCGCACTGGGGGGCTGGCCCAGCTGTGCGCCTCCCTCTCCCACCGCCAGCCCCCGACTGGCGCATCTGGGAGGGGCACTGGGCATGTGGGGGATGGGAGAGGGGCCCAGGTGGGCCTAGCAGGGTGGACGGGTGGAGCCTTGGGGCCGCTCCAGCCCAGCGCGGGGGACGCTCACCTTCTCCTTGGAGACGTGGTGGGAGAAGGGGCAGGTCCCGTCTGTCTTCTTGCAGGTGCCCCGGACAAACCTGCGCACACAGGGCGGGTCTGAGGGGCGGGAGCCCAGGGCAGCCCTGGCCCCCCACCACCCCACGCCCACCTGGGGGTGGGGGCGCACCTGGTGCACACGGCCACCTTCTCGGGATCGTGGACGTAGGGGCAGCGCTCGCCGCGGTTGCACCGGCCAAAGCGGTTGTAGTACATGCAGTACTCCTCTTTCCGCCGCCGCCGCCGCTGCCGCGCCTGCCGCACGATGGCCAGGCTGCGCTGCACGGCCCGGCTGGAGGCAGGGAGACAACCGTGAGCCCCAGTAGGCAGGGAGGCCGGGGAGCCCCCCAACCCCGAGGCACATACCTGGCCAGGGAGCGGCTGCAGCTGCCGGCAGGGTCCAAGCGGCCTGTGGGGGGAGGGCACGGGTCACACCAGGCCCAGAGCCCGCCGGGGGCTCTGCCCTGCCCCTGCTCACCAGCCAGACCACCCTGGCCAGGGCAGGGGGGAAGCCAAGGGGAGCCGGCAGAGGCCACCCTGGTGTCTGGCCTGTGGTCCTGCCTCAAAGCGGGTGGTCACAGGAACAGGGGGTGGCAGGGCCTCCCTGCCACCTCCCTCTGCTCAGAGCAGAACCCAGGGACATGGGACCTGAGTAGGGTCTGGGAATGCCACTCAGTTTTGCAGCAGCTAAGAACGGCTTGTTTAAAGCACTGTAAAATAGAAGCTAAGAAGTGTATGGCCACAAATGCTGAAATCCTCCACAAATGCTGAAACCCACCAGAAGATGGGTGTCCCCTGCCTGGAAACCAGACTCCCAGATGGCCTGAGGAGCAGGCTGCAGGCTGGCCTGCCTCACGCGGCTCCAAGGCCCAGGCAGGCACCCGGCTCCTAAAACTGTGGAGGCATCCCGTAAGACACTCCTCAAAACCCCAAGTGTGCAGACCAAGCAGGGCCTCTCTGAGGTCACTGACTGTGGCCCGAAGGGGAGTCCACGGTGACAGGAAGACAGGTGGACACGCGGCCAGGCTTGCCTGCAGAGGGGGCGTCCAGCCTGACACGCAGCTCCCGCCTGCCATTTACATACCCGGGCAGTCCCCAGGACTGAGGCGGGCAGGCAGGGTGAGACAGCCACAGCTCCTCAACACACACGTGACCCTCCCCAGACCAGATCAGGTTTCCCACAGGCGGCTGCTGAAATGGAGTCACGGCAGGAGGCACAAGTGACATCACTCAGAAATTCTAGGGACCTGAGGTGATGACAAAAGCATTCCTGGTTTAAAAAGGGATGTCCCCAAGATGTCTGGCCTGGAGGCGGCCATGGGACAGGCGGCCCCCTCACCACCTGGAGGGTCCTCCCCCTGGCCTGCTGCAGGGCGCCCAGCACCAACCCAGACACGCACTGACCGAGCCCTCTGGGCAGCGCCTGCACTGCCGCGCTGGGGCGCTCCTCCGAGCCCATCTCCTCAGGTTAGAAGGTGGCTCCAGGCTGTGCAGCGGAACCCCTGGGAGGGAGGCTGCTCCTGTGGGGATCCAAGCCCAGGGGGCCGAGTTACAGGGTTGAATGGGGGGGGCACGACACGGAAACGAGAGGGGGGCCCAGAGCTGGGGGGCCGGCGGGGAGGGGTTTCCAGGCAGGGGACACCCATCGTCCAGTGGCAGCGGAGGTCAGTCCAGACGGCACGTGGTGGCCCCCACCTGCTAGCCCAAGGATGACAGTGCAGTCTGATAGCGGTCAGTGAGCATGGCTTCCCGGCCGTCAGCCAGGCTGCCAGTGACGCTGGGGCAGCATCTGCCCTCCAGGGACGCCGTCGTCAGAGTCGTCAGAACAGCCCCAGGTCTGGCCTCTGGGGGGTGCTCAGGTTTAGTCCTCTTTCCACTGTGGCTCTTAAAAAAATGCCAGTGTAGGCCTCAGTAGGAATTTTTACAGGAACAGGAGGAGGCACCTTTTCAAATGCTTTGCAGTGTTAAAAAATGCACATAAAGTAGCTGGCTTGAGAGGCGCTAAAAAGTTCAGCTGAAAACCCTGGCAACCTCGAAGCAGGAGGGCTGAGCCTTCTGGAGAACTCGCACTTCCTAGGGGTCTTCCCGAAATAGAGCAGCAAGGGCGCCCCACCCCTCTCCCGCCCAGGCAGGGGCTCACCCTCCCCCAATCGAGGGCCCTGGGGTCCGAGGGCACAGAGGGGCCAGCACCACCAGCCCCCACACCCCCTGCCCACCCACGCTGCCCTGGAATGTGCCACCCTGGGGAAGAGGCGTCCACGAGCGGCAGAGGCCGTGGGGCAGGGCCTTGGATGCGCAGGGGCAGACTGACCAACCAGGGGGACCCTGTCTCATATGCAGCTCTGCATGACCCTGCAGCACCCAGGGAGGGGGCGACAGGTCACAGGTTACAGATGAGGCGCAGCGACCCCCCGCCTGCCCAGGGCCCACAGACACAGGCTGGCAGCAGAGAGACTGCCCCCCCACAGCCTACGCCTGGGGCCTGGGGCTCAGAACAAGCCTGGGAGCCAGTCCTGCAGCGCAGGCTGAGCAAGGGGGCTGGGGCAGGAGACTCGGGGTCTGCTCTACCGCAGGGCCCTGCAGGCTCTTATGGCTGACCCATGTGGGCTGAAGCCTATGGGGAGGGGCCCCTGGCTGGGTCCTGTGGGCAGGCAGACTTAGACCAGGAGGAAGTGCTTGGTTCCGGTTCCAGGGAAGTGAGGTGTGCCTACTAGAAGGCCCTGCCCCTGGAGCTAAAAGACGGGCAGGGCACGGCTCTTCCCCACAAAGCCTGGGATGGCGGGCACCCCAACGGGGCTGAGACTGTGCTGAGAGTCCTGCAGCCAGGAAGGGGGGGTGGAGCCCCCGTGTCCCCCAAGGAAGGCTGCACTTTCTTGCTGAAGTCACAGTTCTGTTGACACCAGAGAAGAAAATTTATTTCTTTAATTATTACTCATCTAAGTGAGCTGCTAGTCTGTGGGCATTCCCACAGCTGGGAGCAATCCACTCTCCTTAAAGCCAGGAGCTGGCCACCGGGCAGGGGTCCAGGTGGCTGGTGCTGTCTGGCCAGCCTTGTGTCCCCAGAACAGGCTCCCCTGTGGTCTGTACCCCAAACCCCACCTCCTTGCCCCCACGCGGAGGTGGGGGGCTACCCCAGCTGACTGGTTAGCAGGGCGTGGGCAGCGGCGGCCCGCAGGAGCAGGTGGGCAGGGGGGCGGCCTCTGTCCTCACCATAGGCCCAGCGGCTGGGGGGCCGGGGGAGAAGGCTGGGGAAGGCCAAGACACTCCGGCAGCTCTGCAGGGGAGGTGGGTTCTGTGGAGCTCAGCACTCAGTGTGGTGACCCCCCAGAAAGAAGTGTGGCCACTCCTCCGGCTGCTGCCAGCCCAGGCGGAGGGGCCCCCAGGGGAAGGGGAACATACCCCCACCCCCCGAAGGCGGCCCCCCGCCTGCCCTGACCAGACAGGGCTGCTGGACTGTGAGGGGGCAAACCCGCGTCTTTCTTCCGCCGGCGGGCGCCCTGCAGGGAGGAGCAGCCCAGGTCATGGGTGCCCCCCAGAGCCTACCAGTCCATTCTGGATAGGCCTCGCGTGCAGCCTGGGATTCCGTCAAGAGTCAGGACAGTCCCCAGCGCCCAGCCCGAGGGGGCAGAGAGCAAGGCCCACAGAGAGACCTGGTCGCTCCACAGCCTTCGTGGGCTCGTGTGGAAGGGCCCCGGGCACACCACCTGGCTGAGCCCTGTGCGGGCCCCAGGTTTGGGGAGGACAGAGTTGGGCTCTGAGACATCCAGAGCTGTTTTTGAGGCCCACAGACCACATGTGCCGGTGACGGTGTCAGAGACAAGCCTGTACCTGTGGCTCCACCGGGCAGAGGGCGGGCAGGGCGCATGGGGGAGCAGAGCCCTGGGCCCCAGCCCCCTGCAGCTGTCCTGGCAGAGAGGAGGTTCCGGGGGGCCCTCCACTGTCTCCTGCGCCCCACCTACTTCCTGAGCTGGGCTCTTCTCCCTTCTGCCCTTCTGGGGTGGTCAGGCTAAGGACTGAGGGTAGCTGGGCCAGTGCAATCCCCACAGCCCCTGCAAATCCCACCTTTTTTTTGAAAGAAAAGGAAAGCAGTAAAATTGGACTGAAACCAAAACACTTTTCTAGTTAATTTGTACAATAAGCGAATCTGAAGCATTTCCTTCTCCGTGGCCTGTCTCCCCGGGCCCACAGGCGTGCCCGTGGGGGTGTCGGCGCCTCCGAGCACAGTTGGGAGGCATTGCCAATGCAATCAGGCACCACGGCCCCAGGTGTTCACTCGCTGGGCCGTGTTTACCATACCTGGCTCATCTCCTTTGTCCAGGAGCAAAACACGGAAAATCAGAGGAGGCTCAGCCAAGCGAGAGGCGGGTGCAGCCTGCGTGCCCTGGGGGCCTCCCTGCTGCTGCCGCCTTGGCAGGGGCAGCTCCAGGACGCTGTCGGGGCGCCCTCGCAAGAGCACAGGCACAGCTCCTCCCCAGGGGCCTCACCTGTGCGCAGCAGCGGCCTGCTGCCCCCGTCCCCGCTGGGCCGGCTGTAGGTCTTGGAGAGCTTGTTGGCCGACACCTTGTAGAGGACGCCTCCAATGCAGCGGTAACCTTTGCTCCGCCACCGAGGGGAGCCAGTCTGGGCTCTCCCACCTGCGGCGGGACGCAGGGTGTTCAGCGCCAGGGACCTGCAGAGACAGGAAGGACCGGCAGCTCAGCCCTGGGGTGGTCAGAAGACCTCTGTCCCCCACCGTTCAAGGGCCCAGGAGGGGCCCTTGAGGCTGGGGCACTTTTGTGGGGGAAAGCCCTCAGTGCCACCACTAAGGCAGCCCTGAGGGTCACTGGTATCCGGGACGCCGCCTGGATGCCGCCCCGTGGTGCACCCTGGCTCTGGGACGGCCATGCTGTGAGGTTAGCAAGGGCCTCTGCCCACCCTCCGCTCCTCTGTTCTCTGCACGGAGCGCCTGGCATCACGACCGGGAAGGGAGAGCCTCACGGACCTCCAACCCAGGGAAGCTATCTGGGGGCCGAACTGGAGTCCCCTCAAGGTCAAGGGCTGGTAAATGGCTTGGGGGTCACCTGAGTACAGGCCCAGGCCAACCCAAGGGCAGATGGGTCAGAAGTCCCCCACAGACCCCCTGGCCGAAGCAGACAGGGACCATACCCCACAACTCAGGTCCCACAGAAGTGGGCCTGCAGCTATCCTGGTGGGCTGCTCCTTGAGCTGCCACAGGAGGGGCTCAGGACTCCAGAGCGACTTGGCCTTGACTTGGCCTTGACCTTCCGCGTGTCTTAGCAGAAACCTACTTATGCAAATTGAGCTCAGTTCTCTCTTAGCTCAAGGCAAGTCTGGGCCACTGGCAGAGCTGGGCGGGAGTGTCGCCTCTGCTGCGGCAGGGTGGGACCACCAGCCGCAGCTCCGGGTCGTCCAGGGGTCCTGGGCTCCCCAGCACCTCCTGCTGAGGCTCCCATGCCCTGAAGCCCCTTCCACGGGAGCCTACGAACTCCAGCTCCACTGGGGTGGCAGAACGTGCTCTTCTGGCAACCCAGGGGCCACATGGCAGGGAGGCCCCGATCTGGGTCTGCAGTGCAGAGCAGGCCCCACAGGTGGCCCACCACTGGCCTGGCTCCCCACCTGCAGGCTGCTCTCAGCAGCCAGGCGCGCTGAGACCTGAAGCTGCAGCGTCAGGCGGGAAGCGCCAAGCAGGCCTCCAGAAAGTACTTGACCCAGTTTCCCTTAATTAAAATTCAAGTTCACAAACACCAATCTTGGAGGGAGAGACCCCCACCAAGGGTCCTTGGCAGCCCTGCCCACCCTGGCTGAGCCAGAGGGGCTCCCACTGCCCGCTCCCTGGCCTAGCCGAGCGCTGGGGAGATAGCCAGACCCCAGGCCCTCCCCAGACCCCGGGACCCAAGTCTCACGCCTTGGGCTCGGGGCATCTGCATGCCCAGTGGGCACCTGATGTGTCTCCTGGGCTCCTCCAAGGCGGGGAGGGGCTGAGGAGGGGCAGGGATGGGGGTCCCACCCTCACTGAAGAAGCCCGTCAACCTTGGGAGCTCTGGAGCCCCTGCAGGCATCCTGGACACCGCCCAAAGGCTCAGCCTGGCCTGAGCCCCGACCCCCACGGTGAGTGGAGCCCAGCCAGTGGTCACCACAGGCCCCAGCTCGAGGCCAAGAGGTGCCCACAGCGCCAGCCCTGCACTGCCCGGAGCCCTCAGGGGCCTCCTGCCCACAAAGCAGCTGCCCTTCCGTCAATGTGCCCTGGGCAGGGGGCCGGATGGGGGTGCACCATCAGGGCACCACCCCAGTGCCCCCTCAACAGGCTGTGCTCCCAGATGCCAGGACGCACTTGCCGGAGCAGGGCCCTCTCAGCCGTCCTTGCCTCGCTGGGGCACCCCCTCCCCCATCTTCCCTCAGTCCACGGAGCTGGCCCCGATGAAATGTGAGACACAGGCTGCGTGAGGCCTCTGAGACAGTGTAGGGGAGGAAGCAGAGCCACGGACGCCCTGAGACCAGCCCTCCAGGGGGTGAGGAAGCGCCCCCTCCTTGGGCACGCGCTCCAGGCTAAGGCTGGACAGGACACCACCCCCAGAGGCAGTCACGCAGGCGAAGCTATGGATCCCAGCAGCACACGGCGGGCAGTCCTGGCAGGCCCAGCGGGTGGAGGATGGAGGGCCTGGGAATGGCTATTCTTATGGATGAGTATGACCAACCGACCCGGCCCCTTTTTCTAGAGAGAAGACCTGCTCCTGGGCTCTGCCCCGGGCCTCGGGGCGGGGTGGGGGTGCAGCAGGCCTCTGCTCTGTGCTCATGGCCACGCGTACAACCAGGCCTGAGGACCCACGCGCACGGGCCTCGGGGCGGGGCCTGGGTGCAGCGCTGCGGCAGGGCTGGAGCCTGGGAGCCAGGCTGGGAGGAGCCGCATCCTCATATGGCGCCCTGGGGCCACCGGGGGGAGGTGGGCACCCCCAACAACTCGGGGAGGGCCCTGCGCCCATGGGCCCCGGCCCAGCCGGCAGCCACACAGTCCCCTCTGCCTGTCCTCACCCACTGGGCCCGCTGACTCTGGGCCTGTGGCCAGCAGACACTGGGGTAGGCGGGGGCTGGAACACTGGGCTGGGGGTGCTTGCCCCAAACGCCTCACAGCCTCTCACTGCTGTGGGTGTCACGGCACTCCAGTAAATTGTTACCCTAATGGAGAGGACAGCCTTTGGAAACGAGCTGTATTGAGAAGAGGGGATAAAATTAATGAGATAATAGCAGGGCCAAGGACCCGGGGAGCGCTCCTGCCCTCGCGGCAAGGGCCTGTAATTCCTTTTCTACAACAGGAGCCTCAGACCTAAAGCCTTCTCCCATCCGTCCGGCAGGCCCACGCCGCCAGGAAATTTCATTAACGCTGGAAAATAGGAAAGGTATTAAGCGTGGATAATGAAGGCCAGGGAGGGAACCGTGCCTTAAGATAGTCCTCTTTCTCGCCTTTGTAATGGGAGGCATGAACTTTCCCTTCAAATCCATTTCTAATCCATTTGAAATACTACAGCAAATTATCTTTCCTTCAGCCCGAAAGCGGCCAGCCAATTTACTCCGAATAGAAGTGACAATGCCCCAGGATTTATCACCATAACCTTGACTACACTGGGGTGAGGGCTGGGCTTCTCCTGCCCCCCCCCTGGGGGGGCCACGAAGGACGGGGTTGGGGGGAGATAACATTTTAAATGAAAAGAGCTGGTAATGGGGAGAAAGACACACACACCGCAAAAGTAGGTTTAAAAAGAAAAGCGATCCATATGTCCACTGCCCAGGGAGCAGCTGAAACGTTCCAAGGCCGAGACAATCCAGGAGCTCCCAGGGGCTCTGCCCTCCAAGGTACCCTCAGCTGCTGTGCCCAGGAAGCAAGAGGACAGTCCCATGGAAGCAGGACCCTGAGAGCCAGGGCATCAGTCTGGGCAGGACAGGAAGGTTCTCCCAAGAGCCGGGATGACTGTGGCACGTCCTCTGCTGGGTCTGCAGGACCCCCCACCAAGCAGTGCCGAGCCCACCCTGCAGGGCGCCCCACCCCAGTAATGCTGAGCCCACCCTTCAGGGCAGCCCCCCCAGCAGTGCCGAGCCCACCCTGCCAGAGTCCCCCTGGGCTCCCTGCACGCTCCCTGGCCACCGCCCAAGCAGGTTGGTGCAGGCCCAATACTGTGTGCAGGGCGCCTGCCCCAGTCTGCTTCTCGAGCTGCCCGGCTGAGATGGGCCCACCCAGGGATCCTCGCCAGTGGCCTGGCAGCCTGGGGTACAGGTGTGCACCCAAAGAACCGCAGGCAGACGGGCTCCCAAACACACGTGCACACGTGGCTCGCCAGCCCACTGACAGGACCTGATGCACAGTGAACGCACCTCGGGCCCCGGGCCGGGGACAGGCAGCCTGTGGGGCTGTGTCGCCTGAAGGCCGCAGAGTGGCTCCCCCTGAGGGTGCAGGGAGGCAAGGGGCAGAAGGCCGGCCGGGCCGGGGAGACTCTGGAAGCGGCCCCAGCCTCCAGGATGCCCAAGGCAGGACAAGCTCCACCCTGGAGCTGTGCCCCCCTCCAGCCCGGACGCAGACATGGCCTTGGCTGCCGCTGCCTGGCCAGAGCCGCAGGAGCACACAGGAGCTGAAGGGGCCCGGCTCCAGCACACCCAGTGCTGACGGTGCCACTGCCTCTCAGCACCCAGTCCTAAGGCAGCCTGGCAAGGGCGGGTCCTGTGCACCCAGAGAGGGTGGGGAGCCCCTGGGGACAGGGCCAGGCCAAGGGGCCCACACGTGGACAGGGAGCTGCTGGTGGAACTAAGGGCTGCCTTCCCCACAGGAAGGCCTCTCAGCACAGAGGCGTCTTGCTGGCACGTTCTTCCCAGTCCCCACAGTCTGCGTCCCCTGCCTCCTCCTGGAGACTCTCATCTCTCTGGGGACCACAGGCCAGACCCCAGTCACCGAGGACCCTGCCTCCCTGAGCCAGCCTCCTCTCTCGCCCCAGAGGCAGTCTGGGGCCCTGCCTTCACTGACACTCCCTGGCGGGGTCCCCGCCGCACCCTGTCCAGTCAGTTCATCTTAACACCTCGCATCTGATCCAGTTCCCATCACCCACCCCCCCACTCCAGCAGCACTCCCTGCTCTGCTGCGGCCCCCCCCCACCCCCCCGCCTGCTGTCCATCCTTGCGCAGGGCCTGTGCATATGCTGGGCCTCTGCCATCACCAGAGTTCTGCCCTGAGCCCAGGCTCAGATGTCGGGGCCTTGGGAAGCCTCCCCTGACCCTATACAGGGCCCAGTCACACCTGGGAGCAAGCACCTGGGACAGCGGCCGTGCTGGCGAGTTGCGGGCTCCAGGGACTCGTGCAGGGTGAGCGCACACCAGGAGGGAGGCTTGGGGACCACCTGAGTCTCCCACCCTGGGGTCTGCCAGGGGGCCCATCAGAGAAACATGGGGCGGCCTTGGTGGGCGGGAGCCGGGACGTGTGGGCACTCACACCAGGAAAGGCCTTTGGCTCAGCATGGCAGGCCAGGAGGTGGGCAGCCTGCCTGGAGCAGAGAAAACAAGCGGGGAAGCAGTTTTCAGGATGTGGAGCAGGTTCCGCGCAGCTTGAGCAAGCGAGGAGTGCGCCGTCAGCAGAAGGGCGCCAGGCGGCCGCGCAGCGAATCCCAAGTAGGTCAGGCTTGGCGCCGCTACCGTGACGGCTGCAAACTGCTTAAGCGGGCTTTCCGCGGAAACGCTGACGCCCAGCGCCCCACAGGCTGGTCCCACAGGTGCTGACAGAACACGCTGGGGACAAGGGCCCAGGCGGGGTGGCAGGGCAGGAGGGCCAGGAACTCAGCGGACAGACGGACGGACGGCGTGGGTCTCAGGGTGACTGGGGCCACCTGGTCTCCTAGGACTCTCCTCCCGAGTGTGCCCACCTCCCCGCTGAGCTCTGGCCACCTTGCGGCAGGGCCGAGGTGATGGCTGGGCTTCCCAGGACACACCTGCTCACAGTGGCTGGGGGCTGAGGCCTGGGTGGGAGCTGAGGCCTGAGGACCCTGGTGGGTCACAGCAAGGACAGAACGGCCCCCGAGAAGGCTGGCGGGCCAGGGCGCAGGCTGAGCGCTTGGGGGGCACTGGGGGTAGGGGTGCGGACACACCTGAAGGCCCTGCTCCTTCCCCAGGGACCGCTGCCCCGGCTCTCCCCAGCCACAAGCAGAAGAGACTCGGGGGCACCGTGGCCAGCAGCACCGGGAGGTGGGGGGACACTAACTGCCCCCAGTGCGAGCACTGCAGCTGCTTAAGGAGCGGGGGCTGTTTTATGTGCTCTCATCTATTCAATCGGTACTGCGATCAATGGATGCATTACAAGCTTTCCCTTTAAGAGCCTAATAAACAACAAGATAGAAAGTAAAATTCTCCATAAAATGACACTTTTAAAAATCCATTTTAGCTGAAGATATTGGTGTTTTGTGTGTTAGCTACAAAAAGCAGGTATCACTGGGCCTTAGTGGCCCCCCTCCGAGTGCAGAGCTCAGCATGCCGGGCACAGGCCAGGGGGCCAGCTCAGCTGCCCCGATCCTTGCTCCCCAGTGTCATCCTGCAGGCCGGGCTGTCGCTCAGGCCCCGGGCCTGACACTGGGGAGGGCGGGGAGGGCCTGGCCCCGCCGCAGCCACCCCTCCAGCACCCCTCGCTCCGGGCGTCCTTCTCCTCTCTCTCTGGCCCACTGACACCCTAGCCCCAGCCCGCTGTGCATATGAAGTCCAGCTCGCCCATCCCTGTCCTCTCCCCACGTGGGCGAGAGGGGACGGAAGGGAGCTGGGGTAGCAGAGCTCGCGCCCCGAGTCCTTTGGGAGGAACTCAGCAAGCTGAGGCCCCGCCTGGCTCACTGGCTCCCGGAGAGCACCCCGGGGGGCACCTCCTGGGGCTCCCTCCTCCACTCTGGGCCTGCCGTCAGCCCCGCTGCCCACACAGCCCCCTCACTGCAACCCCTCCTCTGTGCCCTGGTGTCCGTGGCTCAAACCCCATCACCAAAGGCGTGGAGGCCAGCCCAGAGAGCACCCCACCACCACCTCCCCGGGAGCCCTGGCAGCTGCTGCCTGTCACTATCCTCTGGGCAGGACAGGTCTTGCTGAAGCCCCGATCAAAAGTCTGCCTGCTTGGCCTCTGGCAGCAGAGGGCTGCACGCCTTCGCAAGGCCTCCCATCACATCCTGCCTGGTGATCTCACTTGGGGTCTCTGCCCTCACCCTCCTTGGAAACACTGCTTGGCTCTCTGCACACTAGAGCCGGCCCTTCCCAGGACACCGCTCACAGCCCGTCCCTCGCTGAGCCCCGCGCAGGGCCTACTGCTCAGAGTGGGAGGGCGCTGGCCACCTGGACCCCACGATATCTCTCCAGTTCCCCCTGCCACCACGCGGACCCATCACCGGCCCCAGGACTTAGCGCCACTGTCCGCCTCGCTCGAGCCTCCCTGTCCCTGCAGCTGCAGCCCCTCTTCACCTCTGGGTCTCACACCAGTTGCCTGCGCCCCTCTGGGGAGCCCTAGAACACTCACGCTCACATGCATGCCATGAAGGGGCCCCAGTACCTGGACACGGCCAAGCTGAGAGGCACTGGAGGGCGGCCCAAGCCAGGGACACGCGACACAGTGGAAACATCACAACACCCCCAGACGCCACAAGCCCCGGCCATCAGGGACCCTCGTGTCACGGCTACCTAGAGATACTCGAGAAGAGGGGAGATGGGGGAGGCAGGCGACCCGCCCCACAGGCCCCAGCAGGAGGGCTCCTCTCAGAATCGTGTGAGCACAGCACAGCTCCTGGGAGAAGCCGCGGTGGGCCTGCAGACCCCAGGGACAGCCCCCTGAGCTCAGCGTAAAAGCTCCTGCGGGCCAGAGGGTGAGCAGGGAGCCAACTACAAGTGAAGCTCACCCATCAAAGCCGCCAGGCCACCAGCGGGGCCAGCTGGACCACCAGGAAAAGCCGAACAAGCACCGCAGGTGACGCTGTGGCAGGTGTCCACTGGGGAAGGCTGAGACTAAGTCAGTGTTCCTATGGCTGACCTGAGGGATACGGAGGCCAGACAGGCGGGGGGTGGTAAGGACGCACAGCCCAGCAAGAGCACAGTCTCTGGCTCTGCATTTCTGGGGGTGGGAGTGAGGGGGGTGTCGGCTCAGTAAACGTTTTGCTGTAAGGAGACCAAGAAACCTTGACCCCCCCACCTCAGACCCTAAGTAAAAGTTAACTCATAAGGGACCTCAGACTTAATACAAACACTGAAATAGCCAAGCTTCTAGAAGAAAATGTGACCTTGGCAAATACTTCTCAAATAGGACACTCATAAAAGAAGACTGATAAACTAGACAGCACTGAAGGCAAGCCCCACACTCTAAGAAGATCTCTGGCACAAGAATATAGCCGTAATATATAAAGAGTACTAGCAAATCAATAAAAAGACCAACTAATACAAACGCGGGTGAAAGACTGCACGGGGCACTGCACACGACCTCGCGTGTGCAGCCTGGGGGTCCTCCCCAGCTGCCCGCTGCCCAGCATCCACCTGCCCACTGAGGCTGCAGCTCCTCGTCACTCGGCAGCAAGCCCCACAGGACAGAGCAGCGGAGACAAGTGGCCCCCAGATGTCCACCAAGAGCACACGGAGAGCAGTGTGGGCACACCTGGGGAGGAGCAGGACAAGCTGGCTCAGGCTGCTGCAGATCACCCCATCTCCCCACAGTCCTGGAGGCCAGCAGCCTGGATCACGGGGCCTGCAGAGGTGACTGGAGAGCAGGCCCTGTCAGCTCTTCCTCCTCATATAAAGACACCAATTCTATCAGATCAGGGCCCCACCCTGACGACCTCATTCAGCCTTGATCACCTCTCATCTCCAAAAAGCCACAGTGGGATTCAGACTTTAGCCTAAGAGTCTGTTTGGATAGCAAATGGTAAGCAAAAGGAGTTACACAAAACAGCACCTATTATACGAACCTACTTATATGAACTTCAAGAGTTTTGAGACATAGCTTTTCCAGACATAGGAGAGGGACCACAGGGTAGGTGGGGACATATGGGGGGAGCACCCTGCACGGGGTAGGTAATGTCCGGGGGTAGGTAATGGGCACACCCTGTGGTAGGTACACAAGATAAAAATCCACAGAACTGACCACTGAAAATACAAACAAACCACACGTTTTTCCTATGGAAATCGAAGGTCTGTTCAGAAGGCCAAGTTCAGGAACAAGATTTTACATAATAAAGGTGACATTTTTAAACAACGGGAAAAAGTCTGAATGTTTAATAAATGTTCCGAAGACAACCAGATAAGTGTTAAACAAAATTAAATTTGACCTTTAATCTCACACCAAGTCTCCAAATAAATTCCAGGTAGACTACAATTTTAAATGTAAAACTAGAAAGTACAGCTCTAGAAGAGAATAACTGAACTCATGTAACCATGGGACAAGGAAAGTGGCTCTAAGCAAATCAGTGTGTTATATATACTAAGTCTTAAGGGACCGACAGATCTAAGAACACAGAAAACATAAAAGTTCCATTAAAAACCTTCACAAACAAAAGGCAAAACAGACATTGAGGAAAAATGTGTAGTCTGCCAAAAAGGTGTCCCCCCCACCCCCTCAAATATTTAGATTCTTGAAAACCTGTAAGAAACACGCTAGAGGCAAATGATCAGTGCACAAAAAAAAACTGAACAAAGCATGAATGCAACTGACATTAAAGGAGCTCCCTGGTGGGTCTAGCGGTCTGGCTCTTCCACCGCCAAGGCGGGTGGTTCAATCCCTGCTGGGGGAACTGTGATCCCACAGGCCAGGTGGCATGGCAGCAACCAAAACCACCAAAGTCTGAATGAACACTGGATCGCAATCTCTTCTAGAGAATAGGCAAAGTTTCTGGCAGGGGCAGCTAACACCTGGAAGGACAGAAGACACAAACCAGCGTGGCAGAAGGTGCGTACCTGACTCTCCCTATAGCCCAGGGGCCGAGGCCCAACCTGGATGGACCCACCTCAGCGAGGCGGACAGAAGGTCACCAACGAGCAGGACAGCCCCTTGCTGCGGCACAAGGGCAGACTAGGGCAGCCGCCGTGGAGACTGGCCTCCGGCTACAGTCCAGCATCCACCACCCTAGGAGGCTGCGGTTCAGGCCGCATCCACCTCCACCGCCAGCCCCGGGAAGCCTCCGGAAGGCTTCCCCGCGAGGCAGAACCCTGGGGGAAGCCTTCTGCGGGAGCGGGAGGTGGAGGCAGCGCAGTCTGTACAGGGTCTCACACGGCAGAGTCCTTGCCAGCACCTCGGGCACCTACCAGCGGACGACCATCCAGGTGCAAAGCACTCGGCCCCTACGACCCCCACTAGGGCAAGGGGCGGGGTGGGGGGAGCCCTGAAGGGCAAGGGGAAGAAGCCCACCCTTCAAGGACCGGAGCCCAGCAGGGTGGGGCGCCGCAGCCGGCAGGCCGCGCCCCAAAGCAAACCCCGCCCCGGACACGCCCACCGGGCCCCCAAAGGAGCCCTGCCGAGGGACAGAGCCCGGGCCATAATTTATGCTCCCCCGCCTATGCTTTATGGCTTTCTTAATTCGGCTCCTGCTACTATTAATGTAGTTAATGCTGAGATTATATCTATTTTCTGGCGTCAGGCGGTGATTTATTCAAGCCATTTTTCCGGTGGAGGCTCCCACGCTGTTAAATCAAGCGCCTTGCCAATTAAGTGCTGACTTGGGAAGTGGACGCAATCTTAACAGACATCTAACCGCAAATTAAACCGGGGCTCCTTACTCTGGGGAGTGGGCGGGGCAGCCACAGAAACCTTGCTGACTTCGAGGAAAGTCAGAGAAAAATAAACCAGCTCGCCCGCCGGCTGCCCTGACTCCAGGAGGCAGGCTGCCAGTCAGGCTCGCAGCAGCGGGGTCAGGGTCCCGCCCTGCGGGGAGCGCGGGTGGCGGGGGAGGGCAGCAGTCGCTGGACCTGTCCCAGCACACAGAGACTCTGCACCCGCAGTCCCTCCCACCTGGAGCAAACGCTGCCGGGCGTCTGGTTCAGCAGATGCTGGATGGAGCCCTAAATGGCAAGGTGGCTGAGGGGTTACCGAAGGCCCCCCTCTGAGGACCCGCAGGGCACACACAGTGTTGGGGGTGGGCAAGCACAGGAGGGGAGAGGGAGGTTAACTGGAGCTCTGGCAGGGGTAGCATGTGCCCAGCCCACCCGAGGGTGCCCGTGCCTGCTGGGAGCTGCCTGCCCAGAGCGCCTGAGAGACGCACGTGGGGCTTTGGGGACAGGCAGCAGCCAGGCGGCCTGAGGCCCAGCAGGGCCTTTAGGGCATGGCCCGCAGCACAGTGAGCCCCCACACCCCACAGCCAACTCAGGGAGCCTGTTTTCCCGTCCAGGGAAAACCCTAGAACAGCGCCTTCCCTCACCCATCTCCAGAGGCCCTGAGAGGGGAACTGTGCTTTGGGGTACGACCAGGCTGGAGGTTGATATATGCAAAGAGTTAAATGTGGTATTGATTATCTGAACGCTGCTTTACTACCACCTCTAAAACCAAGATAAAAGTGGTGTTTAAAACGGTGTTTGATTGTGTAAGGCACCCAGGAACCGCTGGGTGACAAGGACGTTTTATTTCTTCCTGTCAGGAGCAGTATTTTCAGCTTCCCTGTTCCTCATCCCCAGGAACCCCTGGGGGCACCGACACAGACGCACAGAGGCTTGGTGCAAGGTGTGGCTGGGGCCTGGGCACGACTGAGGGAAGCCCCACGGGGCTCCACAGGGAGGGGCCTTGAGGGACCCTCCCAGCGTCCTTCTGACAGTCCTGCTGCCTGCAGAGCAAAGCTTCGCTCGGGCGAACAAAAGGGTTCCCTCTAGGTTTACTCTGAAGCACTCTGGCCTATCCACTGATATCTCCGTGAGGCATGTTGCCAAGCACGTGGGGCGGCCACGCGGTGGCCAGTCACACGGGGCCCTGCAGGGCTGGCCTGGGTGACGCGTCACCTGCCCGACTCTTTTCTTCTGCTGGTCTGAAGGCTGCCGGGCAGGCCCTGGACACTTGAGCCAGCTCCTGAAAAGCAGAGATGCCAGCTGCACGTCCACCATCGAGACGCAGTGCACTGTGGATGGCCTGGGGTCCACGCGGGGGGGCGGGGCAGGCGGGGGGTTCACGTGCGGCAAGGACAAGGGTGACCTGGGGCAGCGTTGCCCTGCCAGGCTGCGCAAGGGAGGCTCGAGGGTCACTGCCAGAGGGGCCAGGGACACGGGCGGCCTCCTCGCCTCCCTGCTCCAGGCACCCGCAAGCAGCCAAGGTGCCAGGGGGCAGGACAGAGAGAGGGGTGCACGTGTCCGTGCGTGGAGAAAAGGGACAGAAAGCGAGAAAGCCACCGACGTGAGAAGGCAGTGACAGAAAAGCAGGACAGAGAGACTGAAGACAAAAGGCCAAAGGCTGGAGGGCCTCACACACAGACGGGAGACCAGCAGCGCAGGCGGGCAACTGGGGGCTACAGACGACAGATACCGTCCCAGAGGGGCCTGTGGCAGAGCCTGGGCGGGAGCAGAACACGGGCCACGCCAGGGGCCACCATGCCCAACCAGCCCTCCACGGCAGCTGCTGCCAACCCGCATGGCCTCAGGGACACCAGCCCAGAGAGACGCCCTGGCCCATGAGCTCCGGGCCAGCTCGCGGTGGGCCTGGAGAGGGAAGGGCCCAGCGCCGTATGCCGGCAGCTCCAGCCTGAGATGCAGAAGAGGTGAGTCCGGTGTGTGCCACTTCCCACACCCTCCACAGATGGAACCCTGGTGCCACCTGTCATGAAGTCTAGCCACGAACACTGTGGCGACCCGGGCCCATGACCCGGGCCCACACCAGCAGCCCCACAGCCGAGGAGGAAGCGGGGCACGGAGCTGCCTCAGGGGTGACTGTCACAGCACCGTGTGGACGCTGAGGAGGGTGGACCAGAGGCTCGGACGGAGCCCCACACAGGCGCCTGCACGCCCCTGTCAGTGTCTGCCCAGAGCTGGCCAAGGAGGATGGCCCAGCTTCGCCCCTGCCCGGGGGACGTGTAGCACCGGTGGCCCCGCCGAGCACACCGTCTCCTTGGTGCTGGGCCCCGGCAGTGCTGGCCGCTGCCCCCGACCTCACACGGCCCACCCTGGAGCTGCCCGTGCTGGGGAGGATGGGGACAGACCGGGCCCAGATGACCAGCTGGTTTGAAGTCAGGGCAGCCCTGGGCGGGGGCTCCACGTGCCAGCCCACCCAGGGTGGCGCGCTGACAGAGCACAGACAGAAGAGGGAAGACGGCGGCCGGCCTGGGCCCCTCAGGGTCCTGTGTCCCACGCCTGGCCTACCAGCCAGGAACTGGGCTCTAACGAGGCCAAGAAAGGCCCCTCTGGACCAGGTTCTGGAGGGAGAGCAGGCACCCATGGTGCCCCAGCCCCTGTGCCCACAGGGGCAGCTGTGACCTGGCAAGGCTGGCCTCCCTCACCTCCCCGAAACCACCAAGGGGGTGAGAAGCCAAGGCCCCAGGCCCTCCCAAGCCCCACCGAGGAGGCAGGCAGGCTTCAGGCCTCAGGGCTGCTGACAGCCGAAAGGCCTGCTAGACTCAGAGAAATGAATAAACCACCTAGGCTCGCTCTGAAGCGACTTCCAAATTAAGAGTTGCATCCTTGCTGTCAGGCCCCTGCCAGCAGTTTCCATGGCACCTCCCGCGCAGAAACGCACCTCAGACCATCTATTAGAATGATGGAGGCAAAGGGACCCACAACTGCACTCCTTCCTTAATGAGCAGCCGAAGGGATCGGTAAGCATAATTTCAGAGGCCAGTAATATTTTATATAATCGCCAAGCGGTTTAAATTGAAAACCCCCAACTGAATCAATATTTACTGCATTGAAACGAAATGAATAGTAATAAGTCACTAAGCTCTCTGTCCTGTTTCATAAAATAAAAAATTATAAAAATGAGCACAGGCACAGGGAGGCCATCACATTAACTTTTACAGCACTCGGGGAGCCGTAACCGCCTGTTCTCATAAAATAAAATCCTAAAAAACCTGCCAGAGGAGACCTGCTTCAGCATCATGCAGGGAGGCAGGCGGGTGGGAGGCAGGAGAAGAGGGGATGGGGTCACCCCAGGGCCCGCCCTGACCCCTGCCAGTCCCACCGAGTCCCCAAGAAGGCCCAGAGGAGGCACCCCAACCCCTCTGAAGCTCGGCACCAGGAGCTCTGGTCTCGCAACCCCTCTGCGCCCCTGCTGTCACCCGCAGGCTGAACTTCCTGCTGTGATTTCTTTCCTCTCTCTTCAGATCCCACATGACGTGCTCTCGGTGGCTCCCGCGGGCGCAGGAGAGTCTGTTCTCGGAGCACACAGGCGTCTGTCATGAGGGCAGAGGCCAGGCTCCAGCACAAAGGCACTGCGAGAGGCAGGCGATGCTGCAGAGCGCCGCCAGGCCAGGCAAGGGCCCCTGGGAGGGGTCCGCGACCTCACGCTGAACAGGGGCCAAGGCTGGTGGCACAAGCCCCCAGAGGGTCGAGAGCCCTGGTGGACCCACCCCAGGCTCCGAGGTGGGAAAAGCTGGACACAGAGCCCTACACAAGTGGATGGGTCCCGTGGCTCAGGAGCAGAAGACAAACCAGCCATTAAAAACAGACCCAGGCTGTGAGCACGAAAGACACAGGGGACAGGAAGGGCCTCGAGCGTCTGTGCCTAAGTGTCCAACACCCCTGGTGACCAGGAGACTGCGAGTTAGAGCACCAGAGAGCCATACACGTTGAGAGCATGCTGTGACAGGAACCCAGAAGGCCTGCGAGGAGGAGGCACAACCCCGCCCAGACCCCTCGACAAACTCCCGTCACCCGTCAGCACCGTCGAGAGAGCCCCCACGGCTGAGAACCACCAGGAGCTACTGGGCTCCCAGGAGTCGGGCCCACGGAGCCAAAGTCCCAGGTGAGCCTGGAAGCTTCTGCTGTGCGGGCGAAGGAGGCTCGGTGAGGGGCGGTGCCACATGGAGGGAGCCGGAGCAGCCCAGAGGGGCCTCCACAGGCCAGTGCGAAGGCAAATGGACGGTTAGAATGGAGCAAACGGTAACAGCTCACAGTCTGTCAAGTGAGGACCTCGAGTGCATGCGAGAAGGACATACAGTGCGATGGGGAGGAGGGGCGGCAGCTCCCTGCAGGACGCCGCGCCCCCGGGGCAGGAGGCCCAGCAGGGACAGGCCGCTCACACGGCTGGGCACGACAAACACCCTGAGGGACCTACAGGGCTCCTGCCGAAGGGCGTCCCCGCAGAGGGGACAGCGCAGCAGATGGAGCGGCGTGCACAGAATTGGGGTGCCCAGAATCGGGGTGCCCAGGCAAAGAACACTGTGGTTCCACGTATCATTATTGCAACTCTTCTGTGCTTCTGTGTAGGTGAGAATAAAGTTACCCAAAACACTGCATGCTAGAAACTGATTAGGAAAGGGACCAAGAGTGAGACCATGAGCCCATGGCGACTGCCTGCCAACCCGCCCTGCCAACCGGCCCAGCCCCACCCTGCCTCCTGACGCAGCCCTCTCCCCGACAGCCCCTGGCTCACAGCTCCCCTGGGGTGGACGGGGGGTCAGCCGCAACAGGGCACTGTCCCCAACATGCTGACATAAAGCGGCCACTCAGGGCACGAGCCACGGAGCAGGGCTGCAGCCCGGCAGTGACCGTCTGAACAGAGCTGTGCCTGGCCCCCTCCACTCAGCACAGCCAGGCCTGGCGGAGACCTCGGCGGCAGTCACGCCCAGGTGGGGCCCAACACAGTCTGTTGGCCACTGGGCCACAGCTTCCAGACAAGCAGGGGCCTGACACAGGGCAGGCCCTCCACGAGCACCTGGGGACTGAGTGGACAAGAGAAAGGCATGGACTGGCTCCTCTTCCAGAGACCCAGGGGCAGCGAGGCGTCACCAGAGCCACCTGCCTGGGGACCAGACCCTGTGCCTGCTCTGTTTGGCCAGGACTGAGCTGCGGCACTGACGACCCAGGAGAGAAAACACTCAGCCAGGGCTCATGTGCAAACACCCGCGATCTCCAGCCCAAGTGGAAGGCCTGTCTCCAGAGGGAGCAGCCTGTGGGGGCCACGGCAGGCCCTGCAGAGTGTGGGGGCCCCTCCTGTCCCACTCAAACGCCCCAAGGAAGTGCTCTTACCTGGCATCTCACGCACCCAGTGAGGGGGCAGAGACTGCCTCTGACACGGAACCAGGACCACCTCGATGGCCCACTGCCCACGAAATCACCAGCCCCGCCCCCACACCCATCATTATCCCTGCTTGAAACGGACACATCCCTCTGTAGCAGGACCAGTTCAAAACTGCATTCCACTCGCACGGCCCCTTCAGAGCCCCTGTGGGAGCTGCCTGAGTGGCGCTCGGCCCAGGGCCCTCCTCCGCTGTCCTACAGGCCACTCACTGGCGGCAGGGTAGGCAGAGCCACAGCTGGGTGGAGCCAGGCTCTGCCCCAGGGCAGGCGGGCGCCCTCACAGCACAAGGCACCCCGTGTGTGACCCAGGGCTGCACATAGCAGTCTCCTGGGGAGGGGGCCATCTGGAGGAAGGCTGCGGCCCCCGCAGGTGCAGCAGCAGGCCTATCCCACCCCCAGCACCTCCCGTGGCCACTGCCCTCTGAGCAAACACCCTGGGCTACGTCCCCGCCCTGGGAAGCCCCTGCCACGTGGCCCTCACTGACCCCACGGCCCCTGCCCAGAGAAGCCTCCTCTGGGCCCACAACCTCTGTCAGCCTGGACGAGTCTCAGTGCTTCCTGGCACTCGACCCACGGTAGCTTCCGCTTCACTCTCAGCTGACTTCTGACCAGAGAACTTGCCTGGCACAGGACGGCTGCCGGTGGGTAGCCCCTCGGGGGAGGGGTCCCCGCTGCCCAGCCCGGGGCACCCTGCGAGCCTCACCTGGGCTGAGCTGGGAGGGCCTCTGCGCACCCCCAGGCTGGCCCCCCGGAGTTGGGGTGGGGCTCGGGGGGGTGCTGCTTCCCCAGGGGTGCCCCCTGAGCTCCTCCAAGTGCCACAGACCCTTCAGGGCAGGGTGGGGGGCTGTGGGGACCCTAGTCCCACTGCCCTCAGAGGACACCCCTGCTCTGACTCAAGGCTGTGTCCCCCCAAATTCCCATATTGAGGCCCTAGCCACGGTGTGACACTGTTTGGAGACGGGGCGTTTGTGGGATGATGAGGGTGAGATGGGGCTTGCCTGGCAGCTCAGACGGTAAAGCCTGCGATGCGGGAGACCTGGGTCAATCCCTAGGTCGGGAAGATCCCCTGGAGGAGGGCGTGGCAACCCACTCCAGTGTTCTTGCCTGGAGCATCTCGAGGACAGAGGAGCCTGGTGGGCTACAGCCACGGGGTCGCAGTCAGCCATGACTGAGGTGACCTAGCACACACGGGTGCACGAGAGTGAGGCGAGGTCATCAGGGCAGGCCCGTGACAGGATGAGTGTCCCCGGGAGACCCGGGCTTCTGTCTCCCTCTCAGGTGAGGACACAGCAGGCAGGCGGCCGTGTGCCACAGGAGGAGGGGTGGCCCTGACCTCAGACGTCCAGCTCCAGACCGAGCAGTCAACATCTGTGTGAGCAGCCCCACGTGCAGCGTCTGCTCGTGGCAGCCCGGGCCGCCCAGCACCCTGGTAAGGCAGGTGAGGGGAGGCTGGGTGGGGCGAGGGGGCTGCCTGCCCCCCAGAAGGGCGGCTGAGGGGACGGCGCGGAGCCATGGTCCCCGCAGGGATGCTGCCCATCCTCACGACGACAAGTGTCACTTTGGAGAAGCACTTTAGAGCCTTCAAAGTCATGGCCCAAACCTCGTCATACATTTGAGATTACTTAAGATTTACTGCACAGACACAAAAATAAAATAAAAGAGGGCAGCACGGCGGGCGGCAGGCCCAGTGACAGCACCATTTGTAGTCAGGATAGCGCAGCCTGCAGACGCGGCTGCTTAAGCACAGCAGCTTCTGTTTATTCCGCACTTTCCCATCAGATGAATTCAGAGAGAAAACAAGTGACAAGCCGTTTAGGGACATAAGTCACATCTCAGCTTCAGTTCAGATTCATGAACTTGCTGGAAGCCAGCGAGGGCATGGCAAATCCACAAATCTTAGAATAAAAAAATTAAGCCCTCTCTCAGCGTGAGCCTCAGCTCTGGGGCGCACTCCGTGAGCCCCTCTGGAGCGAGCACCAGCCTGGGCCCGCAGGGCCAGTCTCTGTGGCCCCCACAGCCAGGCAGCCCCCCAGTGGGGCATCTGCCAGCCTGGACAGCAGCATGGAACAGCGCCGAGGGTAACTCATGCCAGCGTCGCTCCCAGGAGGGGCAGACGCCACTGTGTCCCGCCTGCTCGGGCCTCTGCACACTCTCCTGGCCAGGGCAGCCGAGGGCTTTGAATGTGACGACAGACACATGTCTAGGGAGCCTGGTGGGCAGTGTCCGGGTTGGGAGGGCATATGTCCAGGAGCTGCTGTTCAGGGGCTTCCCACCTTCCATCTGCCCCAATGGGATGAGGGCTGACCAGCAGATGGACCTGATGGGCTAACGGCCCTACTTCCAGCAGACTTTCCTCTCAGGTGTTTTTGGAGTCAGAGCCTCACCACAGCAGCACCAGAACCTCCTCCACCTCCAGAGCAGACAACGGGGGTGGGCGGGGACCCCAGCCTCCTGCTGCAAATGTAGGCTACCAGGTGGGCCTCAGCCCCCACAACATGAGGCCAAAACTGACCAGGGGCTCAGAGTAGGTAGGTTTCTGTCTAAATCAGGGGGCAAAATGCAAAGCCATCTCGTGAGGCAGACATGCGCCCTGGTACACGGGACAGCGCTAACAGCGGTGGCCACGCCGGCATGTGGGTCAGGTCACAGTGAGGCTCACGGGCCTCCAGGGGCAGAAGCCAAGGATGCTGCCGTCTCTGTCACTTCCTGGACACCAGGAGCCAGGTCTGGGGACACCCACCCTGCTGATTCCAGCAGGGCAGGGGTCAGGCAGAGAGGCCGCTGCCTCCCGAGGATGAGCGGGTGGGGTGAGAGCAGGCTGCAGCGTTCGGAGGCCACATGCCCTCCTGAGACCTCAGGACAGCAGGGCCTGCCAGCCAGCCCGCCACTGGTGTCCTGTCTCCCTGGGGCACCAATCAGGAGCCCGAGAAAAGCTCTTGGTCCCTGGGCTCAGCCTGGTGCCTGGTGGACAGCCCTGCTTCGTGGTCACTCAGCGACCAGGAGCCCATCCTGGCCTCAGCCCAGTCATCATCCCAACTCCTCCTTCTGCCAGGGAGAGCTGGGGAAGCTGCCGCTGCAGGACAGAGGTCAGGGTCAAGGCCAGCAGGCCCTGGGGCCTCTCCATCACCTGCCGGCCACACACAGGCAGCCCCAACTCTGAGGGACTGAAGGAGCAACGTGGACAGGCATCAAGGTGGCCGCCGGTTCCGGGGACAGGCCCATCCTGCTGCCTTGACAAGCTGAGCTGGGCGTGAGCAGCTGACGGCGGGCCGGGCAGTGGTGGGCGGCAACTCTGCCGAGGAGGAGGCCCCGCCAGAGCACAGGTGACCTTAGGCACAGGAACCCATCCACTGCCAGCCACACTTCCTGGGCCTCCCGGCCACTCAGCTCCCCCACCCCCAGACCACGTTCAGGGGCCTCCCAGGCGCCTGGCGAGGGTCAGAAAGGCCTTCAGGGAAGCAGCCCCCAAGCAGGCCCCACACCCGCCCTCAGCGAACACGTGTCTTGGCCACACCTCCGCACCGGGCTGCTGAGAGCTGGAGCAGCTGCAGCCACCAAGCATGGCCAGAGCTGCGGGGCTGGCACCCCAGGCACCTGGCAAGGCT
Organism: Capricornis sumatraensis; assembly: GCF_032405125.1. Taxonomy (NCBI): domain Eukaryota; kingdom Metazoa; phylum Chordata; class Mammalia; order Artiodactyla; family Bovidae; genus Capricornis; species Capricornis sumatraensis. The sequence continues at coordinate 20,567,192 of NC_091079.1, read as the reverse complement.
CCTGGGCGGCGACCCAGCCTCCCCACCAGGCCCGGACCGCCTTGACGGGGATGCGGAGCTTCAGGCAGGCAGTGGCCGAGGGGCTGGCGGCCAGGCTGGTTGGGCCTGTCCCAGCAGCCCGTGCTGTGCACCTGACCCAAATGTGGACCCCACTACCTGTCCACGCAGCAGCCCCACCAGTCCCCAGAGCTGAAGGGGAGGCACAGCCCAGGTTCTGCTGCTGACTGGGCCATCCTCCGCCTGAGGGGCTGGACACTTGGCTGAAACTGAGGCGGCGGCTGCCTCGGGGGCGCGCCTGGCCACCTCCCCCCTCAAGAACCCTGCCCCTTAAGCCTGGCGCTCATTTCTGATCAGTGACCCCATCACAGCCTGGCACACTCAGCACTCAATACTGGCCCAGCTGGATCCACACCTGGGCTCCCGTGACCCCAGGAGCCAGAAGGAGAGGCCCGCTGGCGCCTCCTGACAAGTCACACAGCCCCGGCAGAGGTGGGGCCAGGCCTGGGCTGCCGAGGTGGCCGGACACCAATTGCAGGGGGGGAGGCGGGAACAAGAATCAATAAATCTGAACCTCATTCACGATGATCTGGGGCTCTTATTAAGTAAATTAATTTAAGTTAATTTAGCTCGATCATGACTCCCGATCACAGTGATTTAGTGAGGGGGAAATTGCATTAGGAAAGGCCATGCTCACCAGATAGGAGAACGGAAGAAAATTAGACCCACTTAGCACTGTGAATTAATATGGAAATAGCAGGTGTAAATTTAACCTTATCGAGAGAGTGAAAATTATCTTCATAAATTTGTAGAAATAGCCCCCAAGATGCTTATAAATCTATTTAAAACAAAAATATTACAAAAAGTACAGTAAAATTAATTTAAAATATACTTCCAGCTATCGCCTCCAGAAAAGCCGGCAGCAGGGCCAAGTTTCGTCTGGCCTAGCAGGAGGGAGGAGGGTGGTGGGCACTGCTGACCGCCTGGGCAGGCTGACCTCCTGGCACACCTACCGCGGGCCAACAGGTCCCCAGCTCCTCTCCCACGGCCACCCAGTCTGCACACGCCCTCAGCCAAAGACCGCCCAGAGCCAGGCCACAGCCCTCGCGAGCAGCAGGCCCCTGGGGCCTGCAGGTGGAGCAGGCTGTAGCCTCGCCTCCCACCCCTGACAATCACCGTAGGACAGAAAGCTGGCCCAGCCTCTCTCACCAGAAGCTTCTCCCTGAGGGACACCCAGTGTGGTGTGGCCTCAACAGTCCGGGCCGTGGCTGCTCCCAGACCAGCTCCAGCGGCTTGCTAATAACAGGACAGGGAGCGTGAGGATGCACGAGTGCGTGGCACACACAGGTTGGCCACATGACTTGTGCAGAAATTGCTGGGTGAAAAAATTAGCCAACAACTACAGACTGAGCACTTGAGGAGGTGTGCTCAGGCCCTGAGGCCCTCCAGCCCACCCCGGCCTCTGGAGCCCACTAGGCGCAGGCCTCTTACCTGGATAGGGAGAGCCGCCGGGCCCGCCAGGACGGGGGGGCCGGGGGGCTGGGGGCGGTGCTGAGAGGTGAGGTCGGGGTCTTCTTGACGATGCGGTAGCGCGTCTTGATCACTTTGCTGGTGGGAGGGGGCCGCTGGCCATGCAGGCTGGAGGCTGCAGGGAGACCCAGACACAGTGGTCAGGGGAGGTGGGGGAGCTGCCCACTGCTCGATCTACCCTGCCCACACCCACCCCACTCCGGGGAACCCAGCAGCTCCTGCAGCCAGAGCCGGCAGCAGGGCAGGCCCAGCTCCCGTGGGCATTGAGGAGGGGCCGTGGGTGGGCCGCGGAGGCTGGGGTGCAAGGCACTCATCTCCCTGGCCACCCTCACCCGCCCCCTGCATCCATGCAGATTTATGTCCTTAATCACTTCCGTTTCCATAACATTTTGCAGAGTGATATACACCACAGCTTTCCTCCTTGCTGAAGGTTTCATGCAATTAACAGGGATCTGTTTTGCCCCAGTTCCCTCAACTTGATAGCCAGCAATTTCTCCATGGCTTCAAGGAACGCATCTAATTCCCACCTTCCGTAACGCACGGCTCTAACTGCCCAGATAATTAAAGCTAACGCAGCGCTGCCACCCCTCGTGGCTTAGCCAGCACTCAGGCCCGGCAGCTCGGGCCCAGGTTCCCAAGGGCGCCTCTCCTGGGGCCCACTTCCACATGCCTGCACGCAGCCCAGGGCTCTGCCTGGAAGGGGGCTACAACCACCACCCCCGCAGCGGGTGACTTCTGGGCAGCACAGCTAGGGGGGATGGACACACGGGGGCGCCAGGAAAATGCACTGGTCTCACCACCAGAACTCCAGCACAAGGAAGGGCAAGGATCAGCTAACCCTCAGCTGAAGGCCGCCTGGGCCCGGCATGGCCCAGGAGCGGGCGCGGCCCCACAGGGCCCCACGTGCCTCGCTGCTTTATGCCAGTCCCGGCGGTGCCCAGCCACCCCACTGTCCAGTGGCACAAACCAGTGCGTCCTGACCTGAACCTACTCCCCTGGGCCAAGGACACATCTTCCCAGCACCTGCAAACCCCACAGGAAGCAGTTACTGCTCTGTGAATGGTGATGGTAACTAACTAAAAACCATCTCCCAGAGCTGGGAACACAACAGCCCACCAAGTCACAACCAGTCCTCCCCTGTCAGCAATCAGCACCTCAGCCTGGACCTCTTCTCCAGGCCCACCCGCCCACCCAGCGAAGTGACTGTACCTGCACAGCCTTTGGAACGGGCAGTATGCCTCCCTGTCCAGATGCCCCGCCTTTCCACGTGAGACGGCCAGGACGCAGCACGGACTCCAGGCCCTCCTAGCAGCCTCCACAACAGAGGAAAGTGCAGGCTCCACGCACCCAGCCGGGTCAGGTTAGGTGTGGGCTGCAAGGCCCAGGGAATGCTGAGGGCGCGGGATGCCTCTGCTCCCCGGGACTGATGGCAGGGATCCACAACCACTGCCCACCAGGGGGGTCCACAGAAGTCGGGGCAAGGCCGGGCCGGCATCCCGCCCCACCTGTCTCCATCTGCCTGTCTCCTCGCAAGGACGGAAGCTAAGGAGGGGTCACGGAGAACGAGGGGAGCTCGTTCTCCCCTGGGGGCCCAGTCCTGGTGAGTGACCGAGTGGGCGGGTCTGCAGCCTCGGGCAGCCCCACACCACACACAACCCAACATACCCTGGGTATCAATAAATAAATGTTTGTTGAATTGAATTTTCAAGGTCTTACAAACAAGGAGAGACCAACGAAAATCAATAATAGCTTGTTCCAACTATGAGCTCAGAAACATGAGAATTCCTCTGAGTTATCATCAAGCCCCACATTGACCTCATGGCCTCCAAACCCACCCCAGCCCCCTGCTCACAGAGCCTCTGCACCTGGACAGACCCCTGCCTGTCCCCTCCAGCAGGGCTGCCCACCCCCCGCCCCATTCTGACCCCCACAGCGGCCACCACCCACCAGCTGGGGCTGTGACACGCACCGCAGAGCCCAGGGGTGCCCTGCTCTGCAGCCCAGGGCACGGTTATGTGGAGTGGGAATGGGCGCTGGGCCCTGAGCAGGCCCGCCCCAGCCTGGCTGCTTCCATCCCATGCTCCGCCCCCTCGACCAGATGCAGGCCCCCTTCTCCCATCCCCTCCCTGCTCCACCAGGTGCCACCTCCTTCAGGAAGCCCCTAGTCCCCATCGCCCAAGGGACTGAGACACAGCCTCCGGGCCTGGCCCTAACCGCCTGCAAAAAGCACTGATATTCACATCTCTTTGCAATGCAGCCCTACTATGAGAGCAACTTTATCATCAACTTACTGCATTTTCCTTATTGGTGCCCCATTACCACTTCCAAAAACACACAAACTAATAAAGTAGACCCTCCCTCTTAAGAGGCTCACTGTCACTCTCCAGACATCTCCCGTGTCACACCTCCGCCCTCCAGATCCAAGAGGCAAGGGAAGAGCACAGAGCCCGTGCCCCGCCCCCACAGCATGCTACGGCCCCCGGCCTGGGCCTGCAGACCCTCCCGCTCTCCCGTGGGAAGCATGGGCCCAGGGGTGGACAAGCCTGACAACGGCCCCAGAGAGGACTGTCCAGGGCGCCCGTCCAGGGCATGAGCTCAGCAAGGCGGAGAGACGGGTGGCGTGCCACCCTCGTCCTAGGGGTGGTAGGACTGGGGGCTCCTAAGACCGCACATGCCACACAGGGGCCAGAAAGCTGGGGCGGGAGGCCCGGCAGCCCCAAAGCCTGTGCGCAGGCAGAGCGGCGGGTGTGGTCTCCAGGAGGCAGCATGCTCCTCGCGCAGGCAGGGTCACCTGAGCCCAGCCCAGCACAGCCCCACCAGGCAGCAGGCTCTCCCCTTCCTCCTGGCTGGCTGAGGTCTGTGTAGATAATCATGTTATTTAGATAGGATGTTGGTTTAATTCCCTTCATTACAGACTCCCAGGGCTGTAATTTTTTTCTCCGCATGATGTATTCCCCGTGGCACATTTCACTCAAATCAAACCCTTCGCGCCTTTATTGCCAACGACGCCCGGGCGCCGCGTTATCAGGCCCACACACACAGCCCTCTCCACCCCGCTGTGCAGAGGTCACTTCTAATGACTAATCGATCTCATTAGCTTCCCTAATTAAAAACTTTACTACCGCAATGGAAGACAAACTACAAAAAAACTGCTGGCATCATATCTGAATGGGTATGAGCCCATCCATCAGCTTGGCCCTGGCCCCGCACACCGAGCTCATGGCTGGGGCGGGGGGGGGGAGGGGGGCGGGGGTTGCTGCCAGGGAGGCCAGCTGCAGGGCCCGGCCGTCTGGGAACGGGGGAAAGCCAACGCTCGGGGTGGCCATCGGGCAGCACCGTCCACAGCAGCCCGGCCTCCAGCTGACCCTGGCCCCCACCCCCCCTCAACGAGCACCACAGACAGCAGAGCCACCGGACGGAGGGCAGGCCCTCGCTCTGTCACTGCGGACTGGGGTTGAGAGGGAGTTCAGGCTTTTATGGAACTTCAAAGGGCGAGAACTAGGAGGAAACGAGCTGATTTCACGACTGTTTTAACGAGTGAAGAGGAGCTAGAACCGGAGCGCCTCTGAGCAGAGGCTGCCTGGGGCTGCTGATGGGAGCACGAGGCGGCAGGAGGAACCCCTGACAGCCCACTGGCCAGTCAGCTCCGGACATCCCAATGAGGCTGGGTGGGCGCCGTCAGGAAAGGCGGGGCGGGGGCGGCAAGGCGGATCTGGGACTTTGAGGAGCGTGGACCAGAGGCCTGTCGCCAGACTTTCCCTGACTGGGCCCCAGGTCCCGCGGCCCATCGTGCACCAGCTTCCAGGTCCACACAGGCACTGGGGCCTCTGGAATGGGCAGACTGAACAACAGGCCGTGGAAGAGACCCAAGAAAGCAGACAGTCACGGCTGGGCTTCCCACGCAGTCCAAGGGTGCCACCCTCGCACCTGAGGGCCAGCAGAGCGAGGAGACAGCTCAGCGCCACCGGGGAAGGCCGAGCCGGAGAGCATGGGCCGCCTCCAGCCCTCCTGCTCAGTGGGGTGCAGAACAGGACAGCTGGGCCACAGCCACCGCCTGGCGTCCAGGCAGGGGATTCGGCAGAACCAGACGCACGAGGCGCCTGGGCCAGGCACAGCCTGAGAACCGATAACCCCACCCCAGAAACCAAGCTCTGCTCCTGAAGGGGGCCCCAGGCCCCGCCAGTGAATGCAGTGGACAGGGTCAGTCGAGCACCCAGCCTCCCAGGGTCTTGCAGCACGGCCGGCAGGCTGTGGGGTGAGCCTCCTGTCAGCCTGGGTGTCCTGTGCCCAGTCCTGTGTGACTCAAAGTCCCCCTGTCACCGAACCTGCTCTTCCTCAGCAGCTGCCCTGACACTTCCTCACACCCCCAACTCCGGGGTAAGACAGCCAAGAGGCCACGTCATGGTTCAGGCTTTCAAGAGCCCCAGGAGCTGCCCTCCACTCCCGGTAGCGCGGGTCCCACTGGCCTGTCGCCTCACCAGCAGCCCGCACTGCACCCCACTCCCTAAGCCTGCTCAAGGGCCCCACATCGGGGGAAGCTTCCCCCTGACTGGGGCGTGGGCACCAACAACTGAAGCAGCTTCCGAGCACCCAAACCTGCTCCTCCTGGGTTCCGAGGTCTGAAAGAGCTTTCAAGCCCACAGTTCCCAACAGGGCTCCCCATGGCGCCTCTTCCTAGGGCGCCTCCCAGACCACCCCCAGCCTCCATGAGAACAGGCCCCTCCAGCTAACTGCCTGCTTAGGAATCACAAGGCAGGGAACTCAGGGAGTATGCCCACAATGACATCGCTGGCTGGTGGGGTGGGGTCTAGACAGAGGGGACGGCATGGCCAAGGCTCCTGGGACAGTGGGAAGCAGGGAGGCCTGCAGGCAGGTAGAGAGTCTGGGACTGCCCTGTGCTGCCTCGAGGCTGGTGGAAGGCTCACACCTGGCCAGCAGAAAAGAGCCCGCCAGATCGCCAACGACGGCCCTGTCGTCTCTGGACACCACCTTTTCTGAACATCAGCCTGTCTGAGCTGTTCCCTTGGTGACGCCTATGGTCCTGGAGATGGTGAGACCACAACAGCATCAGGAGGACTGAGGAGGGGCGCGCAGACCCCAAGGGCCACCAGGAGAAGCTCCACCACCTGCGGGAAGCAGGGGGACGGCTGCCAGGCCAGAGGTGCTCCCAGAGGGGTGCTCCCAGCAGACGCCAGGGGCAGGGCAGCTCCCACACTGGCCCCACACACCCTGCGGAAGGTCCAGGACCTAAAGCAGAGCCGGCGAGACGCTGCCTGCAAAGAGGCGGATGAAAGCAAGTGTCATGGCAGGAGGCTGGGCCCCCTCACCCCGCCCAGACCTCAGTTCTCAGGGGAAAACCCAGGGAGGACTGGCTCTAGGGGGTGCCTCCTTGTCAAGAGAAGTGGGGACCCTCTGCCCTCCACCCCCTCCACAGAGGATCCACAGTGCCTACCGTGCAGCAGAGCTGCCAGGCACATCAGCCCTAAGGACGAGAAGAAAAATGACCTGCCCACCTTGCCCCGCATGAAGGGACCCAGGCTGGGCCAGGGCGGGCACCAGGCCCAGGGGCCTCTGTGTAGGAGTCTCTCAGGAAGGACAAAAAAGGGGCTCAACTCTTTGACATCAGCCTAGAAGACACACGGCTCCAACCATAAAGACAGCCAGAGACACACTGCAACCTGCGCCTGCACCCACACCTCCCCCAGCACCCCAGATCTCCACCTCGCCCTGCAGGCTCCCTGCGCCCCCAGTCCTCACCGGGACAGCGCTCATGTGGTGCCACCCTGGGCCCACTGCAGTCAGTGCTCTGGCCGGTCCCAGCCCAGGACCTGCAGGTGCAGGGCGTGCGGTGACCAGGCCTGGCCCTCCCGCTCCCACCACAGGAGGACAGACAAAGCCTCAGGACAAACCGCACTGGCGAGGGCCTTCTCCTGGAGGAGGCAGACGCCCCGCCCCTGCACTCGCTCAGTGGGAGCTGCCAGGGACCGCAGCCCCCAGCGCTCTAACAAGCTTCAAACGGGGGATGACGGGGATCGCAAAGTATGAATTTTTATGAGTCTAATAAATCACTCCACTTTTCCTGTGCCTGATGGCTGCTGGCACTTCAAACAGTGGACAAGCCCTGCCGCAGTCAGTGGCTCGGCTGCGTCCCTGCAGGCAGCCACACAGGGGCCTGGGTATGGGGGAGAGGAGGGGGGGGAGGGTAGAGGATGGGGGGAAGGGACGGGGCTGCCGAGGCCCCTCCCGGCTCCCATGGCACCCAGCTGTGCCCTCAGGGCCAGCCCTCCTGCAGGCCCCCCAGGAACAGCTCAGGCAGGCTGCAGAGAGGCTCTGCCAGACTCTGACACGCAGAGGACCCACCCCTGCCTTCCAGGCCAGAGTCTGCACAGGGGGCCCTGGGGAGAGGGGTGGATGCGTGGACACGCGCTCGCTCACACACGCGCTCGCTCACACATAGGCACAGGAGGCCCTGGGGAGGGAGTGGATGCGTGGACATGTGCTCACTCACACACTCGCTCACTCACACGCAGGCTGCAGGCACATGTCAGCAAGGGGGAGGGACATCATTCCCTGAGAGGGGAAAGGCGGGCCTGGGTCTTGCCCCGCGAGGCTTCCTGTCTCCTGCTCCAGGGACCAGCCACGGTGAACAACTACCATCACCAAGTCACAGCGGCAGCCCGACTGGGCCGCACGTCACCTGCCCAGAGGAGCGTGGGCAGCGGGGAGGTGACAGACAGCCCTGTTGCCGCCTGGCCCCGCCGCCGCCATCCCACGCTACCTGGTGTTTAATGACGACACTGTCAGCCAGAGACGCACAGCGCCGGGACTGTCAGGGCCCTATTAGAGGGAAGATTGAGACCCTACTCTTCTCAAACTCACTCAAGCAACACAAGCCGCCGGTTCCTGTAATTATCGTGCACGAGCCATCGATTGCACGATGACACCGCCCCATCTGTGTGAAATGGGGGCAGTGTGCTCCCTGGCAGTCGCTGTACATTATGGGGGGTGGGTCTTCCCACCCCTTTAGGCATCACTCTAAAGGATGGAGGAGGGAGCACCTCCTAGCCCCCGCCCCACCTGCAGGCCCTGGGCACAGGGGGCAGGGAGCCCAAGCACATTCCAGGGAGGCGCGCCCCAGAAGGCAGAGGAGACAGCACGGTGTGTGGCTGGGGATCGGCATGGGGGCAAACTCAGGGAGCAGGGCCCACAGGTGCAAGAGACAGCCACACCCCAAGGCCAGGCGCCCCAAATAAAGGCAGGGAAGGCAGGATCCAGGCCAGGCAGACAGCCCACCCTCCCCCCACTCCCCCAGAGACAGGGCCAGGCCCAAGTGGGCAGAGAGCAGTGTCCAGACATGGCTGGGCTCCCCCCCACAGGAGACCAGGCAGCCCCTGCCCGGGCTGAACCAGGCTGTCCCGGGCTGACGCGTCTGCCTGCAGAGGTCCAAGGCCTGACTGCCCAGGGGACCAGGGGCCAGCCAACACCTAGCCCCGCACTGGGTCTGTGCGCACATGGTCTCCGTCCACACAGGACAGCAGGCCTTTCTCACGCCTGTGTCTGTCCATCTGGGAGCCTGGGCCAGGCAAGCCAGGAGAGGGAGATGGCCTGGGGGGGAACCCGCTCCCCCACCAGGCTGCGACCCCAGAAGGCCAGAGCCCTAGGGAGCATCAGGGACTCCCAGGTCCACCAAGGGAGTGGAGGGGCCTTGTCCACACCCCACTGACAGCACCAGGGCCCCCAACAAGCCAGGTCAGCTGAAGGGACAAAGCCAATCCTGGGAGGTGAAGGCCCACCCCACCTTGGCAGTTTCTGCTGAGGTTTCTGGTGGCAGGAAAGTGCCCACCAGTCCCAGGTGGACAGAGGCCCACATTCCAAGTGTGAGCGACAGGGGACGTGGTGCAGAACACACCTGCTCTCTCCACGGGGCTGGCCCAGATACTAAGCACAGCGCCATGGGACAGGCGCCAACCAACATGCCCGCCTCCACCCTCTCACTCTCAAGAACCCCATCCTCACCCACGGCGGGGGGGAGGTACCCAGCAGACACGGGGTGTGCCCCTAGACGTGTGACAGATACCGGGCCTCAGTCGTCCCCAGGAATCTCAGTCCCACTACATGGCCCAGAGCCGGTGGCCCGGGCGAGGACAGCGCTCTTCCTAGCCACAGCCTGGCCCTTCGGGCGCCCAGCCCTTAGCTTCCTCAGAGTCGGGGCCAGAGACAAGATGCTTCTGAGAGAGCCTGGAAATAACCTTGCTATAAAAAGCAGTGACCACGGAGAGAAAACCACATGTGTCCTCACAAGTGCCAGGCTACCCAGATTCTCCTGGCCACTCACCTGTCCTATCTGGTGGCCAGAGGAGCAGAGCTGCAGCCCAGGGGCAGCGAGCAGGCCTGAGGGCACCTGGGTGCAGGGCAGATCTGGCCTCACTCAGCCCTGGAGCCAGCCGGCCCAGCCACAGACGAGCTGGAGACGGGGCGCGGCGGCGGAGGCGGGAAGGCAGCAGAGCCACTGGGTCTCACTGGCCAGAGGAGGCCCGCTGCCATGTGCCGCCCTGCCAACCGTGGAGGTGGCGGGAGGGCAGCACGGGCTGGCCAGGAAGTGGACCAGGGGCCCCCCACCCTCAGCTCTGAGCCCTCAGGGAGGAGCCTGGGCCTGGGCCCCTTCAGGGTCCTCTGGCCCAGCAGCCCTGCTCAGGGACAGCTCCCAGGCTCCACCCGCAGAAAGCACGCTGCTAGGGCCAGGGTAAGGCTGCAGGAGGCTGCAGCCCCACACACCTCTGAAGACAGGGCCTTGGGCCTCTGTGGCTGGCAAGGGGGGAGGAGGGGTGGGAGGGGGCTGGGCAGGCAGAGGCCCAGAGCAGAGGCCTCCCAGTCTCAGGGTGGTGGGTGCCCCAGGCTGGTCTGCCTGAGGCTGGTGGGCTCTCCAGCAGAGGGCGCCGCCTGACGTGAGGCTCAGCCCTGCCGTCTGCAGCCGGAGGCAAAGGTGCCCAGAGGGAGGGAAGGCCACCCCTCACTGTTGATGCCCAGGTCACAGGGCCTGCCAGTACCGCACTCTGTAGGGGCAGTCGGGGTGCCCGAGCTCAGGAGGGCAGGTCCTGAGGGCGAGTCCGCCCCTATTCCAACATTCCAGACTCTACACGGGTGCAGATGAGCAGAGATGGGAACACGTGGTGCTGGTGACTCGCTGCACAGCGTGGCTTCAGCAAGGCTCACCCCGGACGCGCTGGGAGCCGTGGGCCCGGCCTGCTCCTCCCCACCCTCCCGCCGGTACCCCCCAGGCTCCATGGCGGCACCAGGGCTGGGAGTGTGGGTCTGCTCGCAGGGCCAGGGCCTGCCTCCCGTCTCCTGCACACAGCGAAGTACGCCGTCTCTCCCCCAAAACCCCAGGCCCTACTGTCCACCCCACATACCTCTGCCGCCCGCGATGTATCAGGACCAGGTGGCTGAGCCGCTGCTGGTGTGGGGGAGCGAGCGGCTCTGAAGGCACTCGCCCCTGCACCCTGGGACGGCCGGATGGACAGACAGACAGGCTCAGCCGCGCCGCCCCAGCACGTGTTGCCTCACAGGATGCCCCCTGCTGGGTGCCAGCCGCCAGGGCCCACCAATGCCCAGCGCTTGGAGCAGCAGCCACTGTCACACCCAGCACCATGGAGAACAGGCTCCGCACAGGCCGCCGCCGATGTGCAAAGGCAGTCAGGTGGACAGGGGCCAGAGCCTGGGGCTCTGCACGGCCTGGGGCACACCGTGAGGAGAAAACAGCTCTGAACTGGCTCAGAAAGCGCCGTGCTCCAGAGAAGGACAGCAAGCAGCCCGCAAATGTGGGGGGCTGGGCCCTGCCCCAGGCCCATGGCACCCAGAGGCCCTGTCTGGACCCCCAGAGGCCCTGCCGGACGTGCGCCTCTCTAGGGCGGAGCGATCGGGGCCAGGCTGATGGCCCAGGCACTGGCCCCCCAGACTCTCAGACTCTCCTCAGCCAGGCGGGCAGGAGCACCAGGAGGAGCACCATGCCCCCAGGCCCCTGCCACCCAAAACCAATGCAAAGTGAGGGAGTGAGCACACCACGAACCAGAGCCCAGCCCAGCCCCACCCGGTGGACGCCCGGGAGCACGCTGACTACCTCAGCGCACCTGGGGGGGGTGCCGTACAGCTGTAGCAGGTGAGGACAGGCCCCCAGAGACCCTGGGCCAGAACCCCCGGGGCCTGCCCGAGCACATACCCGAGGGTCAGCTGCCAGGGGGCACAGGAGGTGGGGAGGACAGCGGCTTGCTCCCACCCATGAAACCCCACAGGAGGGACCTGCCACTGCCCTGGGCTGGACCCTGTCCTGACACCGCCCGGACCACCAGCAGCGGGACTGCAGACTCCTGAGGACTGTCGAGCGCGAGATGCCAGGGGGCCGGGAGAAGACACAGGGGCAGAGCAACAAGCACCTGCACGTCTCATGGTCAGAAGCTGATGGATCTGCAGTCGCTGTGCGCAACTATAGACTTTCTTTGCAAATCCCATCAACTGTATGCATTAGGACCAAACCTGGAACCAGAAGGATCCCTGGGAGCACTGAGGGCCCCGGGCCACACAGGTGATGCTCAAGTGGCACCAGAGGTCGCGCTGGGCAGGAAGGCCTTTTCAGCCTGGCATCAGCCTGGCAACGGTTAGTCTGGGGAGCCCAGGCTCACCTCCCACAGACACCAGAGGAGACAAGAAAGCAGGAGGGCCACCAAGAGTAGAGGGCCCTGACGACACCGGTGCCCGCCCAGGGTCACGTGGTCTGTGCAGATGCTCCGACAGCGGAAAAGGCGCAGTCCCCCTGCAGAGGGATACCGGGCCCCGCCTTCCCAGGACAGCTGAGGCCTCAGCCCGAGTCCCTCCCGCAGCAGAGTAACCCGTGGGGCACCAGAGCGTGGGAAGCAGAGGGTCTCAGCTCAGACCGGGGGAGGCCCGCACTTGGGGCCTGTCCTGAGCGGGCTCCATTTGTGCCGATACGGCCCCAGGGCTGGGGTGGATGACATGGGCACAGTCCTGGGGGCTCCAAGCAAGCACACCAGCGGTCACTGCCCACTGGCTCTGGGGCGGCAGCGCCTCCTGCCCAGGGCCCCTTCCCCACCCCACAGGGAGAGACAGGGCCTCGGGCGCATGGAGCTGGGGGCCGCATGGCACCAGGTCCTGCTCCTCCCCACAAGCTACGGGAGCGAGCTGCCCAGAAGCCTGAGCCCCACCGGCCCAGCCCCCAGGCACCGTGGAGCAGAGACCCCTGCCCTCCCGGGGTGAGTGCCAGCAGAGGCCTCACCACACTCGGGCGGCCCAGAGGAGTGTGCACTGAGGCGCTCAGCTCTCAGCTAGACCAAAACTGATGAAAACCATCAAGCCGCGATTCACCTAAGCATGATAAATAAAGCACGCGGGAAGCACACCGTCATACACCTGCTGAAAACCAGAGATGGAGAGAGCTCCGCAGCCAGAAGGGGACAGTGGACCCCACAGGAGAGCAGGGCCAGCCGGCAATGGCCAGGCCTCCCCCCGGAGCCCCACAGCCTCCCACGCAAAATCGCTCTCCAGAGAGGAAGCCTTCGGATAACCATCCACTGAGAGCAATGGCCCCCAGCATGGCTGCAACATCACAGGAAATCTCAAGAGGTGTTTCTCAACGCAAGGCAAGGAAGAAATGAAACGAAATGGGAAAATGAATACGTAGGTGAGTCCAGGTCAAGGCTGACCATATACAATGCTTTCTAGGGTCTAAAACACATGGAGAATTAAAATCATGGTAGTTCCAGCACGTCTGATGGAAGAGAAGAAACAAGGGGGATAAGCTTCTTATGCTGTCTGGGGAGGCGTCAGACGGCAATTTCCAAGACCCGATAATAGACTCAAAAACGTACAATGCGACTGAAAGAAAAATAAAAGGAGATATAACAAGCTAATGGAGGAAAAAATGGAATTTAAACATATACATCCAAAAGAAGAAAAAAAAAGAAAAAAAATACAGAATAGGTACAGCAAAGAAAAAGCACATAGGAAGAGACTGGATTAAAACCCAAATACACAAAATACACCAAACTGTGGTTTATTGTGAACAGAAAATCTCTTCTTACAAGGACAATTTCAGGTTGCCCTTTTCTAAAAGCAACTATTTGCTAGATACAAAAAAAAAAAATCTAACCATAATACAAAATGGCTTTTTTTGGATTGTTTACAATACTTTGTTGTTTACTTATAAAAGTAAACATGTTTGCATATGTCATGCACCAATATTTGCAGAGTGTGTGTGTGTGTGTGTGTGTGTGTGTGTGTGTGTTAGTTGCTTAGTCGTGTCTAACTCTGTGCAACCCCATAGACTGTAGCCCACCAGGCCCCTCCATCCGTGGGATCCTCCAGGCAAGAACACTGGAGTGGGTTGCCATTTCCTTCTCCAAAAGGAACTATAGAAAGAAAGTGAAGTCGCTCAGTTGTGTCCAACTCTTTGAGACCCCATGGACTGTAGTCTACCAGGCTCCTCCATCCATGGAATTTTCCAGGCAAGAGTACTGGAGTGGGTTGCCATTTCCTTCTCAATGTATGTATGTATGCAAGTGTATATGTACACATTTTGCGACATTAACTAAAAGAAAATCGGCCTACATATACCTACTCTAGAGAAAGTAGACATTAGGGCAAAAAGCTGGAAATTAAAAAAAAAAAAAATTTCATAATGGTAAAGATTCATTCCAGCAGGGAGATGTAACAATTCTAAATGCTTTGCACTCAGTAAAATAACCTTAAAATAAATACTAATGCAAAAGTGACAACTGGAGACATGAGCACATTCACAGGCACAGTGGAAAGTCTCCACACCCTCTCAGAGACTGGAAAAAACAAGTCTTTCCTGCCCCTCAAAATCGGGAAGTTCACCACAGGTTTGAAAAACACAACGAATACAACTCTCCTTACAGCCCCAATCTCACCAAGTGGAATCATTCTTTCTAAGCACACACAAGAGCTTTACCAAAGTGGACCCTAAACCCCCCCAGTGAAGGCGGGGAGTGGTCATTTTACAAAGAACCTCAAAAGCCTCAGAGGTTTAGAGATGAAGCAATCCCTTCTGAATAACCCTGGATCAAAGAAAAAATTACAACAAAAGTTAGAAAAAGTTTTAGAGGAACACAAAAATAGTTAACTTGCAGAAAACACCTAAGGCTACGCTCAGGGGGAAGTTTACAACCTTACATCAGCATATTTCAGAAAAGAGAGGCTGAAGGGAAATGTCCAGCCATCTGACCCTGGTGTGCTGCGTCCAAACTCGGCGCACTGGCCCGTCCGGGTGGCTCTGACAGCAGCACCCGCCCAGGCTCCTGCCTCCACGGCTGGCACTGCCAGAGCCGGCCAGGGACACCTCCAGCCAGGCCCACCATCAAGACAGAACGGCCTCGCAGCTTGGCACCTGCTCCCTGCCTTCACAGCACAGCGTGGAGGCAGCAGCCTGAGCCAGATTCAACTAGGCCCCAACCCCTCCTGGCACCCATCCCCGTGAAAACACACAGGGTCACGAGAGCCAGGAACAGAGCGCTCCCCGGGAGAGGCGTCTGCCGAGATCTGAGACACCATCTGGGCCCAAGATCAGCTCCCCACCCCAGTGGCCCCAGCTCCACGCCGAGAGGGACAGGGGAGCAGCTCCAGCCCAGAGCCTGGCTCTGAGTCCCAGAGGGAGGGTCCACTGCATCACTGCCTGCCCTGCACAGGGCCCGGCCAGGGTGTCCAGGGGAGTCTGGGGGTGTTGTGTGGAGGAATCCGGGGCAGGCTCCGGGACTGGGAGCCATGGTGGTCTCTCCTGCTCCTCCCACTAAAGCTGGAACCTCAGGGCAGGACCACTCCAAGCTTCGTGACTATCCCTCTCCCGAGGCCGGCTCCACAAGGTCCACCCTGGGGACACCCCCACCACGGCCTGGGGGGTCTCCCTCCTCCTCACGGCTAGCCCTGGCAGGAAAGAAATCCGCCCAGAGGACTCAGGCTGACGCGGCCCTGCCTCCCAGGCAGCTCCCAGCGCCAATCCCCGAGCCACGGCCAGGCGGGGCCGCCCTAGCACACCATCCACATTCGTTAAGACGCCTGGGGACCCTGCCCACAAGCCGCCAGGGCCGCAGTGGGACCACCACTCCTCCTTCCCAGGCAGGAGCGGTCCCAGGGCTTCAGCTAGAGTCACGGCGGTGCCCTGGCTCCTGGAGACCACAGCACCCTGGGAGGCCCACGCCTGCGAGCACCACACAGCACTGCGTGCACGCGCACACGCTCCCATGCCAGCTCTGCCCGAATAATTAATTAGCACCGCCACGACAGACGTAAACCGGGAAGCCTCCGACATGCCTGATAATTTATGCAAGGCTCAGGATCGCTGTGACTGCCTTCCACAGGGCCTGCTTCAGCGTTTTCCTTTTCTCTTAGGAAAGCAGGGCTCCGGATGGAACTGCTCTTGCGCCCTTTGCGGTGTTGGGGCAGTAAAACTGACAACCCGTCTGCACCCCAGCGGGAGGCTGGATCACAGATTACTCCAAGGTGGGAAAATCCAGCAGCCAGCCAGTCTAGCATCCACCAAACCTGCCCTCAGCACCTGACCGCCCTGTCCCCTCAGCCGGCACAGAAACACCCAGGACACGGGGACAGAGCAAGGCCCGGTCAGCGCCAGCCTGGAGGCTCAGGGTCGGGGCTTTTCATGCCTTGGGGAGGCCCCAGGATCGGAGCACAGGCCAGCATGGGGATGCCTCAGGAAGCCCCCAGGCCTGTGTCCCCTCTGTGCCACGGTAAGCCTGCCTCCTGGCCCTCCCAGAGCGCTCCCCAAAGGGCACTAGTGATGACAATGCTACTGATGAGTGTGGAGGCCCAGGGCAGGCTTCGCTCGGCCCCTCTGACCACTGACCGCGGCCCGGATGCCAGCGAGGCCAGGCACGGGGCTGCCCAGCGCCAAGCAGTGGGTTCTGGGCTGCCTCCGAGAGCCATGCTGCAGGGCCACTACCTGGCCCACTGCCTGCCCCTGCCCACTGGGCACACCTGGTCAGAAGCGGGGGTGGGGCGGGGCCCTGTCAGGAGGGGTGCAGGCCTGGTGAGACGGGAGGGGCCAGGGAGGGTGTGAAGAGGGGCGGCATGGGCAGAGTGGTTAGAGCAGGGCTGCTGTGCACCTGGAACCTTCAGGCCACGGAGGAGGTTAAGTGAGGGTGGCTTTGAGCACACAGCAGGCGGCGAAGCACTCCCTGTAGGTGTCCACCCCAAGTCCCCGCGCTGGTGCTGCTCGAGGAGAGCCCTGCAGAGGGCCCTCGACAAACTGAGCCCCACCGGCTGGTTTTGGCACCCAGGCAGCTGAGGGCCTGCTCTGACCTCCACTGGCACAGAAGGGCACCCAAGGGACCTGGGGACAGCCCCAAGGCGGGCCCTTCAAGCCCAAACAACTGAGCAGCAGGGGAGGCAGCCCCAGGATGTCCCCTCAGTCCGCCAGCAGAGGGCCCACCAAGGGTCTGTGTGCCTCAGGGACCCCCGGTCCGCACAGGCCCCTGTTCTGGGCTGGGGGAGGGCAGAACAGTCACCTGGGGCCTTGGTGAGGAGCCCAAGCACTGGCAGGGAAGGGCAGCTGGGCAGGAGCCCCTGGGGGGCTTACACGGGAGAGACTCCCTGACAGCTTCCTGGACAAACTCGGACACAGGGATCGGAGCTGCAAGATGAAGACTGGGCAAGCCCCCCCCGCCCCCGACCACCCTCTCTGTTGGTGACCAAGGATGCGTGCCCACCCCACTGCACCCACAAACAGGTGATGGCAGACCTTCCAGACCGTGTGACTGGCACGGCAGACTGAGGGGCGTGTGGGGAGCACCCGCCATGAGCTTGGCAAGCTCTGGGCCAGAGGCAGGCACTGCGTGAGGCCAGCAGGCCTGAGGGAAGGCCCTGGAGCCCTCAGACCCACACCTGGCTCCCCCAGGAAACCTAGGCCCTTCCTGTCAAACATGGCCCACACGCACAGCCCCGCCGCATCCGGGGCTCCGGACAGGCAGGCGAGTGGTGGGGGCTATGGCCGTGTGCCCACTGTCCTGGGCAGGTGAGGCGGAGGAGGCCCCGCCCCACCAAGTCCCGGGAGATGAGAACACCACTGGCCCGTGCAGTCGCCTGCGGCTTTTCCTTGGCCCAAGAAGCAAACATTTGCTGCTCCCAGGAAGCCCCCTTGCAGGACGGGGGGCAGGAAGCCAGCCTGGAACCAAGTGGCAAGCGAAGTGCGGGGCTCCTGTGGCGCCCGCTGCACTCTCTTTGCACACGGGGAGTCAGGGTCTGCGGAACACTTGGAGCCTGTCACATCAGGGCACCTGAGTCACAGTGCTGGGCCCAGTGTGGTGGGGAGGGGAACCCCAGAGCGGGCCCTGAAGCCCCAGGCGCTGGAAAGCACCCGCCCTCAACACACTCCCTAGAAGCTCTCTATTGAAGGCTCTCTTCTCGGCAGCCTTCTCTGGGGTCTGTTTGCCCTGAGGCAGATTAACTGAGGTCTCTGGCAACCAAGGTGCAGGCACTCCCCAGGGAGCATGGGGGGCGCTGTCGCATGGTGACCCCCAGGGACCACCTACCCCTTCCCCAGCCAGAGCCGGCCTCTAGGCCCAGGGACTAGGGGGAGGGTCAGGGGGAGGGTGGGGTGGGGCTTGGCCGGGAGCCAGGAAAGCAGGGGAGAGGCAGAGAAGAGAAAGAAGGTAAGAGGCGGAGTCAGGCTGAACCTCCAGCTCAGTCCCCAGACACAGTGTCCACGCGCCTGCTGAACAATGCAGTTTTGAATTCAATTAAAGTGATTATCTGTTGTGCCAAATAAATTGTGTACAGCATACATCCTGCGGCACTTTACACCTCCGGGCTCATTATTCCCTAACTGTTTCCTCCTGTTTATGCGCTCTCAAATTAAATTGCTGATAATATGCGCCAAAATAAAAAATGAGCGCACCTTGTCCCAAGAAAATTGATTCTCCCTTTTCCTGAGCCGGCGATTGCCAGGTTTTATATACTCTGTTCCTGGTGATCATTAGTAATTCAATTTTCTTTTTATTAGCCCTCTTATCTGCTGAGCAATATAGTGGCAGAGCTGACCTCTTTTGCACGGGTAAATGTTTAAAATCTTTTCCCTGATTAATTTTGCCAGTTAAGAAAAAGAGGAGAAATGGCCCGGCTCTTAGCCATCACAATGAATAAAGCTTAATGTTGATTGTGATGGAATTTCTAATGCCAGGGAAATTGATTGAACGCGGCAATTACACTGCAATAGTAACTCAAGGGAGATGGGATCGCTTTCTCCTGGCCGCAGCCTTTTGGTTATTTAAAACAATCCAATTTGCAAGGATAATTATGTATTAGTGTTTTATCTGCCACTTGAAATGAACAGGGGAGTTTCGATACTGGCCCAGCATTAGCAGGTTATTGCTGCAAATTACTTGATATCTGCTTTCTTTCACATAAAGAGAAAATTAGGCAATCAATTACCAGAAAAAAGGTGGATGAGTGATAAGAAGGGCGAGCGCACCCTCTTCTGGCTGCCGGGCCGCACAGCAGGCCTGGAGGGGACCCCAGGGCTCTCCCTCCCCATCCTCAGCCCGCAGCCAGCTCAGAGAGAAGGGCTGCACCTGGCGCTAAGGTCTGTGTGGGGAAACAGACCAGAGATGCTCAAATAAGCAGATGAAGGGGCCGCCCCTGCGGCGATATGGACACACGGACACACACAGCTGCTCAGGCCCACCAAGGGGGTCAGGAGGGGCTCACCTGCTCACCCCAAGCACCCACAACATTAGATAAAAGCCCAATTCCTGCACAGAACTGAAAAGGAGGGAGCCGGGAGGGGCGGGGAGCCGGGGAAATACTGCCCCTCCCTCCTGCCCCCACCCCAGGCCTCGCCCCTGCCCAGTCTCTACACAAGCCTCTCCCATGAGCTCCCTGCCATCAAGTCTGGGGGTAAGGACCCCTGCCCTGGGCCTGGAGGTCAACCCTCACCCACAGGCCCACCCTGGCTCCTGCCCCTCCGGCCCGGTCACTCCTCGGGCCCGGACATGGCTGCCTTGTGTCCCCGAGCATGCTTCCATAGGACCCCTGTGCCTCCACCGTCCCTCGGCGACTTCCCAACAGGACCCCCTTTCCTTACTGCGGCACGGCGCCCCTTCCCACCCTCCAGGCCCACCTGCCTCTGGCCTGAGCCTCTCCCGCCCTCCGGGACGCCGCGCAGAGCAGGTCTCCACTCCTGGACAAGCTGAGCTCAGCCCCGCCGCAACCTCGCCTGCACAGGTGTGTCCCCTCGCTCTCACCTCTCCTCACACAGGTGGGTTCAGGGCTCAGAGGGTGCTCCTCAGAGACGCCCCAGATTGCCTGCCTGGCTAAAGCTGCCCCTACCTCCCCATAGCTCCTGAGACACCACCGCCCATTTCCTTTTCCACAGAGGCTAAAGGCAGTTTTTCGGCCTGTTTACAAGCACCCAAGGAGCTTTCTGCTTCTACCATCCACCAACGCCCCGGCCCCGGCACGTGCAGACCACGGGGGCCAGGGCAGAGCCCAGAGGTGTGGCACATGGGAGGCTGACAGGTAGAGGACACGTGGGGGCAAGAAGAGTGGCTAAGCGAGTGGAAGCCTTCTCCAAGCCCCCCAAGAGAAGCCTCTTCCCAGCTCCCCCTCCATCTCCCCTGCAGGCTCATCTGTCCGCCTCCGAGCAGGAGAGCACAAGGCGCTGCAGTCCGCACCCCACACCCTGTGGTGCCCAGAGCCTTGCTCCCCCCTCCCTCCGAGTAGCAGAGCACCCTGCCAGCAGGAACAGCCTCCACCGTCCCCAGCCTGCACCCCATTCTGCCCAAGGCCTAAAACGGGACCACGCGGTCCCCAAGTGCAGGTGCAGCTCCAGGGAAGACACAAGCCACCTCCCCCTTGTGGCCTGGCACCAGATCTGTGGCCCCGTCAACCCGTCACCCTGTTCACCCTACAACAGGGTGAGCATCCTAGAGTGTCTCCAGCCCACGGGCCCCTGTCCCGCTCTCTAGCTCCCTGGCAGCCCCTCGGCCCGTGGCGCCTACAGCACGGCCGCAGCCAGGCTGTTCCTGGGCCTGGGGCAGCCCTCACCTCAACCCCCAAACCACCAGAGCCCTCCAGCTTGGAGCAGGCAGAGCGGGCCCCCAGGATTCTGCATGGACAGTCCGCAGTGCTAACCTCCCCACCATCTGGAGAGCGCTCCCAATCCACGGCACAGGATGACCTCTTTGACTGCATGGTGCTGTTTCCATAGGGGCCCAGGACACAGGATGGCAACTGTCTGCCTTGGGCCCATAGGCCTGCAGCCCAGGCTCCGTGGGGCAGGGGCAGCACAGGGCTGGCAGAGACACAGTCGAGGCCAGCATCAGTCCTTACATCAGGACCTAGCACTCCTGGCAGCAGGAAGGCAGCCAAGAGGCCCAGGGCCCTGTCTGCCACGACCATGCCACCCTTAGCGCCTGCGCAGCAGCTGCTCCACACACATTGGCTTCCACGGGAGCCCAGCACCCGGCAGACACGCACCAGCTCCCCAAGGGCTCTGCGGGCAGGAGCATGCCACCCCTACTGGGACACCCTCCCCAGCTCCCTCCTACCACGTCCCTCCCTCAAGACCCTCTGAAACACAACCTCCATGCGAGACCCCTCCTGGACACCCCCACTCCCTGCTCGTAGCTGGTTACTATGGAAACACCTCAGCACCTGGCCGCTCGCATGCAGGCACCAGAAGGGCAGGAGGAAACACCCCTGCCTTGGGGTTCCGGGACCCCCAAATCCGGGGCAGCCCACCTCCCACTCCAGGCCCTGAACACCACCACCTTGGGGACAGCTCCGCCTGCAGCTTCTCTGCCAACAGAGACAGCACTGTGACCGAGAGCACCCAGACAGGGGCCGCGCGGCCCCGCAGATGCCCAGCCTCCAGAGAGCACCCTGGCCCCTCTCCCAGCTGCCCCAAGAGGCCCCAGCTGGCCTCAGGCTCCCAGCGGGCTCCCCAGCCCCTGCCAGCCTCTTAAAACATGAGGCTTCTCCACTCGTTCTCTCCAGTCCCACAGCCAAGGCCCAACCCCCAACCCAGCCTCCTGCAGCCCCCAGGGGCCGCTGACAGGCTCCCTCTGCTGCCACCAGGGTGAAATCCACGCTTGCCAGGACCCAGGGACATGCAGCCAAAGGCGACTGGGTGGGAGGGAGGCTGGTGCCCTCTCCACCCCGCGCGGGCCTCCGCCTGGGCCCCAGGGTCCACACTCTCTGGCTGGCTCTGTGTAGGTGCTGCAAGTGGTCCTGGACCCCAGCTGGGCCCTGAGCACCAAGGCGGCACAGTCCCTGGAGCACAAGCCCCGGCGGCAGCGCCCAGGACCAGATCCCTGGTGTGTCTGTGAGGAAGCCCCAGCTGCTCTGAGGAGACACCCAGGACCAGCCCCCCGGAGCACTGCCATCGCCATAGCGGGGGGCGCCAGGGACTCACTGAGAGGGCAGAGTGACCCCTCCCAGGCCTGCTCAGGCCTTGAGAGGAGGAGGCAGCAGCCCACAGGGAGGGCAGCGAGAACAGGAGGGAGGGGCCCTGGGCAGCACCAGCCAGGCCTCCACCCCCTTCAGGGCTATCTGCCTTTCCCACCTCTGCCAAGACGATGCGGCTGTGCAGGCACGGAGGGATGTGCTGAAGAGGCCGCACGTGCCTGCCTGGCAGCCTTTCCACGGCCCCCAATGCAGCGCACAGCACCACAGCCCGGGCCGTCCACTGCCGCCAGGCCCAGCGGCTCTTGGGCCAGGGCCTGACAGCACAAGGTGGACGGGGAACGTGGGTCCCAGCGGGGAGCAGAGCCAGCGTAGGCCCAGGGAGCCCCTCTTCCCAGCATACCTTCCTTGGAGGGGAGGTAGGTGCGGCCGGGAGGCAGGCAGCACGGCCGGGGCTTGGAGACCGGCATCAGCCCCTTGTTGGGCGTCTTCTTCGTAACGGGGCTGCTCTTTCCCCGGAGGGCCTGCTTCCGCCGCAGGCTGAACTGACTCTTAGCCATGGCAGCAGGCGGGGGGCTGCTCTTCTTGTCCCCAGGAAGGCTGCAGAGACAGAGTAGGTAGCTCTAGCAGGCACCCTCCCCGCCTTGCCCACCCAGATCCCAGAACCGATGAATCAGCCCTGGCAGGCAGTTAAGCCCCAGCGGGGTCTGGCCCCCCAACTTCACTTTCCCACCTGACCCACCTCAGTGGCTCCCTGCCCGTCCATCCCCCCAACCCCAGCCCACCCTGGAGGACCCCAGAGCCAGGGCAGGTGGAGGGCAGAGGAGCACAGCCCTTGACTCCCACCAGGTGTTTCCACGACCACCTCCTGCACTTCCCCGGCAGGATGAGATGAGCCCCTACGTGGAACTGGGGGAGAAGCAGAGGAGGCAGGTGGCGTCCCAAGGAGGGGCCGCCACCAGCCCCGCGGCTCCCTTCCCCACACTCACCGACACCGAGGCCGCTAGAGAGAGACAGCGAGGAAGAGAGCATGGAGCCCAGCAGCCCAGACATCACCTGTCCAGGGGAGCAGGGCCCAAGGGCAAGGTCAGCGGTGGGAAGGACCTGAGTGGGACTCCCTGGCAGACGGCATGTGTTGCCACGCCTGATGGCAGAGCCATCTGGCAGCTTCCACAATTAAGTCCCTGACCCTGAGGCCCTGGGCCACCATGCCATCTTTCCAGCCTCCTCTGGACCCAAGTGGGTAGAGAGCGGGGAAGCTGATGTGCCTTCAGTGAGGGAGGGAGTCACTGTCACCTGGCTACCTTTCTCCTGCAGAGACCCTGCCCCTGGCCTGGGCACAAAGCTGTCCATCCACCACGCCACAGGCCCAGAATGGAAGCCACCCCAGCAGCCTCTGGTCTCTCACCAACAAGGGAAAGGGAGGGCTTGCTGGCGCTGTCTCCGCTCGTCCCCTCCCCATTAACTGAAAGGGACAGTGGTAACCGCGGCCTCATTCCTGCCAGACATGCTGACGCGCCACAGGCAAAGCTCCATCCTCAGGCCCCATCGGCAGCGATGCTTCCTCCCTGCCTCCCACACCCCTGCCCCCCACACCCCTGCCCAGACAAGACCCGGGGAGGGGCAGGGGCCCACACCTGGCACTGCCCCGCCTCCGGATGATCTTGGTGCGGCTCTTCACTTTGTAAGCCGAGAGCGGAGTCTCACTGAAGACAGGCTGCAAGCTGCTGGGTTCCACTGCCCGTCTGTCCACTGGGGGGGACCTAGACGGGACGGGGGAGAGCTGGGAGGCACAGTCCTTGCTGCCAACCTCTGACTGCCAACGGAAGGAGGAGGCCGAGGAAGCCGAGGGGCTGGAGGCCTTCCACTTGTACTTGCTGGGGGAGGCCCCAGGCACAGAGGACACGGCAGACCTCCTGGGCCTGGCGTCTGGGTCAGCTTTGAGCTGCGGCTTCTCTGTTCGTTCTGCTGCAGCAAAGGGGGCCTTGCACACGTTCTCCGCTGCTGCCCTGGGACTGAGGGCCCGTCGAGAGGCCCGAGGACTCTTCGCCGAGGCGGCCACCCACTTGTAGTTGTTCTTCCGGAACTTGTTGGTTCGACAGGACACCAGCATCGAGGGCTCCCTGGTCTGCCTGGGTCCAACAGCAGGTCTAGCTGGGCCTACCACCAGGCCAGAGGCGGCGGAGGGGCCTGAGAGGCTGGTGCTCGTGGCCCCGCCCCCGCAGAGCTGTGCAGCACAGCTGGCCACAGAGTGCGAGCCCGCCTTCCGGCCTGGGGCCATGCCGCCTCGCTGGGGCAGACTAGAGGGCAGGAAGCGGGCCTTGACCGCAACTGCACTCTCACTGACCGTCCGCCGGGGCTCCGAGGGGTTCTCACTCATGCTGCTCACTGACTTCACCACCCGGGGCTTGCCAGGCTCTTTCTGGCAGACCAGAAGGGGGTCCTCCGCGCTGCAGCTCCCCTTGGCTCTTCCTTGCCTCGAGGGCTGCCGCTGCCCACCAGGGGACTCACCCTCACCTTCCTGAGGCCTGTGGTCGTTCCAGGGGAGGTCCTCGTATTCTTCCAAGGAGGTCCGCAGGACCCCCGCAGTGCTGGCCGAGCCCGGCTTGGATGGTGGTTTGATCTTGATGACCATGTTCTGGTCTGGACTGAGCTGCACCTGCCTCTCCAGGATGTACTGCTGTGGTTCAGGACCCTGGCTGCCCTCAGCCCTGAGTGGTGGCTGCGCAGCACCATCACCGGGCGGGTCCGAGGAGCCCAAGGGCTGATTCACGAGGGAGTATTTCTTGCGCCACGCAGGCCCATGGTTCAGGGAGAAGCCCCTCCGGCTCGGACGAGGGTAGCGAGCACTGAAGGTCCTGCTGCTGTTGTAAGTGGGCGGCTGCCACTGGCAAGTGGTGGAGGTGCCCAGGGCGGCGGACGTACCTGGGGCAGAGGCACTGCCGTGGAGGCTTTTGTAGTCATCAATCAGACCTGAGGAGGCAGGAGCATAGACTCTGTCAACCGGAGGGTGAGGAAAATCAGGGAGAATCCCCTGGAGGGGCATCAGCTGACCAGACACCCTGTAGACCCCGCTGGACCCTGCCAAGTCCCAGTACAGGACGGGCAGCCCCAGGGCCTGAGAACCACTGACAGTCAGCCTAAATCCCCTAGGCCAGTCTTTCCCATGAGCCTCTTCCCATCAGTCCTACTTCAATCCTATTTCTGGCTGCTTATCCTTAAAATGCACTCTTGTGGCATAATATTCCCTCTTCACCAGGGATATTACGCTGGGTTCCCAACCCTCTGAGGCGAAATGTCACCCAGCATGAAAAGACCAGCAGGGCCCATGCTGCAGCACCTCGAGAGAGACACGGAAGGCCTCCGGCTTGCCCCAAATACAAAGGGGCAGAGCTGCTCCATCACGACCTCCCTGCCTGGCACACACAACAGCGAGTGTAAGGTAACCGACACCCCGGGTACTCCACACGTAACAAGAATGTCCATCATCCTCCCACAAGAAGAGAAGAGGCCTAACATTTGGAGTTCCAGTACAGGGGACCACCAGGTGCCTTTCCAAGGAAGTCCCTGGACCGTGTGGCTGTGCAGGCAGACACAGGCCTCAGCTGGAACCACCCAAGCTGTCACAACTCAGCCAACAAGCCCTCCAGTTACAGCACCCCCCCACCATATGTCCCACCTCCAGGCCCAAAGAGAGTCACATCCAGACCTGGTAACACCTCAGAGCAGGTATGATGGAGGGCCAGGAAGTGGCTTGGTAGATGGGCTCAGCCCAACTGAACTCTTCCCAATACACACTTCCCAAGTTCTTAAGTCTTCTCTTTGTGGGAATAACCTTTAAAACAATTTTTAAAAAATGCAGCAAGCCATCTCTCATGACTCAGTGGTAAAGAATCCATCTGCCAATGCAGGAGACACAAGAGATGCAGGTTCAATCCCTGGGTCAAGAAGACCCCCTGGAGAAGGAAACGGCAGACTTCAAAGCCCATTTCCTTCAAAGCCCTGGCAGACTGCAGTCCACATGTGCTCAGTCGCCTCACTGACCACAGCCTGCCAGGCTCCTCTGTCCATGGGGCTCTCCAGGCAAGAATACTGGAGTGGGTTGCCATGCCCTCCTCCAGGGGATCTTCCCTATCCAAGGATCGAACCCGCGTCTCCTGTGCCTCCTGCACCGCAGGCGGGTTCTTCACAGCATGAGGGATGGGGCAGCCCCGGGCTACGGTCACTGAGGTCGCAAAAGAGTCAGACACGACTTAACGACTGAACAACACGCCGTCTTAGGTCTAAAAATGGAAAAGTTTGGAAAACCCTGAAGGCCGGGGATTCTGGGCCAGGAATATCAAGGAGAATGTGGCTGTAAGGAGGGACAAAGGAGTCAGAACCGGGCGTCCTGGGAAGAAATACACACCACTGGCCCCGAGCAAGGGAGCGCGCCGGGGGCGTGGGGGGGCCGAGGCCGCGCACGCCCGCGGTGGCGGGGAGGGTCGCTTCCCGCCTGTTACTAAGCGACAGCCCCGCCGCCAGCTGCCGCAGCGCCGGTAATGCCCGCACCCGCCGCGGAAACCAGAGCGGGGCTGAGCTGGGCCAGCCGGGAACGCCCCCTCAGGGTCCCCAGGACCCGGCCCGACCCCACCCACCTCCCCACCGACCCGACCCGGCCTCTGACCCGCGGGCGGGAGCGGCCCCCTTCGGGGAGGCGGGCCGAGGCCCGCTGTGAAGCAAGGGGGAAGAAGGGGACGCGCGACCCGGGCCCAGCGCGACCCACCCTGCAGGAGGCGGATCTGCCGCCGTAATTGCTCCTTTTCCTCCATCTCCGGAGTCCGCGACGCCCGGCCAGGCCCCCGCGACGTCATCGCCGGGCGACCGTTTTACTGAGGGCGGGGCGGAGCGCTGGGAGGCACCGCGACTGCGCACTGCGGCTGGGCCCGGGCCACCGCCGGCCGGAAGTGGAGCCTCGGGAGACCTGCGCCCACGCTCTGGCTGCGCCTGGAGGGGCGGGGTCACGCACGCGCAGTGCTGGGGGTGGGGCCACGTCACTATGGAGCGCCAGGAATCCCCTCTCTGCGCCTGCGGAGGGGACGCTGTGGCGGACAGTCCGCGCCCTGAGGAGTTCTGGCCGGGTTCTTCGCTGAGAGTGTTCCTTCCCTGTGGGCCCGGGGCGAGGGGCAGAGCCAGGGACTCCACGCTATCCACGGCGCAGGTCCTCCCGCGTCGAGCTAGAAGGGGGCTCTGCAGGAGTGAGTCGGCGTGGCGAGGGCCTTTGCGGCTCTGTTATTGGGCGGCCGGGCACAGGGGAAGGGACGTCCGGGATCGGGGAGGCACTGCAAGGACGCGTTAAACTTCTGAAAGCGTGAAGGACTGTGCCGTTTCGATAGAAACAAGTATGAAAACAGGTGTGTACATCCCTGTATACAGCTGGGGGTGTAAAATGATATGGCCGCTGTGGTAAACTAATGTTTCCTCAGAAAGTTAAAAATGGACGCTTTGAGCCAGCAGTCAAATACTTCGGGGTATATACCCTGAAGAAGTGAGAACAGGGACTCGAAATACTCGTGCGCCAACGTTGGGTGAAGCATTATTTGCCATAACAAAATGTAGAAATAGCCCAAGTGCCCATGAGGGTGAATGGGTAAGCGGTGTTTATCTGTACGATGGAATAGGATTTAGTCCTGAAAAGGAATGTAGGACTGGTCCGTGATACAGCGTAAACGAATCTCAAAAACATTAAATGAAATAAGCCAGCCACAAAAGGACAAATAGGGTAAGATCTCACTTGCATGACATCTTGAATAGACACATTTGTAGAAACAGTGCATCAGAAGTTAGGGAGGGTTGAGGGGAGGAGAGACAGGGAATTAATGCTTTTTGGCTAGAGAGTTTATGTTTGCAGTGATGAGAGAGTTTTGGAAACATATATGGTGATGGTTGCACAACCTTACGAATCTAGTTGATCCACCGAATTGGACACTTCAGAGTGATTATATGAGGACTCCCCTGATGGGCCAGTGCCTGAGACTCCGACCTTCCAACGCAGGGTGCCCAGCTGCGGTCTCCGATCAGGGAACTAGATCCTGTATGCCACAACTAAGACCTGGCGCAGCCAAATACATAAAAATAAAAATTTAAAATAATTATATGACAACTTATATATTTTGTTATTCAATCACTACGTTGTCTCCAACGCTAGGACCCCATGGGCTGCAGCACGCCTGGCTTCCCATCCTTCATTATCTCCCAGAGTTTGCTCAAATTCATGTCTGTTGAGTTGGTGATGCCATCCAACCATCCCATCCTCTGCGACCCCCTTCTCCTGCCTTCAGTCTTTCCCAGCATCAGGGTCTTTTCCAATGAGTCAGCTCTTTGCATCAGGTGTATTAGCTTCAGCATCAGTCCTTCCAATGAGTATTCAAGGTTGATTTCCTTTAGGGTTGACTAATTTGCTATCCTTGCAGTGCAAGGAATTCTGAAGAGTCTTCAACGCCACAATTCAAAAGCATCCATTGCTGCTGCTGTTAGTATATATTTTGTGTCTGCAGCAGACCTGAACAATAGGAAATGTTAAAGGAAATTCTTCTAACTGAAGGGGAATGGTACAATATGGAAACAGATCTTTATGTAGAAAGAACAGGAAACAGTATTAATAACTTTAAATTTTTAAATTTTCTCCAAAAGATAGATACAGCAAAAATAATAAAAATGTATTGTGGGTTTGTAATGTAGGTAGAGGTAAAATATGCCAACAGTGATGCAAGGGGTCACATGCATTGTGTCTCCTGCAGGTGAGGACTCAACCCCCAGCCTGCCTCCTAGGCCAGCACCTGAGCCCACCCCAGGGTGTTAGTGTTACTCTGCTTAACACGCAGCAGTGAGCACCCTGGAGTTTCTTAGCTGTGGTGGCTCCAGGCTGGGAATACCAGGCAATAGAATGTCCCCTGCACTCAGGCTGTGGGACAAGGTGAGCCACGGGTCACGCTGGACACTGTGTGAGACCCTTAGGCCTTGGCAAAAGTGAGAGCAGGGTATGGGAGTTCCCAGAGAATGAAATGGAATTTCCCACCAGGGATCGTGAAAAGCACTTCTTTGGGCTGATGCTGTCTTGGCTCTTGAGAATCCTGCAGCCATCACCTCTTGAATGTGCCAGGACTGGCCTGCGGGGGGGATGGGCAGCACATGCCCGCTTAACACCACTGACCCTCATGACGGCCTGCTGTCTGCCATCAGTTGCTAACTAGCCACAAACTTGATAAACCCACGTGATGCCACATGGAGCAGAGATAAGCCTAAATGTCATGATTTAGGGCACCTTGTAATTTTAGGCTTCCCCGGTAGCTCAGCTGGTAAAAGGAATCTGCCAGCAATGCAGGAGACTTGGGTTCTATCCCTGGGTTGGGAAGATCCCCTGGAGAAGGAAATGGCAACCCACTCCAGTATCCTTGCCTGGAGAACCACGCGCAGAGGAGCCTGGCAGTTTACAGTCCATGGAATTACAGTGTCGGATGAGACTGAGCAACTAACCACAACCACAGGCCCTCATAGGAACAGGTGTTGACTGGCTGGGACCACTATCCCATGGATGCCCCCTTGCCTTCTGTCCCAGTGGGGAGGAGCAGGAAGTGACTGTAGAAGAGACCAACCATTGAGGACTCTGTGGGTTCCCCCATCCCAGCCGCTAACCCCCACTCCACCCTCGCTGCAAAGCATGACCCTCAGAACCAGATTCTTTGGGAAGAGAAGTTGACTAGTTGCTGTTTCCTAGATGGCAGCCTTTCCACAAGGCTCTCAGGAGCCACGGAGGATCGATGGTTGGACATCACCACAATGTCCCACATGCCCTAGTCCTGGACAAGCCCGGACAGGGACCTTGCCAGGTGCAAAAGACACCTCTCCCCAGCCAAGGGATGCCTGGAGGCTGGCGGTCAGGCTAGCGGTCCTGCTAGGGCAAAGTGAAGTGAGGCCGTAGAGCCCCATCCCCTGCAGGGTCACTCGGGGTGGGGCGGGGGTCTGTGCCGCTTCCCCGGCCCCTCCCGGCAGAAAATCCAGGGAGCCAGGCAGGCATCAGGGCCGGGAGGGCCGTGCGGGAGCCGGGCAGGGCGACGGGAATGGCTCGTCACCCTCGGCGCGGAGACCGGCTGTGAGCCTCCGCTGATCCCGCCGCACCCTTTCCCGATTCTGCCCGGCCTTCCTGCGGCCTCCGCCCCTCCTGACTCCTGAGCACCCGTGGGCCCGAGGCCGCCCCGTCGCCCAGCGATCCGCTGAGTGTGGACCGCGGGCCTGCTGGACAGGCGCTGCTGCCCGGCGGTCCCAGTCACCGCCGAGGGCCGGGGCCAGCAAGGGGGGCGGGGGCGGCGAGCGGGAGGCGGCCCCACGGGGACTCAACCCCGGAGGAAAGGACTCCTGGACTTTGGTGCGCTCCGCACCCCCTCGGCCCCGCAGCGCTGCGCTCGTTCCCTCCTGGCCGCCTCTTGCCGGCGGGGTTCCAGAGCCGGAGGGCGGGGCAGCGGCCGACATCGCGGCGCCCCGGGAACTCCTGTGTCACTGGGTGGAGGGCCCAGGGTGGAGCCGCTGCTTGCCGCTCCCCACGCACCTCCCCCGTCCCGCGCTGAGGCCCCGCAACCCTGACCCGGCGTGCCCTGAAGCCGAATGGTCCGGGGCTGGGTGGGCCCGGTGGGGCGGGAGCACGGGTGGTTTCCTCGGGACCACTGCCCTTCCCCTCACCCCACGCCGTCGCCCGCCCGTCTCCCTGTCTCTCTCAGTATGGCCTCTGCTGTCGCAGCCTGGACACCACCCTCCCTCAGCCCGCTCCCCCATCTCCTCTGAGGGGCTCCTAGCCGCTGCATCCTACAGCCGGTCCTGGTTATCTCCCCGACTTAGGACCTGCTCTGTTCCTCCCAGGGGCTGGGCATTTTGAGGACAGGGACCAGCCCCCACTGCCCAGCTCCCTGCAGGGTCTGGCCGGGTGCTGCCCCACTCGGTGGTAGAGGCCTGCGGCTGCAGTGAGCTTCTTCCTTCCAACTCTCTCGGAGGTGCCACAGCCTCCCTGCACGCAGCCCAGAGCCCCTCCTGGCCCTGGTCACAGTACTCCATCAGGCACGGTGTCCTCCCTGGCTCTGGACCCCAGGGCCTGCCCGGAGCTTGCGCAGGGAGGCCTCCGCACCCTCCTGTCACCTGATGTTGCCCCAGACTTCCTGGGACTCCCTAGGCCTGCCATGGGGGAGGGGGATGCAGGGCCAGCCCCTCCCACCTTCCTTCTGCTTCTTCTCCAGTGGATTCACTGCCTGCCCTTTCAGACTGACCTCTGCGTTGAGGAGCCTAGTGACACCACCACTCACCAGCCCAGTGCCTCTTGTGTAGGCTGTTGCTAAAGAACTGAACTCTGGACTTCCCTGGCCCTCCAGCAGTTAAGATTCCTCACTTCTACTGCAGGGGCACTGGTTCCATGATCCCTAATCAGGTCAGGGAACTAAGGTTCCCCATGAACATGCAGCAACAACACCCTTCCATGGTTCATTCAGCCCCAGGTCACTGCCTGAGGCAGAGGGGCACAGTGTAACACGACACCGCCGTTACCATGGCCACTGCGACCGCCGCACTGCTCCTCCGTGTGGATGGCACCTGCCTCCACCAGTCCACCCACATGGCAGCAAGGCCTTCTAGAAAAATAAACCTGGGGCCAGTCATACCTCAGCTAGACGCCCACAATAGATTCACCACATACTGAAGAGCCTGCTACCCCCACCCTTGGCCTGGAACCTGACCAACTGGAGAGGTGGAAGTCAGGGGCCACTAGGAGGCTACACAGCTTTCCAGAAGCTTTGCTGTGGGAACAGGGAGAAGCAGGAGAATGCCCGGTGGGCCCAGCACACACCATACAGAATACAGGACTGCACATAGGAGTGCGCACACAGACCCAGGCACAAGCACATAACATGCGAAACACAGCCATACGAATATACACACGCATTTGTGTGTAGACCTACATCACGCACGGATACCCATACTTGCGGACATGTGCATGCATGCTTATGTTACATACACACGGGAACACGGACACGCACTCAGCCTCCTGGAGCATCCTGCCACCACCAGCAGGATGCCCTGCTCGTACTGGCAAATGGGCTCCAGCAACTGGGTCGGATGTGGGAGCCCCACACTGAGCTGGGTGGGGACCCACTGCCCCAGAGGCCCTCAGCCAGCAGAGTTCGCTGGCCTGCACTCTGGTCCCCTGATGTGGAGAGAGAAAGGGCCTCAGAGACCCCAGGGAGGCACCGAAGCCACCCTGCTCCCCACCCCACCCCCTCCAATGGACGGTGCCTGCCTGTGTCTGCCCAGAGTTCACAGCGGCTCCAAACTTCTGCTTTCGCAAGATTGCTTCCTTTCCGTTTGAATCAGCATTTCCACTTATTTGCAGCTGCAACGTTCCAAAACACACAACCGCTGCACTGGCATCGGGGCCGATGCCAGCAGCTCTACCTGGCGGGGCCCTCGTCCAGTCCACTTCAGAGCCCTCATCTGCAGGAGCACGCGGTGCCGGGTGCTGACATGCAACCACTCCGCGAGTGAGTGTGCACGGCGGAGCCTATAGGCTGAGTCTCGGGCCAGCCAGCCGGCAGGGGCCCTGGCGTGAGCTCCAGAGGGTCAGGAGACCTAGAGGCAGCATGTGGCAGTGGAGAAGTGGGGTATGGGGTTCCTGGGTGCCTTGCCCCGGACACGATCCACACACAGCCCAGGAAGGAAGGACATCGAGAGCCTGTGCCAGGCCTGGATGTCATCACTTGGCTTCAGGTTTTCACAGTAACAGCTCTGAATGTTACTGTGGTATGTGAGATATAATCCACAAACCATACAATTCACCCATTAAAAGTGTAAAACTCTGGGGGTTTAGCATATCCAGACATGGGCAGCCACCAGCACAACCAATCTGAGAACATTCCCGTCACCCCAAAGACACTGTCACGCCCCCGCCCCTGCCAGCTGTAACTCTGCTTTCTGTCCCTGCAGATCTGCCTGTTCTCATCTCATACGCCTAGATCCTGAGAGCTGTCATCCTGCGGGCCTGACATCTTGTCTTGGTGTAACGCTTTTGAGGTCCATCTACACTGTGCTATGTGTCAAAACTTCCTCTTTGTGGCTGAACACCGACCGCTCCATTGTGTGTGTTGACCACGTTTCGTTTGTTCGTGCGTCCATAGGCGGACATTTTCCACAGATGGACATTTGCAGGGCATATTGGCTGTTAAGAATAACGTTGTGAGAGCATTCACGTGCAGGTTTCTGCATGAACATGTTTTCATTTCTCTTGAATGCACACCTAGCCCTGGAATGGACGAGCCTACCGTAGCTCCCTGTTTACCTTTTTGAGGAACTGCCAGACTGTTTTCCGCGGGCGCCTGCACCCTTTCGCAAGCCCAGCGCTGCGCTGCCGGATTCTCCCAGGTCTTCTCCCACACCTGCGACTCCCCCTTTTATGCTGCAGTTGACCTATGAGTGTGAGGCAGCCTCTAACCTTGCTTTGATTCGCATTTCCCTGACACTGACCTGAGCCTCTTCTTCCGAGCTCACTGGCCATTTGTACACTTTCCCTGAAGAAAAGTTTTTTCAGACCCATTGCCCTGTCCTAGGGTTTTAGGAGAGAAGGATCAAAGAAGCTCGGCGTGGTTGGAGGCTATGGGGGATGGGGTGAGAGCCTCCCGGGGGGCCCCCGCCCCTCCCAGCCGGCCTGCGGGCGAGCTCACCAGGGGCATTTCCGGCTCCTCTCAGCGCCTCCGGTTGCCTCGCGGAGGTTTCACTTTTGGGTCTGGGAACCTTCAAGCTGTGTGTGCGCTGGGCAACTCCAGGGCAGAGGCTTCCAATCCTGGCCCACAGGGCAGCCTGGCTTCGGCTTAGTGGGCACAGGCACGCGACAGTCACGGTCACTGGTGAGCTGCCCCCACCCATGCCCTTCGCCCCTGCGCCTCGCAGGGGGCTGCCTGCCCTGGCTCCCGGGGTCGGCCCTTGCTTCTCCTGGGCAGGGAAGCCAGCACCTCTGGGTGGAGACCAGGTCCTGTCACCTTCCCTGGGCTTCCCCAAGCCCCCCAGGACTCCCCGCATCCCAGACCAGCTGGGGAAGCCCCAGGCCTTTGGGAAGGGGGCTCCCTCCAAAGTCTGACTGGTTTGGGCTTAGCTGCAGGCAGGCACCTCCAGGTGCCCCTGGGCCCACTCTGGGATCTCAGGCCAGCACCGAGGCTTAGAGGCTTCCCGCAGCCCCGACGTCCTGGGTCCTGAGTCAGGCCCGCAATGGCTCCTGAGCCCTGAAGGCAGACGACTGCCTCACAGAGCTCTGGGCGCTGAGGAAGCCCTGGAGGACAGGCCTCAGGGCTGGGGATGCTTGGGCCGGGCCCTGCCTGGGCCTTCGCACCAAGTGCCCAGGAGGCGATGGCTTCTGCCTGCTCCCTGCTCTCTGAACACCTCGGCCACGAAGGCAGCTGCTAAGGCAGACAGAGCCCCAGCCTTGCCCTGCCCTTCCTCAGTGGCTACTTTTCATGAGCCACCCAAAGCCTTGTTGAAGTAGCCAAGTGATGGAGGGCTTGGTGGGCGGCCAGAGCTGCCCCCTTCCCGACAAGGGCTGAGTCCCAAGGCTTTCTGGGGCTTCCTGTGGGCACTCTGGTCACAGGACAGATGGTGTGCGTGACTGGCCCGAGTCCCATGGAGGGCTGCAAGTGACGTCCAGCCTGGAGGCGCTCAGGGCCCCTTGCAGAGATGGACAGTGGGTGACAGGGTAAACTCGGGGGCCAGCATCGCAGGCCTGGCCAGGCAGGACTGCCTCGGAGACACCTGAGCGGCCACCTCTCTGCTCTTCCCCTCCCCTGCCCTCTTCCAGCCCTGAGGGTGAAAGCCCTGACCAGCTGCCCTCCTCAGGAGCATGGCATCGGCCTTTGAGAAGGTGGTCAGGAGCGTGGTCCGGGAGCTGGACCACAAGGAGCTCACCCCCGTGGATAGCCTGTGGAGCTCCGCCAGCTTCCAGCCCTACAGCCTTTTGAGCAGGAAGCCCTTGCACTCATGGTTCTGGAGACCACGCTACATGTGTGTCAACTTGTCCATCAGGGACATCCTAGAGCCTGATGCGCCGGAGCCAGGTACCCGACCGGTGCTGAGTCCGAGCCGTGGGTGGGCGGGGGGTGGGCCAGCTGGCTCCTGCTCGGGCCCCTGGTCTGTCTCCAGAGGGCAGGCGCTTTCCAGAGGCCCCTCCACCAGGCGGGACAGGCAGCAGCCGGCGGGCGGGTCTTCAGCTGCGCTCTCGCTCCAGTGCTGGAGTGTGGCGGCACCTTCCAGTTCCACGATGCAATGGATGGGCAGCTGCAGGGCAGCGTGAACCTGGAGGCCCCGGGACAGGGCAGGCTCTCAGGCGGGGCCGCAGTGTCCGGCAGTTCCAGCGCCTCGATGGACCTGTGCACTCTGAGAGTGGCCCCCAACACCTGGGAAGCCATGCACCATGAGAGGTGAGCCCAGGGCCGCAGGCCCACTGACCCTGGGCAGCTGACCCTGGGCAGGCCCTCGGGGCCGCAGCAGTCACAGGGTGTCTGTGCAGGCTGAGGGACGTCCCAGAGTCAGGGGCCGTGCGGGGACCAGTGGCTGGGAAGGAGGCTGCTGAGGTCCTGGGGGCCTGCATCCTGCAGGTCAGAGGAGGGCCAGGGGTCAGACTGAGCCCTGCTGCAAAGAGGCTGGGGTGGAACACACACAGGGACCCTGGTGAGAAGGACGGTTAGCTCAGCACACATACGTGAGATTTGAACCCAGGGAGTGGAGAGAGACAGCAGACAGGTGAGCAGCCAGCCGCAGGGTGGGCCCCTCCAGAGGCCTGCAGGCTTCCTCGTCCCTTCTTCTTGCCCCCTGTCTGCCCACAGGCACTGGAGCACCCAGGGGATGGGGCGATAGGGGTCCCGTGCCGGGGCATCCACATCACGCCATCCATGGCTGCAGACACTGAGGTCCAGGGAAGGGAAGGCCATCTCAGGGCAGGGGGAGGCGAGGGCAAGACTCACCCTGCAAGCTTCCCACTGGCCCACTCACCGCAGGCGCCTGCGGCAGCCTGAGCCCAAAACCCTGCAGCAGCTGCGGAGTCGGGGGCATGACGTGTTCGTAGTGACCGAGGTGCTGCAGACACAGAAGGAGGTGGAGGTCACCCGGACGCACAAGCAGGAGGGCTCAGGCCAGTTTGCACTTCTGGGAGCCCTCTGCTTGCAGGTGGGCGGTGAGGACCCTGCAGTGGGCACAGCGGGGGAGGCAGGAGGGCAGTGTCCCCACGCAGACCCCCACCACCAGCACCTGGCTGCCCCCAGCGCCACCACCCGGAACCCAGTCCTGAGCCCACATCCATCCCTCAGGGCAAAGGCGAGGGCCACCTGAGCCGAAAGAAGACGGTCACCATCCCCTCAGGCAGCACCCTCGCATTTCGGGTGGCCCAGCTGGTTATTGGCTCTGACTGGGGTGAGCTGGGGTCTGAGTGACTTCTGGGGCCCAGGCTCCATCGCAGGGGCGGGGAGGCCTGGAAGAATCACCGGCTGCCTGGCGGTGCTGGGGACATCTGGCGGCATGACTGTGGGCTGGGGTGGCCGAGAGCCCCTTGTTCAGGCAGGTGGGAGGTCAGGGCACAAAGCGGGGGTGCACAGGGAGCCCAGTGGGCCAGGGAGAGGCCAGGTGTTCCGCCAACCTACCTCCTTCATCTCTGCCCCTCCCGGCTTCCAGACGTCCTCCTCTTCCCAGACAAGAAGCAAAGGACCTTCCCGTCGCTGCAGGCAGGTGAGGCCCGTGCACCTGGAAAGTGGGACAGGCTGATAAGGAGAGCCCAGAACAGTACATCTGGGAGACATACACACACACACGTGCACACACACATGCACACACTAGTGCAAATGCACACACACACCCATGCAAACACACATGCACACTCACATATACACACATGCAACACACGTGTGTACAAATGCACACACTCGCACATATACACACATGTAACACACATGCACACATGCACACTCCCGCACATACACACATGTGTAAACACACACACACACGAGTAGCATGGCAACAGGCTGGCGCCAGGCAGGTTTGGCCTTGCTCCTTGCCCCAGGCTGCCAGGACTGGGATGACAAGCTGTGAGGTCCCAGGGGAGGCAGCCGT
The DNA here is from genome assembly GCF_032405125.1 of Capricornis sumatraensis. Taxonomy (NCBI): domain Eukaryota; kingdom Metazoa; phylum Chordata; class Mammalia; order Artiodactyla; family Bovidae; genus Capricornis; species Capricornis sumatraensis. Next base: position 20,530,067 of record NC_091079.1, on the reverse strand, counting down.
CTCTGGCTCGGGCCCCTGCCCCCAGCACTGACCAGCCCCACCTTGCCCAGGCCACAGGCCCTCCAGCAGTGCAGACGGCCATCCACGTTCGTGCTTCAGCTTTGCCTCCATGAGGGGCTTCTCTTACTCCTCCTGCCAGTTCCAGTCGGGTCAGTACTTTCTGGGCCACCCTGGGGCCCCTGCTCCCCTTTGGCCCCCAGCATCTGCCCTCCCTTACCAGGGCTCCCTGGGGACACAGCGGCACCTGGGCAATTGCAGACCTGTCCCCACAGATGGGTCCATGGAGCACTGGCTGGCGACCACTGACGACTTCCAGGGCCTCCAGGCAGAGGTGAAGGCCTGGGCCGTGGGCCTGGAGGGCTTGTCCAAGGGGCCGTGTGGGCGGCTGCTGGGTGGCCTGAGGCAGGTGCTACGGGACGAGCCAGCTCTGCAAGCCCTGGAGGAGTCGGTGCGTGAGCTGGGCTGTGCGTGCAGGGTGTTGGGGGTAGGGTAGCACGAGAGCTGAGTGGGGCAGTGGAGCAGGTGCCTGCCCGCCCTGCTCACCCCCACTCCCCCAGGCGCCCCCACCTGGAGCAGGTGCCTGCCGGCCCTGCTCACCCCCACTCCCCCAGGTGCCCCCACCAGGAGCAGGTGCCTGCCCACCCTGCTCACCTCCACTCCCCCAGGTGCCCCCACCAGGAGCAGGGCGTGCCCACCCTGCTCACCCCCAGTCCCCCGGGCGCCCCCACCTGAAGCAGGGCCTGTCCCACCCTGCTCACACCCAGTCTTCCGGGCGCCCCCACCTGGACCAGGTGCCTGCCTGCCCTGCTCACCCCCAGTCCCCCAGGCACCCCCACCTGGAGCAGGGCCTGTCCCACCCTGCTCACCCCCACTCCCCCGGGCACCCCCACCTGAAGCAGGTGCCTGTCCCGCCCTGCTCACTCCCACTCCCCCGGACGCCCCCACCTGGAGCAGGTGCCTGTCCCGCCCTGCTCACCCACAGTCCCTCGGGCACCCCCACCTGGAGCAGGGCCTGTCCCACCCTGCTCACCCCAACTCCCCCGGGGTGCCTCCAGCTGGAGCAGGGCCTGTGTGGTGGGCAGATGGAGCCTTGGGACGGTCCGGTGGGCGCCATTCTTGAATCCCTGGTGCTGCCCTCTGGACAGCTGGAACCGGAGCTCGCGGACTCCGTCTTCTACCTGCTGCAAGCGCTAGCAGGTAAGGGGCTTGGGGCGGGGCAGGGAAAAGGCAGGGACACGAGCTCCTCTGGCTGGCCCCTGGAAGCCCTCTCACCCGAGGTCTCTCCGCAGCGCTGAGCGAAGCCCAGCACGTGCTGCTGGCTGAGGTGCTGGAGACGGGGGCCCTGTCAGGGACGTTTCAGCTGGTGAGAAGGCCTGGGTATAGGGGAGGGGTGGGCCGGTGTGGGACCTGGTGGCCTGCGATGGGGTGGAGTGGGCGGATGCCCGGTGCCAGGCCCTCTGACTGCCCCCACCCTGTCTGCCAGGTGGAGTGCCTTGTGGAGCAGAGCAGCCCGTGGCAGGAGCACCGGGCTGTGTCCCTGCCGCCAGAGCACCTGGGCGACAGCTGGGGCTCAGAGGCACCTGCCTGGGCTCTGCTGGAGGTGTGCGGCTTAGAGCCCCAGGTGGGCACCCCCCAGGTGTGCTGGGAGCCTGGGGCCCGCGGCCGCGTGTGCGCGCTTTATGCCTGCCTGGCACTGCTGCTCAGGCTGAGCCGGCTCTGCTAGTCTGTGGCCCGCCCACCGCAGGCACAGCTAGTGCCCACCGGCTGCCAGGAGCCACACCCAGCCGTGTGGGCGCCTCTCCACAAGACCTAGGGGGTGAGGACAGCCAATAAATGTGACAGATGGCAAACACAGGGGAATGACGCACTAGCTTTTGAGGAGCCTCTATCAGGGGTTGAGGGCCCCGTGGGGGTTGCCCACGCAGGACGGGGAGGGACCTGAGGGCCAGGAACAGGCACCATGGGCCTTCCCTGTGCTGGATCCAGCCACTCCGGAGCGACTGGCCACGTGGCCAGGCTCCTCCCTGCCCGTGCCCCCCAACAGCAGGCTGGCCTGGAAAGAACAGGGCATGGCGATGCCAACCCCCGGGACTGTTCTCTGTCCACCTCAGGAAGCCTGAGAGCATTCTGACGTTCTGATGCAGGCAGCAGGCTGCCCTCCCTCTGCAGAGCTGCAGGGGGGCAAGAACTGGGCGCTAACAGACAGAGAGCTCTGCACTCCTGGGGCTGGGGGCCTGGGGGAAATGACCTGAACCAGAGAAACTGGGCTTTGGGGTGTGTCTCATCCAAATTCATTCACTCAAAGGTAAGAGTCTGTCGAGAAGAGAGGAGACCTCCCAGCCCTGAGCCGTGGTCCCTGGGCCTCGCCAGGCACAGAAAGGGGGTGACTGACTCAGCCAGGCAGTTACTCTCACCTTGGAGTTGTCACAGCCAGGAGAAACTTGCCTCTCCCTACAGGAGCCGGTCTGCACTCCTCCACTTGGTGGAAGGCGAGGGAAGCCATGTTCCCTTCCTGTCTGGCTTGCTGCTGCCCTGCAGCCCCAGGACTGGCTAAACAGAAGGAATGGAGAATCCCTGGTGGTCTGTTGGTTAAGGACTCGGCACTTCCGCCGCTGGGGCCCGGGATTGATTCCTGGTTGGGGAACAAAGATCCCACAAGCAACGTGGCCCAAAAAAATAAAAATAAAGAGAAGAGGTGGTTGGCCCAGCTGTGGCCAACCTGAGAAAACTCAGGATCGAGGTTGACAGTAAAATTAATATTAAAAGAGTGCTCCCTAAACATCCCAGATCCCAGTACAGAAACGCCTAGCAATTGTCCCCTCACCCAGGCCAAGGGAGAAGTTGGACACCTCCCAGGCCTGTTTGTGTTCTCCAGAGCCTCTTTTGGGAACCTTGCTAGAGGACTGAAAGGCACCACCAAGGCAAACGGGACTGGACCAGCACAGGTCTTGGAAAGCAGTGAGTGGGCCCACCGGCGCTTCTTCTGGCGCCCCGAGACACTCCCCACAGGATCAGGTGGTGAACAGTCTGCTGAGCCCCACACAGGCACCCTTTGGAGGATCTCACTGTTGGCCCTCAGGCTCCAGGGTCGCCAGTGCCCGGAGGTCTCCAGTGACAGCTCATTTGAGAGCATCTAAGCATCAAGATCAAGGCATGGCAGGGGGACCTCTGTGTAAAGCAGCATACCCCGACCCTAGACCCTGGGGGTAGGTGAGCGCTCTGTGGGTGGCTCTGCTGGGCCTGGTCACCTGGATGCCCACCAACCAACAGCGCTCACCCGGGAGCGGGGCTCACCCGGGAGCAGAGCTACGGTGTCACCGCCCCGACTGGAGCCTCCTTGGGGACCGCAGCAGAGAAATCTCTGAGAAGCGTCCCACTCCCAGGACAAATCGGCAAGCAGGGTGTCTGGCGGGGGCCCAGCTACAGGGCAAGGGACGCCCTCACGGCAGGGGGACGGGGGGCAGGTTCACTCCAGATGGCCTGCGGAGTGGAGGGGAGTGGGCTCCCAGGCCAGAGAGGCCCAGGCCCTGCGGGGAGGCATGGAAGAGGCGGGGTGCTGCCTGCCAAGCCCCTCCTGAGGCTGGACCCCGCTTCCCAGCGAGCCTTGCTGGGGGCTTTGCCCCTCGCCTGTGCAGCCACACCCTGTGGTTGGACAGGCTCGTGCCTGGTGGGGGCAGTGGGCCTCAGACGTTCCCCCAGCTTCTGGCTCCAGGCTGCAAGACCCTGAGGGGCCCGACCATCAGGCGATTGAGGGAGATCCTCCCACCACCCTGCCGGCAGCAGTGGAGGGGCCGCAGGACTGGGACCTGGCGCCTCCCTGATGGGGTCGGGCTGGAGACCCCTGAGGACATTCTCACCAGCCTCCCTTCCTTCTGCCTCCCGGGCTCTGACGGCCTCCTGGACTCCCCAGTGTGTCCCCGGATATTTCTTGTAGTTTAATCCAATTTTGGCATTCCCCTTGGAGAATTGTGAACCAATACACCAAATTATGCCCCTGGCTTCTCACGGGCGAGTGCCCTTGGCCGGGGCCTCCCCTGCCCTCAGAGTGACCAACGAGGAGACCCCGGCCTCTCCCCATTAAGCTCTGACTGCTCAGGGCCTGTGTGGGCAGCACAGCTTCTCAGTCAGGGCAAAGCCTGCCTGACTCCGCCCAGGGCTGGCCCGACCCCCAGCCACATGCTCAGTTCAGTTCAGTTCAGTTGCTCAGTCGTGTCTTTTGCAGCTCCATGGACTGCAGCACGCCAGACCTCCCTGTCCATCACCAACTCCCAGAGCTTACTCAAACTCATGTCCATTGAGTTGGTGATACCATCTAACCATCTCATCCTCTGTCATCCCCCTCTCCTCTCGCCTTGAATCTTTCCCAGCATCAGGGTCTTTTTGCATCAGGTGGCCAAAGTATTGGAGTTTCAGCTTCAACATCAGTCCTTCCAGTGAATATTCAGGACTGATTTCCTTTAGGATGGACTGGTTGGATCTCCTTGCAACCCAACGGACTCTCAAAAGTCTTCTCCAACACCACAATTCAAAAGCATCAATTCTTTGGCACTCAGTTTTCTTTATAGTCCAACTCTCATATCCATACATGACTACTGGAGAAACCATAGCTTTGACTAGATGGACCTTTGTTGGCAGCCACATGCTGCCTTCCCTGTCATCTTAGCCCAAGCCTGATCTTGGACCAGGCACAGCTCATCAGAGCCCAGCCTTGGCCCAGACAGACACCAAACCCCTAGGATCTGTGTTTTTATTTTGGCTGCACGGTGCAGCATGTGGGATCTTAGTTCCCTAACCAGGGATCGAACCTGTGCTCCCTGCATTGGGAGCGCAGAGGCTTAACTGCTGGACCACCAGCGATGTCCGGCTATATCTTTATCTCAAATGCTTTCCATTGGGATGGGCAGGACCGAGCCCAGCCTCCAAGAGGCTGTGTGAGTGGAGGCCTCCTTCTCTGAGGAGGCAGCTTTTGGGGCCCTGAAAAGGCAAGAGGACACTTCAGGGTGGGCATTCCAGGTGGCAGAAGCCGCTCGTCCCGGATCTGGAGAGCCTGGGTCACTGCTTTGGAGCAGTCCTGAGGGACCTCTTCCCTCACCTGGCCCTGAGCAGGTGCTGGGATGCGGGTGTGACAGCTCAGCCTGGTGAGGGGCAGATGCTGGCACCCAACACCTGAGCCCGCAGGCATCATCTCAGACCTGTGGTGTCCAGTGGGAAGTCGGGGGCCGCATCCAAAGAAGACCCCAGGGGTCTGAGACAGTGAGCTAGAGGGGAGGGGCAGGAATGGGGCCAGGCTGCTGGGCAGTGGGTGTGGACAGGAGGCCAGACGGGTGCTTCTTGAGCAGGGAGGGTGTGACCGGAAACCTCAGAACCTCCCAGCCAGCATGTGGCCGGCAGAGGCAGCCTTTCACGGGGATGGCTCCCAGGGCTGCACCCACTTCCATGTCCCCACCCGGCCTGGTCCCAGAAGGCCAAGCGCCATCCAGGCAGGGCACATGCCAAGGGGCTGGGAGAGGCACAGGCCTGCTGGGAGACAGACGGACCGAGAGGTGGATGAAGCGAGAAGCTGAGGGTGAAGGTGCTGCGTCAGAAACTGGTGGTCCATCTAGTCACAGGGCTGTCAGGGTGGGGGGTCTTTGTGTGCAGCAGACTGTGCAGAGCCCCGTCAGGGTAGGGGACAGGCATTGGTGCCCAGCACTATGCCCAGGGTGCCCCTCAAGGCGGACCTCTTCTGCAGATCTGCCCCCTAGCCAAGACAGGCCACAGAGCAGGGAGCCCGAGTCAGCACCGTGGCCCCCATTGGAGGGCCGGCCGGTTAGCTCAGCCTGGACCTGAACAGCCCCAGCGGCCGGGGAGGCTGCGGTGCTGGAACGGGCTGCCGGCGTAGACTGGCGGGGGCCGGGCCGGCCGCGGGCGGGGCCGGCCGGGGCGGGGGAGGTGCCGGAGGCTCCAGCCGCAGGGCTGGGGCTGCGCGCGGGCCAGCAACGCCACCTGCTGACCAGACACGTGTGCTGCCGCCGCCACAGCGGGCTCAGGGTCGCTCCGCAGCCGCCCCAAGTCTGCGGGGACAGAGCAGTTCATGCTGCTGGAGGCGGGTGGGGGGGGGGAGGCTCGCGGGCTGTCCCCCATCCATCCCGTTCCCCCACCCATCCACTCCCATCCACTCTTCCCTGGCAGCCACCACCTCTCTGGAACCCTGCGGAAACCCAGGAGGGCAAGTTGGGCTCACCCTGGAACAGAGAGTCCAGCAGGTCCTGGTTGACGTGGCTGGGACTGGAGTGATGGACCAGGAAGCCTGGACCAAAGCGAAGCCCTGAGTGCTGGCCCCGTGCCCACAGCAGTGAGGCGCTGGCCCAGCGCCCAGAGCCCTGGGTGCAGGGAGCAGCGTGATGCCAGGCCTGCCTCACCTGTGAGCAGGACGGCCGCCCGGCGCAGGGGGCCCTGAGGGCTCCTTAGGTAGCCCTGGGTCTGGCTCAGGAAGCTGGGCACATGACTCGGGTACCACTGGACCTGGGGACAGAAGGGCTGGTGGGGCAGGTGGGCCAGCTCTGCGTCGAGTGGAGGCCTCAGAGGTGAGGCCAGGCTTCAACATGCTACCACCTTGACGGGAAGGGTGAGGAGTCTCAGTCTGGGGGGGAGTAGCCCCGGTGTATACTGGACCAAGTGGACAGCTGACCACACCCCATCATTCTCACCATCCCCCCAACTGACCAGGCAGTGGCAGATGCGGCTTAGGGCCTCAGGGCTGTCGTAGTGGGCCACCGTGACCATCTCCTCCAGCAGGCCCCAGTGCAGGGCCTGGTCACAGCGGGCCAGGGTCCATTCTGAGCTCTGGAATGGGTAGGGAGCGAGGTTACAGGTCCGAAAGGAAAGTGGCAAGAAAGGACCTGGGAGGTAGGAGGTGGCCAGGGTGAGGGGTGGAGGAGTCCTGCTTGTCCAAGCCTCCTGCGGTCTTCGGGGAAGTCCCTGACCTATGCCCTTTGGAGAGGCGTCTGTGGTGGGGAAGGGTGGAGTGGTCAGGACACTGTCGGGGGCTGACCTCAGCGGTGTCTGGGTTGGGGTCGTGCAGGCGCAACAGCAGCGGAACGAGACACTGCAGCACCAGCTTCCGCAGGGGGCGGCGGAGCCCCACCCGGAGCCCGCCCCGGCCGCGCCGCACCAGCGTCCCGAGCAGCCCGACTGCGGAGGCGCGGACCGAGTCCCGGGCCTGCACAGGAGGGCGCGATTAGGAGCCGGCAGGGAGAGGGCGTCCGGAGGGCTGCAGTCTGCGGGAGTGCCCTGGGGGCCCCAGCGGGGCCTGGTAGGGGAACCGGCGAGGGGGGCGGGCAGGGTCGTGGGAAAGACAGCCGGAGGGGGCGGGCGGGGCTCACGTCGTCCAGGAGCGGTGGGAGGCGTGGCCGCAGCTCCGAGCTCAGGAGCCGCACGGGCGCCTGCGGCCGCAGCAGGACCCTCCGCAGCGCACCCAGCGCGGCGTCCACGAGCCGCGGGTCACCCTCGCCCAGCGCGCCCAGGAGCGCGGGCAGCAGCGTGGTCGCGTGGCGCACCTGCGGGGGGGACAGGGACTAGTGGGAGGCCCCTCGCCCAGCCCGGCCCGGCCCGGCCCGCCCCTCCCTCACCTTCCCGCGGTTCAGCGCCAGGTGGCCGAGGCCCAGGAGGCCCAGCCAGCGCACGGTGGGCTCAGGGTCGCCCTGCCAGGCGCGGAGCCGCTCCAGGATCACCTCCTCCTGCAGGAGCCGCGCAGTGGGCTGGCTCTGCAACAGCTGGGCGGGGGACACTGGGTCAGCGCACTGGCTTTCTGTGCAGGCCAGAGCCGCTTAGGGGCCAAGCTCACTGTCACCCCTCCCCACCCATCCTGGAAGCGGGCTCACCCCGGTGAAGAAGGCCATGGCCGTCAGGCGCTGTGCGTCGTCTGTGCTGCGCAGCCGCGGCAGCAAGTCAGCGAACAGGCCTCGCAGGTGGTGGTCGGCGTGGGCCACCAGGGCACTGGGACGGGGCCAAACGGAAGCTTTCTCTCAAGAAGCCGCCCCCCCCCAACCCTCATGCCCCTGCTTCGCCCACACCCCCGCCCCGCACCTGGCCAGCAGCAGGACACCCTCCAGGTGGGTGCGGGCTCCCACCAGTCTCCTCCAGCCTCCAGCCTGCTCCATGCACGTTACCACCATGCGGCCTCCATCCCCAGAGAGCAGGGCCTTCAGGGCCTCCAAGGTGCAGCTGGAGGCGGGGGCAGTGGCGAGTGGGCAGTGAGGGCCAGGAGGGCACTGGGCCAGCCCTCACACCCTAGTGTGCACCCCCTCACCTGGCATGACTGTGCGGTGGCCCTCGGTGAGATGGGGCCCAAACCTTGGGTGTGTCGGGGGGGTGTGCGTCCCATGCCAGCTCATGGAGCTGAGTGACCAGCACCAGGAGAAGGTGCGGGTAGAAGCCTCGGGTGGCACCTATGCAGCCGGACACAGCCAGCATCTCCCCAAGGGCGCGAGTGGCCTGTGGAACCAGGGGCTCATTCAGGCTCAGACATGGCAGACTGAGAGGACAAGGCCTCCACGCTCAAAGGACGTTATGGATGGGTGTGACTAGGGTGAGCGCCTGCTGCCCCCGAGCCCCTGTAACCAGACTTTCCTGGCCTCTTGGGCCAGGGCTGGGGTGTCCCCTGGCAAGCTGGACAGAGCCACCTACCGCCAGTGCCTCCAGCTGGGATCCGGCTGAGCCCTTTAGCGCCCAAAGCAACTGCACCAGCACCTGTCCGTTCACACGCTGGTTCCGGCTCAGGCTGCGCCAGAGCTCAGCGGCCGCTCTGGGGGCATGGGGCATGTGAGACAGGGTCTGGGGCTGGGGTGAGGAGAGCCCCCAAGTCGGGGAGGCAGCTACTAGGACTCCAGCAGGAGGAGGGAGGGTTAACTGCCCCCCACCCCACCCTGGCAATCCCTGAGGAACAAGATGAGTGGCATCTGTGCAGACCACATGGGACCCCAACGGGCCAACAACAAGCCTGGCATCGCGAACAGTCACCATGGGGAATAAAACCAGAGGTAACTTTCCCTGGGGGCAGACTAACCAGAGCCAGGGGCGTTGGGGGTGCAGAAGCCACCCGGCTTGCTCAGGCGGGCACCCCCAGACAGGGAGAGAGAAGGCCAGGCTGCAGCCAGGAACCAGCAGAGGATCCGAGGGGGGAGGGGCAGCGGGAGCACGAGAGGGAGGAGGGGAGGGGAAAGGCTCCCTCCTCTGTCTGCCCTGGGCCAGACTCCACGACCAAGCCGGAAGGGGGAAGGAAGCCGCGTGGGGCCCCCGACGACGCGACGCGCGCCTGGTGGGGCGGGGCAAGTTACCGGTCTGGGGCCGGTGAGCAGCGCAGCAGTGCGAACACCACGTCCCGGGAGTGCTCCAGAGCCAGCGCGCTCAACACCCGCAGTGCCGCCCGCCGGGGCCGCCCCTCTGCCAGGTGGGGCACCTGCACCAGCAGCCCCCGCACGAGCCCATGCACCTGGCGTGGGAGGCGGCGGGCGGCGGTCAGGGCTCTGTGAGCCCTGCCCCCACCAGGCAGGCACAGCTCATCCCGACCCCCCAGCCTTGGAGGGGCCCAGCCGGGGAGGGGCCGTGGGGAGGGGCCAGGGGCTCACCTGGTCCTCCAGCCTGTGCCCCCGGGCCTCCAGGGCTGAGGACAGGGTGAGTGCTGTCGCCTGGGTTCCCACAAAGCCAGCCTCTTCCAGGCAGGCGGTGGTGTACATGGCCAGGTCTGCGAGGGCGCTCTCCTCCCAGGAGCTCCGGGGAATCTGGGGGTGGAGGGGGGCATGTGGAGCCCCCTTGCCTCTCTCACACTCTTCCTCCCTCCACAGAGCCTTTCTGCCATCTCCCAGCCCCCTCCCTCGTTACCTCCCCTGCCCCCCAGGCAGCCCTCCTGCTTACCAGCTGGGGCCCCTCAGGGGCTGGCTCCTGGGGAGGGGACGGGGAGAGGGGCTCACCGCCAGCCGTGGGGATGGTGGTTGCCCTCCCGGGCTCCGCCACTGCAGGTTCAGGTTCAGGCTGGGGCTGAGAGCCTGGGGCAGGGGGTCCCGTGGGCTGTCCCCGGCTGGCCCGGATCCCTTCAGCCAGGGCTGTCAGGGTCAGGGCCCCCACGGGGGCCCCACGGGCAGGGCCCCACATGCCCCCAGCCATGGCCGTGGCACACGCCAAGCTTGTAGCACCTGTCGCTGGTCCTCCCAGGAAGTCATGCCCAGGCCTGACCTAGAAGCAAGCCCCAGGCAGGCGGGACCAGGCGTGGTGGCGTGTGTGTGTGTGTGTGTGTGTGTGTGTGTGTGTGTGTGTGTGTGTAGGGTGGAGGTGGGGAGCCATACAGAGGTGTCTCCAGGTGTGGTACCCGCCAGGGGCTTTGGGAGGGCCCTCCTGCCCAGGCTGCCTGCAGCCTGAGTGTCTGGGGTCCAGTTCTGCCCACTGGGCCCTAGGAAAGGGCCAAGCAAGGTCCCTGGGGGACAGAGGATCTGTCAGGGCAGGGAGTAGAAGGGGGTGGTGGCAGGGAGGCGAGCCCTTGACCTGAACGCCAACCCTGCTGGGCAGGGAATCCTGGCAAGCGTGCACAGCTCTTGAGGGTCTGGCCCAGCCCTGAGCTGAGACCTCGCCTGACTCAGCCCTGAAAGGCAGTCGAGTCCCATGCTGGACCTGGGGCTGGGGCTGGGCTGTCCCCTCCGTGTTCCCACCCGACCGGACCTCTGGGAAGGGGATGGTCCGAGAGCTGCCGCCCCCTTTGAACTCAGAGCAGCCCTGGGGGTGGGCCAGCAGAAGAGGAGCTGCCCAGTGCCTCTGGTGCCCTCACAGGTGACTGACGTCACTGGATGGGTCACTGGGGGAGGGTCTGGGTCCCAGCACCAGAGTGCAAAGCTCAGAAGTGGTGACATGAGGGGGCCTTGGGCCTGGGTGTGTTCTGTTGTGTGCGTGCTGGCAGGGGTGTGTGTATCTCTCTCCAAGCCCCTCTCTCCCCAGGAGGCCTGACCAGGCCTTTGTCCCAAATCCCCACTGTCATCCTCACCCAAAAATGCAGTGGCCACTGCCCAGCCCGGGCTGGGGGAGCCAGAAGAGCTGGTCCTGCCAAATACCTGAGCAGCGGGAGAGCCCGGGGGCCATCCCCTGGACAGTCAGCATTCCCCCACGCCCTTGCCGGTTCCTCGAGCTGCCCACCTCCTGGACAAGAGACCAAGGCCTTGGCCCCCGTGTCCTGCAGAGCCTTGACCCTCTCTCCTGGAGCGGAAGCAGGTGGAGACCTGACAAGCCTGCTGCACAGAGGCGGGGCAGCCAGGACTTGGCCGGGTGCCCAGGGCGGGCCCCTGCTCCCTAACTTCCTCCCTGGCTCTGGTCAGGCAGGCCCCACCGCTTCAAGCCTTTCCTGGCACTTCGGGGGCAGCAGCTGGGTCCCCACGACCGAGGCCTGGTCCACACTGTGACACGCCAGAGCCAAGAGGGAGCCGGATGGGGGGAGCCTAGGGGCACAGAGGCCCGTGGAGCCTGCCAGTAGCAGCAGCAGGGGACACCGAGGCCTCCCCTTGGGGAGGTGGAGGTATCCCAGCGAGCCTTCCCAGGGGGAATCCCAGAGCCCCTCCAGCTGGCGCTTCAACCCCACCCTGTGGCTCCCGCCTCCAGCCTCATGGAGAGGTCTCCCAGCCACTCCCTCAGCTCTTAGTTGAGCAAAGACCACCCCCATTCCCTATACCCCTGCCCTGCCCCGATCTGCCCCTAGAGTCCAGCTCCTCAAGCCTTGGACACCCTCCCATAAGCCTTATCTGACTTCAGGCCTCAGCATAGGGCTGACTCCTGAACCCTGGCCAGCCTGGGGTCTCCCCTGAGAGCATAAACCCTCTCACTAATTCCTGACTCCAGTCCACCCCAGGAAGCCCTGAGGGTCCAGCGAGTGGCAGGCTGGATGAAGAAATGACACATGACAAGTGGAGACAGTGAATGACTCATGTTAATTTCAGGCAGCTCCCAGCACAGGTTGTCAGAGGGCTCCTCTGGCACTCAGTCTGTCCACCAGGGCCTGGAGCTTCTCAGACAGCGCGACCTGCAGCGGGGAGACATGGGGGTGATGGGGCCATGGAAGCAGACAGCATGGTCCTCGGTCAGCTTCATCTGAGGCTGGCCAGGTTGAAGGCGTGGCCTTGCACGCACCTGGTACAGTGCCGGCTGCTCCAGCCGCCTGTGGGCGGGGCTCAGACGGTGCAGGGACTGCTGGGCAAAAGCTCTGGATTCAGCCAGAGATGGCAGCGGCTCACACAGCTGTTGGGAGGCGGGAAGGGGCTCAAGGTCAGATGTCAGAGCTTGGTCTGGGTTGAAGGTGCAGACTCAGGGGGTAGGTAGGGGTGGTCACCTGTCCCTGCTGGACCCAGAGTCGCAGCAGCGGCTCCACGTGGGCCGGCCTCACAGTACGGGACTCCCGGGCCCCTCGAGGCCAGACTCTCAGCTCCTGGCCAGCCTGAGGAGGTGGCTCCTCTACCAACTGCAGCACATCTAGCAGCAGAGACCCTGTGTGTGTGCACGTGAGGGGCGCCAAGAATAATGTGAGGGGCCTGGGGCTCGGAACTGAACTGAGGAGGGTGGAGGGGTCTCACCATCAGAGCCCAGGAGCCGGAAGGCAGCCTTGCTCCCAGGCAATGTCTGCTTCTCGGGGTCCTCGGTCAGCTTCATCCGCGGCTGGCCTCCCACAGACACCAGCTGTGGGACAGGGTGCTGGGCTAGCTGGCCCTTCTTTCCGGACCCCTGGTCTACCCCCAGCCCACTCGCACTGCGCCCCACCTTGTAGACACAGCCCAGGGAAGGCTGGCGAGGGCAGGTGACCACGCTAGTGCCGATGCCAATGACGTTCACCTCACTGCCCTGGAAGGTGAGTGGGTGGGCACTGAGCTCGGCCAGCACGTGCAGGCCCAGGGCCCCCACGCCACCCTCTGGCCTGCCGCTGCTCTGCCCACCTTCTGGGCCAGCCGGGCCAGCTCCTCCTCGTCAATGTTGTTGCTGACAGCAATGGGGACCGACTGCAGCCAGGGCACCCCGAACCTGTGGTGAGGTAGCCCCTCAGATGTTCCCGACTCCTGCGGCTCTCCCTCACCCGTCCAGCCGCCCTCTACCACCTCCTGGTCTGGCTCAAGCCTTCATGCCTACAGGCCCCTGAGTGAGCCCACTGCAGCATTGCCACTCGGGTAGCATCAGAGAGCCTCCCTCACGCTTCCCCTCTCAATACCCCTGAGCTGGAGGGGGTCTCTCAGCAGACAAAGCCCCTCCCAGGGACTCACTGGGCTGCAGCTGTCCGGAAGACCCCGCGGATCTCCCGAGCCTGCTGAAGCAGGTCGCCACTGTCCAGCCTCACGCCCACTGCCTGGTAGCCCAGCTCCTGAAGGGCCAGGGCTACAGCCAGGAAGTTGGGGAGCCCGCTCCTGGGGACGGGGACAGGAGGGTCAGCATGGGGGATCTGCAGCTTCTCTGCTGAGACCATCCTGGGGAATGGCCAGGCCTCACCTCCGCACACTGTAGGTGTCCAGCAGGCCCTGGAAGGCCCGGGGAAAGGCCAGGGCATAGGCCACAAAGGCTGCCCGCTCTCCCCGGTGCGGCTCTTGCACACCCAGCCCCAGGTGGCCACACACACGCTCCAGCCACGTCTCCACACTGGCAGCCAGATCCACCTGGGAGCCCTGACCGGCCGCTGGAGCCAACATCTAAGGAGATGGGTAAAGGACGGAAGACCCAGAGCATGGTTGTGGGGGGGGGGGGGGGGGGGCTGGCTCGCACCAGTAGACACTCTGAGCATCCATCTGCCAGAGCTACACTGAGACATGAGACACCAGTCCAGGGTGGCTTGGATGGGCCAGGCGTGGTACCTGCCTGAGGGCTGAGCAGGGACTGGCGTCTCCTTCTGGGGAAGGGATCGCCCTGGGGGTCTGCCCTCTGGAATGCAGCTAGGGGGACAGGGGTACTGACCGGGTCAGGGGGCACCTCGCTGCCTGAAAAGGAAGTGACAAAGGAGTGCGCCAGGGTCCCAGCCACCGGCACGCCCCGCAGCTGTCCTGCGAGCACGTTGCTGCTGGCATCAAAGCCTGGATCAGGGTAAAGTTGGGGGACTTCAGACATTGAAGGGGGAAGGCCTCGCGGCTAGACTCCTCCTCCCTTCCGTCTCCTGGCCCTCACCGCCCAGGTAGCTGTAGGTAGAAGCAGTAAGACCCCCGTCGGGGCCCTGAGCACGCCGAAGCCCCATCTCCAGCAGCCGCTTGTCGGGCCCTGCGATCAGGCGAAGGCGCGCGGCATTTGTGGCGATGAGGCTGTGGGAGCAAGGGAGTAGGTAGGGGACCGGAGTGACGGCCGGGAAGCTACTCGGCCCGGTCTCTGTCTCTGTCTGTCTCTGTCTGTCTCTCTCTCTCTGTCTCTCTCTCTCGACCCTGCGCAGCGGGAGCGGGTGCGGACCCGCGCTCCACCCCCACCCCGCCCCCACGGGGCCACGCCCCACAGGCCGGCCGGGAAGGCCCCTCCCACTCGCAAGATCCGGCCTTCCCACCCCGGGCCCCACCTGGCGTAGCTGACCAGGCAGAGGAGCGGCGTCTCCAGCAGCTGCACCACCAGCAGCGGCCCGGACACCTGCAGTAGCGGAACCTGCGGGGCGGGCTGTCACTCGGTGCCGCCCTGACCCGTTCGCCGCCCCCCCGTCACCGCGTCCCACCCCCCGCACTCACGCCGGGGAAGGCGAGGGAGCCCTCGGGCAGGGCCCGCACCGTCACACCAGAGCAGTCGAGGGCACGAAGGTGCTCAAAGAACGCGGGGTCTGTGTCTGGGGGCAGCGCCGAAGCCAGGAACTGCAGGTCTGGGGGCGACAGAGGCCGTGGCGGGCGGGGGCTAGGGGGCGTGCGGGCAGGGGCTCGCCGGGCCGGGGCCTACCTGCGTCCCTCAGGCGGAAGGCACGCAGGAAACGCACGCAGTCTCGCAGCCCCGCGGCCAAGGCAAAGGCTCCGCCGAACGGGCACTGGCGGAAGAAGAGCTCGAACACGGCCTGGTCCTGCGCGCGGCCGGCGCGCCAGTAGCCCAGCGCCATGGTGGCCTGGTACAGGTCGGTGAGCAGCGGCCGCGCCGCCGCGCGCCCCTCGGGGTCCTGCTCCGCCGCCATCGCCCCGGACTCTGGCCGCCCCGCCTGCCCACTTGACGTCCGCGCTCACCAGGGCCCGCCCCGCCAGCGGGTTGGAGCTGGGAGATTGGGACACCGGGGCGCGACCGCCTCTTCTGGCAACCAGAACCCATGGGGCGGGCCGCCGGCCTCCAGACGCTGGGGAGCCGTTCCTTCAGCTGGACGCGGCTCGAGCTGGGGCGTCTGCTCTCCCTGGTCGGCCCCGTAGGGCACGGTCTGTCTTGTCCCCTGCCGCCCGCGGCTCCGTGCAGCGTACCGACGGTAAAAGAGGGCAATGGGAACTCCACATCCCCTCCCGCCCAGAGCCACTGCGGGCGTGGGCAGGGCAGCTCATGGCCACCACCACACCACGGCAAGCCCACTGTCCTGGGAGGAATGTGGTGCCAACCCAAGTAAGGGGCTGCTTGTCCACCAGCTGGTACAGAAGGCTCTCCAGTCCTGCACTCTAAGCCCCACAGGAATCCTAAGGGGCCTTAGAAGCCGGAACAACTCACTCTTCCTCACCAGTCACACCGGCTCCAGGGAGGAACCACTAGTGACACAGTTCTGCCCAGACCAGAGGGTGAGGGGGGCACAGGTGGGCCAGGGGTACAGCTCCATGGGGTAGTGTGTCCTGGGGTCTGTCAGGGGCCCAGGTCTCTCTCCAGTGGGTGTGTGTGTGGTGGGTGTCCTTCCAGGGCTGGAGGGAGAGGGGCAGGGCTAAGGGAAGAAACCCCACCTCCTTCCTAGACATGGACAGATGTATGTGCAGGGTTTCCCACAGGTGACTATCTATAGTCACAAGAGCAGGGCCAGGACAGCCACTGGGACCTCTTCCCTGGATGGTTCCAGGCTGGCACTTTCATACCCACGGGGATAACTCAAAAGGAGGAGGCAGAGTAGAGATGGTGGGGGACCCACCATCCCCCCACCCCCCCCACCAAGTGGAGGAGACAACGCATGCGTTAGGGCTCGACCTGGGCATGGCACTTGCTGAGAGCTAAGTGAGAAGGGGATGGGAGGGGCAGGCAGAGGGGTGGGCCCACGTAGCCACACCAGGGACACAGACCCAGGGTGTTCCCTGAATGCGCCCACCCACAGGGCCCAGACCAGGACAGACAAGAGCCAGAGGGCTGGAATCTCAGTCTTTATTGGCTGCAAGGCTGCACAGGCTCAGGCCAGCGCTCAGATCTTGTTGAAAGCAGCAATGTCGACGCTCTGCACCTGCAGGGAGGGAGGCTGGTGGTCACATGGGGCCTTGTTTCCCAAAGTCCCACATGCCTGGCCAGGAGTTCCCATGGGACACCCCTGCACCCCCGAGTGTGCCCCCTCACTCACGTGCTCCTCGAACTTGGTGATCTCCTCTTCCAGCTGGTCTGTCCCCACCTTGTCATCCTCCACCACACACTGGATCTGCAGCTTGCGGATGCCGTAGCCCACGGGCACCAGCTTGGAGCTCCCCCAGACCAGCCCGTCCAGCTGGACGGAGCGCACACAGGCCTCCAGTTGGGCCATGTCCGTCTCATCGTCCCACTGAGGTGAGAGGAAAGGAGCACAGGCTGAGTTTACACTTGCCCTGCCCGGCGCTGACCCCTCCAGGGCCCCAGGCATGGGGAGGGGAGGGGAAGGTCGGAGGTGAGCCACTCACAGGCTTCACATCCAGGAGGATGGAGGACTTGGCCACCAGGGCAGGCTTCTTGGCCTTCTTCTCTGCGTACTGCCGCAGCCTCTCCTCCCGCAGCCGGGCAGCCTCCTTGTCCTCCTCCTCGTCGCTACCAAACAGGTCGATGTCGTCGTCCTCGTCGTCCTCCGTGGCGGTGGCCGCCTTCCTGCTGGGCGGCTCCACTTGGCGCATGGGAGACACGTGCTACCGTGGTGGGGGGAGCCGGTGTGGAGGCTGAGACCCACGCAGGCAGGACCCCAGGCCCCT
Organism: Capricornis sumatraensis; assembly: GCF_032405125.1. NCBI lineage: Eukaryota > Metazoa > Chordata > Mammalia > Artiodactyla > Bovidae > Capricornis > Capricornis sumatraensis. Next base: position 20,513,022 of record NC_091079.1, on the reverse strand, counting down.
GCCCCTCACTGCTGCCTGGGCTGGCCCAGAGGGCCCCCCCACTTCTCAGCGCCAGGCCGGGGGTCCCTGGTGGGGGTGGGCCCTCACCTGGGTCTGTGGAGTGGTGGCCCGGTGGGCAGGCGAGCTCTTCTCCAGGGCGCTCAGCCGTGCCTCCAGCTTGGAGACAGCCTGCTGCAGATCCTGCACCACTGTGGGGGTACAGGGATGCTGGTTGGACGACAGGGCCCAGGGAGGGACCCCCACCCCATCAGCCCAGGGCCTCACCTCCTCGCAGGCTCTGGTTCTCCACTTCCAGGCTGGCAATCCGGGTGACCAGCTCACTGTGGTCTCCACTGGGCCCGCTGGAGGCCCCGGGGCCTGCGCTCTGCAAGGCAGGAGGAGGAGGGGCTCACAGCTTTGCCTGCCCCTCGGGGTCCCCCGTTCACAGCTATGCTGAAGCAGAGCCCCAAGCTCAGCCTAGGGGGAAGCTATGCGAGCTCCCCAGGCCGAGGCGGCACCACAGCCAAGTGGGAACTCAGCCCAGGAAGCCGGAGGCTCGGGCAGCCCCAACACGGAGGCAGTGCAGAGCCTCAGCTGCTGCTGCCTGTGGGGGTGAAGGGAGGAGGCCAAAGACTCACAGCTCCAGAGGTGGCCAGACCCAGGGCAGGGGGACCAGGCAGCACAGCCTTGAGCAGGGGACAGCAGGGGAGGGCCTGCTGGGGGTGGGAGGATGAGCAGGCGGTGCAGGAGCACCAGCCCGGCCCTGCCTCCCCAGGCCACACGGCTGCCTGCCTTGCAAAGCGCCGGTGATGCAGCCACTCAGCCCAGCTGACAGCCTGCTCCGCTCCTCCCTGAGGGGGAGCCCCTGTCATCTACCCCAGGTGGCACTGCCCAGGGAGCTCACCCACAGGGCGCCTTGGCTCGAGCCCAAGCTACACACCAGGAGCCAGCATGCGGTCACATGTACCCTGCACCCCAATAGAACGGCTCCCAGGACAGGCACCTGGCCCTTTTCACATGGCTGCTGCCCGCCTCCAGTGTCCAGTCATGAGAGACCTGGGGCCTTGAGCCTGCCCACCAAGCCCCATTCAGAAGCCACGTGGCTCCTCCGTGCCCTGCACACCCCCAGAAGCTGACAGACGCTGGCTCCCCATCCCAGGGCCAGTGGGCAGTGTTGGGCTGACGCCATGTACTGCGGGCCATCACTCCCACCACAGGGCACCCAGCAGAGCTGGCCAGTGGAGCCTGGTGACGGGAAGGGGCAGTGACCAGCCCCCGGACGCCACCACCCCTCACGTCAGCCCAGGAATCCACCCCAACCACCCCCACCTTCCTACTCTGGTCAGTGGCTGGCCACCCCGCCCCCCACAGCTGACCACCCTCGGCACATCTCCGCTTTCCGCTGGCAACTCAGCTAACGCGGCCATTCCCACGAGGAGGGTCCATGGGCCCTCTGGCTTGAGGATGTGATCCAGAACCACCTGCTCCTCAGAAGCCCACCTCCCTCCAGGGCTCCACCAGCCTCAGGCTCCATGACCAGGCCAGGCCCTCCCTCCTGGAGGATCCACGCCCACAAAGCAGATCAAACAGGTCCAGGAGCCTCGAGGCGGCTGCAGCCTCAAACCTTTGTCCTGCTGTGCCTGCCGCCCGGCCCTGGGAACCTCCCAACACACCCCTGGCGACAACACTGATGGGTCCCCAGGGCATGGGTTCCGGGCTACAAGGACACCGCTGCTCAGCGCAGACCAGGCAACAGGCCAACCCACGGCCTCCAGGCCCCGGGCCTAGCCTCCCACCCTGTCCGAGGAGGAAGCCATGGGCTCAGTGAGGTGGCCATTCCACGACGGTCGGGCTCAGGCGGTGCCACCCAAGGTTCTGCACCCAGAAGTCCTGCAGCTTGGCTGGCACCAGCAGCCCCCAGGAACCTCTGAAGCCCCGGTGTGTGCTGGGCCTGTATGCCCCAACCCAAGCCCAGCGCTGGGCCGGCGCCCTTTCCAGGCGGCTGGAGGCCCCGCCACAGGGCTTCAGGGTGGGGGACACTGTCAACAGTGGGGTCCTCCCAGGGGTGATCACCTACAACAGGGTCATGAGAGGGGTCCCAACCCAGTGACTGGTGTCCTTGCCAGCAGAGATTTGTTCACAGAAAGAAGATGGAAAGACACAGGAAGAAGACAGCCACCAACATGCCGAGGCCTCTCTTGAGAGCCTCAGAAGGAACCCACCACATCCACACCTTCTGTTCCCACTCTGACCCTCCAGGTCGTCAAAACAAGTTTCTGTTGTTTCGGTCACCTGGTGTGTGATGCTTTGTCATTATAGAGCCACCTCGAAGTCCCCCGACCCTGTGGAAAAGTGACCCCAGGGCAGAGGGTCTGAGGAGCTGGACGGGCAGGCTCCTGGATTATCCCAGTTGGCCCGGTGTCGTCACAAAGGGTCCCATCAGGGACAGGTAGGAGAGAGAAAGAAATGAGATGGAAATGGGTGTCAGTCCCGACACCGCTGGCTGGAAGCCACAGGCCAAGGCATGTGGGCAGCTTCTCAAAGCTGGAAAAGGCAGGAAGGTGGGTTCTCTCCTGAAGTCTCCAGGAGCAGCACAGCTCTGTGGACAGTGAGGCCGAGGCTGGACACTACCCTGCGGCCCTGGGCGGGCGAGCAGCAGGGTTGCCATCCCTGAGGGACATGCCCCAGCCAGGCTACAGACAGAGCTGGATGGGGCCGTGCTTCCCTCCTGACCTCAGGTGGGCCGGGAGGCCACGCTGGGCTGCAGGCCCCTCTCTGGGCCTCCAATCAGATGGTAGCTTCACGCCCTGTGAAAGCTTCACGCTGGGAAAGACTGAAGGTGGGAGAAGGGGACGACAGAGGATGAGATGGTTGGATGGCATCACCGACTCAATGGACATGAGCTTGAGCAAGCTCCGGGAGATGGTGAAGGACAGGGAGGCCTGGCGTGCTGCAGTCCACAGGGTCGCAAAGAGCTGGACATGACTGAGCGCCTGAACGACCATGACGGCACCGTGACCCACCCCTCCGGGGACAGCCTCTGCTGACGGGAGGAGGAAGCAGGGCAGGCGTCAGCAGGCAGGCAGCCGCAGGCCTGGGACTGCAGGAGCAGCCACCACAAGGCGGGCAGCGCCGGCTGACCGCCAGCTCGGCGAGGCTGCGGGCGGTGCGGTGGGCAGCCCTGCACGCCTCACCCCAAGGTGCCCCAAAGGCCATGCTGGGGGAAATGCCAGACAGGCCGCCTGGTGTGAGGGCAGTACTCACTCCAGCCAGAGACTTCTGGATGTTTTCTCTGGCTCTCGCGATGTCACGGAGGATCACACTGGCGCCATTCTCCTGCAGACGGTGCAGAGAGAACCTGTCTGTTTTTTTTTCAATTAAAATCTTTTTCTACAAATAAGCAAACCTCAGCTACCGCAAGGCCCAAGTGCAGCAGCCCCTACCTGGCGTGAGGAGCCAGCCACGGGCCCATTCATCTGCTCGTAGAACTTCCTTTCTGCATCATCATATTTGAACTTGTCAAACCAGATCTTCTCATGCACGAGGAAGTTTGTGGCCATTTTTCTGTTGAAGAGAAGAGAGACTAAAGCCCTCTGGGAGGAGAGGCTGCCCGCGCCAAGGCCCTAGGACCTGCCCGCACGCATGCCCTTCCGACGCCCCGGACCCCAAGGGAGCAGGGCAAGCTGTCCAGTCCTGGGTGGCAAGGGCTGCAGGTCCCAGAACAGAGCACCAGAGGTTCTCCGTGTGGGCCACAATGAGCCTGGGATCCCCCTAACCCCAAGCCCACTGTATGGACTCCTTTCAGGGCTAAGGCCAGTGGTCCCCAGGCCAGTCCCTAAGACCAGCGACTCTCAAAGCATGGCCAGGGACCTCGGGGGGTCACCAAGGTCCTCCCTTTCCCCACCAAGTATCTGTTCAAGGCTGGATTGATCAGACAATACACACCCACACACTGAATGCACAGCAAGTTTAGGAATCCAGCTGCCTCCTATTAAGCCAGAAACAAGATTTGCAAAAATACAAAATAAGGCCAACCTACTTCACTGAATATCTGTTACAGAAAAACTGTTCCTCACGTAAGTGTCAGTAATGTGTAACAAGATTCTTATTTGTCAACTAGTAAGTAATGCATTTAACTACTACAGTGGGACAACTGAGAGAGAAAACAAACACTCTCTAACACCCCAAGACCGGTAAGTGTGAGTCCGGCTGCTCCAGGTGGGCCTGTGAGCCGGATCCAGCCGCATTCAAGGCTGCAGCCAGCGGCTTCTCCACCACTCGGCAGGGCAGGGGAGCCGCCAGACCTGGGCCACAGCCCAGACTTCACAAAGTCCGCTGCTCAGGGCTGCCCACCCCTCAGCCAGTGCAACAGAACAGGACCCGATCCTGCCAACACTCTTTGCTGCAGATCCCTGGCCACCACCGGACCTCGGTGACGAGAGGGGCGGGACCCCGAGACCCTTCCCAGTCCTCCTCCGAGAGGCACCGTGAAGACTGTTTTAGACCCACACCTCGCCTCCAGCCTTCTGGGGAACACCTGACCACAACAGACCCCACACCAAGGCCAAGACCCTATCGAAACGGCATGTCCATGCCCTCTGAGGGGTGGAGGGGCTCCTGCCAGAGTCTGGGGTCTCTCCACACACCCACTGGCCCTCTGCACCCCAGGCCCTCTCCCTACTGTTGCACCTCCAGGCTGCCTAGGGTCCACCCGTCTCTGCCCACCTGCCTAAGCCCCGCAGGCTAGCAGACCCCTTCCTCGGCCAGGCCCTGCCCCCCAGAAATCAGCTGGCACCACACAAAATCACTCTGGGGCCAGATCCCCGGATCCACAGGCAGGAGGCAAGTTGGCCTTGGTATTTTTCAGACTCAGGCGGAGGACCGGAGACGCCCACCTCGTCTCAGGTGGCTTCAGATGAGGGAGGTGGGGAGATGGCAGAAGGGGTGAGGGGCCGGGCCCAGTGGGGCTCAGAGATGAGGACCCACCATCGCACGCCCCTGCCCCCACCCGTGACTGTCAGGGAGGACTCTGCAAGCTGCCCGGCCAGAGGGGAAACACATTTGGGCCCACCCTGACCCTGTGGGGGTGACCAGGATGCAGTGCCCCCCGGGCAGAGCCCTATCCCTGGAGAGCTGCTTGGGTAGCCCGCTTGGCCGAGCCGGCAGTCTTGGGATGAGCCCTGCCAGGGTAGGAGCAGGGAGGGGTTGCAAGCTGGCCTGGGAAGCCCAGGCGCCCGGCCGGCACGCTTCTCCTACTTGGGTCTCAGGCTGGACATAGATGGGCCCGGCCGGGTACCGGGTCGGTGAGCCAGGGATGCAGCTTTGAGGCGCCAGGCCATGCGCAGGGCCTCGGCCGCATGGTGGCGGCACTCCGCGCTGTCGTAGGTGGGTTTGCTGAGCCAGGGGGCCTCGGCGTCCTTATGCAGGAAGTACCAGTAGGGCAGGGCACAGGGGGCCTCCCCATTGGCCCGCCGCGGCCCGAGGCGCTTGCTTCCCGCGGCGTTGCGGCCCCTCCGGTCTCTGCGGCCCCGCCGGGCACCCTCGGCCTGGCTGGCTCGCTCCTGCAGGCGCACCTTCCCGGGGGGATGGCCATCAAACAGGGCCTCATAGAAGCCCCTCTCGGCTGCATCGTAGCGGGGTTTCTCCAGCCACACCTCCCGCACCAGCGCCTGCAGGCTGCCCAGTGGCGGCTGGCCGTTGGCTGGTGGACCGGGCTGGCGGACAAGACGCAGATCGAGGGCGGCTGCCTGCTGGCCCGTGTCAGGAGCCCCCGGTGCGCCACTCCCCTCTGTGGCCAGCAGCAGGGCCTGAGACCACTCCACAAATGCCCGCTCAGCCTGGTCGAAGGACGACTTGTTGACCCAGATGCCCCAGGCCACGTGGTGGCAGGCCACCTGGCTCCCGTGGGTGCAGGGGGGCCCGGGCGCCAGGGCGGGATGCTGGGCTGCCTGGGCGGCCACGTCGGCCAGCCTCTGGCGGTACAAGCTCTCTGCCTGGTCGAAAAGCGGCTTGTCCAGCCAGACGTGGTCAGCCGAGAGGCCTACAAGGGCCAGGTCCGCCTGGCCGAGCCAGCCCTTTGGAGAGCGCTTCCTCTTTTTCTGCAGTGGCTTCTTCCCGTCGAGGTTCTTCCCAGGCTCTCTCCTGCTGCCGCTGTCCTCCTCGTCCTCCTGACCTGGCCCGTTCATGGCCAGCGTCTCGGCCAGGAGCTGCTGGGTGGCGGCTCTCGTGGCCTCGTGCTCATAGAACCTCCGCTCGGCTTCCCCATACTTCTGCTTGTCCTCCCAGACGGTCTCCAGGGCGCAGGAGGCCTTCAGGCTCCTCATCTTGCGTGCAGCATTAAAAAGCAAGCACAAGAGGGCAGTTGCAACACGGCCCCTCCCGGTTGGCCCTCCCTGCTCGGCCTCCCGAATGGGGTGCCCTGGGGCAGCATGCACAAGGAGCTCGGGAGGCATTCAGCACACGTGTGCAGGGCCGTGGCGGGGCGGGGGCACATGTGCGTGTGTTATTGTCCTAACTGCAAAACTTGTCTCATCCAACAAGTACCCAGGCTCTCTCCAAGAGGTCCAGAGAACACTTTCCAAACCTCTTTGGTTATGGAAACCTCTCCTGTGAACCCCCAAAATGGCCACCAGGTAAAACACAGGACACACTCAGCTAATCTGACTTTGACATCGACAGCAAATGATCTTGAGAATAAGTTTGTCCCATGAAACTGTTGAGACTTCCATTGAAAAGTGAGTTGCTGTTCATCTGAAATTTTAACTGGACGTCCTGTGCTTTCACTAGGCCTGGCCAAACCCCCTGAGGCACCAGAGCTGTTCTACGGAAATGACTTGGTGGTCTCAGAGGACAGCCCCGCACGGCACACCCCGCCTGACCTGAGTCCCCCATCTGCATGGCCACACTGCCATCCTGAGCAGGGCCTGTTCCCAGGGGGAACTGGAAGGTCAGGGACAAGGGGCAGCCAGGAGCAGAGGGTGAGAGCTCACCCCCGTGGAGGCCAAATCTGGGGACACACGGGGAATCACTATCTAAAAGGGAAGGTACCCAGTGGCCCAGGTAGAACCTGGTCACCCCGTCTCCAGAGCAAGAGACAGTCAGCCCCCACCACGGGTGCACCTCGAGGGGCTGCGCAGGAACCTGAGTCCTGTCCCTGCGCTTCAGCACCTTTTGGTTAAGGGCTCCATCACCAGAACACTGGGAGGCGGACACAGGGCTCCGCACCTCCCGTCATGGCCCCTGCACAAGCTGCTGCTGCAGCCAGATCCTGCTGCTGGCAGGATGATGCCCCATTCTGCTCTGGGGCATCAGGTTCCACAAAGACTGGACCCCGCCCAGGCAGCCCAGAATGCTAAAGCACCCCCCCCCCCCCTCGCCACCAGAAGTAGCCCCGCCCAGGAAGCCAGCCTGCTCTTGGGATGCACCAGGGGCTGCAAGCCCACACCACACCGGCCAGTTATCAAGTTGGGCTGGACTGGCTAAGGTCTCCATGCCCCTCAGATCCTACTCTGAACCCTGTGCTGGAAGCAGAGGCACCAGGCCAACTGGCCCAGGGGCTTGGCAGCTGTCCCCCAGAATGTCTCATGTCCCCTGCCGCCACCGCGAGGTCTGTGGAGCCCTCACCCAGGATGAGGCCCCAAGGGGAGGCAGACTGTTGCCCTGATGGCATACCCTCCCTGCCGCTCCCTGCAGGGTCTACAGTCCTTTTCTAACATCCTCCCCCCACCCAAATCAAAACCCGATTCCAATTACCCTGTAATGCACAGGCTAAGTCCCGACCTGCCCAGGACTTCAGGGAGACCCCTGTACTCTGAGGGCGGGGACCCCAGGCTTAGAGGGGTCCCTGGCTTCCCCCTCGAGCCTCCCCCTGGGTGGCAGCGGCACTTATCGAGGCCAGGCTGATGGCAGAGGCAGTGCTGGGAGGCAGGGCAGGGTGCCCAGGGGGCAGGGGCATTGTGACATCACCCACTACCAGGCTGGGCCTGTCTGCCCTCTGCCCTCCCCTACAGACCCTCACACAGCAGCCTTGCCCACCAGGCTGAAACCCTGCCTGAACCTAGCAGCCTAGACACGTGGCTCCTCACACCAGGCTAGGCTCCGCTTGGAGCCCTCTGAGCCACTGCTCCAGGCAAGGGGGCCGTTTCTGAACATGCCTGAGAGCCGGGCTGGCCGGGTAGGTGGTGGCGCCCTGCTCTCCCACAGGTGGAGGAACGCAGGCTGATCCCTGCTCACGGATACGCCCCTACTGCCGGGGCTGGGACTGGCTCGGCCTGGGACAGAGCAGAGGCTACCCCCCAGGCCCAGCCTCCACTCCAGACGAGGTCAGGTGCCCCGGAGGTGTCGGGTGCAGCAGGCACGGGGGCTGGGCTGCGGTGCCCCGGCGCCTGGGGCAGGAGGGTACTTACTTTCCCTTTGGTCTCCTAGGACAGCATGAAGAGAAAGCAGCAAGGTTAGAGGCGGTCTGACAGGGTGGCCCGAGCAGGCTGGGGGCCTTTGCTGAAGCTGCTTGGTGAGGCGGTGTGGAGGCAAGTTTGGTGGAGGAGAAAGACAGCCAGAGCTCACCCCCAAATCCCCATTCAGTTCAGTTCAGTCACTCAGTCGTGTCCGACTCTTTGTGACCTCATGGACCTCAGCACGCCAGGCCTTCCTGTCCATCCCCAACTCCTGGAGTTTACCCAAACTCATGTCCGTTGAGTCGGTGATGCCATCCAGCCATCTCATCTTCTGTGGTCCCCTTCTCCTCCCGCCTCCCACCCGCCCAAATCCCAGGGGGTGGCCAAGTCTACGCTTGGGGCAGCACCGCTCCATTGTCACTCAAAATGGACCGGTCCTGGGGTTCCTGGGGCCGGAGCCCCTGCAGCACCAAGGCCCCAGCTGGGCTCTGCCTTGAGCCCACCTGGGCGTGAGCCAGCACCTCCAGTACCCCACTGTCCATGGGGAGCAGGGTGCGGAATCCCCCACTCCACAGGGTCCAGGCCTCTGGACCAAGTGCAGGCGACAAGGACCCCACTGAAGGGCCCCACATGGGCACCCAGGCAGGCCTCAGGGACAAAAGGACAGACGGGGCGCCCAGCCCTGAGCTGGCAAGGGGCGGCAGCCCAGGAGCCAAGAACTCGGCCAGCCCTGCCCCAAGGCCCCTGCTATCCCCCCCAGTTCATGCCAGGCTGTGGCCAGCACGAGAGCGCCAGCATGAGGTCAGCAGCACATGGGGTGCACCAGGAACCTCAGGGGGCGTGCCACAAGACTGGGAGGAGGAGGACCGCATGGGCCAGCCACCCCGGCAAGGCTGACCACACGCTGCAGGCCAGCTGGTCAAGCCAGTGTCTGGACAGGGACGCTGGAACGTGGGGCACCAGGGTATCTCAGGGCAGCTGGACCGCTGACTCCCCTGCAGGGCCAAGGGCAGGCGGCTGGCCACTGAAGCCGGCCAAGACCTCTTGCACGAGAGGGGCTGCGAGGGCTGCCAGGGTCCGGGGTCAAGGCAGTGAAGCAGCTCACACCTGCCCCCCAGCCCAGGCCCGGGGAGTAAGTACCCTGGCTCTGCCCAGAGGACCATCTCCAAAGCAGGGCCAGGCTGTCTCCAAAGCAGGGCCAGGCTGGGGCTCCGCCCAGCGGGAGGGTGTTCCTGCAGTGCCAGAGGGACCCAGCAGCAGCCCCACCCGGAACACTCTGGCTACAGGGTCCTGAAGGTGAGGACACCACAGTGGGGGGCCCACAAGTCCCTGGGTGAAAGCAGGTTTCCAGCTAACCCAGGGCTCACACGGCCCCATCGCAGCCACACAGAGGGGCTCCTAGGTCATCCACCCACCTTCCGCAGGAAGTGGGAATCGTGGTGAGGTGCGTGCAGACAGGGCCCCCAGCTGGTATGGCCTGGCCGAGAGCTGCTGGACAGAGCGCCCCGTGTGTACAGGGTCCAGGAGGGCTGGTGAGGGCAGCTATGCCCCGGGGCAACTGCAGGGCCACGATGCCCCCTGTCCTTCCCTAGGGGTGACTGCCACAGCCCTAAGTCCTCAGATGCTTTCTCACCTGACTCCTGGACAGTCCAGCCCCACTCAGAAATGCCAACCTGCCTCGCTGGCAGGAAGGGGGGGGCGCCTGCACCGCAAGACTCAGGCCCCATGCTGTGGCTGTCCATGGCACTCCACCCCGGCCGCTGGGTCCAGCGCCCCTCCCCCGGGGAGGCTCCGGCAGCATGCACCCAGTACCCGTGACCCCTCACACAGCTGAGGGGCTGGAGAGGGGGAGACACGTCCCGGGCCAGTAGGTGAGGGCTTGAGACTCCACGTCTCACTTTGACACCAGTCCTTCACACAAATGTCACACTGCTGTCCACCTTGAAATCACACGTCATCTCAAAACATGGGCACAGGGCCAGAGCTCACTTCTTGCCTGCAGCCCCCGGAAACCTGACACCAGGGCACAAACACTGGAGATAAGCTGTGCTGAGCTCTGCAGCCTCACCCAGCTTCCCAGGACAGAGACCAGGGTCAAGCCCTGCAAGGGGCTCTGCCAGGGGACAGCGCCACCCACCCAGGCTCCAGTGAAGCCCACAGTGGCTGCGGCTCCAAGGTGAGGAGCTGGAGGGCACCCCCGGCGCTGGCTCAGGACTGACCTTCCCGCAGAGCTGGCCCAGGGCACCTGCTCCTTGGAGTCTGTGTGCCACCACTTCTCAGCAGACACCTGCGTCTGGAGCTGGGGAGAGTGGTCTCAGGAAGGATGACGTAGTCACCGTGAGCTCAGCCCACTTACCAGCTGAGGACTCTCAGAGGAGCTGGGAGTGTCAGAGCTGCTTCTAAAACGAGACCCAGAGCCTTCCCAGCCCCAGGTCCGGCCCACTTCTTCACTCTTCAGGGTCAACTTGCTCTCCTGACAAGGACCACCCACACAAACGGCTTTCTTGCTCTGGGAGGCACTTTGCTCTGCAAACCTGAGGACGCCTCCAACGGTCCCCATCCTACTTGGCTCCAGCACAAGCCTCTCCCTTCTTCGTTCCAGCGACACTGCCCACTACCCTGACCACCTTATCCAAACTTAGCCCCTTCACCACTCTCAGGGAACACGGTGTTTCAGTCATCCGGCAATCACGTCCTTACTCTTCCCCGCGTCCGTGAACTGTCCATGCTCTGAGACAGCTTGACAGAGCTTGGACCCGCGCCTGGCCCCCAGGCCCAGAGCCAGCGTGCATCAGTCAGGTGCTCAACAAACGCGGGAAAACGGGAAGCTACAGGCCCAGGCCACCGCTGGGCAAACATCCATGTCACCCACCGAGGCGAGGGGCAGAGCGGCCCCGGCATCCCCGCCGCCGCCCTCCCGCCGGGGCAGCCGCAGAGGTCCGGCGGGCACGTGGCCCGCGTGCCCCGCCCCTCCGCGAGGCCACCAACCCGCAGCAGGCCCCGCGCCGCGGATTCCGCGGCACTGCGGCCCGGCCCCCGCCAGCGCAGCGCGGGCTGCCCCTCCCCTGGGCCTGGGGGTCCATGCGGCACGAGCCGCGGTACTCACACGCCAGCCAAGGACGCGGCGACCAACGAGGAGGGATCGACGGCGCGCGACGGCAGAGGAAAGGGAGGGCCACGCGCTCCGCGCACGGGAAGTGAAGCGGCGGGCTCTACCACGCTCCGGGGCGCAGGGGACGCGGCCCGCGCGCACACCCTGCTGCCCGGCCCAGGCCCTCCGCGCGACGATCCACGCGGGAGCGAGGGCAGAAGCCAGTGGGAGACGCCCGCGGAGCTCGCCCTTTCCGGCAGGAGCTGGAGCAAACCACTGGGCACGGCGCCGGCCCCGCCCCCCCGCTCCCCCGCTCCCCTCCGCCGCAGTTCGGGTGGACTCGGCGGGCGGGGTCCAGTGACGCGCGGCGCGGGGCGGGGACGGGGGCCCAGCGCGCTTGCGCGCGCCCCGCGGGCGAGACAAAGGGGAGGGCCCGGCCGGTCCCGCCCCCGGCGCCCGCCCAGCGCGGCCGGCCCGGCGGGCGTATGGCTCCGGCTCCCGCGCCCCCGCTGCCGTCGCGGTCACCGCAGCAGCCATGTACTCTGCGGGACCCCCGGCTGTCCCGGCCCCGCGCCGCGGTCGGCGACCCCCCCCCGGATGCCCCATGCAACCGCCGCGGCCCCCCGCGCCCGCCCCGGTCCCCGCCGCTCGGCCGCCGCCCCCCGCGCCCGGGCCGCGGCCCCGCGTCGCCGTGAAGATGGCCTTCCGCAAGGCCTACTCCATCAAGGATAAGCTGCAGGCCATCGAGCGCGTCAAGGGCGGCGAGCGGCAGGCCAGCGTGTGCCGCGACTTCGGCGTGCCCGGCGGCACGCTCCGCGGCTGGCTCAAGGACGAACCCAAGCTGCGCTGGTTCCTGGAGCAGCTGGGCGGCGAGGTGGGCACGCAGCGCAAGAAGATGCGGCTGGCCAACGAGGAGGAGATCGACCGCGCCGTCTACTCGTGGTTCCTGGCGCTGCGCCAGCACGGCGTGCCGCTGTCGGGGCCGCTCATCCAGGCGCAGGCCGAGGCCTTCGCGCGCCAGATCTACGGGCCCGAATGCACCTTCAAGGCCAGCCACGGCTGGTTCTGGCGCTGGCAGAAGCGCCACGGCATCTCCAGCCAGCGCATCTACGGCGAGGCCGAGCCCGCGGCCGCCGGCCCCGCCCCTGGCCCGCCTGTCAAGCAGGAGCCGGGGCAGCCCACCCGCGCTGGGCCCCTGCCCGACCGCGCTGCGAGTACTCCAGCCCCCGCCGAGGGCGGCTACGGCGACGAGCAGATCTACAACGCCAACGTCACGGGCCTCTACTGGAAGCTGCTCCCAGAGCAGGCCGCGCCCGTGGGTGCGGGGGGCTGCGGCCGCCGCTGGCGGGGCGACCGGGTGACAGTCCTGCTGGCCGCTAACCTGACCGGCAGCCACAAGCTGAAGCCGCTGGTCATCGGGCAGCTGCCAGACCCACCAAGCCTGCGCCACCACAACCAGGACAAGTTCCCTGCCTCCTACCGCTACAGCCCCGACGCCTGGCTCAGCCGCCCGCTGCTGCGAGGCTGGTTCTTCGAGGAGTTCGTCCCTGGTGTCAGGCGCTACCTGCGCCGCAGCTGCCTTCAGCAGAAGGCCGTGCTGCTGGTGGCCCACCCGCCCTGCCCCAGCTCTGATGCCAGGGTGCCTGCCCTGGAGGGGAGCGAGGAGACCCGCAGGAGGTGCCGGCCCGAGCCCACCGGTCCCCCGGAGGAGCTGCAGACCCCCGACGGGGCCGTGCGGGTGCTGTTCCTGTGCAGGGGCAGCGGCCGGGCGCACATACCCGCCCCCCTGGAGCAGGGGGTGGTGGCCGCGTTTAAGCAGCTGTACAAGCGGGAGCTGCTGCGGCTAGCCGTGTCCTGCGCCGGGGGGTCCCCGCTGGACTTCATGCGCAGCTTCATGCTCAAGGACATGCTCTACCTGGCCGGCCTCTCCTGGGACCTGGTGCAGGCGGGCAGCATTGAGCGCTGCTGGCTGCTGGGCTTGCGGGCTGCCTTCGAGCCCCGGCCGGTGGAGGAGCGCACTGGGCAGCCTGCTGGCCAGGCCGAGGAGGCTGCAGAGCGCAGCAGGGTGCTCAGTGACCTCACGCACCTGGCAGCCCTGGCCTACAAGCGCCTGGCTCCAGAGGAGGTGGCCGAGTGGCTGCACCTGGATGATGATGGGGGGCTGCTGGACGATGGCAGAGAGGACTGGGGCCCCAGCCGGCCTCCAGTGCTGGTCCCCGGGGGCCCCCTGCTCCCCACCAGCCTACCCTCGGTGGCAGGAGAAGAGGAGGAGGAGGAGGCCATCCCCACTGCTGGGGAGGCCGTAAGGGGTCTGGAGACGGCGCTGCGGTGGCTGGAGACCCAGGACCCTCGGGAGGTGGGGCCGCTGAAGCTGGTGCAGCTGCGCTCGCTCATCAGCACAGCCCGGAGGCTGGGGGGCATCGGGCCCTCGCCCACGGTTCCTGATGACGGGCTGTGACCAAGCCCGCCCCAGCAGCCCCTGGTGGCCTTCCTCCTGAGGCACGTGGAGGGGGGAACAGAGACCCTGTCTTGCCTTGCCTCCCCTGGGGTGGCCCACCTCCAAGGCTCAGAGGTTGACAGAGATCCCGGCCTGACCCAAGGGAGCCCTGTTGGTGAAGGGTCAGCCCCTCATGGCACCCCATCTGGTGCGGGGGTAGCTGGAGGAGAGGCTGCAGCCGCCCCTCCTCCCTGGGCAGGCCCACACGTGGCTCGGCCAGGCTCCCTTCCACGTGGACCTGACACACGCCACAGTACTTAGCAGAGCAGGTAGCCATGTTCTCTCTCTGGCCCCCATGGGGCTGCCCCCAGCCACATTCCTGTCCCCCCAGCCCCCGTGGCCCAGCACTTGCCCTGGATAAGGGCCCGGCGTCCAGTCCCCATGGACCACAGCCCTGTGGTCGTCCCAGCGGGAAGCACACCCCTCGTCTTTGGTTTGGCGCATTAACTGTTTTTTCCAGGTACTCTTCAGGCAGGGCAGATGCTCGGGGAGGCTGGGAAAGAAGGATGGGGCTTTGAGGTTCTGGGTGCAGCCAGGGGTGTAGGTTTCTGTCCACTAGTTTTTTTATCTTCCTTAAGGAAATGCCATTCTAAACAGCTCTCTTATTCCGTGGGGTTGACGAGTACTAGACCTGGGCCCCTGCCCTGCACCCCACCAGCCTCAGGGCCTGGAGCCATGCCGTTGTCTCAGAGCAGCCCTGCAGCACCGCCAACCACGCCAGGACAACCCTCAGTGCCTTAGCTCCCCTCCGAGGCTGCCCTGCTCCTGGCACTGCCAGGGGCTTAGCCAAGTAGCCACTTCCCACAGGCCATGAATTAGGCTTCTGGGGGGCACAGCTTGAAAGGAGGCGGCGAGGGCTCCGTGTGACCCTCCAGCTCCCACACTGTTCTGCTGCTCCAGTCAGCTCTAGAGTCAGGACCCTTTTGGAGGCCTGAGACTGAGACACCCAGGTCTCCCAGGGGCTGCCCGGCAGAGACGCCCAGAGCCCCAGGGAGGGCTGGATTTGAGGCGCTGCTCCCTGCCTTGGTGCTCTGCACTCCTCTTCACCTGCCCCCACCTCCTGGTGGTCCTGGGCTGTGGAGGCCACACCCAGGTGATGTGTCTGTGGGAGGGAAGGGCCATGCATGGTGGCAGGGCCACAGGGGTGCCCCCGGAGCAAGGACGTCAGCTCTTCCTTGGAACCACCTCTAATCAAAACACCCACACGTGTACCTGTATGTGTCAGACCTGAAAGCTGATGGATGGTGCGGAGGATTCCAGGCGAGAAGGGAGGTGTGGCCGCCAGCCCTGGCCAAAGCCTCCACCTCACCTGCTGCCCTCGCTCTGCTAGCAGCTGCGGCAGGCCTGCATCCAGCCTGCGCCTCTGCCTCAGGATGTCTTGCGTGTCACACTGCCAGGGGCCCAGGTGAGCGCGCGGTTTCACCATGACCTGCCTGCAGGGCCTCTGTCCTGCAGGGCCCTGCGAGGGGCGGACTCGGAGCCCGGGTGGGCACCGGGTCAGGTGGTCTCCGGTGGTGTCCTTTGGTGCCACCCCTCTCACCAGGTTCCTGGTCTCACCTCTAATCCTCTGTCCCCAGGGTCTGGGCAAGGAGCTGCGGTTGATATTGAGAATTGGGTGTCGGGACAGAGCCTCCTGCCTCGTCCCCTCTGGGGCACTAAGACTGCACCCCAGAATGCGGCTCTGGCCAGCGCCTGGCCCCACATGGCAGCGCGGGAACGAGGCACAGCGCAGGCTGGTTTGGGCCTTCAAGAGCCAGGGCCCTGTCGAGGGTGGGGCTGGGGACACCTCACACCAGGGCCTCTGAAGTCCTCCCTAGAGTGCAGGCCCAGCTCTGAACCGTGAGGAGGACGGACAAAGTGCCTTGCTGTGGTTACCACTGGGCCCGCAGCATCTCAGCTGCCAGGCTCTCCGCTCCTGTTCACCATCATCTGCTGAACCCTTAAGGCTACGAGGGTAATGACTTCTAAGCCAGCAGCCCCCAGGCAGGACCTCAGGGCTGGCCTGGCAGCCTCGGCGGGCAGAAAGCGCCGCCCGTGGCTTCTGCTGATACCAGCCCACCAGGGGGGTCGGAAGAGCAAACCCACCCATGTGAGGCCAGCCTTGCCTGAGGGACCGCACACCGGGGAACAAGCCCCCAGGTGACAGCCGTACCACGGATGGAGCCCTGGAGCCTGCGGTGAGGAAGGGGCCTTGCTAGTGCAGGGTTGGCCTTGAGCCTGTGGGCCTGAGAGCAGGTCAGGATCTTGGGGGCAGGAGGGCTGGAGTGGGCTGTGGGGTGCTTGCTCTGTCAAGGGGTCTTTACACAGCCAGCCTCACTTTATAATAAAGGCTGAATATGCCCACTTCACACAAGCTCTGTCCCAGTCTTTTGTAACTGCATCCAGCACGTGGCTCCAGAACACCACCTGAGAAGCAGGGAGGAACAGCAGTGGGCCCACAGACGCCTCATGCAGACTGGCCGCCTCAGGGCGGGGCTCCAGCCTGGGCCCAGGGACTTTGTTGGGAGACGCATTGGCGAGGGGGGGGTCAGTGATGGGAGATGGAGGGGGAGCCCCATCTGCACCACCTGCTCAAGTCTGAGCCTAGGGCCTTGCTGATGGGCCTCCAGGCACCGGGATTTGGTTTTATCCACCTCCAGTGAAACATTGATCGCTCCGTGCTATAGGACAGCATCTTTATTTCCATTTTAAAGGTTAAAAAAAAAGGTGAAGAGATGGACTTTGGCTGACCCTTCTAACTAGTACAAGGGCTGGGGTCAGACAAGCAGTGCCTGGCTGAGGGCCAGCGGGACAGAGGCTGGAACTCTGGGAGAGGCTTGAGGCTGGGCGGCAGAGTGCGCAGCCGGTGGTGTGTCAGCTCTGTTCACAGACACCCCGCAGGTGGCAGGAAGGGGCTCCAGCACTTGGGCCTGCGTGGGATGGGGCGGCCCCCCAACAAAGGCCCCACGTTTCTGGCTTTCCTGGCCTGTTCGTCCCTTCACGGACATGTTGAGAACCAAATCCTGCAGTCAGAGGCCAGGACACAGGACCCTCCAGGGCTCCTGACCCAGGGAAGGGTCATCAGGGCCAGCTTTCCCTGCCCTTGCCAGGAGCTCAGGGTCCAGGGACGGGCCACACCCTGCTGTGTTCCCTGCGGGCCAGGGCCCCTCCTCCCTGCAGGGCTTGCAGGACAGAGGGGACCCAAGCCACCACAGGGGAGGGGCGTGGCCCACACCTACTTCCTGCTGAGCTCCCTGGCCCGGCAGGTGGCAGCCTCCACAGCACTCATGGCCGTGGCCCGCAGCCCACCCTGCTCCAGCACATGGAGCCCATAGATGGTCGTGCCGCCCGGTGTGCACACGTCAGTCCGCAGCTGAGCTGGGTGCTGCCCCTTCTGCAGAAGCACCTTGGCCGTCCCCTGGGGAGAGGTATTGGGGTTAAGGAGGGGGGGCGGTGCTGGCAGCCCGTCTGCAGCTCACCCCCCCAGCACCTCGTCTCAGCTCAGATCAGCTGGCTGCCTCCCCATGCTGACCCTCCCCTTCCGCACACTCCCTGGGCCATCCAGCAGAGTCTCACCAGCAGGGTCTGGGCAGTGATGCGGTGGGCCAGGCCACTGGGCATGCCCATTTTGATGGCACCTTCGGCCAAGGCTTCGGAGAAGGCACACACCTGTAGCAGTGGGGATGGGGTGGGAGTCAAAGCTAGCCCTCCCTGGGACTCGGCACCCAGCCTGGAGAAGGCTGGGCACCTTCAGAACAAGGCGCAGGGCGCCAGCCACCAGAGCCAAGGCCGGAGCCCAGAGGTCTGCCAAGGGGCCGGCCTCAAAGGCCCAGGAAGGCACTGACGGGGTGGGCACACACGGGCAGCTGAGGACCATGGGCGGATCCCTGGGGGCAGGGGCTATTGCAGGGGCTTGGGAAGGCCCCACTTTGCAGAGGGAGGGCTGCCCACCACACTCACAAAGGCTACGCCGCTACCGCTGAGGCCGGTGTGGACGTCCACCTGGGCCTCAGGCACCTCCTCGCACTGCCCGCAGGCCTCCAGCAGGGACTGCAGGAGCCGGGCCTCGTAGCTCCCAGCGTGGCGGCCCCGCGCCATCACCATGGCACCCTCCTGGACGATGCAGGGCAGGTTGGGTGAGACCCTGAGCACCCGAGCTGTTGGGGGCAGCAGCTGCCAGAGAGAGGCTGCAGTCAGTGAGGCCTGTCCTGGCCGGCAGAGAGACTCTGCTCCCCAACCAACCCATGCCGGCTTCTGGAAGGGCCAGGCCTCAGCTGCAGCCGGTCTGGGATGGCTGGGGTGGGAAGTCGAGTCTGGTCAGCAGAGCCCAGCTTGGGATCAGCATCTCAGCCCCACCGCACCCTCAAGGGCCGCTCACCTCCTCCAGGGTGCTCAGGGACACCCCGGCGGCTACGGACACCAAGATGTGCTCAGCAGTGACGGCAGGAGCCACCTCCACCAGCACGGCTGGCAGGATGTGGGGCTTGGTGGCGAAGAAGACGAGGGAGCAGCTGTGCAGCACCTCCGGGTTGGAGTGGGTGGTCTGGCAGCCCATGGCCTGCAGCAGGGATGCCGGGGCCAGGCCTGTCAGCAGGCATCCTCCAGACCGCAGCACCCCCGCTGCAGACGGCTCTACTCCCAGTGGCCAGACCACCCATCCCTGCTCAGGACCCAACCTCAGGTGGGCCCTGACGGCAGCACGGCCTCAAGCCCTCTGAGCCCGTGAGTGCCCATGACATTCACCCAGCACACACACCCCTTTACCCCACCCTGGCCCTCCATGACCTTGACATTCCTTCTGGACTTTGACCTCCCCTTCCCCAGCCCAAGCCATCTCAAAACTTAAGCCAAGTAAGCAGACTTCTCTGGCCCCAAGGAGCGTCTGAGGGACAGGAGCCAAGAGCCACCTGGGAGCTGCCCGGCTCACCCGGAAACGGCAGAGGTTCTTGTCGGAGGGCGCACTGGCCAGCACGTGCTCAGCTTCCACTTTTCCTGGAGGGAAAGGCAAAGAAAAGCGGGGGTGTCAGTGAGGAAGGCGGGGCGGTGGAGCGAGCCTGCCAGGTCTGCAAGTCTCTGAGGCTCAGCCACACCTGGGCCATCCTGAGCCTCTCCAGGAAGCCAGGAGCTCAGCAGGGCAGCTCCACTTGGCCGCGACCAGACCAGACCACCAGCCTCACTTGATTCCACCCGGCAGTCGTCACCACCTACCTGCTGCTGCTGCCAAGCCCAGACGCGTTGCTGGACACAGGGACCAGGAGTTCGCCTTGTCTTGTGAGGACACGGATCCCAGGGACTGCTGCCTCTGGGAATGGGAAGGCTGGGGAGGGGGCATGGTGGGTACGGAGGCCCAGGAAGGGAGGGTGCGGGGTAAGTGTGAACCCTGGGAAGAGGGTGTCTATGGGTGTGTCTGTGCTGGGACATCCAAGCAGAGAATGTCTGTTTGGCAGAATCCGCTACAGGTCAGATTTCTACAAGGTCTAACAAGAAGGCAGAAATACACCCCACAACCTGGACAGATGGTGGCAGCCACCATGTGTTGCCTGCACTGTGTCAACACAAACTCTATGGAGCTGGGGGTAGCAGGTAACACTCCAAGTTTTACAAGTAAACCACTGAGCCCTGCAATAAACTGCTTTCTGATGATTTTCATGTCTCTAGACCTTGACATACAGCTAAAGGCAAAAAGCTAGTCCATAATCACCACATAAAGATCCTAAATAATGTGGAGCACGATCAGGAGAGCACCACCATTCCTGCTGTAGTTCAGTTCAGTAGCTCAGTCGTGTCCGACTCTGCAACCCCATGGACTGCAGCACGCCAGGCTTCCATGTCCATCACCAACTCCCGGAGCTTGCTCAAACTCATGTCCATGGAGTCGGTGATGCCATCCAACCATCTCGTCTTCTGTCATCCCCTTCTCCTGTCTTCAATCTTTCCCAGCATCAGGGTCTTTTCCAAGGAAGTTCTTCACATCAGGTGGCCAAAGCATTGGAGTTTCAGCTTCAGCATCAGTCCTTCCAATGACTATTCAGAACTGATTTCCTTTAGGATGGACTGGTTGGATCTCCTTGCAGTCCAAGGGACTCTGAAAAGTCTTCTCCAACACCACAGTTCAAAAGCATCCATTCTTTGGTGCTCAGCTTTCTTTATAGTCCAGCTCTCACATCCATACGTGACCACTGGCAAAACCATAGCTTTGACTAGACCTACCTTTGTTGGGAAAGTAATGTCTCTGATTTTGAATATGCTGTGTATGTTGGTCATAACTTTTCTTCCAAGGAGTAAGTGTCTTTTAATTTCATGGCTGCAGTCACCATCTGCCGTGATTTTGGAGCCCCCAAAATAAAGTCTGTCACTGTTTCCATTGTTTCCCCATCCTTCTGCCATGAAGTGATGGGACTAGATGCCATGATCTTCTCAACCAATGATTTTGCCTGCCCCCAACACTGGCAGGGTCTGGAGACATTTTTGGCTCTCACAACTGGAGATGTTACTAACCTCTCGTGGGGAGAAGCCACTGAAGGGAGCTAAACACCCTACAATGTGAAGGACAGAGGATGATCTGGCTCCAAATGTGCAGTGCCGGATACTAGGAGTGCCGCTGGCAAACAAATCAAAAGGAGAGTCGTAGGTTCAGAGGGGCCAGGCAATTCAACAGAGGCACAAGATCTCACTCTATGCTAGGACTGTCCAAGAGAAACATCACTCAACCCATACATGTCACTTTACAACTTCTAGTAGTCATATTAAACAATCAGGAAAAAACAAGTTTAATTATAATACATTTTATTTAACCTAAGGTAGCCAAAATGTTATTCTTCCAACAGGTAATCAATATTAAAAGTTACTAAGACACATTACTTCTTATTTGTGTGCTCAATCTTCCAAACTTGGCGTATATGCTGTTTATGCACTCATAGTGTAATACCAGAGCACCTGACCTGCCTCCTGAGAAACCTGTATGCAGGTGAAGAAGCACCAGTTAAAACTGGACACGGAACAACAGACTGGTTCCAAATCGGGAAAGCAGTACGTCAAGGCTATATATTGTCACCCTGCTTATTTAACTTATATGCAGAGTACATCATGAGAAACGCTGGGCTGGAAGAAGCTCAAGCTGGAATCAAGATTGCCGGGAGAAATATCAATAACCTCAGATATGCAGATGACACCACCCTTATGGCAGAAAGTGAAGAGGAACTCAAAAGCCTCTTGATCAAAGTGAAAGAGGAGAGTGAAAAAGTTGGCTTAAAGCTCAACATTCAGAAAACTAAGATCATGGCATCTGGCCCCATCACTTCATGGGAAATAGATGGGGAAACAGTGTCAGACTTTATTTTTGGGGGGCTCCAAAATCACTGCATACGGTGACTGCAGCCATCAAGTTAAAAGACATTTGTTGCTTGAAACAAAACCTATGACCAACCTGAGTGAGTGAAGTCGCTCAGTCGTGTCTGACTCTTTGCGACCCCATGAACTGTAGCCCACCAGGTTCCTCCATCCATGGGATTTTCCAGGCAAGAATACTGGAGTGGGTTGCCATTCCTAGACAGCATATTAAAATGCAGAGACATCACTTTCCCAACAAAGGTCAATCTAGTCAAAGCTATGGCTTTTCCAGTAGTCATGTATGGATGTGACGGTCGAACTATAAAGAAAGCTGAGAGCCCCAAAATTGATGCTTTCGAACTGTGGTGTTGGAGAAGACTCTTGAGAGTCCCCTGGACTGCAAGGAAATCAAACCAGTCCATCCTAAAGGAAATCAGAATATTCATTGGAAGGACTGATGCTGAGGCTAAAACTCCAATATTTTGGCCACTTAATACGAAGAACTGACTCAATGGAAAAGACCCTGATGCTGGGAAAGATTGAAGGTGGGAGAAGGGGACGACAGAGGGTG
The DNA here is from genome assembly GCF_032405125.1 of Capricornis sumatraensis. Taxonomy (NCBI): domain Eukaryota; kingdom Metazoa; phylum Chordata; class Mammalia; order Artiodactyla; family Bovidae; genus Capricornis; species Capricornis sumatraensis. The sequence goes on along the minus strand of NC_091079.1, from coordinate 20,491,183 downwards.
AGATGGTTGGACGGCATCACCGACTCGATGGACACGCATTTGAGCAAGCTCCAAGAGTTGGTGATGGACAGGGAAGCCTGGCGTGCTGCGGTCCACGGGGTCGCAAAGAGTCAGATGCGACTGGACTGATGCACTCACAGTTTAGTTCAGTTCAGTTGCTCAGTTGTGTCCGACTCTTCGTGACCCCATGAATCACAGCACGTCAGGCCTCCCTGTACATCACCAACTCCTGGAGTTCACCCAAACTCACGAGTATCGATTCAGTGATGCCATCCAGCCATCTCATCCTCTGTCGTCCCCTTCTCCTCCTGCCCCCAAACCCTTCCAGCATAAGGGTCTTTTCCAATGAGTCAACTCTTCGCATGAGGTGGCCAAAGTATTGGAGTTTCAGCCTCAGCATCAGTCCTTCCAATGAACACCCAGGACTGGTCTCCTTTAGGATGGACTGGTTGGATCTCCTTGCAGTCCAAGGGACTCTCAAGAGTCTTCTCTAGCACCACAGTTCAAAAGCATCAATTCTTTGGTGCTCAGCTTTCTTCACAGTCCAACTCTCACATCCATATATAACCACTGGAAAAACCATAGCCTTGACTAGATGGACCTTTGTTGGCAAAGTAATGTCTCTGCATTTTAATATTCTATCTAGGTTGGTCATAACTTTCCTTCCAAGGAGTAAGTGTCTTTTAATTTCATGGCTGCAATCACCATCCACAGTGATTCTGGAGCCCCCAAAAATAAACTCTGACACTGTTTCCACTGTTTCCCCATCTATTTCCCATGAAGTGATGGGACCAGATACCACGATCTTAGCTTTCTGAATGTTGAGCTTTAAGCCAACTTTTTCACTCTCCTCTTTCACTTTCATCAAGAGGCTTTTGAGTTCCTCTTCACTTTCTGCCATAAGGGTGGTGTCATCTGCATATCTGAGGTTATTAATATTTCTCCCGGCAACCTTGATTCCAGCTTGTGCTTCTTCCAGCCCAGCGTTTCTCATGATGTACTCTGCGTATAAGTTGAATAAGCAGGTTGACAATATACAGTCTTGACGTACTCCTTTTCCTATTTGTAACAAGTCTGTTGTTCCGTGTCCAGTTCTAACTGTTGCTTCCTTACTTTCATATAGATTTCTCAAGAGGCAGGTCAGGTGGTCTGGTATTCCCATCTCTTTCAGAATTTTCCACAGTTTATTGTGATCACACAGTCAAACGCTTTGGCATAGTCAATAAAGCATAAATAGATGTTTTTCTGGAACTCTCTTGCTTTTTCCATGATCCAGCGGATGTTGGCAATTTGATCTCTGGTTCCTCTGCCTTTTCTAAAACCAGCTTCAACATCTGGAAGTTCACGGTTCACCTATTGCTGAAGCCTGGCTTGGAGAATTTTGAGCATTACTTTACTAGCATGTCAGATGAGTGCAATTGTGTGGTAGTTTGAGCATTCTTTGGCATTGCCTCTTTTGGGGATTGGAATAAAAACTGACCTTTTCCAGGCTTGTGGCCAGTGCTGTTTTCCAAATTTGCTGGCATATTTAGTGCAGCACTCTCACAGCATCATCTTTCAGGATTTGAAATAGCTCCACTGGAATTCCATCACCTCCACTAGCTTTGTTCGTAGTGATGCTTTCTAACAGCGCATCCCAATTCCGACCGCCTCGCGGTTACCGTGCGGACGGCTGACCTTGAGCTTCTCCACTATATCCCCTCCAGCCGCCTTCCCAGAGGAAAGGCAGAGTCCGCTAGCAGTCTTGGCCCACGCCCGCTGGCGAGCTCCACCCTGGCGCCCCTGCGTCTAGGGCGCCGCGCTGCTCTGGGATCCGCGGGGCAGGTGGGCACGGGACAGGTAAGCCCGCCCCTCCCACCTCAGGCCGGTCTCGGACGCCCGCTGGCCCCGAGCCCGGGGTCCCCACGCGTCCTACGCCCGTGGCGCCCCACCTGCTTGGATGAGGCCCTGCGCGATGGCCTCCGCCATGCGGCCCGCGCCCACGAAGCCCACTCGCCTCCAGCCGGACTCCTCCGCCGCCGCCGCCATTACGCCGTCGCGCCGCGCCCCACCCCTGCCTCAGCTGCGCCAATGGGCTGCGCGGGCCTCACTTGAGCTCGTCCACAGGCTGCGGAGACCTAACGCTCCGCCCTCTCCCGGGGTTTCCGTGCGGGGGCGGGGCGCCGCGCAAAGCGTGTGGTACACAGGCCGGCTGCTGTACCTGGGTGCTCCACTGGTGTGTGAATTTCGCAAGCAGCAACTTGAGAGGGTCTATTTACAAGCGAAGGGTCGAAAAGGGTGGCGGCTGCAGTGGGATGGGGTACCTCGCGGGGCCAATGGGAAAGCACTGATGGACACCGGCCAGCTGAGCTTCCAGGAAGGGGCGGCTGAGCAGATTCTGATGAAACTCCTGGCAGCCAGAATCCGGACTCCCACTTATCACTGGTACAGATCGGGGCTATCGAGTGGGACTCTGCCGGCCTCGGGCCGGTTTCTGGGTGGGAACAGCACGCGCTGGTTCTGTTTGGAGCCTGTGAGCAGTCGGGTGTGGAGGACAGGGCTGCCTATTCCGGGCTTGTGGTCAGCTTTCCCCCAAGTTGTAGTGGGTCCGAGTGACAGCATAAAATTGACGCAGCCAGTGAAACGTGGGAGCAGCGGTCTGCGGCTTTGCTGTTAAAGAAGCGCCTCAGGCCAGCCTGAGTTTTGGCTTCTGAGAGCCTCTCAGGGAGCTATGTAGGGAGGCAGGGGAGACCTTCCTGAGGTGTAGGTCCCCAGGAGAGACCTGGCCCCTCTAGTTGGTTCTAAGGAACAGAGTGTGAGGCTAGGGACAGGAAGCACCTTAGAGACTAAGAGGGGGAGGGTGGGTGTGGGGTGTGCTTCTAATTTTTGATTGACCTAGGAAAAATAAGCTAAGACTGCAGTTTTTAAGATTGCATTTTAAAAACGTTTTGATATTTTCTTTAAATTCTGCTTTAGCACGTTCTAAATTCTTCAACGGGCTTACCAGGTGGCTCGGTGGAAAGAATCTTCCTGCAACACAGGAGATGCAGTTTCAATCCCAGTGTTGGCAAGATACCCTGGAGGAGGAAATGGCAACCCACTCCAGTATTCTTGCCTGGGAAATCCCATGGATAGAGGAGCCTCGCGGGCTCCATGGGGTCAACAAAAAGAATGAGACACGACTTAGCAACTAAAAAATTCTTCAACAATGAGAGTCCCTCGCTCACTCAACACTGTCCCTTCAGTGAGAAGCCCCTGCTCTGGTGCTGGGAATGAAGCCCTCAGAGCAGCAGAATGGACAGCCAAAGCCCTACCTGCAGACCTGCCCTTCTATGATACACACACCCCTCAAGGGACAGCTCAAGACACGCAACCACTATTAGTGTCCTCCCAGGCACGTCCAGGCCTTTCTGCTCCTGCCCCCTTTCTCACAGGGCTGATCCAAGATCCATCTCAGGTGCCACCCCTGCCCATCTCCCTTAACCAGCAGACCCTTCATTCACAAATGGTTGCCACCCGGGGGATATACCATGAAGGCGGACCTGGTCCTGGAGCTCTGAGTCCTGTGGGTGGGGGAGGGGAGGAACTTCTGGAGAAGCAGGCCGGTGGGGTGGGCCTCACAGAGGAATAACCATCTGGACAGAGACCGAGAAGGTAGGGAGGCACTGACACTATTGGGGAGAGTAATGGGGTGCTGACAAACGCAGTGTGTGGTCAGCTGGATGGGGTGCAGAGGTTGGGACTGTGTGCCTAGCACAGGGGGGACAGCCGACGCTGCCCAGAGAAACAAAAGATGTCATGACCGTGTGGGCACACCGGTCACTGGTCCACACTCATGAAGAGGGGACCTGAGGAGAGGGGGCTCCCAGAGCCAGGGAAGGTGCCTGGGTCCTGAGGGAGGCAGTCCTGCTCCGGCCTGGAGGCTGGCACCCACAGAATTGCCTGAACAGCCAGGGTGCCAGTGGGTCAACTCGTCTAGAACTTCCTATTGAGGAAGGTGCCACTCACCTCCCTGCCCGCCAGGCCCACTCGTGTGTGACACCTGTCACTGTCCTCGGGAGAAGGACAGGCTGGGCCCCAGCACCCAAGCCACCACATGAGGGCTAGGGAGATGAAGGGCCAGGTCGGGCTCCTCTCCGCTGGGGCCCCAGGGGAGCCTGAACCAGCAGACCGACACTCTCCTCAGATCCCTCTGTGCCTGCCCAGCCTATCCAAACCCAGACCCGGCCTCTTTCCCCGAAGTCCTGGGAGGAAGCAGGGGAGCCCTGGGGAGTGCAGTTACCCAGGCCCACATGTGGCCGTGTGGGGAGAGGCTGGCTCTGGCCACCGCACTGGGACCACTGCAGGTGCCCTACCCTTTGTCCCTACCAGCTGACAGCCCACCCTCTCCTGCCACCTGCCCACTCACCACTTCTCTGTGTCTCCGCCCACTGCCACCCTTCTGCCCCAGGGACAGTTGGTCACCATGGCCCAGCAGCTCTTGGGGGGCTGGCCGGGCTCAGGAGGCAGTGCTGCAGTGGGGATGGGGGTGGCTGGCACACAGGCCTGTGAAAATGCTCTTTATTGGCTCCCAGGGATTGGAAGCGGACACTCAGGGATGGAGTTGGGGAGCAGGGTGCTGGGCTTGGCTTCCCTGATGTGGACGGAGGCCCCACCAGACAGTCACTGAGGCCTGCCTCAGCAGATGGAGTGGAGCAGAGACCACCATCAGGAGGGCAGGCGGTGCCCCTAGCTCCTGGCAGTTTCTGAGAGTGGCTGCTGCTGGGCGCTGCCGGCCGGGCGCTGGGGAGGAGGTGGACCAGCTCCGGCCACAGGCTTCACTTCCGGGCCTGCTCATAGTTGTCCGTGAACCAGGCACAGGTCTCCTTCACGGCTGCAGAGGTGGGCAGGTGAGGGCCAGGGCGGTCCTGACCTCCCCGGAAGGAGGATGGGGACCCAGGGAGTCCTGCCTCTGCGGTGAGGGCATGGAGGCCAAACCCGTGGAGCGTTCCCCGCAACTGGCACTGGGAAAGCTGAAGCCCAGGCAGGGGCAGTGGTGGGCCCCGGGAGAGGCCGGAAGGCCCTGAGGAACAGGGTGGGAGGCTCACCCTGCTTGAAGGGCGTGAACCGGAAGTCGGGCAGGTAGGCCCGCAGCTTGGCATTACTGGCCGTCTTCTTAAACTGCCCATCTGACTTGGTTGTATCAAACTGGGCACCTGGTCAAGGCCTCAGCACGAGGGGAAGCCCCGCTGCCGCCCGCCTGCCCTTGAGCCCGGCCCAGCTTTCCCAGGAGAAGCCTCCAGGGCAGAGCAGCAGTGCCCCCACCCCAGGCCACCAGGGTGAGTGCCTTGGGGGCATCAGGGCACAGTCTCCTGCAGGGAGGCCCGAGGCACCCCAGCCTCCGACCAAAGGATACGGTGACCTCCCCGTGGAAGTCCATGGCCTCCACCACGGCCTCAGCTGCCTCCTGGACAGACACCTCGTCCTCCTCGCCCACTGTGGGGAGCCAGGGACCAAAGGCCAGGTCAGGCCCTCACTGCCCGGCCCCCAGAAGTCCCCTCCCTGCTCGGCAGCTCCAGGGACAGACAGGGTCGCCCCCAGCTGGTGGGGGTGGGGATGGAGCTGCTGGGCACCCACCTGACAGGATGATGGGCTCCACCTCGTTGTATTCCCGCAGGGCCCAGATAAAGAGCCGGGCCAGGTCCTGCCAGTCAGACGTCTGGGGTCAGAGGCCACCAGTGACAGCCCACGGGTGCATGTCCCCTCTCCAGCCCAGGTCCCTCCCTTTGGGCAGTGGCCAGCCAGCTGTGCCCCAACTCCCTCCTCCCGATGAGCTCAGAGCTACCCCAGCGACTCTCCAGGGACAGGAACCTACAGGGCCCCAGCGAGGATGGGGGCAGCCTGGACCCCCACACTTTCCCAGGCTCCCTCCCGCCTGCCCACGGCCAGCTCGGCGGCCCCAGGAGACGTTCTGGGGGCAGCCGTGCCCCCCTGTGGCACCAACCAGTGAGTAGATGAACTGCCTCCGGGGCCTCCCTGTGCCCCACACCGTCAAGGCTGAGCCACTGCCTGTGGGTCAGGAGGGCAGGTGTCAGAGGGGCTGTGGCAGCATCAGCCACCCCCCGCCCCCCTGCACCGGGCTGCGCCCCAGGGGCCCCCGCGGGCGGCGGGCACTCACTCTTGGCCAGGTGCACCTTGTGGATGAGGCCAGGCAGTACGTGGCCATCCTCGATACTGAAGTTGTCGTGGGGCCCGAAGACGTTGGTGGGGATGACAGCAGTGAAAGTGCAGCCGTGCTGCTGGAAGTAGGCCCTGCGGCGGCAGAGCGTCCCCTCTGGCCCTTACCCTGGGGCCACTGGCCCGTCCCACCCCGAGTCCCACCCCAGCCAAGGTCTGGGAGCCCTGACAGGCCACCCCCTGGGCCCACCCACTGCGGAGCACCCAGGCCCCCTTCCCCAGCCTTGACTGGCCTCTGCCCAGGGGGCGGAGGAGGAGGACCTGTTCTGCACGTCGATCATCCTCTTGGCGTAAGAGTAGCCAAAATTGCTGCTGTGCGGTGGCCCGTTGTGAATCTGGGGGAGCAGAGGACCTGCTGCTCCTCGGCCCCGCCCCCAGGCCAGGCCCCGCCCTGCCCAGGCTCCGCCCCTTACCATGGTCTCATCGATAGGGTAGGTGGTCTTGTCTGGGAAGATGCAGGTGGAAAGGCAGGAGACCACCTTGTGCACGCCCACCTCGAAGGCCGAGTGTAGCACATTATCATTGATGTGTATGTTTTTCCTCTGCGGGGCGGGGGGCGCGGGGGGGCGGTGGGAAGCAGGGGTCAGGCTCCTCCAGGAACGGTCCGAAGCCTCACCTGCTCCTCCAGGGACTGAAGTGGGGACGGACCCTGGAGGCCGCATCTGAGCCTGAGTTCCTACTACTCCCAGTGCCCACCCCCAGGACTGCAGGAGGGTCTAGGCCTGCCTCCCCTGAAGCTGCAGGAGGACCTTGGAGGAGAGGGCTACACCCCAAGCTCAGGGCTGAGCCCCACCCTCAGGGGCTGCTGAGGTGGTTCAGGCACCCAGGGGGCCCAATCTGGCCCTGAGGCAGGGAGGGAAGATGGGGCCCTTCCACACCCCCAACCCAGGAGCTCACCCCTGGCTCTACTGCTCAGTAGCAATGAAGCCTTGGCTGGCCACACCCCTCCTCGGGCCTCACTTCCCTCTCTGAGGACATGAGCTGGCCGGGGCATTTGGGTGGTCTGGGGAGAGGGGAGAGGTGGTGGTCAGGCAGCTTCCTGGGAAGGCTGTCGCTGAGACGAGGAGGACAGACCCCAGTGCATAATCTGGTCTAAGCTTCCACCATCCCAGGCCCAAAGCAGGGCTGAATCACACCAAGGCCAGTGGCAGAGACAGGGACAGCCCTCAGGGGCAAAGCCTGGCAGGGGCAGGGCCCTGGAAGAGCGCAGCTTACACCTCAGCAGCCCAGGGTTCACCCCAGGCTCAGTGCAGCTGGACCTCCTGGGAGCAGGGGCATTTGGAGGCCCAGGAGGAAGGAAGCAGTTGGGGCAGGGTCACACGCCAAATGCTGGCTTCTCTCAGCTCACCCAAACCCCATTTACCTCTTGGGCTTTCCCTATTGGGCCAAATGTCACCAAGCCTACCTGTGTGCCCCTCTGCCTACAGCCCAAGTGTAGGGCACTGGGGGCCCTCGGGGCTGCCCCACCTGCTGGGCCAAGCCCTGACCCTCAGGAACTTCGTGCGGCCAGAACAAGAGCTTGGGAAGCTGGCCAAAAAGCCCCCAAAATCTGGGATCCTGGCTCCCAGTGCTCACTGGGGCTCTCCCTTACCCAGAAGTCCAAATTGTATTTGATATTCCGGAACAGGCCCCCCACCATTGCAGCAAGATGGATGACGTGTGTGGGCTGGACCTGTTGAAACAGCGCTCGGGTCTGTGCAGCATCCCTGTGGGGAAGCCAGGCCATCAGGGGCTGCTTGGAGGCCCGAGGGAACGAGCACCCTGGCTCAAGGCACTGGGGGCAGGAGCCAGGGAGGGCCAAAGGCGGGAGGGGCTGCCAAAAGGGAAAGTGGCCAGGCCAGGCCAGGCTGTGGCTGGTAGGAGAGTGTGGGCTTCCAGGAAGAGAAAGGAGGAAGTTTGCACAGGAGCAAAGCTGTGCACATCCTGGCCAAGCCAGCCACCTGGCAGGGAGGGCCCGGATGCGAGGCCCCGCCAGGGACAGGGCTGGCCCGGAGCGCTCAGTCTGGAGAGGGCACAGTGGGTGTGCTCCAGGGATGGGTGGACTCACGTGAGATCGGCATCCTTGGAGGAGACAAACACCCAGTCCTCTCCGGGCAGCCTGGCCCCATCTTCTACCACCTTCTGGATGGCTCTGCCCACCAGCCCTGAGCCCCCAGTCACTAGGATCCGCCTGGTCCCGCGAGGATCACCCATGGTGGCTACACCTATAGGGCCAAATGGTGCGAGGCTGAGGCCATTGCTCCCATCCCACAGAACCCCATTCCCATGAGCTGCCACAGCCCAGGGTCACTGCCCCTAGCACTGGGGCACAGTATGAGGTCACCAGGCCAGGGAGACTGCCTGCTGGGGACCAGGCAGACCCAGCTAGCCTGAGCCATCCGATCCTCTCAGCTCTGTTCTCCAGGGAGCCCTGTGCCTACCACTCAGCCTGGAGAACCAGGCTCTGCCCTGCGGGCCCAACCCTGACCCCCCACTGGGCCAAGGAGAACATTTGGCTCCTTTCTGGCTCACAAGAAGGAAGGCAGCCAACCTTGGGTCTGGGGCTTTCTGGCCAAAGTCCATATGCTACTGACTGCGGGAAGGGGTGGCGCCTGTGTTTGCAGCCCAGTGCCCACTTCAGCTAGCCTTGGAAAGCTTGGTTCCTTCTGGGCAGGCAGAGCTTCTGGCTACCCGGAGAAATGGACAGGCCTCAGGGCGCCACCACCTCGTAGCACCCTATCCTGGGGGTTGGAAATCTGCTTGGGCAACTACAGGAGGACTTTGAACTCCCTGACGCAGAGCCCGACGGGCAGCCCAGACCAGAGGGGGCCCTTCCCGGACATTCTGATGGCACGAGCAGTGTAGCAGCGGGCCCTGGGGTAGACGCTACCGCGGCCGGGCCCCTCCCACGTTTCCCCAGGCTCTTCCCAAGCCCTCCACCCCCAGACCCACCTCTGAGCCCACTCGCACAGTGCAGTTGGGCCCCTTTCCATGCTTCCTGGTCCCTCCCACGCCCCCAGTTCCCGGCACCCTTCAGGCATTTCTGATTGTCACGGGGCACCCAAGGTCCAGGCCCCGGCTCGCCATGCCACGCCCCCACCATCCCCTCCCGAGGTCCTCTCAGCGCCCCTCGCCTTCTTACCTGCGCCTTACCCAACCTGCCCGCAGAGCCGCTTCCGGCGCCGGCTGAGCGTCCAGCCACGCGCCGGGGCCAGGTGGAGTGGGCAGGACCAGGTCGGGCCGTCCCGCGGCACTCTGGGAAGTGGAGTCCTCGATGGCCGCCCCGGGCGTTGCTGGGACATGAAGTCCAGAGCCGCGCGGTAGCCTGGGAAATGTAGTTCCCGTCGGCTCCGCCTCCCCTAGGCCGATCACTGCTAGCCTCTAACCCCGACGGTGCCGGCGTTGGGGCTGTGGGAGAGGACGCGAGGCTGCGAATCTCCGAAAGCCCGCAGACTCTGGACGGAGGAGTAGCGGCGGGGCCAAAGAATATCCTGAACACGGAGGAGCTGCAGCTGCTCGGTGCTTTCCTAGGGTAAAAACTGCATTTGTGAGAAGCAACTGCAACAGTTACTATATTCGGGACACTGAGGGGGACAGTATATAAAATATACTTTAATAAATACATTAAAAAGACAAACATATTTCACGAGATTATTAATAGCAGGAGGTCGCTTGGGGGCCACTGCTGTAGTTCAGGTAATAACGACTCAGAAGTTTACTGACTGAAGCAACGTCAAGTTGGAAGAATTAAGAGGATTCCTGCTTCATTGGCTAGGCAAGCTATGGGAGGAAGTTAGGTACAAAGCCTGATGTGATGGTTGGTGTCAACTGGTTATGTGTCATGTTGGCGAGGCTGTAGCACCCAGTGATTCACACACAAATCTAGGTGCTGCCAGTGAAGATGTTTCATAGACAGTAGCATCTTAGAGCAGGTGACTTGAAGAAAACTAGACTTTCCTTGATAATGTGGGTCTCATTCATTCAGGAGGCTTCCCAGGTGGCACAGTGGTAAAGAATCCACCTGCCAATTTAGGAGGCACAGTTTTGATTCCTGAGTTGGAAAGATCCTCTAGAGTAGGAAATAGCAACCCACTCCAGTATTCTTGCATGGGAAATCCCATGGACAGAGGAGCCTGCAGGGCTACAGTCCAGGGGGTGGCAAAGAGCCGGACACGACTGAGTGAGCACATCCATTCAGTTGAGAAGCCTTAAGAGCAAAATTGAAGTTTCACTGAAGGAGAAGACATTCTACTTCAAGACTGGAGAGTTCCTGCCCTAGAGTTCTAGCCTGCCAGCCTGTCCTACAGACTTCAAACTTGCAGCCCCACAATCATGTAAGTTAGTCCTTCAAAATACATCTATATCTACCTATCTATATATACATATATGTATTTGTTATATATATAGTTTGCGTTTCTGTCTAGGGCACTGCAGTATGATGAATGGAGTTTTCACCAAGGGAAGTAAAGAGTTGGAATAAAAGCAACTGTAAACTGAATCCAGCAGCATAGTAAAAGGATTATACACATGACTAAGTGAGATTTATTTCTGCAATGCAAGGGATGGTTCAATTTAAAAAAAAAGAATCAAATACAGCACATTCATAGAACAAAGAACAAAAATGATCTCAGCTGAGGCAGATAAAGCATTTGATAAAGTCTAACATCCTTTCATGATAAGAATACTCAACAAACCAGGAACAGAAGAGAACTTCCTCAACTTAATCAAGGGCATTTATGAAAAACCCCACAGCTAACATCACACTCCTTTAACATCCCAAAGGAAATCAGTCCTGAATATTCATTGGAAGGACTGATGCTGGAGCTGAAAATCCAATACTTTGGCCACCTGATGCGAAGAACCGACTCATTGGAAAAGACCCTGATGCTGGGAAAGATTGAAGTCAGGAGGAGAAGGGGACAACAGAGGATGAGATGGTTGGATGGCATCACCGACTCAGACATGAGTTTGAGCAAGTTCTGGGAGATGGTGAAGGACAAGGAAGCCTGATGTGCTGCAGTCCATGGGGTTGCAAAGAGTTGGGCACAACTGAATGACTGAGCAACAATGTCAAACTCAGTGAATGAAAGACTAAAAGTTTTCCCCTTAAGGTAAGAAATTAAACAAAAATGTTCACTTTTGCCACTTTTGCTCAAAATTGTACTCGAAGCTCTGGCCTGAGTGACCCGGCAAGAAAAAAACAAGGCACCCAGACTGACAGCACCACTGTGACTTCCTACAACGGATCCTGGGAAGTGCTGCAAACAGAAGGGGAGGTACTTTTACAAAAAGAAAGGAGGATGGATTCAGGATGGGCTTAAACAAGATATGTTCATTACAATCCACCCCTTGACGACTCAACATCCACATCAGTACATTTTCTGAGAAAGCACTTTCAAAGCTTCCATCCGTCCATTCCAACACATAATTATTACATAGCTCTGAAGCTGGTCCCTCCTCCACCCCAAAGGAACATCATCCAGCGTCTCTTCATTAATTGTGTCCTGTTTCATCCAGTGTTTCTGAGCCATGTCTTTATCTCTGATAAGACTCCATCATATTTTTTGCATCTAATGAACTTAATTTGAATTTAACTATTGCTATTACACCCTGGGAAGAAAGAGGTAAAGGGAAAAGAAGGAAAATAAGCTTTAAAATTTGACTCAAGGACTTCCCTGGCAGCCCAGTGGTTAAGACTCTGGACTTCCACTACAGGGGGCTCAGGGAACTAAGATCCTACACTCCGAGGCACAGTCAAATAAACAAAATATGGTGACACATTAAGGAAATAAATATGGAAAGAGCTGCAGTCTTTGTTAATTAAAGCCTGGGGCAAGCTTATTTTTTCCTGTTGGTGATCTACTTCTTTTCCCTGGGTGCTTGTGGTCCAGTCATTTCATGAAACTTCATGTTCTCTGTTTTTTCTTTCACTCACAGTCAGGTCTTTCAGTGTCAAGACCAGGCACTCCTTTAGTTCAGGAAGGTTTTCTTTTGCTACAGCTTTGAATCTAGATAGTCTGGGTGAAACACTGTGGGCAACACCCAAATCCCCCTTTTTCATTGTCAGTTTACCAGGTTCCTTTGAGTCAAAATAAAACTTCTGGTTATATTTTTCTCTATTTTATTTTGGCTGCACTGCACATAATGTGGGATCTTAGTTCCCTAACCAGGGATCAAACCCATACCCCCTACAGTGGAAGCCTGGAGTCTTAACCACTGGACTGTCACGGAAGTCCCATGTTTTACTTTATGTTTATATATCTGTACATTTCCTCAAATGATCATGTATTGCTTCTGTAATTAAGTTATTTAATCTGCCTGCAGGAAAATAGCTGAGCACATTTAGTTTCACTAGACATGTGACACTCAGCCTCTAAGCAGTGAAAAGAATGCCAAGAGTTCAGTGGATGGTCACAAAGGCACAGCCTTCTCCTGCCCGCCCCCTGATGCTTGGGCAGTGCTTGCCAACTAACCTTCCTATAGATATCCTGTGTTTTGTGACCACTGTCTTCTTTTATATCTGTTTTCTCTATTTCCACCATGTGTTTTAAATTTTTAATGTTGTTGTTGTATAGAAAACATTCACACTATGCAAACATATTCTCTATGGAAGAACTGGCTGGAAAAAAGAACAGTCCAAATGACATGCACGCTCTTAATGTTTCATAGGGCCTGACTCAAGCAGAGTTGGCATGCAGGAAGGTGAAGCTGAGCAAGCAAATCCACAGGGCCAACAGCAAGGGCTGAGCTGCCCAAGATGGAACACTCACATCCTGCTCAACAAATCAGCATCTGAAAACAACCAGCCAGGACCAAACGATGACCAGAGTTACATGTTCTTCTCCTGGTGCTCAGGGCTGCTGTGTGATGGAAGATTGATTATCCAAAAGTTCGGTACCCCATCTGGATTTCAAAGGCATTTAGAACCCACCTATGATGCAAATAAACCAAAGACCTACATTTTAAATTTCAGAAATAAGATCTGGATGCACCTGAAAATAGTAACTTTCAAAGCATCAATTTGTCCACAGGCGTCTCACAGCTACACTGAATCCAGCAGGCTACCAGGTCGTGGTGGCTGGGGCAGGCAGGCCTGGGCTACCCCTTGTTGTGGGAAGGACCTGAAATGCACAACTTGATCTCTGGTGGAGAAACAATCCAGTCCCTCGTGCTGGTCTCGCTCTGCGGTGCCACGTGCTGAGGACATCCTTCTGGGGCCCTCCTTGCAGCAGCAGCCAGCCCGAAGCTCCCCCTGCCAGTGGCTACTTAGCTTACAGAGATCCATGCCGCCTGGCTGCACAGGTGCGATTTCTGATGAGTCCGAAAGCTGGACTTCCAGATGAAACTCTTCCCGCACTTTGAGCACCGGAACGGCCTCTCTCAGGTGTGGATCCGCTGGTGCTGGGCGAGGAGACTGCTGTAACTGAAGGGCTTCCCGCACCACTGGCACCCAAAAGGCTTCTCGCCGCTGTGGACACGCTGGTGGCGGTGCAGCGTGGACAGCCAAGTGAAGGCGCGGCCGCACTGCCCGCAGGTGTGCAGCTTCTGGCCAGCGTGCGCGTTGCGGTGCTGCGCCAGGTGCGAGAGCTGGCTGAATGTGCGGCCGCACTCCCCGCATGCGTGCGGCTTCTCGCCGCTGTGCGTGGCCTGGTGTCTCACCAGACGCGAGAGGTATTGGAAGGTCTTGGCGCACGTTTCGCACGTGTGGGCTGTCTGCCCTTTAGCGTTTGTCTCGCGGCTACAGAAAAGCTCGGGCCCGCATTTACTGCCTTTCTGGGACCCTTCTCCTTTGGAGATGGTCCAGAAGGTTCCATGTGATGGTCTCTCCTGGATAAGGAAGTTCTCCAGGCTCCCTAGCCTGCCCTCCTGCCCAGTGGCTTCTTTGCAGACTGCTTTTGGAGGCTCACCCCCGAAGAAGCTTCCAGATGTTCCTCCTGGAGGCTCTGCAGCTGGAGTCATTTTCACCCTTGCAGTCACATGTTTACACAAAGACCCCTGGGTGGAATCTGAAACAGAGAAAGGGCCCACGTGTTACCCTGTTTGAGAAGGTCCACCTGGGCCCCCACTCTGTGCCTCCAAGTATCAACCACCTGCTGGCCTTCTCCACGAGGTGTCTCATGGGTGAGTCCAGGCTCACTGGCTGTGCGCATGTGCCCACCTCCTTCATGGACCTTCCCCTCATATGTCCCAACTTTTTCTCACCACCTTTTTCTAGTTGAAGTCTGTAGCTGACGCTGCAAGCACCTTACACCAAGCCCCCGCCTCCCCGGGATTCTGGCCCTGCTGCAGCAGACAGCTCTGAGAGCTCTGCCTGCCAGCATCCTCTGGGGCACGTGTGCCTCTGTCTTAGCTGAGGTCTGCACTTCCAGCCCAGGCTGCAGACAGGTACCGCCCTGGGGGCAGGGACCAAGGACAAGTGTCCCCCTCCCTCGCTCTGATGGACAGTCCCAGATGCCTCCTGCAGCCTCTCAGTGGTCATGGTCCTGGAGCTGTGGCGCTCCACACGCTGGCAGTGGCAGCTCTGTACTAACTTCTCTCTCCTCTCTCTCTTCCTGCTTTCTCTTGCCTGCTTCCAAAAATTACTGCCTTCCAAATACACATCTATACCTGAAACTCTAAGCCTCTACACTCAGGAAACCCAAAGGACTAGAACTGACCCCCAGGAAGGGTTTCTAGGATGATGCCCTCGCTGCTCAAACGTCCACAGGTGTCCAGTGCAGGGATGAGGTGTCAGAGCTGGACTGCAGGACACCCAGTGGGTATGCAGAGAGGTGAAGAACTGGATAGTATGAGGAACTCCCTATATTTGGTGTCAGAAGTGATGCTGTGAGGAGAACATAAATTCCCGTTTAAGGGCAAGTGGGCAGACACTTCCAGATCGTGCCAAGGTCACCAGGGGCCACTGCTACCCATGGCCAGCAGCAGTTCTGGGAGGCGGGATGTCTGGCTTGACTGATGTTAAGCGTTCTGGATCTCAAACTTATGCCAAGGGCATTGTTGGAGCCTGAGACCGATGATGCTGAGAACCAACCCCAATTTTCACAACTTGAGCCAAGAGCCTCCCCCCAGCTCTGGCTGGTTTGGTTGGGTTTTCGGTGGCTCAGACGGTAAAGTGTCTACCTACAATGCGGGAGACCTGAGTTCAATCCCTGGGTCGGGAAGATCTCCTGGAGAAGGAAATGACAACCCACTCCAGTATTCTTGCCTGGAAAATCCCATGGATGGAAGAGCCTGGTGGGCTACACAGTTCATGGGGTTGCAAAGAGTCGGACATGACTGAGCGACACTCACTCACTCACTCAGTTCCTTGTAACTGAGGGTTCTAACTGATAGCTCATCCCATGGGGCTGTTGGGGGAGAAAATGAGGCACAATTTGTTAACCATCTGGCACGGTGCTGGACTCCCAGAATATTGTCCTCAATCTGCAATGAAGGGGAAAGGCAACAATCACAGACTTTACCCCTTCACCGCTAACTGGCTGCCTGTTTTCAACTGATGGGTGTCCATGTGCCTGGGTAAGGACACCAAGGGACAAGCCAACAAAAGTGCACTTTATGACTGTGTGACTGTCCTTCTATCTGGCTGTTCACAACACTGGCTGTGTATGCTGAGTGCAAATAATGAACAACCGGAGGCCTGTGGCTCCCCTCACTCACCTATGCCGGCATCTCCTGCAGGCTCTGCTTCCTGGGCCCCCAGCAGGTCTGAGCCCCAGGGCTCCCTTCCTTGCTCCAGTTGGGAGATCAAATCTGGTTTGGATCCTGGAACTCCTGCCCGAGAGGAGAGAGGAAATGGGTGAAGTGCTAGGGCACGCTTGGCATCTCACTCCAGAGGCAGTCTGGGACTGGGGGGTTAGCTGGCCCTACGATGCAGGCTCTGAAACATGGAGTCTCCCCAGGAGGTTGAGGTGGGTGGGGAGCAGGGCAGGGATGAGGACTCAACAGAGGCCCGCCTCTGTGAGAGAAACGGACACCTCTAGTCTCCAGGCAGCAAAGTGCTGGCAGAGACCCTGCCCCGGGGACAGGTCCAGAGACCCCCACCTGTCACCTGGGAGCAGAATGTCCCCCCTCTGGTCCCACAGTCACAGCCAGCCTGGCCCCTCCCGGATCTCACCTCAGCTGGGGGTGGGGAGGAGGGAAGGGCTGCGGCTGAATCACCTCACCCAGAGAGACCAGGTTCCTGTAAGTCTCCAGCATCACGTCTCTATACAGGGTCCTCTGCCCAGCATCCAGACACACCCCTTCTTCCTCGGTGAAGTGCACAGCCACGTCCCCAAAAGTCAGGAGGCCCTGAAACAACATTGGTTCTGCTCATGGGGTCAGCACATCAGGATTCAAGGCGGAGGAGGCAGATGGCTCACCAGCAAGCATGTGGGACCCCTGGACTCCACCTCAAGGTACCCAGCTTGCCAGGGAACCCCTAATGACAACCGTCAACCCAACCTATCCATACCCCACCCTGCTCAGTTCCGCCTTTCCTGGTAAGTGTCCCTCCGCAGCCTCCGGAAGGCCTTGGGGAACAACGCGGAGGGGTAAGGGAAGCCCCTGTGAGGCCCCGTCCTGGAGAGGACCTGGGACTCAGGGTCCCAAGTGAAGCGGACTCCGAGGAAGGATCTTCTGGGAGGCAAGGAGCCCAGGTCCTGGGGGCAGGCGCGCTCACCTGGGGCCCAGGCGGCCGGGGGGCTGACCGCCATGCCGGCTCCCCGTCTCCCCGCGGCGAGGGCAGCGGCGGCGGCAGGGCGGCCTGCAGACAGGAGAGAAGGCAGGGGACCGCGGCGGGCCTGGGGCTCCGGACCCAGCCCCAGCACTGCAGCGGCTCCAGCTCGCAGGCCGGCCGGGACAGGGGCCTCTCTAGGACGCAGAGGCTCTGCGTTAAGGTGAGCACCCGGGCGCGCTGGTCAACCATAATAGAGCAGGGTAGCTGGGTGGGCTTCGCGCGGGCAGACGGAGAAGCCGACTCACGCCCTGTCCCGCCTGCCTGGGGCGAGGGTGTAGCTCCTGGTCCGATCCGCTCCCCAATCTCCCGGCTTGGCCCGGGCCCGCTTTGTCTCCACAGGCCCCGCCCCCTGCAGCCCTCGGCCCCGCCCCACGCCCCCGCCTCCTTGGGCTCCGGCCCTGAGATACCTGCGACGCTTGCTGAACGCAGAGATCACGCGCCATTGCCGCTGAAGTTCTAGTTCCATGGGTCTGAATGTACTTTGGAGTCAACTTGAGTAAGCTCTCCTGGAGACTCTGTAGAGAGCAGACTTTAGCGCCCTCCCGATCTTGCCTGGAGAATCCCAGGGACGGGGGAGCCTGGTGGGCTGCCGTCCATGGGGTCGCACAGAGTCGGACACGACTGAAGCGATTTAGCAGCAGCAGCAGCAAATCCTAGGACGGTCCGCACTTTCTCCACTGCCTGGCCGGTGCCGGAGGGCCTGCTAGTTACACACGCGCACGTCTGCCTCCCAGGATCTGGGCTTGGCGCTGGCACAACTCTGTCAGGAAAGAAGGGAGGGAGGGAGGAAAAGAAAAGAAAGAAAAAATAAAAGAAAGAGGTACCTGGTCCAGATACCAGGAGGGTTTGTGGTTGTGACCAGCCGGTGTTAGGAAAGTCCTGCTTCCAGGTACAAGGAGATTTGGAGCAGCGGAGGTGCTGCTCAGGTGAGAGGAGACAGATGACTGACTAGATCCTTCTCAGGCAGTTGGTCCAGCATAAGGAAGCGCAGCTAGTAGTAGCGAGGACGATCGTTCCTCCTGATTCTTCTATGGTAATCACGCTGCAGGACCGGATAGACCCCACCCCAGATCTGATTGTGATGTGGACTTACGGTGCCACACACACACCAAGAAGGTAGCAAAACATTTACTACTTACATGAGGAGGCTTTTCTGCGGGCAGCAAGGCAGCTCGCTGAAAATGGCTTGAAAAAGCAGGCAAAGGAGCCTGGATTGGGGGTTTGATGGTGGTCAGAGGGTAAGCCAGGGTATTCCCACCTGCAGGCAGGGACTTGGAAGGAGCACCCGGGCCTTCTCATCCACTTGTCCAGACGTGGGGCAAAGGGAAGAAAGAGTGAGAGGGGAGGCTTAAAAGCCTCAGCACTGAAAGGAATGCAGACTGCTTCCTGCTGCAGGCTGTGGCTTCAGAGCTCCTCACACACCCCATAGCATTCACAGTGTTTGCACACTTTGTACTATCAAGTGATTCACGTTCCTTTCAACCATGTATATTTATTGATCTAGACATTGGTTGCCTGTACTGATTTTTTTATCATGGCAATTAGATGGACACTGAATCTCAAACTGCAAATATTTTATTTTTATAAGCATATTTAATGATAATTGCATTTTCAAAAAGTTAAATTTCAGCATTTCAGCTTTAAAATTCAAGAGCAGAGAAAACCAATCTATGGTGAAAAATACTGAGAGAAGTGTTGTGTCTCTATGAGTCCGGGGGCAGGGGGGAGGCATGGGCTATACAGAGCCTTGAAATTTTTCTGGGGTGATGGTGACACTCCTTATCTATATACAGGTTTGAGTAACACAAGTGTCTGCATATGTCAAAGTCAAAGTTCATACAAGGGTACATGTAAGACATGTATTTCACTGTCTACGTTTTACCTAAACTATGTCTCCTGTAAACATATTAAAGTCTAGTTGGTGATTTGCATGGTGAATTAGGAGTGGAATGTACCAATACCTGCAACTTTCTTTGAAATGGACCAAAAAAATAAGATGAATGAGTAGACAGAATAGATAGGCAGCTGAATAAATACATGATAA
Organism: Capricornis sumatraensis; assembly: GCF_032405125.1. NCBI lineage: Eukaryota > Metazoa > Chordata > Mammalia > Artiodactyla > Bovidae > Capricornis > Capricornis sumatraensis. The sequence continues at coordinate 20,472,248 of NC_091079.1, read as the reverse complement.
AGAAAGATAGCAAAACAGTAACTTGTTCTTGTTGTTCAGTTGCTAAATCACATCTGACTCTTGACCCCATGGACTGCAGCACACCAGGCTTTTCTGTCCTTCACTATCTCCTGGAGTTTGCTCGAACTCATGTCCACTGAGTCGCTGATGCCATCCAACCACCTCATCCTCTGTCGCCCCCTTCTCCTCCTGCCTTCAATCTTTCCCAGCATCAGGGTGTTTTCCAATGACTCAACTCTTAGCATCAGGTGGCCAACATATTGGAGCTTCAGCTTCAAGATCAGTTCTTCCAATGAATATTTAGGGAATAAACACATGGTAAAGAAATATAGCAAAACAGTAATAGTAGAAACTAAATACTGTGTATATGAAGGCTCGCTGTATAATTTTTTTAAATGTATTTTTAAAAATAGTCATGATATTGGCATTTTTCATTTATCAAGTTTTATAGTACAACTTTATACTCATTAGCTATAACTTATGTTTTGGTTTTTTAACTTCATCTTTTTATTTTGAAATAACTTTAAACTCACAGGAAGTTGCAAAATACTACAGAGAGGTCCCATGTTCTCTTCACTCAGTGTTTCCCAATAACACATCTTACATTATCAAAACCAGGAAATGGATGATGGTATTAATTCATGTACAGACCTTACCTGACTTCATCAGTCTTGCATGCACTCTTTATTTTGGGAGTTCAGTTCCGTCGCTCAGTCACGTCCCACTCTTTGCGACCCCATGGACTGCAGCACAGCAGGCCTCCCTGTGCATCACCAACTCCCGGAGTTTACTCAAACTCATGTCCATTGAGTTGGTGATACCATCCAACCATCTCATCCTTTGTCGTCCCCTTCTCCTCCCGCCTTCCATCTTTCCCAGCATCAGGGTCTTTTCAAATGAGTCAGTTCTCCTCATCAGATGGCCAAAGTATTGGAGTTTCAGCTTCAGCATCAGTCCATTCAATGAATATTCAGGACTGATCTCCTTTAGAACGGACTGATTGGATCTCCTTGCAGTCCAAGGGAGTCTCAAGAGTCTTCTCCAACACCACAGTTCAAAAGCATCAATTCTTTGGTGCTCAGCTTTCTTTATAGTCCAACTCTCACATCCATACACGACTACTGGAAAAACCATGGCCTTTGCTGCTGCTGCTGCTAAGTCACATCAGTCGTGTCTGACTCTGTGCAACCCCATAGACAGCAGCCCACCAGGCTCCCCTGTCGCTGGGATTCTCCAGGCAAGAACACTGGAGTGGGTTGCCATTTCCTTCTCCAACGAGTGAAAGTGAAAAGTGAAAGTGAAGTCGCTCAGCCGTGTCTGACTCTTCGCGACCCCATGGACTGCAGCCCACCAGGCTCCTCCATCCACGGGATTTTCCAGGCAAGAGTACTGGAGTGGGGTGCCATTGCCTTCTCCAGACAAACATTTGTTGGGAAAGTAATGTCTCTGCTTTTTAATATGCTGTCTGCTGCTACTGCTAAGTCACTTCAGTCGTGTCTGACTCTGTGCAACCCCATAGACAGCAGCCCACCAGGCTCCCCCGTCCCTGGGATTCTCCAGGCAAGAACACCGGAGTTGCCAACCCACTTCAGTGTTCTTGCCTGGAGAATCCCAGGGACGGGGGAGCCTGGTGGGCTGCTGTCTATGGGGTGGCACAGGGTCGGACACGACTGAAGTGACTTAGCAGTAGTAGCAGCAAGGGCAAGTAGATACTACTGGCACTGACATGATTAGAGAAGTTAAAGGTGTGTAGAAGCCAGAATTTTGGCCAAAAATTTAGAAGCATTTTTTGTGCTCTATGTCACGTTACTGGGAGACCTGACCTCAACTGTGATCACAAAGACATTCTCTGGAACAATTAAAAGATCACATGCAAGACTTTTTGGATCTACCCAAAGATGAAACATCTTGGGAAAACTTATCACATTTGACCTTGCAGCTGCCCTTGGACTTGTGACGGGGATGCTAAGCACTTTAAAGAAAGTAGATTAGGTTAGATTCTAGAAGAATCAGAATGTGAAAGTGAAGTCGCTCAGTCGTGTCCGACTCTTTGTGACCCCATGGAATGAAGCCTACCAGGATCCTCAGTCCAGGCAAGAATACTGGAGTGGGTTGCCATTTACTTTTCCAAGGGATCTTCCTGACCCAGGGATCGAATCCGAGTCTCCCACATTGTAGGTAGATGCTTTACCGTCTGAGCTACCAGGAAGAATCAGAAGAGTTAAGCAAAACAGAGCATGATTCTCACAATAGAGAGCAAATCTTGGTCCTAAGGAGAAAATGAAATCTGTCTGAACTTTGCACCATTAATAGCTATTTGAGAGGGACTGTTGTTTATTAATATTGACAAAAGTTTAACAAAACAATTCCAAGGTTAACTATTTTATATTTAACAACTGATGAGCCAACACTGACACATTATTAAGAACTGAAATCTCCATCGAATTGCTTTTGCACTTTTGTTAAAAGTCCGCTGGATATATTGGTGTGGCTCTGTGCCTGGTTCTTTATTCTGCTCCAGATACCTAGATACCCAGGTATCTGTCCCCCCACCAAAGCCACACTGTCATGATTACAGAAGCGGTATTATAGATCTTAATATTAGGTGATAGTCCTCCCATTTTATTCTTCAAGAATGTTTTAAGCTATTCTAGGGCATAGCCTGTACATATACACTTTAGAATAAGCTTATCTATGTCTACTGAAAATCTTTCTGGAATTTTAATAGGAATTGCATTAGACCTTTAGACTAACTTACAGAGAATTAACATTTCTACTATATTGAGTCTTCCAATCCATGAACATATTTATTTCTCTTCCATTTATTTAACTCTTCTTTGATCTGTTTCACCAGCATCTTTTAATTTGCAGCATACACATCTTGTCCATGTTTTGTTAAGAGACAATCCTCTCAGGCCTCCATAAAAGACCCCCTCCTCCAAGAAGCTTTCCCTGTTGTGCAGAGGGGTGTGTGTGTGGCGGGGGCGGGGTGGGGGGTACTGGTCAGGAGCAGTTCCTCAGAGCCCAGGGCCCCTCTCTGGCACGGCTTATTGTTGTAATGACTCCCTTGCTTGCTCCTGGCATCTTACTCCGACAGAGCTGATGCTTGTGAATGCTGCTGTTCCCCAGCTCCAGTTGATGGTTATTTGGATGCCTGCTGTTCCACCCGGGAGGTGGGGTGGGGGTGGGGGGGGGTGGGATAGATGGCATTTCCCACGACTGTCCCCAGAGGCCATCCTTGCGCCCACAGGACCAACAACATAGCCCGGGCAGGAGTGTGGCCCTAGAGGCGATCGGCCTGGCCACTCACTAGCTGTGTGACCTCAAGTGACCTGGCTTCTCCAGCGTTAGTCCCTGGACCGTAAAAGGACTAAGTCAGAGGGCACTCCTCGTGGCTGAAGAGGGAAGGGAAGAGGCGGGAAGTCTCGGGAATCGCGGCCTGCTGCGGGAAGCAGGAGAAAGCCCTCGGCGGCCGCGCTACGCCAGACCTCGCCTCTCAGAGGGGCGGCGCTCCGACCAAGCCCGAAGGTGGAGGGCGGGCGCACGCTCTGGGGCGCCGGGGCGATGGGCGCAGGGAGCTCCGCCTGCCGACGTTTTTACTGTCGGGATTTACAGCTAACTGGAAACCAATTAACTCTTGGGGGACAGGCGGCGCTCAGAGCTGCGGAGACGCGGGAGGTGAAGTCTCGCCTTCCCCTGGACTCGGGTCCCTGCCAGCTGCACCCGGCCGGAAGTGTGCACCACAGAGAGGCCGGCCGGTCCCGGAATGCCTAGAGCGGCACCGGAAGCTCTCCGGGCGGGCCCTCCGGCCGATTTCCGGCCGCGGCGTGCGGGCTCCTGTGCAGGCTTTGTCGGCCGGTCTGCGGGGCGGGCGGCTGGCAGTCCGCGTGCGGGGCGCCGGCGTCCTCTCGCCGTTGGGCGCCGGGTGAGTGGCGCGTTCCGGGCCCGGAGCGGGTCAGCAGGGTCCTCCGGTCGGGTGGACGGGCGGGCTGAGCGCGGCCGGCCTCGCACGGGGGTCCCGGAGCCTCGGGCTCGCTGAGCCCGGCTCCCAGCAGCCGTCACGGCCGCCCCCGCCGGACTGCAGTCCGGCTCGGGTCCCGCAGCTTCTCTCCCCAGGGAACGTGTGGGTAAATCCCACTCTCTTGGTTCCTTTCCCTGGCTCCAGGGGCCACACACCCCAGGCGTAGAGCCCCCCAGCTTCAGCGTCTGTGTCGCGGCTCTCAAGCCCACTGCCTGCTCTGGGGTGGCCTGGGGGTAGGTGAGGGGCACGGTGCGGGTAGTGCTGCTCTTTTGTTGCAAGCCAGCCGGCCTCTCCCTGGAGCCCGAGGGAGCTCTCCAGATGATGCTGGGAGAGTGACCGGCGCCTCGAGCCTGCCTGTGCTGGAGGAGGTGCAGAGCCGGCACCGCTGCCCTGGCAGGGTAGAGGTAAAGAAGAGAATCCCCTCCAGATGATGGGCGGCGCCGTCCTTTTCTCGAGTCGTATCAGTCCTGGAGGCCGTCTCTGCTGGTGCTCTGGACGTCTTACCCCTCATGCAGTGGCTGCATCGTAGTCATGGGAGCCTCAGGGCCTGAGTAGCATGCCTCTCTGTGTTCCCGGGAGTGTTAGCTGGAGGCCTGTTTGAACTCGGGCAGTTTGTCTGTAGACCTCATGCTCTTAATCAGGCCGCAGTACCCTCTCTGGAGCACGTCTTTCCCCTGAGCTCCAGTCCCAGTGAATGACAGGACTTGGTCCTGTCCACGGAGGTGAGACTTTCGTTAGATGTAACAATAACGGTATCTTAATAATGCCAATAGCTACAGCATCACTCATGTGGAAGATACCAGAGAAATGGGGTGGGGCGGGGCAAGGTTGCTATGTCTTTTTCACAAGCCTAACTTCCTCGCTCCAGTATCTCCTGGAGAGATGGGGATGGATTTCTCCTGCAAAGGCCTTAGGGATGGTAAGGCTTGCACGGCAGAGCTGAGAAAGCCCAGACCACGTTCACAAGCTGGTAATGGAAGAGGTTCTCAGAGAAGCAGCTGACCCATAATAGGGCAGGGCCTTGAAGCAGTTCAGGGAGCTGTCGGGCACATCTAGTGCTGCCTCGGGTTGTGGAATATGACCGGTGAAAGGACACTGAACTGCTCAGGAAAGGCGAAGACCATTGACATCTGGGCAGAGCCCTGGAAGCAAAACTCAGATGGCTGTGGGGTGGTGGGGGGAGGAGACCGCAGCTAGCAGCTGGCTCAGCTGTAAGCCAGTCACCTCCCCGAACCTCATGGATGATTGTGTGTCGAACACAGGAAATAAGAAAAGCACGTGCCGGGTACTTGGTCCCCGCCGTGTCTGTGGTTGCACCAGTGCAGGTTGGTGACACGCGGCTGTGGGGCCTCGCGGGGCTGCAGATTCTCCTGCAGCTCTAGTCCTTGTCTTCCTTGGGTGCCCTTTTACTATCCTTTTCCTGCTGCTCCCAAGGGTGGAGCTCTGCACACCTACCTGCTTCCTTTCTTTAGACTGTAAGCGGCAGACAGCCAGGCTGGTAACTTGCGAGCCCAAGGCTTATTACACCCCTTTACTAGTGCGCGTGCGCAAACAGCTTCCCGCCTCTGCAGTGGGCACTGCCCCCTCCCGTCTCAGAGCCACTCTGGCGGCTTATAGGCTTCACTCCCAGGTCTGAGGCTCTCCCCATCTCAACATCAACAATATCGTGTTATATGTTGTCTAGCAAGTTCTAACAGAAGGGAGGGCCATGTTAGCCCCAGACATTATGGAACCAGCAGTGTGATATATTTTTACGTCGTTTGCTTCATTCAGGTTTTTTTAAATGAAAAATTATCCATTTAACTTTATTTGAATTCACAGGGGAAAAAAGGCATTAGGAGAAACTGAAAAATTGCTGATATTCAGATAAATGTTTATTCAAAGCAAGGTATATTTAATTTTAAAAGCTTCCTGAAAAGTTAACATTATGAAAATCACGAAAAGGCACACATTTTATTTATTTATTTTAAATGTTTATTTATTTGGCTGTGCCAAGTCCTAGTTGTGGCACATAGGATCTTTAGTTTCAGCACGTAAACTCTTAGTTGTGGCATGTGGGATCTAGTTCCCCTGGACCAGGGATCAAACCCTGGACTCCTTGCACTGGGAGCTTGGAGTCTTATCCACTGGACCACCAGGGAAGTCCCAAAGGCACGCATTTTAAAGCTATATTCTTATAAATAGACACAAGCCTGTTTTCAGGTGGTATAACAGTCCTTTTAAACAATAACAAAAAAAAATCAGGAAATATCACCTCCAAAACAAAAAACCGAATATACTCCCTGTTTTTGGATTTAAAAAAATAATAAGATTTAAAATATAAGCTTACTTGTAGGATACCAATCCCAGCTGCTCTAAGCAAAATACCCTGTAACAGCAACATCACACTTGGGGAGGGAAAAACATCTTTGAGAATGGACTCTGGAGGCATACAGGCCTGATTCTGAACCTAAGCTCTGCCACTGACTGGCATAGCAGCCTTGGGTAATTGACTTTCTCAGTCTCTGTAAAATAGAGTAAATAATCGAGGTCATGGCTGCCTCGCAAGGTTTGGAGCTGTGCCTGAGACTGTGCAGGCCAGTTCAGCAGTGCCTATTTGGGGTTGAGGGTCACTCATCAGTAGCACCCCTGCCCTCCCAAATCTGCACCAGTGAGGCCCATGAAGAGCGAAAGTTCAGCTCGCTACTTGTCCAAGCCTTGGTTGGACTGATGCTGGACCTCTAGGCCAAGTGCCCGTTAGGCTGTGTCCTGCCTGCCCACAGGAGGCGCTGGATCGCTGCAGCCTCTCCGCAGCACTGCACTCCTGGCCCAGAGCAGCAGGACCTGCGCCCCAGTGGACGAGGCTGGGTGCTACGTGCCTAGGTATTCTCCCAGACCTTTCATTCGGCTAACTCCTTCCCCTAGTCTGGGGGAGGGAGGTGGGCTGAGTACTTCAGGGAATGTCGTTCCTCATGACACCAGGGGCACCTCCGGCATCTGAAGCGTAGTGGGGCCTCAGAGCGCCAGGGCCCCGTATGAATGAACTTGAAGGATGCGGGGAACGTGTTAGAAGTCAGGGGAGGGTGTACAGATGGACAGGTATATGTGCTCCCTTGTTTATACCTACAGATGGCATGCAAGGAAGTAAATGTGTCATTTTTGTTTAAGCCAAAGCCTGGATGAATGTGTATAAACTGAACAGCTTGCATTGGTCTCTAGGATTGTTGGGGATTATCCTTGTTTTTGTTTACCACTTGCAGTGTTCTTACAGTGTGGGTCTTATGTCTGTAATTGCTCAGAATGGGCAGTATAAAAGTGAAGTAAAATAGGATATGAGACTGAGGAGTGTGGTCCTCATTTCATAATACATTGGTGCAGAAAAAAACACTAGAGGAAAACGTCAATGTGTAATCTGAGTACTGGGGTTAAGAATAATTTTAGCCAAAGTTTTTCTCAACTAGCATAGTTTACCCTTATGCCTTGAAAAAATAACTAATTTCTGTAAGCAGGAAAAATATTTAAATCAAGTTAGTGGGCCTTTAACTCAGAAGAACAGTGTCAGTGAATGTCACTGGGCAGTGGTCAGAAATGCTGTGCCACAGGGTGCCCAAGAGGGCCACTGCTCCAGGAAGCTGTGTTGCAAACCTCACATGAAGAGAAACGCCTCGCGTAGACTTGCAGCTTCTCACTCTTACTGTCAGCTATTGGCTCAGTGTCTTCATCATCACAGGGAGTGTTGCATCTGAATAGTCAGGTTGTCTAACAGCATTATCTAAGCGTGGGTTCCTCTTGCTGTAACAGAGATTCAAAACGAGTGTTCCCAACAGGAAACTTGGTTTCTGATATCCCATCTCAGAGGCAGAGGGAGGGTCCTGTCCCCCAGGAGCCTGCAGTGTGGCCCCATGCATGTCCCAGGGGTTGGGCGAGAGGGTGGCATGCTGGAATCAGTCACAGGTCACCCCTGACATCAAGGGACTTCAGGAAATGTGATGGTTCACTACTGACTCTTTGTCCACTGAAATTTCTGGAGGGATTTCTGTCACTCGAAGTAGGGACACTGGGCAGCCTCATGTCTGCCGTAGCTGACCAGCTGGCCCTCTGGCCCCCACGCTAGGCCGTGCTCAGTTGCTGCCTCCAGCTGGAGCCAGGATCCCTGGCCTGTGGCCTTCTCTCTGCACCAATGTGTGTCCACACAGCAACAGTCTAAACTCAACAGGTTTTGGCCTCCCCAGATGCTGCCTCCTCCCCCAGCAAGAGCAGATGACCACATGAATGTGTCCACTCAAGAAGGGGAGGAGCCCTGAGCACAGGCAGTCACTGGTCCACAGCGTCAGCAGTTCCCAGGAGTCTCCAAGGGTGGCCTGAGCTGTAGCCACTGAAACGAAGGAGTCCCAAGGCTCAGCGGGAACGAGGACCTCTGTTGGCCAGAAGACAGGCACAGGACTGTGCCCAGCTCTGAGCTGCCAGCCCCTTGGGGTGAAGGGCAGAATTGTGGAAAGGACATGGCATTGTGTTCACACAGTGAAGGCTGCCTGTGCTGAGCTGAGGTCCATGCAACACAGGTGGCCTCCCGGTGTGGTGCTCAGCGTCAGCAGACACCTGGGGTGTGTGTGTGTGTGTGGGGTGTCTTGACGTTGCTCAAATTAGTGTGGAAGGTTCTACAACCTTAGTAATATGCTAAGAAGCACTGAAATGTGTGCTTTAAAATGGTGGATTTTATGATGTGTGAATTCTAGCTCTATAAAAAAAGTGGGTGCCTATTGAATAAAAAGCAGACACAACCATATGATTCCACTGAAATGAAAGTTCCCCTTAGAGGGGGGCCTCTGGGTGATGGGAATGGTATGGTTAGAAAGGTGGGCAGAGGAGTCCAGGGAGACTGTGCACTAGATGCAAGCTGTCACTCAAGAAGGAAAGCAGCCTGTTGGGAGGAACCTGGGGAGCCCTCCTGCCCTCAGCAGCTCCCCACCACTGGCTCTGTCCTCAGGGGCACATCCTTGCCCTCGGGGATTTGGGGGCATCTCTGTGAGGCTGCACAGCAGTTGGACTGCTTCCCAGTGGTGCAGATTTGGGGAGAGAAGTGGTCCTGTGGGGTCATCTTGGGGGGAGCTCCTGGGAACTGGGCTCAGCTGGGGAGGGAGCACTTGGGGGAGCACCTGTGAGCAAGGTGGGATGGGGCAGCAGGGGGCTGGATGACCCTTCAGAGTTGCCCCACATGGAGACTGGGGCACTCTGGGCTCTGTCATGGGCCAGGACCCCACTGGGATATGACAGGCAGGGTTCTGCACTCCTCCTGACACGAGGGAGGGCTCTTTTCAGTCATTTGACAAGAGGCGGGACTCATCAGGAACCCTTGGAAAGCAGGGTTTGTGCAGCTGGTTGCAGAAGAAAAGGAGAGGGCATCTGAGCTGCTCCTGCCTGGAAGGAGGCCGTTCCATGACCACAGGGAACCACGTTCTGCCAACAACCTGAGTGAGGTGGAGACAAAGTTTTCCCAAGCTTCTAAAGCTTTCCTGAGCCTGGTTGACACTGTGTGCAACCCTTTGCAGGGGGTCACTCAGGCCAGGCTGGTCTCTGACCTGCTGCCCTGTGAGATGGCAGATGGGTTGTGGCAGAGGGCTGGCAGTAGAGAGGGCGTCCCCTCGGCAAATTCTTGCTGAAGGAGAAATTTTCTGCTGGGGCAAGAATTCCAGAGCTGAAGGCACATCCCAGAAATGGTGTGAGGTTCCCTAAGCACAGGTTTTTCCATGGCAGACACACCGGTGCAGCGTGGCCCCCCTGCACTCACAAGCACCATCTTCCTAAAGACCATCCGTGACTAGAATTTTCCACCATGGCCAGCTTTGTCTGGGTCTGACCTCCACGGAAGTAGGATCACACACCGAGCTCCTGGGCCCGGTGTCACCCCAGGAGGTCCACCTGGGCTCTGGTGCATGGCTGCCCTCCTTGCTGGAGGACACCTCAGTTGGCCCTCCCTTCTGCTGGTGGATGTTCTGGTGACTGCATAGTGCTGTGGTGACGATTCCCACCCCAGACTCTGCTGCTGGGCAGGCGCAGGGTGCACAGGTGGACATGTTTACCTCTGATTCCATGGAGGACATTTAACCCAGTACAGAGGGCGGGCGTGGTGTGGGCACCAACACTGGTAGCGTGGTAAATGTGGGAGAAAGTGGGTGTCCTCATCTCATTGCCTCTGTTTTCTCATTGGAAGAAGCCACAAGGCCATCATCCCTGGGGTGGGGAGTGCTGTTGGACTCTTGAGAGAAACCAGGAGATGGTCTCACGGGAGGGTTAGCGAGGTGTGGGAGCTGCTGGCAGCCCCCAGGGCCCGTCGGGCAGGTGGTTATAAACGTGAGAGCTCTGGCGGCAGGAACAGAGACACCCATCAGGAAGCAGGTTGAGCTCTGCCCCGAGGGGAGGGCTAGAGGGCACACGTGGTGGAGGAAGGAGAGGGCAGGGGAGCAGGGTTAACAGGCCAGAGCTCGTGTGAGTCTCACCCATCCAGCGTCTCAGCTGGGCAGAAGGTGGCTGAGTGGGGGTCAGAGCAGTCTTCCTGTGTTTCTTAGAAAACATGTCTTGACTTTAAGTGGAGTCCAGACCCATCCCTGCCCATCAGCTCATCTGTCCCCTGAAACTGGTGTTGGTGGTGGAGCCCCCTACACCCGTGGAGAGGCCAGTGGGCTGAGCCGAGCGCTGTGCTGAGTGCTGCTCCAGGTGCACAGTTCACCCCATCTGCTCCAGCAGATTCCCATCTCGTAATGAAGGGGAAAGATGATCTTATTCTGCTTTATTTCAGATGCTGACTGGTGACCAGAAGGGGACTCGGAGCCTGGGTTTCTGGGCGTGGGAACCTACAGAAGGCAGTGTCCAAAACCCTCCTAGTGATGGAGCTCACAGCCCCCACGTCTGGGAGGGGCCCTGACCCCAGACTCGGGAGGCTTTTAGGAAACCTGGATGCACAGAGCCTGCGGAGCTGCACCTCGCAGGAAGGGGGTTTCCAGCAGGTGACAGTCACCCACTGGAAGATACAAACGGCAGAGGGAGCACAGGCGGGGAGTAAGTCTGAGGGGAGCCCTCTCCTGAGCCCAGACCTCCTCCTGCTTCAGAGAGAGTTGATCGAGGGGGAGGCCCCCCAGCACGAGGCCTGTGGCAGCTTCCCGTTCAACCCGGGCCTGGCCAGACATCAGGCTTCTCATGCTGGGGAGAAAGCTCACAGGTGTGATGAGTGTGGGAAGGGCTTCAGCCAGAGCTCCCACCTGGTGGAGCATCACCATGCTCATGGCGAGGAGAGGCTGTATGTGTGTAATGCGTGTGGCAAGGACTTCGTTCTCTACACGGATCTCATGGAGCATCAGAAAGTACACACGGGAGAAAGGCCCTTCAAGTGCGCTCAGTGTGGGAAGGCATTCTGTCACAGCTCAGACCTGATCCGCCACCAGCGGGTCCACACCCGCGAGAGGCCCTTTGAGTGCAAGGAGTGTGGGAAGGGCTTCAGCCAGAGCTCATTGCTCATCCGGCACCAGAGGATTCACACAGGGGAGCGGCCATACGAGTGCAACGAGTGCGGCAAGGCCTTCATCCGGAGCTCCAGCCTCATCCGGCACTTCCAGGTCCACACAGAGGTGAGGCAGTACGAGTGCCAGGACTGTGGCAAGGCCTTCCGCCACCGCTCAGACCTCATTGAGCACCAGAGGATCCACACTGGGGAGCGGCCCTTCGAGTGCAACGAGTGTGGCAAGGCCTTTATCCGGAGCTCAAAGCTCATCCAGCACCAGCGCATCCACACCGGGGAGCGGCCATACGTCTGCAACGAGTGTGGGAAGCGCTTCAGCCAGACGTCCAACTTCACGCAACACCAGAGGATCCACACCGGGGAGAAGCTCTACGAGTGCAACGAGTGCGGGAAGGCCTTCTTCCTGAGTTCCTACCTTATTCGACACCAGAAGATCCACACCGGGGAGAGGGTGTACGAGTGCAAGGAGTGTGGGAAAGCCTTTCTCCAGAAAGCACACCTCACTGAGCACCAGAAGATCCACTCTGGGGACAGGCCCTTCGAGTGCAAGGACTGCGGGAAAGCCTTTATTCAGAGCTCAAAGCTACTCCTGCACCAGATTATTCACACTGGAGAGAAACCCTATGTGTGCAGTTATTGTGGGAAAGGCTTCATTCAGAGGTCCAACTTCCTTCAGCACCAGAAGATCCACACTGAGGAGAAACTCTACGAGTGTAGTCAGTATGGGAAAGAGTTCACCCCACCCCCAGACTTTAACAGCAGTCAGGAGGGTCCCCAGGAGGGCCTTCCCTTGAGTCAGACAGCCGTACACTTGGGGGAGACGTGTAGAGGCCTGGAGGGGCATACCGACTTCTAATTATCCTCTGGCTCACTTAGTGATGCTGGAAACAAGTGGCAAGGGCCCTGACTCATGAGGCTTTGGAGGAGTCAGCATTTTCCACTGTCATGGACGGGCGGGGCTGCCACCTCTCACTTGGCCACAGTGGGGCCTGCTGTCCTCTGTTGGGAGAACATGCAGGAGAGCCACACAGTTGGACAGCTGACATGGAGCTGGATCAGTTATGGGAGAGCTGTGGGTGTGGGAGGGAGGAGCTTGGCCTTAGGGGAAGAAGATTCTCTTCCACTGCACAATAACAATTCACCCTTGAGTTAAATCCCTTTTAAAGCAGAGTTATGTATCTAATTTTATAACTTTACAAGAGTGTTCCTCAGCCATTTTTGATCTGTCAGAAAGGCAAGCTAGAGAAAGATAACTTTCTTACCTAAAACCACAACTTGGTTTTCCTGTGGTCCTTAGGAGAAATTCCGGACGCCCTGCCTTGCATCCAAAGGCTTCCTGGAGCCTCATCTGCCCCCAGTTCACTCCAGGTTGCAGAGGTAGCACCAACTGCTGGACGTGCCCCCTCATCCGGGCGCTCCTGCCTCCCAGCCGAGGCCCAAGTGCCCCCTTTCATCTGGCTGATGACCCATCCCGAGTCAAGACCCATCCCAAGTTGCGTGTTGGGCTCAGCCCACTACCCCTCTGCTGCTTCTGATCCTCGGTGGCCATTCGCCTCATTACTGTTCTTGCTCTGATTGTTGTGTGTGCTCTCTCATTGTTAAGGACCGTGAGTGTATCTCATGATTTGTGTGTCCCTGGTATCTGGAGCAGGGCAATAAAAAGCACAGCCAGGTGTGCACTTGGCACCTCTCTTGCTTTGTCCTCTCTACACTGTTATTTAAAACATTAAAAAATTTTTTCTTGTCATTGCTTTTTTGTTTTGTGACAGTGTAGTCTGCTGGTTTACTGGAAATACCTCCTCTTCATCCTGCTGACATCTCTGTTCATAATGCATTCGACACTTGCAGGCAGTAGCCAGAGTGAGACTGGCCTCTTGTATGTTTTGCCTTTAGAGTTTGTCTGTGAATGACTGTCCACTCGCTTGGGGGGCTGCGGGGCAGCGCTCATCTTCACCTGCTGCTGCTGCTGCTAAGTCGCTTCAGCCGTGTCCGACTCTGTGTGACCCCATAGACGGCAGCCCACCAGGCTCCCCCGTCCCTGGGATTCTCAAGGCAAGAACACTGGAGTGGGTTGCCATTGCCTTCTCCAGTGCATGAAAGTGAAAAGTGAAAGTGAAGTCACTCAGTCGTGTCCGACTCTTGGCGACCCCATGGACTGCAGCCTACCAGGCTCCTCCATCCATGGGACTTTCCAGGCAAGAGTACTGGAGTGGGGTGCCGTTGCCTTCCCTGCATCTTCACCTAGTGTTCTGTATATCTCTTATTCACTCAGAGGGCACACAGTCCTGATACACTTCATGACTTTCTTCTGTCTTAATAATTCCATGGTTGAGCCCAACTTCTTCCCCCTCTCCCTGTTCTCCAGCTCACTTTGTCACTGATCTGAAAATGTATTGTTCAAAAGGACCAGTGCTAAATACTTGGAAACCAAGGTGAGTAAGACACCATCTGTCCTGAAGTCATCCATAGTCTGATGGGGCAGGCAGAAAGGTCATGGCAGGCTGAGTTCAGTATTGGAGTTGAAGTATGTTTCCAATTGTGCAGGGGTGTAGGTCAGGAGGCAGTTACTTTGGTGTGGAGATGTAAGGCGGCTTCATGGAGGAGGTGACAGTGAACTGGACAAGTAGACACTTGTCACCTAGAGAAGAGGGTGGTCTGGGAGAGACTCTGGAGAAACAGGAGGCCTGGAGGATCTCTCTCTGATCTAAAGCAGGTGAGTTATATCACACGGTGGATAACTGTCTAGCAGAACTGTTAGTTGTTGCATCTGAATTTTTTTTATCTGAACATGAACCAGTTTTGAAATGCTGTCAGGATGTATTGGCCATGAGGGCATATCTTCAGTTCTTAAATTCCAGCAACTCTAGAAGCCTTGAGTGGGCAAAGAGCATATAGTACTCCATTGTTGGAAAACTCACCCATAACAGATGTTTCAAATGGTATAGAAACATATTACCAGACCATTTTAACCAACTTTGGTTGAGGTCCAGTTGCCATATAGTAATACACCCATTTTAAGTGTACAGAGTTTTGGCAAATCCATATACATGTGTAACCATCATCACAAGAAAAACAACACTTCTGTCACCCAAAAAATGTTCCCTTTTGCCCTTTCCCAGGTCCCACTTCAGGTCCAAGTAAACACTTTGTTAGTATGCATTCATTCTGCCTGTTGTAGGACTTCACATAAATGGATTCATATGGCATGTAATCCTGTGTGTCTGACTTCTTCCACTTTGCCATGTTTTAAAGACTAAACCAAGTAGCTCTGTGTTTCCAGAGCTGTTTGTGAGTAGTATTCCATTGTATGGGTGAAGGTGAACATCATTTATTATTCATTCATCTGCTGGTAGAAATTGGGGTTTCCAGTTTTGGCTGTTATGAATAAAAGTTAGCATTTGTGTAAAAGTATTTGGACTTGCCTCTTTATTTCACTTGTGTAACTGTCTAGGAACTTAATTGCTGGATTATAAGATACATGAGTCTTAATTTTATAAGAAATTGCCCAAAAGTTCTTCATCATGGTTATCGCCTCTCTTGCCACTGTCAGGGTTCAAATGGTCCACATCCTTATCAACATGTAGTATGGTGACACTTCTAAAATCTAATCCACTCCAGTGGCATATATGGGTGTCTCTTTGTGCTTCTAATTTGTATTTGCCTACTGAATGATGGGACTCCCCAGGTGGCTCAGCAGGAGCAAATCTGCTTGCCAGTGCAGGAGCCACTGGAGACATCCCTGGGTTCAATCCCTGGGAACAGGTGGAAGACCCCTGGAGAAGGAAATGCCAACCCACTCCATTACTCTTGCTGGGAGAATCCCATGGACAAAAGAGTCAAGCAAGGGGGTTGCAAAGAGTCTAACATGACTGAGCATGCATATGCACACTGAATGATGATATGGAGAATCTATGTCATCTTTTGCCCATTTTAAAGTTGGGTGGTTTGTCTTGTCTACTTGAAAGGATTTTGGCAAAAACAAAACAAAACAAAAGGCAAAATGGTTGAGGAGGCCTTACAAATAACAGAAGGGAAGAGAGCGAAAGGCACAGGAGAAAAGGAAAGATGTATCCATCTGAATGCAGAGTTCCAGAGAACAGCAAGAGGATATAAGTCTTCCTATGTGATCAATGCAAACAAATAGAGGAAAACAACAGACTGGGAGAAACTTGAGATCTCTTCAGGAAAATTAGATTCCAAGGGGACGTTTCATGCAAAGATGGACACAATACAGGACAACCGGTATGGACCTAACAGAAGCAGAACATACTAAGAAGAGGTGGCAAGAATACACAGAAGAACTATACAAAAAAGACCTTAAAGACCAGATAACCACAATGGTGTGATCACTGACCTAGAGCCAGACGTCCTGGAATGCAAAGTCAAGTGGGCCTTAGGAAGCATCACTATGAAAAAAGCTAGTGGAGGTGATGGAATTCCAGCTGAACTATTTCATATCCTAAAAGATGATGCTGTGAAAGTGCTATGCTCAATATGCCAGCAAATTTGGAAAACTCAGCAGTAGCCACAGGACTGGAAAAGGTCAGTTTTCTTTCCAATGTGAAAGAAAAGCAGTGTCAAAGAATGTTCAAACTACTGCCCAACTTCATTCATCTCACACACTAGCAAAGTAATGCTCAAAATTCTCCAAGCCAGGCTTCAACAGTACGTGAAAAGAGACCTTCTACAAGTTCAAGCTGGATATAGAAAAGGCAGAGAAACAGATCAAATTGCCATGATTGTTGGATCATTGAAAAAACAAAGTTCCAGAAAAACATCTACTTCTGCTTTATTTACTACACTAAAGCCTTTGACTGTGTGGATCACAACAAAGTGTGGAAAATTCTTCAAGAGATGGGAATACCAGACCACCTTACTTGCCTTCTGAGAAATCTGTATGCAGGTCAAGAAGCAGCAGTTAGAATCAGACATGGAACAATGGACTGGTTCCAAATTGAGGAAGGAGTACATCTAGGCTGTTTCTTGTCACCCTGCTTATTTAACTTCTATGCAGAGTACATCATCCAAAATGCCGGGTTGGATGAAGCACAAGCTGGGAACAAGATTGCCAGGAGGAATATTAATAACGTCAGATATGCAGATGACACCACCCTTATGGCAGAAAGTGAAGAGGAACTGAAAAGCCTCTTGATGAAAGTGAATGAGGAGAGTGAAAAAGTTGGCTTAAAACTCAAGATTCAGGAAACTAAGATCATGGTATCTGGTCCCAACACTTCATGGCAAATAGATGGGGAAACAATGGAAACAATGACAGACTTTGTTTTGAGGGGCTCCAAAATCACGGCAGATGGTGACTGCAGCCATGAAATTAAAAGACGCTTGCTTCTTGGAAGAAAAGCTATGACCAACCTGGACAGTGTATAAAAAAAGCAGAGCTGTTACTATTGCTGACAAAGGTGCACCTAGTCAAACCTGTGAGTTTTCCAGTCATCATGGATGTGAGAGTTGGACCATAAAAAAAGCTGAGCACAAATTATTGATGCTTCTGAACTGTGGTGTTGGAGAAGGCTCTTGAAAGTCCCTTGGACAGCAAGGATATCCAACCAATCAATGGTAAAGGAAATCAGTCCTGAATAGTCATTGGAAGGACTGATGCTGAAGCTCCAATACTTTGGCCACCTGATGCAAGGAATTAACCATTAAAAAAGATCCTGATGCTGGGAAAGATTGAAGGCAGGAGAAGGGGATGGCAGAGGATGAGATGCTTGGATGGCATCACTGACTTGATAGACATGAGTTTGAGCAAGCTCTGGGAGTTGGTGACGGACAGGGAAGCCTGGCGTCCATGGGGTCGCAGAGTCAGACACGACCGAGCAACTGAAGTGAAGGATTTTGGGGGCTTCTCTGGTGGCCCAGTGGTTGAGAATTCATCTGCCAATGCAGGGGACATGGAGTCAATCCTTGGTCTAAGAATTTCCCACATGCTATGAGGCAGCTGAGCCTGGCTCTGGAGACCTGCAGCCCGTAACTACAGAAGCCAGCTATACCCTAGAGCCTGTGCTTTGCAACAGGAGAAGCCATGGCAATGAGAAGCCTGCTCACAGCTTGAGGATATCCGCCAACTCTCCTCAAATACAGAAAGCCTCCCCGCAAGGAAGACTCAGTTCAGTTCAGTTCAGTTCAGTCGCTCAGTCGTGTCCGACTCTTTGCCACCCCATGAACTGCAGCACACCAGGCCTCCCTGTCCATCACCATCTCCCGGAGTTCACTCAAACTCACGTCCATCGAATCGGTGATGCCATCCAGCCATCTCATCTTCGGTCGTCCCCTTTTCCTCCTGCCCCCAACCCACACCCCCTCCAAGCATCAGAGTCTTTTCCAATGAGTCAACTCTCTGCATGAGGTGGCCAAAGTACCAGACTTTCAGCTTTAGCATCATTCCTCCCAAAGAACACCCAGGGCTGATCTTTAGAATGGACTGGTTGGATCTCCTTGTAGTCCAAGGGACTCTCAAGAGTCTTCTCCAACACCACAGTTCAAAAGCATCAATTCTTCGGTGCTCAGCTTTCTTTATACTCCAACTCTCATATCCATACACGACCACTGGAAAAACCATAGCTTTGACTAGACAGACCTTTGTTGGCAAAATAATGTATCTTTTTTGATATACTATCTAGGTTGATTGTAACTTTTCTTCCAAGGAGTAAGCGTCTTTTAATTTCATGGCTGCAATCAACATCTGACATGATTTTGGAGGCCCCCCCCAAATATCTGACACTATTTCCACTGTTTCCCCATCTATTTCCCATGAAGTGATGGGACCAGATGCCACGACCTTCGTTTTCTGAATGTTGCACTTTAAGCCAACTTTCTGACTCTCCTCTTTCACTTTCATCAAGAGGCTTTTTAGTTCCTCTTCACTTTCTGCCTTATAAGGGTGGTGTCATCTGCATATCTGAGGTTATTGATATTTCTCCCGGCAATCTTGATTCCTGCTTGTGCTTCTTCCAGCCCAGCATTTCTCATGATGTACTCTGCATATAAGTTAAATAAGCAGGGTGACAATATACAGCCTTGACGTACTCCTTTTCCTATTTGGAACCAGTCTGTTGTTTCGTGTCCATTTCTAACTGTTGCTTCCTGACCTGCATATAGGTTTCTCAAGAGGCAGGTCAGGTGGTCTGGTATTCTCATCTCTTTCAGAATTTTCCACAGTTTATTGTGATCCACACAGTCAAATGCTTTGGCATAATCAATAAAGCAGAAATAGATGTTTTTTTGGAACCTCTTGCTTTTTGCATGATCCAGCGGATGTTGGCAATTTGATCTCTGGTTCCTCTGCCTTTTCTAAAACCAGCTTGAACATCAGGAAGTTCATGGTTCACGTATTGCTGAAGCCTGGCTTGGAGAATTTTGAGCATTACTTTACTAGCGTGTGAGATGAGTGCAATTGTGTGGTAGTTTGAGCATTCTTTGGCATGGCCTTTGTTTGGGATTGGAACGAAAACGGACCTTTTCCAGTCCTGTGGCCACTGCTGAGTTTTCCAAATTTGCTGGCATATTGAGTGCAGCACTTTCACAGCATCATCTTTCAGGATTTGAAATAGCTCCACTGGAATTCCATCACCTCCCCTAGCTTTGTTCGTAGTGATGCTTTCTAAAGCCCACTTGACTTCACATTCCAGGATGTCTGGCTCTAGATGAGTGATCACACCATCGTGATTATCTGGGTTGTGAAGATCTTTTTTGTGCAGTTCTCCTGTGTATTCTTGCCACCTCTTCTTAATATCTTCTGCTTCTATTAGGTCCATACCATTTCTGTCCTTTATCGAGCCCATCTTTGCATGAAATGTTCCCTTGGTATCTCTAATTTTCTTGAAGAGATCTCTAGTCTTTCCCATTCTGTTGTTTTCCTCTATTTCTTTGCATTGATCGCTGAGGAAGGCTTTCTTATCTCTTCTTGCTATTCTTTGGAACTCTGCATTCAGATGCTTATCTTTCCTTTTCTCCTTTGCTTTTCACTTCTCTTCTTTTCACAGCTATTTGTAAGCCCTCCTCAGACAGCCAGTTTTCTTTTTCGCATTTCTTTTCCATGGGGATGGTCTTGATCACTGTTTCCTGTACAATGTCACGAACCTCAGTCCATAGTTCATCAGGCACTCTATCTATCAGATCTAGTCCCTTAAATCTATTTCTCACTTCCACTGTATAATCATAAGGGATTTGATTTAGGTCATAACAGAATGGTCTAGTGGTTTTCCCTACTTTCTTCAATTTAAGTCTGAATTTGCAATAAGGAGCTCATGATCTGAGCCACAGTCAGCTCCCGGTCTTGCTTTTGCTGACTGTATAGAGCTTCTCCATCTTTGGCTGCAAAGAATATAATCAATCTGATTTTGGTATTGACCATCTCGTGATGTCCATATGTAGAGTCTTCTCTTGGCAAAACTCTATTAGCCTTTGCCCTGCTTCATTCCATACTCCAAGGCCAAGTTTGCCTGTTACTCCAGGTGTTTCTTGACTTCCTACTTTTGCATTCCAGTCCCCTATAATGAAAATGACATCTTTTTGGGGTGTTAGTTCTAAAAGGTCTTGTAGGTCTTCATAGAACCATTCAACTTCAGCTTCTTCAGCGTTACTGGTTGGGGCATAGACTTGGAGTACTGTGATTTTGAATGGTTTGCCTTGGAAACGAACAGAGATCATTCTGTCATTTTTGAGATTGCATCCAAGTACTGCATTTCAGACTCTTCTGTTAACCATCATGGCTACTCCATTTCTTCTGAGGGATTCCTGCCCAAAGTAGTAGATATAATGGTCATCTGAGTTAAATTCACCCATTCCAGTCCATTTTACTTCACTGATTCCTAGAATGTCAACGTTCACTCTTGCCATCTCTTGTTTGACCACTTCCAATTTGCCTTGATTCATGGACCTAACATTAAGGTTCCTATGCAATATTGCTCTTTACAGCATCGGAGCTTGGTTCTATCACCAGTCACATCCACAACTGCGTGTTGTTTTTGCTTTGGTTCCATCCCTTCATTCTTTCCGGAGTTATTTCTCCACACATCTCTAGTAGCATATTGGGCACCTACTGACCTGGGGAGTCCCTCTTTCAGTATCCTATCATTTTGCCTTTTCATACTGTTCATGGGGTTCTCAAGGCAAAAATACTGAAGTGGTTTGCCATTCCCTTCTCCAGTGGACCACATTCTGTCAGACCTCTCCACCATGACCCTCCCATCTTGGGTGGCCCTACAAGGGCATGGCTTGGTTTCATTGCGTTAGACAAGGCTGTGGTCCTAGTGTGATTAGATTGACTAGTTTTCTGTGATTATGGTTTCAGTGTGTCTGCCCTCTGATGCCCTCTTGCAACACCTACCGTCTTACTTGGGTTTCTCTTACCTTGGACGTGTGATATCTCCTCACGGCTGCTCCAGCAAAAAAAAAAAAATACATTAAAAAAAAAAAGTATGGAATTTTAGGTAATTAGTTTTAGACCTTTCTTCTTTTCTGATGTAAATATTTAAACCCAGGAATATCCCTCTAAACATCGCTCTAGCTGCATTCCACAGATTTTGACGTGCCGTGTTACCATTATTCCCACAGCGCGGGACGGTGGAAAGGATCAGGCCGGCTCCAGACAACACTGCCACCAAGACAAACTCCTAGAGGGGCGGAAGCGCCGCTTCCAGCGGTGGGACAAGCACTTCCGCTGGGGCGTGTGTGTCATGGCCGCTCCCATCTGGCTTAACTTGTGGAGTTCCCAGGTGGGTTTACCTGCGGTTACTAGCCGGTCGGTTAAGGTGCTGCTGCCGGCCTGACGCTCCTCCGGGCGCTGGCCCCCACCGTCATCAGGCCCGAGCCTGTTTCCGCTTCGGTCCGCGCTCCCTGGGCGGCCGCGTCCGTGTTTGGGGCAGCCTCCACTTGTGTGAATTCAACCTGGACCACCCCGGTGGGAGCTGCTGTGCCCCTCTGCCTGCTTAGTACCAAAAAATACCCTTGCTCAGGACTCCTTCGCAGGTGGGAGCCGCGTGCTCCTGCCTAGCCCATGGGCCGAGATGACTGGCGCTCTAACTCAGGAATCGCCTTGAGTTTTGCCTTCTCCGTTTCCACTCTCCACGTCTCCCCCGGGGCTCCCATTCCTCCCTCCACTCGACCATCTCAGTGGCCAGTGGTCGTCTCCCTGTCTTCCCTTATCCCGTCCTGCGCAGGAAGAATCTTTCTGAAGTTTAGCCACCACAAAAGGACCTGTCTTTCCTGTAAAACCATGGGATCTTTCTGAAGGTTAGGAAAAGATTCTTCAGTTTTTTTTTTTTTCTAGAACCATTATAGTTTCATCTTTCACATTTTGGTCCAACATTGATCTTGAATTATTTTGGGGTATGGTACGAATTACATTGATGCCCCTGTCATAAAACATGCTTAACTGGGAGATTCCCTGGCAGGCAGGTGGTTAAGCTTCCACTGTTTCACTGCTGAAGATCTGGGTTCATTCCTTGGTCAGAGAACTAAATTCCCACAAGCTGCCTGGCACTACCAAACAAACAAACAAACAAACCCACCTAATTGTATGGGTGAGTCTATTTCTGCACTCTCTGCTGTTTCATTGATCTATATATTTATGTCTGTGCCAGTACTACACTGTCTTAATTACTGTAGTCTTAGAATCAAGGAGAGTGTAAGTCTTCCAACTTTGTTCTTAAAGATGGGTTATTCAGTGTTGTTTGCTTTTCCATGTAAATTTTATTTTCATTCTGTTGATTTCTACAAAACAAAACAAACCAAAAAAAAAACCCAAAAAAACCCTGCTGTAGTTTTACTTGGAGCGGTGTTGAATTTCTAGATCAGTTTAGGGAGAATTGATAATACCCATAAGCAGCGGACATCACTCCATTTGTTTCCATCTTAAAGTTTGTAGTTTTGGGAGTAGATGATTTGTTAAATATATTCCTATGTCGAATGTGTGTTTTTTCCCACACCACCAAGCAACTAACTGAATTGTGACACACTCTACCTGGAGATGATGTCAGATACCACAGGTTAAGGGCTCAGTCCTAGAAGGCTGCCTCTCTCCCCACACTTGAGATGCCAAACTTAAGTCCATGTTATCACTTGTCCTTCCGACTGGCTATAGATCTGGAGGTTACCACAGCAGAGACTGTGGGTTTGATTAGTTTGCTAGAGTGGTTCACAGAACTCAGAGAAACACTTAACTCACTGGATCATGGTTTATGATCAAAGGATAAGGATCAGAATAGCCTGATGGAAGACACATAGCGAAAGTACAGGGAAACGGCCGAGAGTTTCCATGGTCTCTCCAAACATTCTGCTCTCCTGAATCACCATGTGTTCATCAGCCTGGAATTTCTTGAACCCTTCCAGCGCTGGATTCCCTCACTCCAGGGACTGGAGATAAAACCAACCTTGTGTTCATGGGATAAACTCCACTTGGACGTGATACAGAGTTCTTTTAGTAAATGGCTGTACTGGGCTTCCTAATGTTTTGTTAAAGACTTCTGTGTCTGCTTGTGAAAAAGTATTTTTGTATGTTTCTTGTGATATCTTTATCAGGTCAAGGCTTTGCTGGCTTCATAACACAAGCTGGAAAGGGTTTGCTTTCCCTTGTTCTCCTACAGGCTTCTAAAACTGGTATATTGTTCCTTGAGGGTTTGGTAGAGTTCATCAGTGAATCAGCTCAGTCCAGTGTTTTTTCTGTGACAAGGTTTCTTTTGTTGGTTTCACAAAATTATGTTTATAAGGGAATTTGTCCATTTCATCTGAGTTGCTGAACTTGTTGGCACAGAGTTGGTCAGAGCAGAAGTAACACTACTCTTCATGTCTGTAGGATCTGTAGTGTGACCTCATTCTTTCATCCCATACGTGGAGAACTAGGCATCTTCCTCCTGCTGGCCTTTTTCTTAAGATGTCTTGGAAACTGTCCTCTCCTGCATCATCAGGAATAGCTCAATGGATATCTGAAGCAGGGCTCCCTGCTTCACCTGGGAAAGACACAAGGACTCACTGTGGCCAGAGACTTTAGGATCCTGAGGAGGGTGATTCTGAACAGATCTGGGGGAAGAAGCTGGATCTGAGCAGACCAGGTCTGCATGGTTTGGGGGGAGTTCAGTTCAGTTCAGTCACTCAGTCGTGTCCGACTCTTTGTGGCCCCATGAATCGCAGCACGCCAGGCCTCCCTGTCCATCACCAACTCCCAGAGTTCACTCAGACTTGCGTCCATCGAGTCAGTGATGCCATCCAGCCATCTCATCCTCTGTCGTCCCTTTCTCCTCCTGCCCCCAATCCCTCCCAGCATCACAGTCTTTTCCAATGAGTCAACTCTTCTCATGAGGTGGCCAAAGTACTGGAGTTTCACCTTTAGCATCATTCCTTCCAAAGAAATCCCAGGGCTGATCTAAAAGTTTATTGTGATCCTCACAGTCAAACGCATTGGCATAGTCAATAAAGCAGAAATAGATGTTTTTCTGGAACTCTCTTGCTTTTTGCATGATCCAGCGGATGTTGGCAATTTGATCTCTGGTTCCTCTGCCTTTTCTAAAACCAGCTTGAACATCTGGAAGTTCACAGTTCACATATTGCTGAAGCCTGGCTTAGAGAATTTTGAGCATTAGTTTACTAGCATGTGAGATGAGTGCAATTGTGCGGTAGTTTGAGCATTCTTTGGCATGGCCTTTCTTTGGGATTGGAATGAAAACTGACCTTTTCCAGGCCTGTGGCCACTGCTGAGTTTTCCAAATGTGCTGGCATATTGAGTGCAGCACTTTCACAGCATCATCTTACAGGATTTGAAGTAGCTCCACTGGAATTCCATCACCTCCACTAGCTTTGTTCATAGTGATGCTTTGGGGAGCTTGTGGCTTATTCTCAAAACTTGGTGAAGGATAATGAAGCCCTGATGGAAGAATCTGATTTTGGGGGAAATACCCAAGAATATCCATGTGTGCAGTGCTGTGGGGGTAAGGGCTGTCTGTCCTGGTCCCATCTCCTGGGGAGGCATCAGAGTGGGGTCTGATCCCCAATCATCCAGTCAGGTATTTGGCTACGCTGTTGGCTTTCAGCCATAAATGGATGGTCTTGGCCACCATTTGGTGGTAGCCTGTGGCTTGCTCTCTGGAACGTCTGAGTCTTTTGTATGGCAGAGGGGACACAGGACACCCAGTGGTTTCCTTAATGATGCTGGCACCCACCCCACTCCTAAATTCCCTTCCATTGTGGAGCAGGCATGAGTCACTGAGGAGGAAGAACTAAAATCCTGTTATCAGCACGTTCTAAGTCAGGAAGGTGTGACGGAAATCTAAAGCATTCCAAGGGTTGGGAGGACAGTCAAGATATCTCCATGAATTATGAGTCCAAATGTGGATTAACACTTCTCAGGTGACCACTAAATGAGAAGAGTGTGACTGTCACACAAGCAGAGAAACAAATGAAATCAGAGGGAGGAGGGTTCAGCTGAAACACAAAGGGAGAAATACAGAAAGTATAAAATTAACTGATAAAAAAGAATACTTCTATTAACACTGCAAAGAAACCAATGTAAAATATGCTCTGAACTTAAAAGACTGAGACTGTCAGACTATTTTAAAATACTAGAATGAGAGGGATGTGGGTTCAGTTCCTGGTTTGGAAGTTGAGATCCCACATGCTGAGGGGCAGCTGAGCCCATGCACCATAACTAAGGCCTGATGCAGTCAGAAACAGATAAATAAGTAAATACTAAAAATAATAAGATACAAGAACCATATATACTGATTCTAGGGACACATCTAAAATATAAAACTGACACTGGTAGAAAAGGGGTACAAGACAACTCCCCCCCCAAAAGCTGGAGCCCCCATATTACTGTCAGGCTGTGGGCAGCAGTGAACACTGCAGACTGATGACAGAGTCAATGCACAGAGAACAGCCAGTAGTTCTACACGCGTATGCAACTCATAATTGCTTCAATACACATAAAAGAACAAAGACAGAACTACAAAGAAACTGACAAGTGCCTACTCAGAGCCATCTCTCAGGGAGCTACTTCACAGAAACTAGCGGGCTAGAGGTCCTGAGGACCCAAGGTGTTCAGGCAGGAGGGTAGTGAAGTGTCAGTGTTGGGAAGAGGATTGCGGACTATGCTGCTGTCCATTAGCTTCCTGGTTACCAAAACACTCTATTGATTTAACACCACAAATTAAAGCAAAGGCTTGAGCAAGGTCCACAAGTCCCATTTAATGGAAATGTGTCTTAAGTCTCTGTTGTTGTTTAGTCACAAAGTTGTGCCCGACTCTTTGCTACCCTACGAACTGTAACCTGCCAGTCTCCTCTGTCCATGGGATTTCTCAGGCAAGAATACTGGAGTGGGTTGCATTTCCTTCTTTAGGGGATCTTCCAACCCAGGAATCAAACCTGTGTCTCCTTCATCTCTTGCATTGGCAAGCAGGTTCTTTACCACTGAGCCACCAGAGAAGCTCTGAGTCTCTGTTACTTTTTAACAATTTTCCCTCTATACTTAAAAAAAATTCTTTGCTATTCATTTTTGGGAAAAAGGAGAGTCATTTTTGGCAAAAAAGAGTTGTCCTATAGAGGATTTGAATGACTGCATCCCTACTCTGCCTTTTAACACATTCCTCTGTCCCCTGTATTTTGTATCCTGGTAGTTACAACTAGAAGCTGGATTATATGAATGTTGTTTCTAACGCTGTATAGGTTGCTTGGTGTAGATGCTACTGTTTCACACCAGAAGGCACTTCATAGCTCACTCTTAGTAAAGTCAGGGTCATTCATGGATTCAGGGATCAGCTAGACTCACTTATTATCCTCATCAAATTCCACCCATAGACTTTAGCAACCATCATGATTGAGTATTTTTTCTACACCTATATTAGGTGGAGTGCTGTATGTAATTTTCCTTCACCAACAATTTGTTTATCCTGACATTCAGGTCATATGGGAAAGGCAGAATGGATGTGTGATTCTTTGTTTACCAAATTTTATTATTTATTCACCTGGCCCCTTCACACAGCTTGTGGGATCCTAGTCCCCAGTCCAGGGATTGAATCCAGGTTCCCTGCAGTGATAGCCCAGAGTCCTAACCACTGGACCATCAGGGAATTCACAATTTAGCAATTTTTAGAATGCTAGATTATTGTATTTTAAGTTCATGTATTTTATGTATTTGATGTGTTTCGATTCAGTACATCGTTTTTGATGCTGAAATTGTTGCGTTTTTGGCCAATCAGAACCCTTCACTTTGCTACTCCGACCTTCTGACAGGTCTCTCTCTGGGAGCAACTTTGTATCTGGCACCAATTGCCACGGACTCAATTTGTTTTACTTCCTTTCCCAAATCTATAAAGAGCCCCTTTAAAATTGAAATCAGTTCTGAGAACTTGACTGTCCTAGATTTCAAACAAACTTTTCCCAGAGAATTTGTGTTTGCTGCTGCCAGGTGCCTCTGAGGATTTTCAACCTAGAACCAGAATATTTAACTAAATTTCCAACGGCGACGTCGGGGTGCGGGGGTGGGGCCCAGTTTGAAAGCTGCGGTCTGAACTCCTTTCTCCAAAGGGCCCAGGTCCGCTGGACACGGTGACACGGCCGCCTGTGGAAACCCGGGAGCCCCTCGGGGTCTCCACGCCCAGGCGCCCTCTGGCTGCTCTCGCTGAGGCCACGTCGCCGGTCCGTTCTTCCGACCCCGTGAAACCTCGCTCTGCGCTTGGCTTGAAATCCCTACCCCTTCTGCCAGCGCTGAGGGTGCGTAGGGCCTGGTCTCCCCCACGCTTACCTCCCTGATACAGCCTCGAGGAACGCAAACCACACGTGATGGACACCGTACTAACTGGCCTCCATGCACTGGGTCTGACAGCGAAATTAAAATTAAAAATTATCCCCGGAATTCCCCAGTGGTTAGGACTGGGCGCTGTTGGGGCCCAGGTTCAATGTTGAATCCCTGGTCGGAGAACTGAGATTCCAAAAGCCGCCCAGCAGGGCAAGAAACAAAAAACTCAGTAGGTTAAACATAAAAACTCCCGTGACTCCCTTTGGCGCCGGAACAAAGCCCAGGCCCTCCGATGGCTCCTAAGGGCCTGAGACCCTCCACCAGCGTCTCCCCGGCCTGCCAGACTCCCTTCCTGCTCTCATACTACCTGTCCACACCCCCGATGTCCATGTCTGCCACCAGACTATCAGCCCTGTGGGCAGGACGGTGGCGTGGTCGTCTCCCTCTGCCCCTGCCAGTGCAACCAGCTGCGGAGTCCCGGTAGAGACACAAGGCAGAGAACGACCAGCCTTGCAGGTTGGAAACTGGAAGCCATAATGAGTGGCCCCTGCGCTGGCCAGAAACGCTGGAGAGCAAAGCAGGCGGTGTCAGAGCGGAGAGTGGTGGAGGGAGTCACGCCTTTATTCATAATCCACTCACCAAACCCGCCTCCTGGACAGCCCCTTTCCCCGCCACCACCTGGCCTCACTAGCCTTCCTCGAGGTAGGTTCAGGCTCTTCCGGAGGCGGCTTCATCTGCAGCATCGCCGTCTCCTTCGACTGGGAGAGGATAAGAGCCCGACCTGGGGACGAGCTTCCCAGAGAGGATGGTGTTCTGTGAGGCGGCACGCAGTGAGGACCGCGAAGAGAATCGAGAGTCCGGTCGGGACGGTGTCAAGGACGCGACCCCGGAGCCCGGGCCGTACGGGATCAGGGATGGGACTCGGGAGCCTGGGCGCGACACGGACAAGGACTGGACCCTGGAGCCCACGTGCGATGCGTCGTGGGATGGGACTCGTAAACTGGCCTTCGAAGGGGCCAGAGACAGGACCCTGGAGCCAACACGCGATGGGACCAGTGACGGGACCCTGGGAACTGAGACCTTCGAGGGCAGGGACGGGGTCCAAGAATCCGCGCGGCATAAGACCTGAGACGGGTTCTGGGAGGCTGAGACTGATGGGACCCGGAAGGTCGCGCTCAGCGGGGTCTTGGAGGGAAAAGACTCGGGGTCAGAAGCAGCCGGCGATGGTTCCCAAAGCGGCGGGCCCTCGGGGCCTCGGCGCAGCCAGCCGTGCACGCGCGCCATGTCGCGCGTGTCCTCATGCTCGCGCCGCAGCTGCTCGCGCTGCTCCAGCAACTGGCGCCGTGTGTCCTCCAGCACCTGGGCCCGGCGGAGCAGCCGCAGGAGCTCCTGCCGCAGGCGACCATTGTCCACTCTGATGGCCTGGGTGTGTGCCAACAGCGCGCGCGCCGCCTCCCGCTCCGCGCGCCGCGCCAGCGACTGCACGCGCTGGCGCGCCTCGCGCTCAAACGCTGCCTTGTCCTCCAGGAAGCGCCGCTTCACGCGGTGGAGCAGCTGCGTGTGTTCCACACGCATATGCAGCAGCTCGCGCTCCAGCGCCCGGATCCGGGCCAGCTGCTCCAGCTGCAGCTCCTGCGGCCGGGGCGCGGGTCAGCGCCGGTCCGCGGCACGCACCCACCTCGCCCGGCCCCCGCCCGGCCCGCCCGTGGGCGCGCGCGCACTGGCCTTGTAGGGCTGCAGCTCCTGCACCTGCTGCGCCATCCGCGCCGCGCGCGCCTCCATCTCCAGCAGCTGCGCGCGCACCCCGTCCTCACGCCCGCGGTAGATCGACGCCAGCTCTGCGCGCTCCCAGTGGATCTGCGAAAGGTTCACGCGGTTCTGCTCTTCCAGCCTAACGATGGCGTTGGCGCGGCGCTGCGCGCGCGTGCTCGCGTAGCTCGCGTAGAGCCGGTTCTCCTCGCGCAGGCGCGGCGCCTCGCTGTCCAGGAAGTTGTTCTCCTGCAGCACTTGGTCGACGCGCTGCTTACAGGCGTCCAGTTCCTCAGAGAGCAGCTTGTGCTCACGCTGCAGGTACTGAGCGCGCTCCGACAGCGGTGGCTCGGCGCCCTCTCCCGCCGCGCCCCCCCGGCGCCCGGCGCCCTGCCCGCGCTTCTTCTTGGGCGCCATGAGTCGGGGCCCCCAGCCCGCTCCTCTAACTCAGCCCTGCCCCTGCCCCAAGCCCGAATGTTCTGGCGAGGTTGGACGCGTCTCAGCGTCACGAAGCTGCGGGAGGCAGAATCAGGAGTTTGGGGTCATCAGGGGTCAGGGTATTGTCGCCAGCCTTTACTAGTGGGCTCCTTCCGGACCTTGGCTGTCAGTCGGGGTTCCTCCACCCTTAATAGTGTTGTCGGTCAGCCGGAACGGTCTCCATGGAAACAGAACTTAGTCGCCCTTCCCAACTCCAGTCGTGTTGCTTTCGCAGCACCTCCCCACCCTCCGCCGCCACCGCCCCGCTTTCTCCATTGCCCCCAGCTCCCTCACTCGAAGTCGGTGCGTGATGGCCCGTGTGCCTGCCCTGCAGAGATCGGAGTCCAGACGGGCAGGACTTCGGCTTTCCCCGGAGGACTACGCTGGGCTTGCTTCTGAATCTAGCAGACCCAGCAGCAGCCGGAGTAGACCCCACTCTCCACGTCCAGACAACTCTTTTGCAGCCCCTGCGCCAGTGGCCGCCATATGAGGAGAGGTTTCGCCAAGTTCTTGGCCTCCCCCACCGCACCCTGCCACACACGAAATCTCCGTGTATCCTGTCAGTACAGAACGCTTCCTCACAACTTTTCATCACTCCGAGACCCAGTTTTCCTCGAAGCACTTCGTGATTCCTTCCTCCTCTCTGGAGCCCTCTAGGAGTTAGGACTGCTGGGAAGGCCAACCCCATACGGAGGCCATCCCCTGGTCAGGAGAGCTTTTCTCTGGGATTTCCTCTCCTCAGCAGGCCCATGAGGCATCTGTTCAGCTCAACCCACCAACCTGCCCTTGGTCTTCCCAGCCGGCCGGAGTGGCTGGACAGGCTTCCCATCCTGTCGGATGCTTTTGACAAGTAACTTAAATCTCTACCCACTTCTGCCCTGCCTTCACATAGTTGGGTTTCTGTACCGGTGTGTCCACATCGGCTACCATAGGGACAGGTTCAAGAATTGATGACTTGTAATGTTGTGAGGAGCACAGTTTAGGAAACCACATGTGTAGGAAGGCTTGCCTTCAACAAGCCTTAGGAGATTGACTTCAGAGCCCAGCACTTTGCTCCAATGGCTGGACTTGCTCTAGTTAAGTTACATGTGCACCAAAGGTGGGGCAGAGCTTCTTAAAATTAGGAACACACTTGAAGCATTGTCCTCCTTATAAAAATGTATTTTATAAGTTAAAATAAAGTGATAAACTTTTAACAATGCAGAATTTCCATTATCTTCACGTTAAAAAATTTTAAAGAAATACTGACTCGTAAACTCCTAAAACAGCATCTTAGTGTTGGCCTTAAATGATCTGGGCTTCTTACAGAAAACTGGGGAAAACCTAAGTAGACCAGGGTAAGAATCAGCCATGACTCTGCAGTGGGGGCTTCACCAGGCCCATTTGGTACCCCTTCTCCTCCAAGCCTGGCATTCCTGACCAGGGTCTCTCTACCTCCAGAGGCAGCCACCAGCGATCTCCATCGCATCACCCTGGGGCCTGCCTGGGGCCACAGTCACCATTTGACTGATGGCAAAACAGACTGCAGAGCACATGGACCAAACCTTGTCTAACTCAATGAAACTATGACCCATGCTGTGTAGGGCCACCCCAGACGGACAGGTCATGGTGGAGAGTTCTGACAAAACGTGGTCCTCTGGAGAAGGGAATGGCAAACCACTTCAGTATTCTTGCCTTGAGGACCCCATGAACAGTAATGAAAAGGCAAAATGATAAAACACTGAAAGATGAACTCCCCAGGATAGTAGGTAGCTACTGGAGAAGAGTGGAGAAATAACTCCAGAAAGAAGAGACGGAACCAAAAAGAAAACAATGCCCAGTTGTGGATGTGACTGGTGATGGAAGTAAAGTCTGATGCTGTAAAGAGCAATATTGCATAGGACCCTGGAATGTTAGGTCCACAAGTCAAGGTAAATTGGAAGTGGTCAAACAGGAGATGGCAAGAGTGAAGACTGACATTTTAGGAATCAGTGAACTAAAATGGACTGGAATGGGTGAATTTAACTCAGATGACCATTATATCTACTACTGTGGGCAGGAATCACTTAGAAGAAATGAAGTAGCCTTCATAGTCAACAAAAGAATCCAAAATGCAGTACTTGAGTGCAATCTCAAAAAGGACAGAATGATCTTTGTTCGAGTCCAAGGCAAACCATTCAATATTACAGCAATCCAAGTCTATGCCCCAATCATTAATGCTGAAGAAGCTGAAGTTGATCGGTTCTATGAAGACCTACAAGCGCTTCTAGAACTAACACCCCCAAAAGATGTCCTTTTCTTCATAGGAGACTAGGATGCAAAAGTAAGAAGTAAAGAGATACCTGGGGTAACAGGCAAGCTTTGCCTTGCAGTACAGAATGAAGCAGGGCAAAGGCTAACAGTTTTGCCAAGAGAACACACTGGTCATAGCAAACACCCTCTTCCAACAACACAAGAGAAGACTCTACAGATGGATATCACCAGATGGTCAATACTGAAATCAGACTGATTATATTCTTTGCAGCCAAAGAAGAAGCTCTATACAGTCAGCAAAAACAAGACCAGGAGCTGACTGTGGCTCAGATCATGAACTCCTTATTGCTAAATTCAGATTTAAGTTGAACAAAGTTGGGAAAACCACTAGACCAATCAGCTATGACCTAAATCAAATCCCTTACAATTATACAGTGGAAGTGACCAATAGATTCAAGGGATTAGGTCTGATAAAGTGTCTGAAGAACTATGGATGGAGGTTCGTGACATTGTATAGGAGGCAGTGATCAAGACCATCCCCAAGAAAAAGAAATGCACAAAGGAAAAAATGGTTGTCTAAGGAATACTTATAAATAGCTGAGAAAAGAAGAGAAGTGAAAGGCAAAGGAGAAAAGGAAAGATATATCCATCTGAATGCAGACTTCCAAAGAATAGCAAGGAGAAATAAGAAAGCCTTCCTCAGTGATCAGTGCAAAGAAATAGAGGGAAACAATAGAACGGGAAAGACTAGAGATTTCTTCAAGAAAATTAGAGATACCAAGGGATCATTTCATGCAAAGATGGGCACAACAAAGGACAGAAATTGTATGGATCTAACAGAAGCAGAAGATATTAAGAAGAGGTGACAAGAATACACAGAAGAACTGTACAAAAAAGAGCTTCACGACCCAGATAATCATGATGGTGTGATCATTCACCTAGAGCCAGACATCCTGGAATGCAAAGTCAAGTGGGCCTTAGGAAGCATCACTCTGAACAAAGCTAGTGGTGATGGAATGCCAGTTGAGCTATTTCAAATACGCGGAGATGATGCTGTGAAAGTGCTGCACTCAATATGCCAGCAAATTTGGAACACTCAGCAGTGGCCACAGGACTGGAAAAGGTCAGTTTTCATTCCAATCCCAAAGAAAGGCAATGACAAAGAATTTTCAAACTACCACACACTTGCAGTCATCTCACATGCTAGCAAAGTAATGCTCAGAATTCTCCAAGCCAGGCTTCAACAGTACGTGAAAAGAGACCTTCCACAAGTTCAAGCTGGATTTAGAAAAGGCAGAGGAAACAGCGATCAAATTGCCAACATCTGTTGGATCATCATAAAAGCAAGAGGGTTCCAGAAAAACATCTATTTCTGCTTTATTGACTAAGCCAAAGCCTTTGACTGTGTGGATCACAACAAACTGTGGAAAATTCTTCAAAAGATGGGAATACCAGACCACCTTACCTGCCTCCTGGGAAATCTGTATGCAGGTCAAGAAGCAGCAGTTAGAACTGGACATGGAAAAACGGACTGGTTCCAAACAGGGGAAGGAGTACATCAGGGCTGTATATTGTCACCCGGCTTATTTAACTTCTATGCAGAGGGCATCATGCAAAACGCTGGGCTGGATGAAGCACAAGCTGGAATCAAGATTGCTGGGAGAAATATCAATAACCTCAGATATGCACATGACACCACCCTTATGGCAGAAAGCGAGGAAGAACTAAAGAATTTCTTGGTGAAAGTGAAAGAGGAGAGTGAAAAGGCTGGCTTAAAACTCAACATTCAGAAAACGCAGATCATGGCATCCAGCCCCATCACTTCATGGAAAATAAATGGGGAAACAATGGAAACAATGATAGGCTTTATCTTTTGGGGGGCTCCAAAAATAACTGCAGATGATGACTGCAGCCATGAAATTAAAAGACGTTTACTCCTTGGAAGAAAAGCTATGACCAACCTAAACAGCATATCAAAAAGTAGAGACACCACTTTGCTGACAAAGGCCTGTATAGTCAAAGGTATGGTTTTTCCAGTCATGTATGGATGTGAGAGTTGGACTATAAAGAAAGCTGAATGCAAAGAATTGATGCTTTTGAACTGTGGTGTTGGAGAAGACTCTTGAGAGTCCCTTGGACTGCAAGGAGAGCCAACCAGTCCATCCTAAAGGAGATCAGTCTTGAATATTCATTGTAAGGACGGATGCTGAAGCTGAAACTCCAGTACCCTGGCCATCTGATGCGAAGAACTGATTCATTGGAAAAGATCCCAACGCTGGGAAAGATTGAAGGCAGGAGGCGAAGGGGACAACAGAGGATGGATGGTTGGTTGGCATCACCAACTCAATGGACATGAGTTTGAGTAAGCTCTGGGAGTTGGTAATGGACAAGGAAGCCTGGCATGCTGCAGTCCATGGGGTCACAAAGAGTCGGACACGACTGAGCAAGTGAACTGAACTGAACTGAAACAGACTGCGAGGTGGGGACCTACTCTGAAGACCGGGATGGGCCGGTCCTCCGCGGTCTCGGATCCCTTGCCCTCCCAGGCCACGCCGCACCGTCCCCCCTCCCGGGCTCCTGCCCCGCACACATCTGCGCGGGAGTGTCTAGGTAGACCTTGGCCTTTTAATTTCTGTTTCGAAGTGAAGCACCCGATGAGCAGAGGTTCTTAATGTCGTCCGGGCCTCGCAGGTTTCTCGACGATTTGTCGTCGCGTTAAAGCTCATAAACGCCTGTATCCCGAAGAGGGGTGGCGAGCGTTTCCTCTTGCTGATTCTCAGGGCTCCTGGAGACTCGCTTCTCGCAGGCGCTGCAATTCCCGATGACGCAATCCCGAGGGCCTCGAAGGCGGAGCCCCAGGGCACCCCCCCACCCCCACCCCCACCCCACCCCCACCCCACCCCCACCCCCACCCCCACCCCCATCCCCCGACTCCGGCCCCCGACCGGGTCCTGCGGCGATCTCGGGCAAAGCCCGCCCATTCCGGAATCGGCTCCCTCCCGGCTCCGCCCCACCCGCCCGGTCCGCCCCCTCCCAGCCGGAAGCGTCCACCTCGGCGCTGGCAGCTGAGCCGGCAGCCCGGACTGGACCTCGCCTCTGCCCCGCGGCAATTAGCGTCAGAATTGTCTCCTTGGCCTCCTCGGGCTCGCTCCGCGCCGAAGGCCACGGGGCCCGTGGGTGTTCCCAGGAGCGGCCCCTCTCCCGGGGAAGAGGGGCGTGCCGGGCCTGGAGGCGGGGCTGAGACGCCCTCACTGCAGACCTCAGGGGGCTTTCTCTAATTGTGCTGAGAAAGGGGTATCTAGTGTTCAGGTACCCCGCCGCCCACTGGAAACGGAACTCACCTCCAAGGGCCCAGATTCAAAGCCAAGTGTTAGTCCTGATCCATCTCCCCTCCCTTCGTGATGGCGTGGGGTCTCTGTCCTTCCAGGAGCCAAGACCCAGGCTGGGGAGCATCAGGAGGGGTCACTCACCTCTTAACTGGGACCCTGAGCTGGAAAGACACTGGTGGAAGGGGCGCTGGCAGTCTGCTCAACTTCTCCCAAGGCCGCTCCCCTACCCTCGTCCCAGCGGGCTCTCCCAGAGCCCGCTCTGGACCCTGAAGGCCGCAGCACAGTGTCCCTTCCGGCTTGTTCCTAGGATACCGCTCTTTTCTCTGAGCCCCTGCCCCTACCCGGCCAGGCCACCAGAGGGCACACCTTCCTGCCCTGGCTTGCTGTTCCTTCTGCCTTGGAGCCCTCCCTCCTGGCTCTGGAAAATTGGGGTGAGCGCCCCTTCTCTGGAGTACCAACGGGCTTGGGCTGTGTGTCTGACCCACGGGTAAGCACTTCCTGCTCCCATTTCACAGATGGAAAAACTGAGGCACAGAGTGAGGACTCCTGAAAACACTGGGTCTGTGACTTGGGCCTCAGTGGGCTCTTCCCACTGTGTGCACTGCCTCTCTGGCAGAGGTCAGAAGAAGGGGGCCTGGCAGGAGGGATGCCCCAGCCCCACCCCGGTACCTTGTCCTTTGAGCAGAAGCACCGTACTGATGGCAATCACCATGGTGAAGGGGAGGATGGGCAAGACCGTGAGAGAGGTCCAGGAGAGCCTGTCTATCCAGTGCATCCTCTGGCTGAGGTCAAGCCCTGGAGACCCCGGACCTGGCTGTTCTCTCGTCCTGGGCAGGCCCCCAAGTCTGTCCTCTTCCGTAGATCCCCTTTTGGGGCTGCCTGCCGCCCTGCCCTGCCCCAACCCCAACCTGAGCTGGCCCTGGGCTGGCCACTCAGGACCCTTCCTCAAGCGGCCTCCCCAGACAGCCAAGCACCTTGGAACCGGTGCCAGACCCACACCAAGCTAACGGTCAGCCCCAGCTGGAAGGACAATATCCAGACCACGATGTGGGTCAGCTCCCACAGCCGCGGCCGCCCCTGAAGGAAGTGCCCTTCCCCAGACATACGGAGCTGTGAGGGACAACGCTGCACCTCACCCAATTCCCAGGAGCCACACGGGCGGGAGCCGGCAGGAGCCCTGGGTGTGCACACATGTGTACGGAGCATGCAAGGGCGGGTCGGGGCCCTGTGGCGATGCTGCTGTGGTGACCCAGGGCCCTGGCCTGCTCAGGGTCAGTGGGTCACAGCTTTGGGGAGAGGCCTCATTGGAGCCCAGAGCCTGTGGCTTGGTCCTTGGTCCCCGCTGAGTGGCCAGGCCAGGGAGCTGGGGCTCGGGGTATGATCCAGGTTGGTCTGCACTCCACCTCCAGGGGTGCTCACCTACCTCTGTTTGTGAGGAAGAGGATGACAAACAGAAGGATGCCCAAAGTCCAGAGCCCCGAGCAGGCTCCGATGGCAACGCCAGCACCCACCTGCACAGGCTGGTTCAGAGACACCCCTGAGAGACAGTCAGGAGGAGCATCCCCTGTTTGATTCTGGACACATGATCTAGAGACAAGTCCATCTACAACCCAAAGGCGCCCTCCTAGGACAGGCCCAGGCAGCTGGGAGCGGGGGAGGAGAGCCCAGTTTGGAGCCCCAGGTGCTGGGGAGCACAGCAGGTCCTCCTGCTGCAGGCTCAGGGCTGCTCCGGGGACAGGATGGGCGGTGGGCTCCACCATAATGTAGATGGGGACGCAGCTGATATCTACTCAGACTTGGACACTGAGGGGCAGGAAGGGTGGGGCCCTGAACCTGGACTGTGACTCACAGGGAGGGGCAGGGCCCGCACGGACTGTGACACTCTGCCGTCCAGGAGGCGGGCTCCCCGTGAGTCTGGTCTCCAAGGTGTTAGGGAGGCTGGTGACCATGAAGCAGGAACTTCAGGCCAAATCACCTCAACCTAGGGGTTTAACCGGCCATGTGCTCACTCCCCCCAACTGCGGGTTTCCTGGATGCGGCCCTCCAAACTGCACATGATTTCCCCATGGGTCAGCTAAAAGTTCAATGCATGGTCCACTTTTTCTTGAATGCATAATAAATACCCTAAATCAATAATGCACTCAGAACAAACCTGAAGCTACAGCTGCACGCAATAAAACTGTCAACTGACACTTATGAGAAAATAAAAACTTCTTGACAAAATTTATATCTGCAAGGATATTTAAACAAGGGGGAAATGGACTGGGTGGAAATAATGGCCCCAAGAGAAAACACATAATAGCAGATTTTAAAAGAGCAAGTGGATGAGTCAAATGACCACTGAAAAACTGATTTAATAATTAAGTGAATGTAATGAAGTTCACGCTGCAGAATTCTTTTTTGCTGAAATTCACTGATTTGGGGCTGCTTCTGGTTAATGGCCGTGTTCTTGGTGGGAGACCGGCAGGGCTGAGACTGCCTTTGGTGCGGGTTCCGGGGAGGAGGCAGGGAGGGGAGGAGGCAGGGAGAACAGGGGCTGGGCTGCCAGCCAGGGGCCTGCGGTGCGCACTGCCCTCCGCAGCTGTGTGGGGCCGCTCCACGCCCCACCCCTGGTCCTGCCTTGTTGGTGAGTTCACTAGGCTCCTGCGTCCACCTGCTCCTGCTGCCTGCTGCTGGGGGATGCCTGGCTGTGCCTCCTGCTCGGCTCACGGCCCCACTCCCCACCTCAGACCCTCTGCAGTGAGTCCAGCTCTCATCCCTTTCAGCCTGTCCAAGTGGTTGTCAGTCCTTCTTTTCCTGCTCTTCTCTGTCCTTGTAGGCACAGAGCTTTTCACTTTATTATTGATTATATCTGGGGAATATTCCCACTCATTCAGTGAATTTTCAATTTCATCTAAGTTATCAAGTGTCTTGGTGGGAGGTTGTTGACAATAAACCCGTATTTTCTGGTCAGTGCTTGCAGGATTTGGGAGGAATATAGTCTTTCACTCCTGATACCAGTAATTCCTCTTTTAGTTCTTGAATTGCATCTTTATTTTGTATGATCTGTATCCGCTTTCTTGATTATAAGATGTCAATAATATGAAAACATTTTTAATATAATAGAACATTTAATTGCATCCATTTCCCATCAATGCCCAAGTCATTTAACGATTTATGTCAGCCATTTCCATTGGCAGGGGGCTTTTCCACTAAAGGCCCCTGTGGTTTCCCGAGACCATGTTTCTCACCAGATTCAGTTCATTTCCAGCCTGAAGAGTTACCATGTCTGTTTGGCGGCCCTGAACTTGCTCTTCTAATTTTTTAGCACTGAGTTCTGCCTTAATCATAGCCAGCTTCTCATTTGTAACCTGTTGTATATGCTTTCTGCGTGTTATTCAATCAGTCGTGTCCGACTCTTTGTGACCCAAGAGACTGTAGCCCGCCAGGCTCTTCTCCTCTGCCCATGGGATTCTCCAGGCAAGAATACTGGAGTGGGTTGCCATTTTCTTCTCCAGGGGATCTTCCTGACCCAGGGATCGAACCTGAGTCTCCTGCACTGCAGGCAGATTCTTTACCATTTGAGCCTCCAGGGAAACCCATGCTTTCTATATGCTGCACTTTTAGGAATTGGTTCAAGAACTCTAGATTGGCTTTGTTCCCCTTTAAGTACATTAATGATGTCATTGCTTTTTCTTCTGGCTTGAATTTTTTTCCTGATAAAAACTCTACAGTCACGCTTATTTTTTTGTTCCTCTGTATGTAAATTTCTTTGGTTATTTTAAAAATTGTTTCTCTATCACTGCTTTTCAGCAATTTAGTTATGAATTCTTTGTGTTTTTCCTAGTTGGACTTCATTTAATTTCCTGAATCTATCATTTTTTCTTTAAATTTGCAAAAATTTCAGCCATTACTTTCTCAAACATACATATTGCACGCCCCTTTTGGTTGACACTATCCCACAAGTCATTACTCTTTTCTTTCCCCCCTCTGTGGTTTCAGTTTGGGTAGCTATGTCTTTGAATTCACTGATCATTTTTTTTCTACTATATTCATGTTTTCTCTATATCCAGGAGCATATTTATAATAGCTTTTAAAAAGTGCATCCATACTCAGTCATGTCCAACTCTTTTCTGACCCCATGGACTGTAGCCTGACAGACTCTTCTGTCCATGGAATTCTCCAAGCAAGAATACTAGAGTGGGTTGCCATTCCTTTTTCCAGGGGATCTTCCCAACTCAGGGATCAAACCCAGACCTCCTGCATTACAGGCAGATTCTTTACCAACTGAGCCACCAGGGAAGCCCTTCTGTGTTTATCGAGTTACATATTCTGAGTATTTCCTTCAAGTGAAAATCATTAAATATGTGACCTCTTGTATCTGACTTATTTCACTTAGCACTGTGTTTCCACATTGTAGCATATACCATTACTTAAATCCTTTTTATGGATGAATTATATTCCATTGCCTGTATAGATATAATTTTCTTTATCCATTCATCAGTTGCTGGATATTTGGGTTGTTTCTACCTTTTGGCTTTTGTGACTAGTTGCAAAAACTCATGTACAAGTATTTCTTTGAATATCTGTTTTCAATTATTTTGGATATATACTCAGAGGTTTCTCAGGTGGTGCAATGGTAAAGACTCTGCCTGCCAATGCAGGAGATGCAAGAGAGGTTGGTTCAATCCCTGGGTCAGGAAGATCCCCTGCAGTAGGAAATGGCAACCCACTCTGGTGTTCTTGCCTGGAAAATTCCATGGATAGAGGAGCCTGGCAAGCTAAGAATTGGACACGACTGAGCAACTGAGCATGCAGGCACACACTTATACCCAGAAGTGGAACTGCTGGATCATATGGGAATTCTATCTTTAACTTACTGAGGAATTGCCAAACAGTTTTCCACAGTAACTGCACTGTTCTACATCCCACCAGCACCTTATGAGAGTTCTGATTTTTCTCCGTCTTTGCCAAGACTTCTTTTGTTTCATTTTGCAGTCACCCCACGTATCATGACTGCGTTTCCCTGATAGTTAATGATGTTGAGCGTCTTTCCCTGTGGTGCTGGCCATTGGTACATTTTCTTTGAAGATGGGTCTATTCAAGTCTTTGTCCATAGTTTTCTGGTTTGGTTTTGTTTGAATTGTATTTATCTGTCTTTGACTGTGCTGGGTCTTCATTGCTGCATGAGGGCTTTCTCTAGTCACAGACAGCGGGGGCTACTCTCTCGCTGCAGTGTACTGGCTTCTCGCTGCAGTGAGTTCTTTTGTTGTGGAGCACTTCAGTAGTTGCAGTTCCTGGGCTCCCTGAGCTCGGGCTCACTAGTTGTAGCACTCAGACTTGGTTGCTCCAAGGCATGTGGGATCTTCCCAGACCAGGGATCAAATCCATGTCTCCTGCATTTGCAAGCAGATTCTTTACCACCAAGCCACCAGGGAACCCCCTGTCCATAATTTTAATTGGGTAAGTCTAATAATTATTTATTGGGTGCTGGGTATTGTGAATTTTATGCTACTGAGTATTGTTTTGTTCCTGTTTCCCTTTAAAGAGTATTGACATCCTTGGCAGCCTGTTAAACTAAACAGCCTGTGTCATCTTGTTCCCTTTGAGGCTTGCTCACCACACTCGTGATGGGTGCGGAATAGCCTTTAGTCGAGAGCTAGTTCAGTCGCTTCACTGAGGCCATGACCCACCTGGGGTTTCTCCTGAATGTTCTGATGTCCACCCTGGCTGCTCAGTATTAAAGATGTCCTCTGCCCATATGAAATCTGGACTTTCACCTTCCCTCCCCACCCCCACCCCCACCCCTCTTGTTCTGTGCTTGGACTCTTGAAAATTTCTCCATCTTCACCCTGACGTGGCGCTCAGCAAGAGAACTAAGAGGCGCTCATCTGGTCTGTTTTGCTGAGAGCACCGTCCTGAGGCGCTGGCTGTCCAGTGTTTGTAGGCACTTGGTTCACATACTTGTTGTCCAGTTTCCTAACTCTTCATCAGTGAAGAGCATGGACAGTCCAGTCACTCCCTCACGACCAAAATAAAAGTCTCTCATCTCTTTTTTGTTTCTTTTTCTCATGTTTATCCCCTTCCCCCTCCAACTTTATATTGAGATACAGCTGAAGTATAATAAACTGTGCATACTTGAATTGTACAGTTTCAACTGTTTTGACATATGGGTTAAATGTCTAAAACCATCACCAGGCTTGAACATTTCTATCACCTCCTAAAGTTTTCTTGTACCACTTGCAATGCATCTCTCCCTCCACTCTACCACAAGGCTATCAGTGATCTGTAGTTGGCATTCTCTAGAATTTCGTACAGATGGCACCATACAGTTCTCTTTGAGAGAAGGTCTGGCTTCTTTAATTAACATAATGATTTTGAGCTTCATCCACGTTGTGTGTATCAATAGTTGTCCTTTTTTGTTTTTCTGCGTAATATTCCACTGTGTGGTTATACCACTTTTTGTTTATCTATTCCTGTTTCAAATGCTGGAAGCAACATTCGAGTTGTTTACAGGTTGGGGCTGTTACAAATAAAGCTATGTACGTGGGTGTGTAACTCGACACATGTTTTTATTTCTCTTGGGTGAATACCACCGGAAGATGCCCGAGTCACGCTAAATTTAAGTTAAACATTTTAAGAAACGACCAAATATTTTCCCAAAGTCGCTGTAGCATTTTACACGTTGGGGATGCCACGGCCCCTGCCCCCAAATACCTCCGGAGAGGAGGGCTACGAGTGACACTTTACCCTTTGGTACCGCCTTAGCAAGCCCGGAAGAAGGCAGAGAGGGAGGCCCGGCCGTGGGCACCGCACGTGCAAAGGCCCGGGGTGGGCAGAAGGCTCCCTGGGCGCAGGTGCGGCGAGGGGGCGGAGAGGGGCACCTCCTCTGGTTCGGCCGGGCCGGAGGCGGGGGGCGGGCCCCGAGGCGGGGCCCCGGATGGGGCGGGGTTTGGACGGCAGACAGCGCTCCGTCGGTTCCCAAGGCAACCGGGTTCAACAGTTGGAGCCCCGCGGTTGTCTGGAGGCCTCCTGGTTCCCGCTTGCCGACATGTGCACCGCCGAGGTGGACCGTCACGTCGCCCAACGATACCTGCTCAAGCGGCGGCTCGGAAAGGGGGTGAGCTCGAGAGGAGCCCGGGCGTCCGCGGGACCTGCAGGACGTGGGTAGGGCCAGTCAGGGGACTGTGGCCGTCCACGCTGCAGGGACTCCTGCGCTGGGGTC
This sequence comes from Capricornis sumatraensis, assembly GCF_032405125.1. Taxonomy (NCBI): domain Eukaryota; kingdom Metazoa; phylum Chordata; class Mammalia; order Artiodactyla; family Bovidae; genus Capricornis; species Capricornis sumatraensis. The sequence continues at coordinate 20,429,999 of NC_091079.1, read as the reverse complement.
CTGCCTCCTCCATGAGCTGCAGGTGTGCCCCGTTTCCGACAACAGGGCGCCCTACTCGCAGGGAACTTGTCCCGTGGCTCTGGGAGGCAGCTGAGAGCTGGGCCCCCCAAGGTCTCAGGTCTGATCCTAGAGCCCCCAGCCCCCGCTGTCCCCACCACCGCCTCAGGCTCCCGGCTGCCTCTCCCGGTGCCCACAGTGTGACACAGGCACCGAGGGCGGGCAGATGCCTGCCCAAGAAGGGCCTGAGCCAGTGAGTAAGGTGGGCATGGAGTGCTGGCCAGAGCCCCGTGAGAGCCCGCGTGTGTTTGTGACTGTGGGCGTGGGAGGGCAGGTGGGACTGTGTGAGTACATGTGTCACGTTGGATCACAGGGTGTGTGCAAGTGTGAGACACGGAGCAGAGAGAGTTGCAGGTAGTGCGAGCAATCGTGCAAAAGCCCTGGGGCAAGGACATGCTGAGCTGGTGGGAAGGAGCAGAGCTGATGTAACTGGACGGGAGACTAGGGGGACGGTCTGGGAACGGGGATTTGGGGAACTGCAAGGACTTCAGCTCCTGCTGTGAGTGTCATGGGGAGAGGAGCAGCCTTTGGTACCACTTTACAAGGCCAGGCTGCCTGCTCGGCTGAGGATGCCCTGTGGGAGTGAGTGGGGGAGAGAATTTAAGAGGTCAGGGCAGTGATAGGGCTGGATGTGGGAGAGGCTCGGAGCAGGATGGAGGGGCAGAGGGGAGAGGAGGTCTTCAGATTCTGATGAATTCTGAAGTTGGAGCCAACAGGATCTGTGGACAGGCTGGATGGGGTACACGAGAGTGGGACAGGATGCCTGCAAAGGTGAAAGTCTGTCAGAGAAGGGACTCACCCAGGAGCTCCCTCCCATTCCACAGTCAGGACCTGCTACCCCACATCCCCCTGGGGCCTCCCCAGAGCCCCCTCTCTTGCCTCTAACCCCCATTGCTTCCCATCAGCCTCCTCTGGAGGCCTGCAGCTTTGGGGGTTCCCCTTTCTGGAAGCAAAGTGGGAAGGAGGAGGCTCGTGTCTGCAGGAGGCAGTCTGGCGGGGCTCTGTGCCCTGCAGGCTGACCACCGTCCTCCTCAGGCCTATGGCATTGTGTGGAAGGCAGTGGATCGGAGGACTAGCGAGGTTGTGGCCATCAAGAAAATCTTTGATGCCTTCAAGGATAAGACAGATGCCCAGGTAAGTGAGTGGGGAAGCGAGCGGTGTGGGAAAGGATGAGGCAGGGCTGGGGGGTGGCCCCCCGCTGCCTTGTGTCAGAAAGGTACAACTGGAAACCCAATCACAGCAGGTTTCTGCATTTTTCAGAGCACCGTCCCCTGCAAACCCAGGGTCCAGCAGGTGTGCGGGCACTGAGTGTCTGTCCCTTCGCATCCTCTCCGGACAGGGGCTTCCTTCCTGCTCCACACCCACACTCATGTTTCTGTCTCCTTCCAGCGGACGTTCCGGGAAATCATGCTTCTCCAGGTGAGTGGCCAGGCCATCTACCTGCTGCTCCAGGTACTGTTTCTCCAAAGAAGGGGAAGCCTGGCCCCTGGCCCCCAGGGCACAGCCCCCTGCTCTTTCCCCAGGAATTTGGGGACCATCCCAACATCGTCCGCCTCCTGGATGTGATCCCGGCAGAGAACAACAGGGACATTTACCTGGTGTTTGAGTCTATGGGTGAGTGAGGCCTCCCTCAGACACCAGTCCCCCTTTGTCCAGGCCCAGGACCGCCCCCGCCCACCCACACCCCAGTGTTTCCCGCAGTGGCCAGTGTGCTCAGCGTGAGCAGAGTCCCTTGGAGCTGGAGAGTGTCAGCCTCCAAGGCCTGGTGGTGAATACCTTGACCCCTGTCTCTGCGAGGTTTTGCAGCTACGTGTCCTTTTTTCCTGCTCATTTGATAAAACAAAGGCGTCATGAAATAAAGTATAAAAACAATTCCACAAACTTTGTTTGCTGTGCTGACAAAGACGGTGGGCAGGGGCTCCCGGGCAGCGCTCATGCCCAGCACGTGCTGGTGAGGCCCGGGTCTCTGGGGGCTGAGGAGTCCCCGCAGGGGTGCAGAGTGGGCTCTCCTGGCCCACCCTCCCAAGGCCCGCCAGCCTGACCCGCAGGCCTCCCCAGACACCGACCTGAATGCCGTCATCTGCAAAGGCACGCTGCTGAAGGACATCCACAAGCGCTACATCTTCTACCAGCTGCTGCGGGCCACCAAGTTCATTCACTCAGGGCGGGTCATCCACCGGGACCAGAAGGTACCACCCACACCTGTCTGCTGAGCTCCACTGCCCAGCCGGTGCCGCAGCAGTGCACCAGGTCCTTGAGCCCGAGCCTGGTCAGCCCACAGCCTGCCTTTTCACCCCCAGCCATCCAATGTTCTCCTGAACGCCAGCTGTTTGGTGAAGCTCTGTGACTTTGGCCTGGCTCGCCCCCTCAGCGGCCTCCCTGAGGTGCCTGAGGGCCATGCCCTGACGGAGTATGTGGCCACGAGATGGTACCGGGCTCCAGAGATGTTGCTGTCTTCCAGCTGGTAACACTGAGCGACCTGCCCTCATCCTGCCCCACCTCCCCCTGCAAGGTCAGGGCCCCTGTGCCCCCCTGCTCAGCCAGGGCCCTGGGCCTTCTTGCCCCGTGAGTCCCAGAACCCACTTGTAGTCCCTCCTCCCACCTGCGCCTCGGCCTCTAGGGTCCCCCCTCCAGCTCCACACCCCCCTCTGCACCAGGTACACCCCCGGGGTGGACATGTGGAGTCTGGGCTGCATTCTGGGGGAGATGCTGCGGGGGCGGCCCTTGTTCCCTGGCACGTCCACCCTCCACCAGCTGGAGCTCATCCTGGAGGCCATCCTGCCACCATCCAAGGAGGGTGAGCGTGTGGGCAGGCAGCTGCTGGCACACAGCTGTGGGGGGATGGCACCTCATGGACCAGGACTGCATGGGAGGATGGCGGGGAGGGGATGGGGCTGGGAATGGCAGGGAGGTGGGATAAGCAGGGTCGAGAGGCCTTGGCAAGCCTGGAGCGGGCAAGCTGTGCAGGGTGGGCCCAGGGGAGGGCTGCTGGGGGTTTCTGCCAGGGACATGGGGCCCACGAGGGTCAGGCAGTGCCCATCAAGGGTCCACCTGGGGCGGGACAACAGCACGAGCTCTGTGGAGGGGCGACAGGCAGCTCCACACTGTGCTCCCAGGGGCCGGACAGGGTGCTAGAGAAGCGATGCGTGGAGGTGGCTGGAGGGGCAGCCCGCAGTGGTCCTTCCTCCCTGGGGGGTGGCGGTGTGAGGGCAGCGTGGAGAGCCCTGTTCTCTCCCCAGTCTGCTCTGGCGGAGAGGGGAAGGCACTCCCCATGGAGGTAGGGGGTACATGTGCGCACTCGAGAGCACGCGGCTTGTGGAGGAGGCAGGCGTGTAAGGACAGGCGCACGTGTGAGTGCACTAGTGGTGGTGTGCGACCTGGTTTTCGGGGTTTGAGCCCTGCCAGAGAGCCGAGGCCCTGCAGAGGAGGTTGCTCTGCAGGCCAGAAGCAGTGGCTGACCACCTTCCTGACTCCTGAGCACACTGCCTTCTGCCCTTGCTCCCAGACCTCCTGGCGCTCAGCTCTGGTTGCAACATCTCAGTTCTGCAGCACCTGGGGTCCCGGTGAGTGCGGGGGCTTCAAGGGGCCCCAGCGTGCTCCTTGCAGCCTTCAGGGCCAGTGAGTGTCAGCTCCATGGGGCCTGCCCTCCTGACCACGATCTGGAACCGGGAAACTGTTGGTCAGCCTGAAATGAGGAGACCAGGGTGGGCCCCACTGGCGCTGGGAGAACAGCCTCAGAGATCAGGGGTCTGACGACTTTCTCCGGTGCGCAAGGGTGATGCAGGGGGCAGGAAACCAGGGGATGGGTGGAAGTTGAAACCCTAGCAAGGGGCATAGATGTGGACGGGGGCCAGACCCTGGAGGCCCTGACGAGCTGGCCTCCCGCAGGCCCAGGCAGACACTAGATGCCCTCCTGCCCCCCGACACCCCTCCAGACGCCCTGGACCTCCTCTCGAGACTCCTGGTGTTTGCCCCGCACAAGCGGCTCAGCGCAGCCCAGGCCCTGCAACACCCCTACGTGCAGAGGTAGTGGCTGGGGGTGGCGCTGGGCTGTAAAGCTCCGAGGGGCTCTCCCGAGGCAGCCCGGCCCCACCACCCCAGCACCCGCCTGGCTGGCTCCCCGCAGGTTCCACTGCCCGGCCCGTGAGTGGACACTGGGCGGGGACGTGCGGCTCCCGGTGCAGGAAGGAGTCCAGCTCTCAGCCGCCGAGTATCGCCGCCGCCTCCATCAGGTGCTCCGAGACGCCGCCCGCGTCATTCGGGCCCAGAGGCCTCCTCTGCGCAGCGACCCCGCCCCCACTCCCACCGCCCTCTGAGCGCCCCTCTGCTCTCGCAGACGATCTTGGAGCGCAGGGGCCATGGCCGCTTCCCGAAGGAGACGGGTCTGGGGGGCGGCTCCCCGACCCCCGAGCCGGAGGCCCAGCTGCCCTCGGACTCGCCCGCGTTGAACCCCGGATGCCGGCCTCGGAATAACCCCGGCCACGGCCCCGTACACGGTGCGTGGTCTGGCGGCCGATGTGTGGGGCCACCAACCGCCAGCAACGCCGGACTCCTGACCCCGGGGTTTGGTCTCCCGACCCCACAGACGCCCCTGGCGGAGCCGAGGACCCTCCCAAGCAGAACTCAGCCCCCCTGCACCAGCCTCCGCCCCCAGGAGGTTCTGGGAGAGGGGCGAGGCCCGGCGGGGCGACGTCATCCTCGTGGGTAGGTCGTGGTGTGGGCGCGGCAGGACCGCTCCCGCTGCTCCTTTAAGAGGGCGCCGGTGACGCTGCCACTCGCTCCTCCCCAGGTGAAGCCCAGCGTGAGGGAGGCCGCGCCCTCCTTGATCTCGCAGGCCGCCGCCCAGGTGGCCGTCCGGGCCCTGATCCGGAGTGACCGGAACCCAGGCCGCGGTGCGAACGCGCCCGGCGCGCCACGGGTGAGCCCGCGCGCCCCGCTCCCCGCCCCGCCGCCCCCTCTTTCCCCTCCTCCCCACGCCGGGCCCTCCCTCCACGGGCCTCGATCCTCGTCTGTGTGCAGGTTCCCCCTAGACCTCCCGGAGCTGCCCGGCCCGGTCGGAGGATGTTCGGGGCCTCGGCCGCGCAGGGGACCCAGGGGGCCGCGCGGGCCGCGCTGGGGGGCTACTCTCAAGCCTACGGGACCGTCTGCCTCTCGGCGCTGGGCTGCCTGCCCCTCCTCCCAGGACCTCGCGCCTGAGCTGCCCTGCGGGTCTTCAAGCGGACCTCCCCGGCTCCCAGCCCCGCGCCTCTGCCCCAGTCCCTAGGTTGCCCCTCCTCTGACAGGTTCCGGGGCCCAAGCCCCCGGTGCTCTCCACCTACCTTTTCCCCAAAGCACCCTCTCCTGGCCACATTTGAGTCCCAGAGCTTCTCTGGGTCTCTCTGCGGGACTCGCCCAGGTTCACACCCCAACCTCCATCACTTCCTCCAATAAAGTTCTGTCTCCCACCTGCCTGGCCATCTGTTGTCCTCAGCCAGGGTCTGCCAGCGAGGCTGCACCGAGCCTTTTCCCTTCCGGAGGACAGAGCCCTCGAGGGGCCTCCAGCGTGCCGTATGCTGTCATCTGGGCTCCTGTCCGCTCAGTGTCCAGTGCTTTCTCTCTAGCTTAAGGCTGCCTGGGGGTTGCCCTGGGGCCACATCTGTCCACAGCATCCAGGGCCTGCCTGGTGCCTGAGCACCTCAGGTCCCAGCTGAGGGTGCTGCAGGAGTGAGACGGTCCCCATGGTGGTCCTGCCGGGGTGGGTCCTGTTCAGTGCATCTGTTGCCGGGCTGCAAGCCACCGTGTGACCACACTTGTGGCCCTGAGCCACAGCAAGAAAGGGGAGAACATGGGACAGTGCCCCTGACTGCAGTCAGCCACGCCCCACCAACACGGTGACAGGCGCTCGGTTTGTCTCCAGATCTTGGCTGGGGAAGGGGAGAGCAGCTGTGAATGTCTTGTGGGGTTCAAGGCTTCCTCCTCTGGTATCACCAGGCAAAGTGCCCAGTGTGAGCCCAGACTGGGGGTGTGGGACTGAGGAGTGGGAGCGTCCCAGCCAGCACTGAGGTACCTTCTGGTTCCACACACACCTCACATCGCACCCACCCTGGGCAGTGGTCAGGACACAGGGAGTCCACTTTCCGGTGCCTGGTTGGAGGTGTTTCTGGCCCAAGGGCTTTTCATCCAGGAGCAGGCGGTTCCGCCCTACTGTGGAAGACATCAGCTGCTGCAGGGGAGGGCGAGGTATGGATTAAGGAGAGCTGGGCAGGGCGTGACCTAGACCTGGCAGCTACAGGAGAGACTCAGAAGGCAGAACAGGGCTTGGGGAAGGCCAGGGAGGGACCGTGGCTCTGGCTTGGAGGTGAGCCAGTCACGAGATGGGGCTGCCTGAAGGGGCAGCTTTTTGTATTTTTAGAGCCTGAGGTATAGCAAGCAATGAATACGGAGGACCCATAGGGCTGAGGAATGAATGCCACTGCCCAGAAAGGGGCAGGGCACCCAAGAAGTCCAGCCCTGCGTGCAGAGGTGGTGCTGGAAGACTGGAGGGTCTGGGAGACCCAGACAACTGGACAAATGGCTGCTTGGCACCCTGGCCAAGGGCAGCCCCAGGTTGATGGGAACTTCGAGACAAGGCTAGGAAGTATCCACTGGGCTTGGCAACCAGGGGTGTGCCAATGGGCTGTGCCTACACAGAGGGCCGGTGAAATGAGGCCTGTCACAGGAAGTGGCTGAGAGGTGGAAGAGGTTTGTGGTGGTTAGAAGATGCGGGTAGAGGTGGTGGCAGTACAGATGGGGAGGGGTCTTTAATCCACCCCACAGGGATGGATGGTGGTGTCCAGAGAGAAACCTGAGACATTAATAGGGCTAAAGGCTGCAAAATATAACTGGGTGGTGGTATGTATATGTATTTGCAAACACAGCAGAATATTTCATGTGTTGTGTTTTTTTATTAACACCAAAATGTGCAGAATCACATTGAGGTGAGGTCTTATTGAGCATGATGTGGAGGACGCAGACTGGAGGGTCTGAGGGCCTCGGTCCTCTCCCTGGGCAGAACCTCCACTTCCTGCGAGGGCTCTCCATTAGCGACAGGCCCAGCCCGGTCTGCTCAGAACAGCTGCACAGCAGGCCAGGCCAAACCAAACGTGTCATCAAGCACATTGAGGACCAGAGACCCTCCGGCTCATCCTGCTCCCTGGCGGCCTTTTCCATTCAAACCAAAGTCTCTGCTATCACCCCAACTGGGTGGTGGCTTTGGTGACGAGACCATGGGCCACCAGGGCACAGGGGTTCAGTCAGGACTGAGGCCATACCCGGCAGTCCCCAAAGAGCCATTAGGATTTCCTATACTTAAAAAAAAAACTATTTAAAAAGAAATAGCACAAACACTAATTTAACAATACCAGCACCTATGGTGAGGGCAGGGGCAGCTTTTGAAGCATTTGGTGCCGAAATGAATCATTCCAGATCAGTTACTGTCTGGAGGTGGGAAAAAAAAAGATACAAGAAAGCTACATGGGGAAGCTCGGACAGATTTTTGGGGGGCTGGTGACAAATGGGAAAGGATGCACAAGAGGGCAGAGTCTGGGTCTGCTGGCCACCTGCAGGAAGGACCACTTAGATGAGGGACTGAGGTGCAGAGGTCCCACGTCAGGGGCACCGAGACCCATCAGAGCAGTGTGCCGGGGCTCAGGGACCATCACACGCCATCCTCTGCCCTCACAGAACAAGGCTCCACATCCAGCCCCTTTCTGAGGTGTGACTGTGGATACACCTGTGAACACACCATCTGTCAGGAACGATTCGTGAGGCCAGGGCCTCCTATCATCCACTGGACTTGTTGTGCCACAAAGCCTGGGGTTCTCGCCCTTGCAGGGTGCTGACCAGGGCCCTGCAGGAGTGGCGGCCATACCTGGTTCAGTTCTCACCAGGGCGGCCCCACCCCCGCTGAAGGGTTGGGGACCAGGGAAGGGGCCCAGAGGGAGGGAAGGAGGGATGCGCTGGGGAAAGGGCAGGAAGTGAGCCCTAAGACCTCAGACGCAGGTGTGGAAACAGGCCCTGAGAACACGGGAGGCCTGGAGAGGAGGGGACTGCCCGGCAGTGGACAAGGGCAGCACAGTCAGGCCACGAGGAGAGGAGACCCCTGAGACACGGAAGCCCTGAGATGCACGGACCCCAGAGTACGGGGGCCTAAGGCACAGAGAGATGGGGGAGACAGATGCCTAAGAAGAGGGAGGCTAAGGGTCCAGAGGCAGAGGTGTGCAGGGCCAGAGCTGGGGTGGTAAGTCAGTGGGCAGCTGGGGCTGAAGCTCTAAGGGAGGAGAGACCCAGGGGCACGAGGCCAGGAGGGCTGCCGGCTGAGCCTCAAGTGGAGCGGACTCTGGCTGGCTCAGCCAGCTCCCTGGGCTTTGGCTGAGGGCCAAGTGTTCTGCCCGACGGTGATGCAGGCACCTCGGCCTGGGCTGGAAGGCCAGGTGACTCACTTCTTGCTTCTGAATGTACCCAGGATCTTGGGCATGAACTTGCCCACCTTGCTGTCCCTGGCATCCTCCTCGGCAGGGCCCTCCGTGGCCCCGAGAGCCCCCGGCTCCTCCTTTTTGCAGAAGACCTCAAAGCGGCTGTAGACACGCTTCTCTTTGCGCATGCTCTCCATGCGGCGCAGGAGCCGGTCGCGTTCCTCCAAGCTGGCAGGCAGCGTGCGGCTCAGCCGGCCTTGGGTCCCCAGGCTGTCCGAGCGGAAGATGGCCGAGCACTTGTCCTTGTCGGACATGTCAGGGGCCAGGACGCCGGCCGCTGGCGAGTGACCCAGCTCTGGGCTGCTGTGGGCCGGGGTTGGGCCCGGGGCGGGGACTCCACGATGCTTCTGGCCGTGGGCGCTGATCTGCTCCAGAATGGCTTTCGTGTCGTCCCGCAGGTTGCTGCTGTACAAGGCATTGGCTGTGGCTGAAACCACGCGCGCCCGCAGGCCCCGCTCCTCTGCAGCCGCCTCGGTGCTGTCAACTCGGCCTAGGGACGGCCGCTGGGGGCTCTCAGGCTGCCCATTCTCCTGCGGCGTCGGAAAGCTGCCTTCATCCTCTGCCCGCCGCTCACCCTTGGGGCTCAGCAGCTGCCGCAGTCGCACGGAGCCTTTGCGCAGGACCTCCATGGGGCCACCAACGGCCTCCTCTGTGGGCCCGGGCTTCAGAGACTCGCCGGAGAAGGGAAGGGTGAGGCTGCCCCTGCGCTCAGGCACAGGGGGCACAGGGCTGCCCCTGCGCTCTGGAACAGGAGGCACCGGGCTACCCCTGCGCTCAGGGTAGGCAGAAGTGGGGCTCCCCTTCTGCTCAGTAAATCCAGCGGTGGGGCTGCCTCTGCGGGTGGGAAACCCAGGAGTGGGACTCCCCTTGAGCTCCGGGTAGGCTGAGGTGGGGCTCCCTTTTGGCTCAGACTGGTACCCCCCAGGCCCCTCTGGTGGTGGGCTGTCCCGCCCTTGCAGGGAGGTGGAGTGGTCCTGGGTGGACAGGAAGCGGGAGGGCAGCCGGTCCGTGCCACTGCTGCCCCGGCCCAGCGTGTCCAGCAGCTGGGTGGCAGCGAGAGTGGCAGCTCCAGGTTGTCGCTCCGCCTCCTGGTGCAGCTGCTGTGCGAAGGACTCACGCAGGTCCAGCAGGCAGCTCTCCAGGCTGCGGCGCTCGCTCTCACCGCCGCCGCCGGGCGCAGACACCTCCTCCTTCCATGCCTGGGACACGACAGCCTTGCTATGGCTCGAGACTGTGACAGCTGTCCCCACGCCGCCAGGGTCTCGAGAGGGGCCCTTGTACTTCTCCAGGAGCTCGGCCACCTTAGTGGAGGCAGCAGAGCGCACGGCTTCATTGCCGGGCCCCAGCATCTCGCTGATCGTCTGCTCCTTGTGCAGCAGCTGCACCTTCTCCGTGGAGGCCCCAGCGGCTCCGCCAGTGCTCTCGCCCTGCGACGCGCTGAAGATGAGTGAGGAGCGCAGCCGGGAGCTGCGCTGGATCAGCGGGTTCAGGCGCGAACGGAAAGAATCCTGCTTGGCCAGACCCGCCTCCTCCGGGCCCTCGCGCTCTGGTCCATCACCGCCACCACTGCCAGAGCCCGGGGCTGGGCCTTTGACTGGGAAGGGTGCGGGCACACGGAAGGCCGAGGGAAGCAGTTCCCCAGCGGTCGCCCGGCCCCCAGAAACCAGCACGTCATCGTCATAGGCCTCGGTCTCCATGGGTGTGGGCAGGCCCTCGTCGCCAGCGTCCTCGCTGTGACAGCCGCTCAGGTAGGAGGTGAGGCGCCAGTGCCGCAGTCCGGCCCGCCCCTCGGGTCCGCCCCTGCGCTCTGGCTCCGGCTCGGGAGCCGTTTCTGGGCCTAGCCTCGTCATCGATTGGCAAGGGAAGCGCTGGCCCAAGTTGGGCCGAGGGACCCCGCCGGGTTCCAGACCGCGGGGTCCGGGCGCGAAGGCGGGGTCCGAGCCGTGGCGCACCTCCCGTGAGGCACTGGATGGCACGTAGTCCAGCCGCTGGTGTCCGTCCAGGCCGAGCTCTGGAAATCGTGGCCCGGCGCCCAGCGCGAATTCGTCGTGGTCTGGGAAGCCAGGGCGGCCAGCCCGCAGCTTCTCGAACAGGCCTTGAGGGCGCGCTGGCGCGAGCTGCGGGTCCCACTGATAGTGCTGCTGGTAGAGCTGGTCACGGTGGAAATGGCTGGTCTGGAAGCGGAGGTCATCGCCGTGGCTGAGGAACGTCTGCCGTGATACCTGCCGCGCAGCAGCGAGGTTCTCCACTGCGCCCGCACCGTCGGCGGCCGCGTAGCTGTACCTCTTGAAGGCGTCCATCTCTAGGTGCCGCGCCTGAAAGAAGCCCCGCGGGCCCGAGAGCTCCCCGCCTGGTCCGGCCTCTGCGTCCAGCCTCCGTGAGAGCGGCCGCAGTCCCGTGTGCGGCTCCAGGGCGCCCCCGGGCATCCGCGAAGACTCCTCTCGGCGAAACGCCGACAGGAAGTGGCGGTCGGGGTCAAGGAAGGAGGGGAAGCCCAGGCCTTCTTCCCGAGGTGGTGGGAACAGGAGGTGGGCGCGTTTGGGGAAGGAGAAGGGGGTGGGAGCCCCGGGCATCTGGCCGCCCATGAGTGGCCCAGCCCCTGCGTATGGAGCCAGGGCATAGGTGTCCATGCGGGCCAGCGCCCCAGCCGAGGGTACCAGCGGCTCGGACTGTGCGAAGAGAATGCGGAATTCCTCATCGAAGCTGGAGACCAGCTCGCCCTGGAACACGTGCGCCAGACTCCGGTGGATCTTCTCGAAGGACCACATAAAGCTGGGAGGCGGATGGGGCCAGTCAGAGAGAGGGGCAAGACCAGCGCGGGGCCAGGGGGGCAGGAGGGGAGGGGCCGGATGGGGAAGGGGCGTGGCTGAGCACGTTAGGGTTAGGGCACTACAGAAGGGCTTCTGGAGAGGAGGCCCTCGAATGGGGAGGCAAGGGGCTAGGCGCACCTGTAGCTCCCACTCATCACCACGGCACAATCCACCAGGAGGAACTTCTCCTTTACGTGGCCCTTGAAGGACTTCCCAGTGCGGCAGTAGTAGGTGGGGCCCGCCACAGTGCGCACGCGGAGGAACTGGGGCGGGAGAGGCGTTAAGGCTCTGCCCAGGGGCCTCACCGCGCCCCTCCCGGTCATCCCCTCCCGCTCTCCGGGCACTCACGTCCACGTGGTGCAGGTTGACCCGGCACTTGTCGGCCATGTCCAGGAAGTGTTGTGCGTTCATCTCGTCTAGGAGGATGTAGACTGGGACGCGGCGCGCAGCAGCCTCCAGCACTTCACTGAGAAGGTCCACATCGGTGAACATGTCCATCACCACGGCCACCACCTGCAGGGGATGAAGCAGGGACAGAGGCCCGAACCCTCTGCTGTCCCCACCATTCTCTAGCCATACCTTCATGCCCTCCCCACTCCCTGGGAGCAGGGGCAGGTTATCGCTGAATGACCACAACAGCTACTAGCCCATCGCAGGGGAGTGAGGCCCTATCATGGAACGGGGGTCAGAAGAGGCCCGTCATTAGAGATGTGGGGTTCCTAGTGGCCCATGATAGAGCCCTAGGCAGGCACAGGGCCTGCAGCCTATTAAGGGAGGGCTGTCCTTCAGCTCAGGGTGGGTGTTCAGCTCAGGGCAGAGCTCTGGATGGGGGACGGGGCAAGGCAAAGCCCCAGGCTCCATTCCTGCCACTGGGAAGGAGTTGCCATCTGGGGAGGAGGGGCGAAGGGGCAGAGGGCAGAGACGGGTCTTTACATCTGAGCTGCTGCCATAGGTCTGTGGTTTAACAGGCTCCCTTTGCTATTTGCCAACTGCTTGGTGTTGGGGGCAGGTCAACGGCAGGACTAGAGAATTCTCTGAACATTAAGTCCAGGCGAGGAGGGGCCCCAACCATCAGAGCCCCTTTGCTTCTGGGCACCAGCCATGACCCTGGGTAGGCAAACCCGTGCAGTCTGCAGCTTGTGATAACCAAACCACTGATGACCTTAGAAGAAGTCTGCCAGGGAGCCCTCATTACAGCTTGAGGGCTGGAGAGGCTTGGCCAGCCAGTCCTGGCCCCACCCTTGCCCCCTAAACTGGCATGCTTGTATTTCTCCTTCACCCTCATACTCCTACTCATGCTTCAATGTCCAGTGCAGGCTGCCCTTCCCCACTGCCCACTGAGCCTGTGACCGCACACCTGCTGGGCAGAGCGGATCATCCTTCGAGCCTCATCCTTGATGCTGGGGCTGTCAGGTGGCGGCGGCTGAACCAGTGTGGTGACTTCAGTGCCCTGGAAGCCAAAGGTCAGGGGCCAGCCCAGGTCGAGTTCAGGCACTGCCTGGTCGGAGTTCACAGGCCAGTAAGTACCAGAGGAGCCATCGAAGTCCAAATTGGGGGGGCTGCCTTCAGGGGGCTCGGGGGCAACATGCTGCGGGGGCCGCAGGTGGCGGCTCACGTGCTCCAGCTCCTCGGGGCACAGGAAGGCAGGCGCCCCCTCAGACGCAAGGAAGCGGCTGTATGCCTCTGGCCCGCCCTCAGCCAGCGCATCCACAGCCAGGCGGTAGTACTCTTTGTAGTGTGGTGGCAGGTACCCGGGTGCCAGTGGGTTGTCCCCCTGGGAGGAGCTCTGGGAGCGACGGGCCATGTCGGGGCCAGGGACCTGGGGGAAGGGCAGGGAGATGCATTACAGGGGGAGGGGCTCTGGATCCACCCCCCCCACATACATGTGGACACATCATAGCAGCGGCTGTCAGTGACCCTGGGTGGGCTATGGAGATCAGCCCGCGCCTGGAGGTCTTCCAGGGCACTCCCAGACCCTGGCATGCCCTCTAGTTGGTGGAACATCAGAACACATGCTCGTTGTCTCTTGTGACTCTGGCGGTGGGGCTGGCCCTCCTCTCACCAGGGGCCAGGAGGCACCCTGGGCCCCAGCTTCCAGGCAGGGGTTCCGGCTCCATTTGGGCCTGACTCAGGGCTACTTTATGGCCTCTGTGGCTCAAGGCACTTCTGCTTTGTGGACTCCTTCCTCCATTAAAAAAAATGATGACAGTTGTTACAAAGAAAATATAATTCAGACTGTATTAATATATTTACCTTTTTCTTCTGATTTTATGACATGAATGCATTTTTGTGGCCGCTGGCACTGTGCATACTGGACAAGTTGGGGCACTGCCTGTGTCTCTACCCCTAGAGCCGGGGGACCCTGGACTGCTCTCTGTGGCCTGTTCCCTTCACTGTACAATGCAGCTGTCTCAGCCAGAAAGAATGCAATTTTGTGATTTGCTGCAACATAGATGGACTTGAAGGGCTTATACTAGGTGAAATAAGTCAGAGAAAAACAAATACCGTATGATATCATATATATGTGGAATCTAAGAAAAAACACAACTAGTGAATATAACAAGAAAGAAACAGACTCACACATATAGGGAACAAACCAGTGGTGACTAGTGTATGTGGGGGAGCACGAAGTACAAAGTACTGAGTGTAAGACAGGCTCAAGGATGTACTGGACAATGTGGGAATACAGCCAGTATTTTGTAGTAACTGTAAATGGAGTATTCACTTTAAAAATTTAATTAAAAGCTTTTTAGAATGCAGCTGCCAGGGTTGACCTGATAGCACACTTGGCCCAAGGCGACCTCAGTGCACAGAGCCTGGCCACTCCCCTACCTGTGCTACAGGGCCTCACACGCAGCCCCACAACCCACTTGCCAACCTTGGAGCCCTCTGCCCCGTCCACCATACCGTCCTAGACACCTCCCTAGGCCGCACCCCTGGCACACTCCTCCCCCTCCCCAGGCCTGAACTTCACATCGTGGCAGCTTAGAGGCCTGTCCCTGCCAAGCCTGGCCCGTGGGGCAACAATAACCTTCCAAGCGCCTGGTCACCACCCACTTGTCCTCAGCTCCAGGTGAGCCTCTCCACATTCACTGCCCCCCTAACTTCTCACCATCAGCCACGCCCCGCTGGCTCCACTCCAGCCCCCCTGCCTCCAAGGGGCCTGCATGGGAGCCTGGCCTGGGGGAACATGGGTCCTGGAAGGCCAGGTGGGGGTCTTTATTTGGCTCCTAGGACCCATCCCCCTAGGACCCCTGAAATACCTGGATGCTCATCTCCCTAATCTGGAAGGAGGGTCTTAGGAAGCTGATCCTGTCTGGCTTGTGGCTTCCTGAATGTGGGCTAACAGGCAGAGTGCCCCCAGCCCCTGTAGGTGCAGCTGGACAGCGCTGACTGGACGGGGTCAGTGGCCCACTGGAGACAGTTGGGGGGGTTGGGATGACTTGGGGAATCTTTCTTGTCTGCCCTCCTGGGAGAAGTGACGTGGAGGTGGGGGTGGGGGACGCCCCCATGTGTATTCAGTCACAGCCGGTGGAGAGGCTACTTGGTCTGATTGAGGAAAACCTGCTGTGCCTAAGAGGGGGCACTGCCCGCTGGCGTATCTGGGTACAAATGGGGTGGCCATGTGTCCTCACTGTACCAGGACCAGATACAGGCTGACCACACAAAGGTACGCGGTGTGGGCTTGTTTACACCAGGGTCCTGACCCTGTGTGTGACCACAGGGTGTGTGTTATCTTGACTGGGGAGGGGGCGCTATCCAGCTGACAACCCTTGAGGGTGCCGCTTCCCACGTCGGGGGACATACTGGAAGGGACCTCCTTCCCTCCTACTTCACTGGGGAAAGGAATCAACTCCAAGTGTCCAGTCTGCATGCAGAGGAGGTGGGGGATCCGAGAGTGGGGAACGGCCTGTCCTGAGGGAGTGTGCAGGAGGACCTGCCCAGCAGCAGGAAGCCACATGCGGGCCCCTGACCACCTTAGGCCTCTGCCTGTCTCCTTTCACAGGTCCACATGCCCCTGACCTGTGGGCCCGGCAGTGGCCACTCCCAGCTATGGGAACCCCAACAGCTGCCTCTCCACCTTTGCCTACCAACGCTGGCCTGAAGGGAGGGAAGGGCGCTTATCCCACCCAGGCTGATGACTCAGCAGGAATCCCGCTCTTTGGCTGCTGACCTCTGACCTCAGACAGAGCCGACAAAGTCTCCAGGCAGGGCCCTCAGGGCTCTAGTGGGCTCCTGAACCAGTGACCTCCAGCGGAAGTCTTTCCCGCGGTCAGGCCCTGGGGTTTTATCCGGAGGGATGGATCTGGGGCACAAGGTGGGCGGGCCTTGCGCCAGGCAAGTAGAGGCTTCAGGCCGCAGGAGGAGAACCGGGCTGGGATTCCCGCAGAGGAGGCTCCTGGTCTGGAAGTGGGTGAGCTGCAGCTTTCCAGTGCACACTGCAGGGCCAAAGTGGGTGACCGAACCCCAGAAAGTTAAGCTGCCTGGGCCAAGAGTCCCGTCCACCCACCCAGTCCAGGGACTTGGGCGCCAGGGAACCCTGCGCCCCACGGAGGGAACCATACAGAGCTCTGGCCACGCGGGCCACCCCTAGTCCACGGCCGCCTAGAAGGGGCATCCCCAGGAAGGGTCTAGGCCAGGCCCGGCACGCTCTCCAGACTCCAGCTAGGCCACGAGGGTAAGAGCAAGGCGGGGCGGCCTGGGCTGGCTCGATCTGGGCCCGGGGCCCCTTCCCTCTCACTTCTCTCGGGCCGGCGTCGAGCGAGGGCGCCCGCGATCGCACCAGCACACGCGGCCGTGGCGCCCCCTCGGCCCCAACTCCAGCAGACCCGGCCCGACCCCGTCGCGCGCGGTCGCGCTCCTACTGCCTCGCTCTGGGTCGCGCCGACGCAGCCCAGGTGCAGGCGGGCTGGTCGCCCAGGTGAGGCCGCGCCGGGGGGGCGCCGACGGTGCCGACCCCGCCCCACCCCGCCGCGGCCTCCCCTTCCGCGCGCCCCGCCCGGCCGGAGCCCGGGGAGGGGGCCCTACCTGGCCAGGTGCGCGGGGTCTCAGGACAAGGGCAGCAGGAGCCGACCGCCGCCCAGCGGCTTCGCGGTCCGGTCGGTCCGGCAGCCACTCCCTGCCGCGGCCCGCCCGCCGCGCGGCCTGATTCACGCGCCCGCCCCCGCCCCGCCCGCCGCCCCTGCCGCCTGCCTGCCCGGGCAGCACCTGGGGGCGGGGCGGCCCCACCCGCGGCGCGCCCGAATTCCTCGCCGCCCGCCCGCCGCCGCCGCTCCCGGGACCCTCGCCGAGCCCCCCCCGGCGGCGCCGCCCGGGACCCCAGCCCGGGACCCTGGGAGACCGCTGAGGCCCCGACTTCCGGGGCCCCGCGTCCCCAGGGACCCATCTGTTCGCCGAAGGCTCGAGGGCCCTAAGCCTGACCCTTGACCCTCGCCCCGGAAGTCGGGGTCACTCGGAAGTTCCGGCTAGTCGCTAGGAAACGGGCCAGCCCGACGCGGGGGGCGGTGCTTCTGGCCTTGCCTACGAGTTGGGGGAGGCAGGTGAAGCAGGTGAGACCTTGAGGGCGGCGCCGGGCCCTGGGCGGGGCAGGGCCTGGGGGCCTGTGAGCACAGAGTGCCCCCCACCACACCAGGACAGCCCCACCCCCGCACACTCTGATGCCCACAGGTATCCGGGACCCTACACGCGTATAGGAGACCCACTGCACACCGGGGACACTTCCCCACGCCAGTCCCTTCCCCGCACTGGCACACCCACACACATGTAGCACACACCTGTGGACACAGACTATACAGGCACATAGGGACCTGCACACACAAGGGACTCCACACACACACACACTGACCCCCACTTACATGGGACCCCCCGCTCCCGATGCACATAGAAACCCAGGTCCATACAGGACCCTACAAGCTCACGGAGGCCTGCACCTGCTGTACTTAGGCGCACGCCCGCGTCCACCCATACAGGACGCTCTGCTGCACAGACTCTGCACGCAAGCAGGGCCATCCCCCACAGAACCCTACAACATACAGGCACCTATATGAGCACCCAGAGTCCCTCAGAAACTGGGGGCCCTGCAAGTCCCTGAGCCCCGCACACTCCCGCCACACTTGTGTGCAGGCACTCATACACACACTCCCTTCCTTAGCTGCCCCAGCCCCCCAGCCTCCCCCACAAACACTTCAGATTCCTCCTCAGAACCCCAGTTCCCCACCAGACCCTCTCTGAGGGGCCCTTACACGACGCAGGCCCTGCCCAGCCCTCGACCATTTGCCCAAGCCCACTGACCTGCCGCTGCCCTCCCACCTCAAGCTCTCTCCCTCCCCCGCCATAGTGCCCATCCGTCTTTCAGCCCGTCTTGGGTCACTTTCCCCCAACTTCCAGGGCCGTTCCCAGTTGCATTTGCTCCTTCCCCAAACGCTCAGTGACATCCACGGTGGGAACACAGGTGTGTGCTCAGGCAGCACCCAGGCAGCAGTGCTGCAGGGGAGGGGGCAGCGACACAGCCTGGGGCAGGGGAGGCCCCCCTCGGGAAATGAATCTGGTGGTCAGCCGAGTAGGCCAGGGAGAGAGGTGTTGTTCCTGGGCCCCGACAACACCTCCTGCCAAGGCCAAGACGAGAGAGGGGTGGTGTGTGGGGGGAGGGCTGGGGCCAGTGAGGGCACAGAGGCTTCTGCAAGGCCAGGTCGTCTCAGGCTGCTGTTTAGGACAAAGTTGGCTCAGCCCAGTGGTCTGAAGCTGGGAGATGGGTACCAGACATCAGTCCTGGGGTAAGGATGGGTGAGCCAGGCTGAGGGGGCAGGGACGTGAGGGCAAGGGGGATAAGCTGTGGTCAGATGTTCTTGCCAAGCATTCCCACCCAAGCTACTGGGCACACACAAGCCAAGAACCAGGGGCAGGCGGGGGGACAAGGAAGCCGGCAGGAAGCTACATTGGGGGGTGATCCTGTGTTCCCCAGTTCGGCACCTGCTGTCTGTTCCTGCAGGTCCGTGTGATGCTGTCCCCACTGTCTCTGCCATTCTGAGCACACCCTCCTGACCTTCCCCTCACCCAGGAGAATGAGCAGTAAGAAGGGGGCACTCAGACCTGCGCCAGGGAAGTCCTTCCCTAGAGCCAAGCCACGGGCCCCTGCGGGTGAGTGTGACCCCTCTGACCTCCAGCCTGGCTCAGACTCTGACTTGTGACACCTGCTGTGCAGCTGCCCAGGAGCCTTCCCTGAGACAGAGGAGTCAGAGCTCAGATGTCCCTTCAAGATTCTGACCCTGGGACTGTACCCCTGGGGTTGGGGTCCCGAGGACAGTGTTCACAGCATAACTTTAGGACACGTGGAGACAGGCAGCAGGCCTGTGGGGACTGAATATAAGTTCTGAAACAGCAGGGCTTCAGCCCACGGTGGGGACTCTCAGACGGTGTGTGGTCCCCTCTGGCCCTCTTCACCACCGAGGCCCTGCTGTGCTTTTCCTTGGCTGCTGCTCCCTCAGGCCATGCTCTCTTTAGCCACTTCCAGGCTGAAAGGTGACAGCTTGCCCTTGGCTCAGTCCCGCCATGGGCTAGGAAGTGCATCTCCTCCCATGTCTACCCTGACCCACGGTCGCTCTTCTCTGAATCCCATTTCTTCTGTCACAGCACTCATCTGAGTTCTTTGCTAGGCTGCCAACACCTTCTAGGCTGCGGCTAGGGGTCCTCCCCACGCACAGGCCTGTACTGGGGTTTGTGCTTGGTAGGGGAGCCCCACACCCTGTTCCCCAGCTGCAGCCCCGCTGCTTGAGCGGGCCTGGACCCCAGAGGCCTCCCAGATCCCCAGACCTGGCAGGATGGTAGTGCCCACTCTTCCACGCCAAGCTGGGTTAGACCCTAGCTCCCCAAAATAGCCCCAGCTGCGTCTGAGGCGGCAGTGCTCCTGGAATGAGGATGATGGCTCAGGTGGCTTCCGCCATCTCATCTCAAGCCCTGGGAACAGGCTCTGCAATAAACAGCAGGCCGGGCAGGTGGCCAGGAAGCTGTGTCAGGCGGGGGAGGGGATGCTGGTCCTGCCTGCTGACTGTCCAGCTGGGCTCGGGACCCAGCCCTCACCCCACATGTCCCAAACGCTGTGCTGGACAGTTCTTGCCCTGGCCCACCGGGCCAGGATGCCTGGGTGCTCTGCAGAGACACATCTGCCTCAGTTTCCCTGAACAGTCCCCGCCTGGGCTCCCTCTGCCTACTAGCATTGGGCCAGCCTGGGAGGGCTTCCTGTTGAGTGGTCCTTGCAGTGCCCCGTGCAGTGGGCACCAGCCTCACTTTGGGCCACAGATGTGCCATGGGTGTTGCCACGGTCGCCACACCCCCGGGATGGTCAGCCTCCTCCACCCCAGTTCCCTCCAGGCCTTACCGGGTCTTGGGTCTGCAGCGCCTCAAGGCCCTCGCTGCGGAGCTGCTCCAAGGCCAGGGCTAGCTCCAGCCCCTCCACGCGCACCCAGGCCTGCTGCTCCTGGAGCTGCTGCAGCCACAGCTGCTCCTCCTGCCACAGCCGCATGTGCAGCTGGGCCTGCCGACGCCGGTCCTCCAGCAGCAGCTGCTCCTGGGCCAAGCACAGCTCGACCTCGTGGAGCCTCAGCAGCTCCGGGCCCAGGCCTGACACCAGGCCGCCCACCCCGTAGCCCTCCATGTCCGCAGCGGGCACCAGCACCAGCTCGGACCCCACGGCAGCGGCCTGCTCCGGCCTCTCGGCTCCCTGTGGCCGCTCTGGTCTGGCCACCTTGGGGTGCCCCTGGGGAGCCAGCTTGCTGCTGGTCACGTGCCCCGCGGGGGCCACCCCCACCTTGTCCCCCAGGCACCCTGGGGCGGGGGGCGGGGGCCTGGCCTCAGGGCCCTGCTGCCCCGTGGCCTTCTTTGCCCTGCCCGCCCTCCTGGGCCGGGGTTTGCGAGCTCTACTTCGTTTGCCAGACATGCCCCCAATCTGGCGCCTGTTTTACCAGGTGTCTGCTCCTCGGGGGCCCCGACTCATCTGCTGGCCGGCCTCGGTCAGGCGGGCCCAGGGGGCTCCCCTGAGAGGCCACGGTGGGCCCTCCGCTCCTGCGGCCCCTCGTGTCTGCCCTTCCCCTGGGCTGGCACCCCGGCTGAGGCGCTGACCCGGGCTCTGTCTGTGGGCCTCACAGACCCACTCCGCGGGCTGGGCCACGCCAGGGAGTTTATAGGGACTTGGCGGCGCGGTTGCTCACCCGGCGCGAGGCTGACTAACGCGCTGACACGGCGCAGGGCTGCTGGGGCACAGGCCTCTTCGGCCAGACTGGGAGGGAGACTGAGAGAAACTGGAGGAGGCAACTCGGCAGCCAGACTGCAGGCTGTGTGTCGGGACGCGTCTGGTCCTGCCTTGGGCGGGCACCAGTGCCCCCCCACCCCGTCCCACCCCGTCCTCCCCTGCTCCCGGGAAACTCCAGCTGCAGCCCACAGGGCTCGGAGCCGCGACCCGGGCCACGCCAACCATCCAGGCAGGGTGCTTACTGGTTACAGACTGCTCCAACCTGACTGCCACAGGAGCCCGTGGCCCCAGCCCCCAGCCAGTATGGGGGGAGAAGCCCACCTGGCGGGCGCGGGGAGCTGCGGGGGATGGGGCGTCCTGTGCAGTTGATGGACCCGCTGCTCCCTCTGAGGGAGACTTCCACTGGGGGCCGGGGGCGGGGTGGGGGTGGGGGGGTGGCGCGGGCAGGGACTGGTGGAAGAGACTGGGCGTTGGAAGGCCCAGGACGTTGGATGGCCTTTAGTGGACTGACGTGGGGCAGTAAGGAAGAGGCCGGCCTGCCCTGAGCTGGGGCAGGGCTCGTGAGGACGTCCTGATTGGGGGTCCGGCGGTTCTGCCCACAGGGGCCAGCCTCTGGATCCCTGGGGACGGCTGTGGGGGAGGCACGCAGGGCCAGCCTGCCTGGCGGCGTCCCCCCGCTTCCTGGTGGGAGGGGGCCCCACGCACGGCTCCTCCCCGTCATTTCCCCAGCCCGGGGCCGCTGACTCACACCCACGCCCAGGGCCCCGTCACACTGGCTGAACTGGTTTGCCTGGCCCAGCCCCGCCGGCTGCACCCTTCTCGCTCAGCCCTTGCCCCAGAGGCCTCGCGAGTAGGTAGACGGAGGCACAGAGCGGGAGTAGCGTCGGGGCACGGGAAGTGGCACCGGGCGGGTGCAGTGTTAGGGGTGGGGTAGGGCGGGCGTCGAGTCCTGCGGTGGCTTCGCCACACCTGGGCTCCGGGCCTGGAGCTCAGCCCACGTACGGGCGGGCCTGGTCGCCGACGCCCCCTTGCGGCCGCGGCCCGGCCCTGGTCGCCTCGCGGTGAGGCTGCGGGCGGCCGCTTCTCCAGGGCCGAGCTCACACCCACCCCCACCCCACTGACCCCCCCCTCCCCCAGTGAAACCCGGAGAGAGCCGCCAGCCTCAGGAGGAGACCGGCCCGCAGGCCACGGGGCGCGCAACCCCCGAGCGCGCGGAGGCCCCTGCAGGTGAGAACCCACGCTCCCCAGTGCGCTCTCGGGCCGGGGGCTGGACACTGCACCGTCCCCGTGTGTGCACGCCCCGCGAACGCGTGTGCTGGGGTGCGCCTGCGGGGCGGCCTCGCGGGGCCCCTCTCTCGTACGCCTGCAACTCCACCGCCTCCTCCGGAGGCGGGACCTCCTCCGCCCTGGCAGAGCGTCCCTGGGGGGGGGGTGCGCGCCCTCAGTCCCAGGCCTCAGTCATGGTCTCTTGGCAGTGGCCTCTAGAGCAGAATCTCTAGGAAAAGTTTCCTCCTGCGGCCCAGACCCGCATTCAGGCGCACCCACCTGATGGGTGTCCTCAATCTCTGCGGCACTTCCAAGTTACGCACCGTTGAGGCCCTCGCCTCGCGTGTCTGCCGTCTGGCTCTGCTCCCTGGCAAGCCTGTGCCTGCGGCCAGCTCCCTGCCCCCACATCCCTTGCCGCCCACCCCCCCCCGCCCCCCCACACCCTGCCGGCTGACTCTGGCTCTGAACTGGCCCCTCCAGTCTCCTCCATGTCGCGGCCACCAGCAGCCAGTCTCTCCTGCAAGGGTGGTCCTCCCCGGGTGGCTCTGGCCTCACCCCCAGATAGACTCCCAGCACTGCCAGTCACCTTGGTTTCCCCCCGGACCATGAAAGGGCCAGGATGAGGAGCCTGACCTTGTCCTGAGGACAGGGCCAGACCCCAGAAGGCTTCCAGAGTCCTGACTGTCGGTTTCATAGAAGTTTTAATGCCCAACCTATGTATTGGAAGAATGCCCAGTGGCAGGAGATGGGGGCCTGGAGAGCGGCAGAAATGAGAGGCAGCGGAGGACACAGGCAGGCTGGGCCCCGGGAGCCCTGCCCGGGTGGCGCTGCTGCTGTGCTCTCCCGGCTGCTCCACCAAGGGCTGTCTCCAGGGGTTTTGTCCTGCTGTCACTTCCTCAAGATCCAGGCACCTGGTGAGAAGCCCAGTCTGCCCTTAGGTCCTGCTCCCGTTCTCAGGCACTGGAGGGACCAGTGTCTGCCCCCTCCTTGTGAGTTTCTGTAGTGGGAAGTGGGCTCTACTGAATTTTGCAGAACGGAAACCAGCCTCACAAGGTCAGGGTTTCGAGCCTTCAACAGGTTGGTCCAGCCCTGTCTGAGGCCGTGCCCCATGGACCTGGAGTAACACAAGACCTGCCATTGCTTCACCTCTTTCTGCAGGAGGCGGGTCCCCCACTTAGGCAGGGCGGGTGCCAGGACCACGGATGTGTTATTGGTCTGCAGGCACAGCCTCGAACCAGAGGACAGGTGCAACTGCAGAGCCTAGACTTCAGCCTGTACAATCGGGGTCCCCTCACAGTGGAGGTGTCACGCAGGACTGCTCTGCTCTGGGCTGGACGGCCAGAAGTGCACGTGCCCCCAACCCCCACCTTCTGCGGCCGTGCTCACGTGTCTGGGAGCCTCGGCTCCCTGCAGTGGGTACCCTTCCAGCGTGTTCACACTCTGGTCTGTTCCAAGAAGCCCCTTGCCCCAGAGAGAATCTGGCTTCCCATCACCACCCACATTTCTGACAATCTGTCCAAATTGTCAGCTTGAGTGCACAAGTTGATGTCACGACGGTTATTCGGCAGGTCAGTAGCCAGTCTAGATCGGTCTTGACGAGAGGGGCATGTGCTGCCAGTCTGCCCGCACGCCTTCCTCAGGCCTGCCTGCCGTTGTTCCAGACTTGTTCACTTCAGGCTCACGACACTGGCTAAGCCCTTCCCGTTGTCCTGGAGTTGTCTACGTGCACACCGCAGGCCACTCTCCCTGCCGTGAACCGGGTACCCCGGGAGATTCTCTCCTCCGCTGGGACCTCCCGAGAGGAGCTGTGAGGCGGCAGCGGACAGTCTGAGGGGCACCTCCGTGTGGACTGAGCTCTGTGGATCGAGCCGGAGTCCCCTGTCCACCTCCAGGAACCCTGTTGCGCGGCAGAGAGGAGTGCATCGGGATGTGTTCCTTTCTGTTGTGAAGGACCGCTGCGTGTGCCCAGCGCCACAAGTCCCAGAGCTAGGACCTCGGCTCAGGGTGGGGACTCAGGCTGCTTGTTCTCTGGAGCCCTGGCTGGACTCCAGGCTCCACCAGGGCCCTCCCCATCCCAGAGCTGTTCTCCAGATCCAGAACCATGTTCTCAGGGGAGGCACAGCCTTGCTCTGGAGCCTGAAGTCTGTGCTGTGGCTCTCCCACTGGGTCCCACCCGGCCTCCTCCTCCCCACAAGTATACAGCTTCAGCTCATCAGACCTGCCAGCCACCCAGCATGGCAGCACATGCCTCCACCAGAACCCCTGGGCTTGACTGTTAGCCTCCTGGGCCTCCTTGGACACGGGTGCTATCCCCAGAGATAGCATGAGCTGCACTGAAGCCCTGAGAGGCCTGCCAAGCTCTGAGCCCCTTGATGGAAGGAGGTCCGAGGCATAACAGCTTAGCTCTTACCTTTAAGGTACCCTGGCACGTCCCAGATCTGCAAACTCTAAACTCTTCATTAGTGTGGGTTAGTCTCCCATCCTCTGGAGCTGCCTGGATCCGTGAGTTGTCGGGATGACGTGGGTTTCTGTGCTGGTTCCCTGTAGCTTCTGTAACAACAGTTAATGCACTTTTAATGTCTCAACACAGCACAGATGTACTGTCTTGCAGTTCTGTGGGTGAGAAGGCTGACCTGGGCCTCACTGGACTAAAATCAAGGTGCTTCCTGCACGCTCTAGAGGAGGATCTGTCCTTTGTCCTCGAGCTCCTGCAGGCGCCCGCATTCCTTGGCTCATGGCTGCTCCCTCCCTGTCCAGAATCAGCAGCCTCTTCCGAAGTCCCAGCTCTTTTGCGTCTTCTCCTGCACCTTCTCTGATGACCCCGGCTGGGTTCCTGTCTTCAGGTCAGCTGACAGTGGCCCTAGTTCTGCCTCCAGTCTTTACGGCCTGTGCCATGTAACAGAGCGTGTTCACAGACTCCCGGGAACAAGACAGGGGCGTCGTCGGGGGCTGCCATCTTGCCCGCCGAGAGTAACGTGGTCCTGAGGCAGGGCAGAGAGGGCCTGCTGCTTGGCATGGACAGGAGGGCACCACGGGCCAGGCGGTGCCACACACCAGGTGCCCGAGGCCCAGGGTGGCCCTGATTGGCCCGTCGTCTGTACACATTGCCTTCATCCATCTTCTCCCTCCATTGTTTGTTTCTTGCAGAGGCCAGACAAGTGAATTTAGCGGAGATGTGATGGACACCACCACAACTGACTTCCTCAGGTCTTTGGGTTTTTAATTTAGGCTTTATTCTTTGAGAGCAGCATTGAGGGAAAGGCACGGAGATTCCCATAGACGCCCAGCCTGCCACACATGCGTGGCCTCTCCTGTTATCAGCGCCCCCACTTACACTGCTGACAGCTGATGAGCCTCATGGACACACCACAGTTCACATTAGGGTCTACTTTCGGTGTACATCCTGTGGGTTTGGACAAATGTTAATGACACGTACACATTGTGCCATCACCCGGAGGATTTTCACTGCCCTAGAATTCCCCCATGTTCTGTCTGTTCCTCACACCCCCTTCCATCCCTCACCACCATCAGTCTTGTTATTGTCTCCATAGTTTTGCCTTTTCCAGGATGTCAGATACTTGGAATCATACAGTATTATAGCCTTCTTGGATTGTTTTTTTCACTGAGTAATATGCATTTAAGCTCATTTCAGTTCAGTTGCTCAGGCGTGTCCGACTCTTTGAGACCCCATGGACTACAGCATACCAGGCCTCCCTGTCCATCACCAACTCCTGGAGTTTACCCAAACTCATGTCCACTGAGTCGGTGATGCCATCCAACCATCTCATCCTCTGTCGTCCCCTTCTCCTCCCACCTTCAATCTTTCCCAGCATCAGGGTCTTTTCACATGAGTCAGTTCTTTGCATCAGGTGGCCAGAGTATTGGAGTTTCAGCTTCAGCATCAGTCCTTCCAGTGAATACTCAGGATTGATTTCCTTTAGGATGCACTGGTTGGATCGCCTTACAGTCCAAGGGACTCTCAAGAGTCTTCTCCAAAGCCAGAGTTCAAACGCATCAATTCTTTGGTGCTCAGCTTTCTTTATAGTTCAACTCTCACATCCATACATGACTCCTGGAAAAACCATAGCTTTGACTAGATGGACCTTTGTTGGCAAAGTAATATCTCTGGTTTTCAATATGCTGTCTAGGTTGGTCATAACTTTTCTTCCAAGGAGCAAGTGTCTTTTAATTTCATGGCTGCAGTCACCATCTGCAGTGATTTTGGAGCCCCAAAAAATAAAGTCTGTCACTATTTCCATTGTTTCCCCATCTATTTGCCAGGAAGTGATGGGACCAGATGCCATGATCTTGGTTTTCTGAATGTTGAGTTTTGAGCCAACTTCTTCTTATGCCATTATCTTCATTACCTCCACCATAGTTTGGCCTCAGGTCAAATAACAGGGAGGGACCATCAACAGGAAATTGGATTAAAGATTTACTGAGCATGGCCCCACCCATCAGAACAAGACCCAGATTCCTCCTCAGTCAGTCTCTCCCATCAGGAAGCTTCCATAAGCCTCTTATCAATCTGATCACATGGACCACACCCTTGTCTAACTCAATGAAACTATGATCCATGCCATGTAGGGCCAACCAAGACGGAGGGGTCATGGTGGAGAGTTCTAACAAAACCTGGTCCAGTGGAGAAGGGAATGGCAAACCACTTCAGTATTCTTGCCTTAAAAACTCCATGAACAGTATGAATATGCATTTAAGGTTCCCCATAAGTGCATATTACTGAGTAAAGGAGCCGGGGTCCTCACTCCAGAACTTGAGGCATCAGGCACACAGCGGTTCTTCAGGACAGAAAGGAGCACATCCAGCCGCACTCCTCTGTGCCACACGACGGCCTTCCTGGGGGTGGCGGGGGCTGCAGCTCTCCACCCACCGCGCTCAGTCTGCAGGGAGGCACCTCTTGTGTTTTTCTGTGTCTTGAGAGCTCACTTCCTTTTAGGGCTCCATTGTCTGGATGAACCACAGTTTATTTACCCACTCACCTACTGAAGGACATCATGGTTGCCTCTAGGTTTTAGCAATTATAATAAATCTGCTGTAAATATCCACGTGCAGGATTTGATGTGAGCATAAGATTTCAGTTCCTTTCAGTAAATACCAGGGAGCACAGTTGTTAAATTAGTAGAGTATGTTTAGTTTTATAAGCAACTGCCTAACTGTCTTCCAAAGCAGCTGCAGCCTCCTGCGCTCCCACCAGCGCTGACCGCAGGTTCCCCTGCTCCGCATCCTCGCCAGCACCTGGTGTCAGAGTGCCTGCCTTCTGGCTCCTTTAATAGGCCTGCAGAGGTATCTCCCTCTTGTTTCAGTTTGCATTTCCTGCTGACAGGTGATGTGGAGCATCTCTCATATGCTTTCTGTGCCAACAGTATCGGTTCTTTGGTGAGGTGTCTGTTCAGCTCTTTGGCCCATTTTAAAATCAGGTTGTTCTCTTACTGTTAGATCTTAAGAGTTCTTTGTATATTTCAGATTACAGTCCTTTATCAGATGTGTCTTTTGCAAACGTTTCTCCCAGGCTGTGTTTAGTAGAGAAGAAAATTTTCATTTTAATGAAGTCCAGTTTATCAGTTGTTTCATTAATTGTGCTTCTGGTGTTGTACCTAAAAAGTCATTGCAAGGTCATCTGGGTTTTCTCCTCTGTTACCTTCTAGAAATCAGTTTTGTGGGGGTTTTCATTTGTTTGGTTTGATTGTAAGACATATGGGATCTCAGTAACCCAACCCGGGATTGAACCCAGGTTGCGTCAGTGAAAGCCCAGAATCCTAACCACTAGGCCACCAGGGAGTGCTCCAGTTTTGTTTCACATTCAGGTCTGTGATCCATCTTGAGTTGATTTCCATGAAGGGTGTAAGATCTGTGTCCAGATTTACTTTCTTGTGTGTGGACGCCTAGGTGTTCCAGCAACATCTATTAAAGAGACCATCTTGGCTTCACCCATTGCCTTTGCCCCTTTGTCAAAGGTCAGCTGACTGTATTTATAGGCGTCTCTCACGTCTTTGGTGCTGGTATTAGTCTCTTCAGTTCCTCCAGGAAATTGTTCTATTTTGATCACGGTCCTGGTGGGAACGGGGAGTTTCTCAAGCTCCCCTCTGGCTCTTGCTACGGTAACAGCTCTGCTGGTCAAGAAGCCAGTGTGAGCATTCTGCCAGCAGCCAAGTGACCCTGTCACAGATGGACCTGGGAATGGACTGGGGCCAAACCGCCGCCTGTCCCTCAGCCTTTGCTCTGAAAACAGGACCATAATGATGTGGCAATGCACCTCCGCCTCCCCCCAGGCAGCAGTGTCAGTTCAGATATCATGTCTATAGGCCTCAAAAAGTCTATTCCTGTTTCCCCAGGGCACTGTTGACCCTGACAGAGGCCACCAACTCCTCCGGGGCTGGCAAGGGAATGCCAGCCTGGGGAGAGCTCTTGGAGAGGCTTTGCAGGGCCTCCACCAAGGGCGTCTGGGATTCTCTCCCAGCAGCTGTGAGTCTTTGACCTTGACTTTTGTCTGAAAAGTGGGTGAAAGACTGGTGGCTGATGTCCGATTTCGGGTGGATGGAGCCTGCCCTGCCTCTCGCCCTGGGGTTTCTGCATCCTGACTGTCCCCCTGACTGCTGCCTATGGCGATAGCATCCTGGTCCCACAGCTCACTGCTGTTGCTCAGCCTCTTCGGTTCTGGGCTCCCATCTCCCATTGACCTAAGGACAGCCCACTGGCCTCCCAGCACCAGCCCAGCCTGCAGAGGGTGAGGTCACGGGTGTTTCTCATTGTTTGATGCAGGGCTCTCCTCTGAACCCTCACAGGGGTAGGCTTAAACAAATAAGCGTTGTTGGGCTGCCGTGGGTCTCTTCCTGGAGCCCACCTGCACCTCCCTGCTCAATCTGCTCAGCCCCTGACACTCCTTACTGGCCTGGGTGCAGCAAAGGGGGCTTCGGGCGAGGTCATCATGATTCAGAAAGACCGCTCTCGGCGGGCAAGGCGGAAGGAGGCGTCCTGGCGCGCGTGGCCGGCTGGGGGACCCGGCAGGTGTGGCCGCTGCCCGGCAGCGCCAGAGCAGAGGGGCGTCGAGCAGGCGGGCGGCGCTGCGCTGCCGCCGCCTCCCGCGCCCCCTGCTGGCGGGATAAACGGAGCGTCTGCAGGGCCTGCACCACTGGGCGTCCAGGCCCGGGGCTGGCAGCCTCCGCACACGCCGCCCCCGCACGAGTGTGAGCTCCCTTCGCGCAGTGCGGGGGTCGTCCGCTCTGCCTGCCCGCAGGTCCTTCGGCCATAGGAGCGGCCGTGTCTCAGCTCGTGGTCTTTGTGAATCAGGAATCCAGGCACAGCTTGGCCAGTGTCTTCTGGGCGTGATAAGCCCCACTTTGACCAGTGGACACGGCAGTGTTTGGGGGCCCTGGAAACTGGTTCAGAACCAGAGCTTAGTCCCCAGTGTCTGCCTGCTGTCCTTCCTCCAGGGCCTGGTAACCCTAGTCAGTGGACCAGGGCCTCTGGGAGGCTGGAAGGCAGATCTGTGCACACCGAGGTGGGTCTTGGGCCCTGTCCTGAAGGGACGCTGGCTTCCCTTTCAGCCGCAGGTGCGAATTTGATTCACTGTGATTTCTGCGCTTCTCACCCGGTTACTGGCATCTCATGTCTCTCCCACGGCTAGGGAGCTGGGTGCCAGATCAAGGACAGAAACGCGACCAAGTATACTGTGTGCACGTGTCGCTAGGGTCTGTTTCCTGGCACCTTCTGGTGCCTGGCAGAGTGCAGTCAGGAATAATAATTTTTTGTTTGTTTGTTTTTAAATTTTATTTTAAAAATATTTATTTGGCTGCACTCATTTGCTGACTTCTACATTTGATGTCGCTATAAAATGTCCCAGGAGAGCACAGTTGGATTTATTTCCTACTTGGGTGCTTGAATAACGTTTTCCTTAAGGGCCAGCAACTTAAATAGGACGTATCCGATGCCAGCTGTTCTGCTCCCTGGTGTATTCTTTGTCCTTTTTGTCTTAAGATTCATTTCAGAAAATTTCGCGTGTTGTATCTCTAAATACTTTCCCCATCACTAGACTCCACATTCCAGAGACACTAAGGCATGGTCCTCACTGTGCCCTCACCTGCGTGCCCGACTCTGCACCACACGGGCTTGGTTTCTGGCTGCTCGTGCTGTAGTTGTTGGCCTGCAGAACTGAGAATTGTCTTCCATCTTTTCTGTGACGACTCTATTATCTGTCTCCTCGTTCCGTTTTCTCCCTCTTGTCTTTGATCCCTTGAATTTCTGTTTTTATTGAGCTCCTCCCCAGCTTGCGGTGCCTGTGGACAGCGGGCTCCTCTGCTTGTTTTCCCCAGTCTCCTGAATGCCGCATCATCTGGCAGCGCGTGTGCACCTTCTCCCTGCCCTTTCCTCCACGCTGAGCCTGGCAGCTGGGTCCGCTGCTCCTCTGCTCTCTTAGTTCTTGCTCAACCAAGAACACAGGTTGAGCAGTTACTCTCAGGACTCACCGGTTCTATTACTGGACTGTTGCAAAGCCCTGTGGAGTGTGACTGCCATCACCCCATTTAGAGAAAGGGATCCTGAGGCACAGAGAGGTTAGGCGGTCACACATCACAGGGTCAGAGAGTGGCAGGTGGGTGTGAATGCCTCTTCTAGTTCTAGCGCTGGGACCCTCCGCTGTGGCCGAGTGTGCCACCGGGCTCCAGGCTGAGTGCGGGGCCAATGGATCACAGGTCCCAGGGGCTCCCTCTTCCGAGCTCCAGTGCACTTGTGGTTGAGATCACCCACTTCAGCCCTGTCGGCCCTGGCTCTGGGTGTGGCTGCCTGAATTTGGAAGGGGTCCTTCTGGCTTTCAGAGGGAGGGAGTCTTTGAGGATCAACAGTAGCTTCTCGAGCTTGCTTGGGTTTCTCACCACCATCTCCACATGTCTTCCCAAGCTGCGGGCTCAGAGGGTGTTTGCAGGGTCGCAGCTGTGTCTGGGATGGGAAAGGGCAGGCTTTGTGCCAGTTATCTGGCTCAGCCTCATTTGCTCTCTGCCGCTGGATTACTCTGGTTTGGTCGTGTGTGTATTTTAGAACATTTTTGATCCTTTGGTCTGGTCGGGAGGGATTTCGCCTACTCCACTCGCCTTGTTAACCTGGAGCTCTGGCACACCTGGTGGTGGCCCCGCAGCCGCGAGGATCGCCGCGTGGAGGGGAATCCTGGGATCCATAAGCCCTCTCCCCACTAGCAGGGCCAACCGCGGAGGACCGAGCAGCCACCGTCATCCAGTGTGCCTTCCGGAAACTCCTGGCGAGAAAGGAACTGGCCCGCCGTCAGCAGGAGCACCAGGACTACCAGGAGCTGATGGAGAAGCTGCAGAGGGAGGTGAGGTCAGGTGGGGCTGGGGGCGGGGACACAGGGCCGGGGGCGGGGACTGTAGGTCTGGGGGCGGGGACACAGGGCCGGGGGCGGGGACACAGGGCCCGGGGCGGGAACTGTAGGTCTGGGGGCGGGGACACAGGGCCGGGGGCGGGAACTGTAGGTCTGGGGGCGGGGACACAAGGCCGCGGGGCGGGAACTGTAGGTCTGGAGGCGGGGACACAGGACCGGGGGCGGGAACTGTAGGTCTGGGGGCGGGGACACAGGGCCGCGGGGCGGGAACTGTAGGGCTAGTCGGGGGTGGGACGCAGGGCTGATCTATGATCGCACTGGACCTCCCACAGGCCTTCGTGGCCCAGGTTCGGCGCGAGCAGGAGGCGGCCCGGCGGCAGTAGGAAGAAGCGGCTGCGGCCGAGCGGAGGCGGCAGGAGGAGCGGCTGCGCGGGGCGCGCCTGCTGGAGGCGGCCTTCGACGGGAACCTGGGCGAGATCCAGGCAGTCCTGCGGGAGGTGGGCGGGGGGGCGGCGGGGCGGAGGGTCCTGAGCTTGGGGCGCCGCTGACCGCCACCTGGCGCAGGTGGACGAGCTGCTGACCCGCGAGGGCATGGGTTGCGACGCGGCGGGAATGGCGCGGCGGCTGCAGCGGCGCTTGGCCCTGGTGGACTTTGAGGACAGTGGCCCCGCCACTGTCCGAGGCGGCGGCAGGCGGGCAGTCCCTGGCCATCCAGCTGCTGGCCGAGCAGGGCGCCAGTCCCAACAGCAAGGTGGGCACCGGGGCCCTCGAGGGCTGGGGGTCGCGCCTCGCCATGGCGGGCCCTGCTCAGCCAGCGTGTCCCGCAGGGCGCCTTCGGCCGGACCCCGCTGTACCGAGCGGCCTTTGGGGGCCACCTGGAAGCCGTGGAGGTGCTTCTGAAGCTCGGAGCTGACCCCCGGGTATATGCGGACGACGGGAGCACACCCGAGCAGGTGTGCGAAGGAGGGCAGAACCCCGCGGGACGCTCGCTCTCCCTCTCCCAAAGCTGTCAGGAGCCTGGTAGCGCTCCAGGCTGGGTCCTGAACTTCCTGGACCCAGGAGGCCCTCTCCCTACCTAAGTCCTCGCTGTGAGCCTTCCCGGGAACGCGCCATCAAGACCACAGCTTCTGGCTTCCGCGGTCCTCCTCTGGCCAGGTTCTTCTCTTCTCCCCGGACCCTCAGTCCACCTTAGAAATACTGTTTCCAAGGAAGGTGGGGAAACAGCAAGGCTCCTGGGGACAGCGCGGGGGCTCAGGGGTTGAGGGCAGCATTCGTCCTGCCAATCTGGACCCTCACCCTCAGAATTTCCCCGTTTCTGAGAAAATTGATCCCTAAGCCCCTTCTCCAGGTGCCTCGGTCTGGCAGCTCCTCCCTGGCATCTGGAAACAGTACCAATGGGCCTTTTCCCAGGCCCTCGGCTGGAGACCGGGGGCGAGGGGGCTGGATTTCTCCCGGGTCCTGGAGGCCTGGTCAGATAGGTAGCCCAGGACCTCTGGGAACAGCTGTGAAAGCGGGTCAGCCAGTGCCACCACCTTCTTTAGTGAGTCTGAGTGGAATCTCAAGCCCCGCCCCGCCCCACCCCCGAGTCGCAAGCCCCGCCCCCGGTCCTGCTCCAGGGTTGCCCTTTGTCCTTTCCTCTGCTCTTCTCCGCTCTTTGATAAGCAACAGAACAGGTTTTAAAAGACCAGCAGAGCCTTTGGCTTCAAACTACTGCTTCCACGCTAGACGAAGGAACAATAGTGAGGCCAGGAGGGCGGAAGGACCTGGCCACAGCCTCAGGGTCGCTGGAGTGAGGAGCGCACAGGGAGGCCCACCCCTCAGATGCTGGTGCCCTGGTGGGCCCCGGGCTGAGGGCTGGAGAAGTGTGCAGGCTGAGGGGTGTTGAGGAGGACGTGGAACCCACTGGTGCCTGAGTTCGGGGGAGGGGTGCAGGGGGTACTGAGAGGAGCAGCACACAGCTGGGCAGTGGGGAGCAGGAGCCCTCTAGCTGTTGGGAGAACAGGGACAGTCTCTTTAAGAGTTGGTGCTGGAGCAATTGGACGTCCACAGGCGAAGGAATGAACCTCGACCTAAACCTTGCACCCTATAAAGAGACTAACCCAAAGTGGATTGTGGATTTAAATGCAAAACGTAAACTCTAAAACGTATAGACGAGCACAAGAGAAAATCTTTGGGAACGATTTCTTAGACAAAAAGCACAGTCAGTCTATAAAAGAAAAATACCTTGACAAATTGAGCTTCATCAAAATGTAAAACTTTTGCTCTGCTGAAGCCCCTGTTAAGTGGATGAAAAGACAAGCCACAGAGAAGGAGAAAAATCCATACAAACCACACATCTGATCGGTTCAGTTCAGTCGCTCAGTCGTGTCCGACTCTTTGTGACCCCATGAATCGCAGCACGCCAGGCCTCCCTGTCCATCACCAACTCCCGGAGTTCACTCAAGATTCATGTCCATCGAGTCAGTGATGCCATCCAGCCATCTCATCCTCTGTCGTCCCCTTCTCCTCCTGCCCCCAATCCCTCCCAGCATCACAGTCTTTTCCAATGAGTCAACTCTTTGCATGAGGTGGCCAGAGTACTGGAGTTTCAGCTTTAGCATCATTCCTTCCAAAGAAATCCCAGGGCTGATCTCCTTCAGAATGGACTGGTTGGATCTCCTCGCAGTCCAAGGGACTCTCAAGAGTCTTCTCCAACACCACAGTTCAGAAGCATCAAGGACCTGTGTTTACAATGTTTATCAACTCTCAAAACTCAATAGTAAGTCATACATCCAGTGGCTGTATGTATGCACATAACTGATTCGCTTTTGCTGTACACCTGGAACTACCACCACACTGTAAGGCCACTATACTGTAATAAGAATTTTAATGAGAGTTCCAGAGGTGTGTAGGGCACCTTTGGGGATCCAGGGAATACGAAGCGAGGAAATGCCTCGAGGCTGGGTCAGAGCACCCATCAGGATGGAAGGAGGGAGTACCTAGACTGTCTCCGCCAGCCTGGGCAGGAGGTCTCACAGCGTTTGCAGCCCTGGGTGGGGTACTTGGAAGGACCTTGCCTCAGTCGTGAGGATGAATGCTGCTCTGGTACAGCCTCACCAATCTTAGGGCAAGTCCCAAAGGATAAAACTTCCCAGGTAATTTAACTGTATGCCAAAATTCAAGAATATGTATGGAGATACAACATAAACAGCTCTTAACAAGACACAATGCACGTTGTCTAGCACCAATTAAAGATACCGGG
Organism: Capricornis sumatraensis; assembly: GCF_032405125.1. Lineage (NCBI taxonomy): Eukaryota > Metazoa > Chordata > Mammalia > Artiodactyla > Bovidae > Capricornis > Capricornis sumatraensis. Next base: position 20,395,543 of record NC_091079.1, on the reverse strand, counting down.
CATACAAAGGTGCAGGAAAATATGACCATGAGAAACCTTGACCAGTCAAGGCAAACGCACTGACGTGAATGTCAGAGTTAGTGTGAAAGGCTTGTAAACAGCTATTGTGACTGTATTCCAGATGCTCAAAAAATTGAATAGAGAATGGAAGACATAAAACACTTAAATTCTAGAGGTGAAAATGACAGTGTCTGAGATGAGAAACAGAAAGCTACGGATGAGATTAATGTCGACTTAGAACAGAGGTAAAGGTTGGTGAATTTGAGGCTTACAAAATAGAAACTACTTACAAGTACAAACACTCAGAAGAGAGAGCAGTTCTTCCAAATGGCGAGTATCCATGAGCTGTGGGACAGTTTCAGGAGGCCTACTGTGTATGTAATTAGAGTCTCCAAAGGAGAGAAGAAACAGAAAAACATATATACTTGAAGAAATAATAACCTTAAGGTTTCCAAATGTGATGAAAGGTATAAACCGTACTCCTCAAATCTCAAGAAACGGAAAGGAAAATCAGGCTAAGGCACAATGTGATAAAATTTCTCAAGGCCAGTGATAAAGAAATCTTAAAAGAAGCCAGAGGAAAAAAGACATAGACAGGAAAACAAAGATAAGGATTATGGCAGACTTCTTGTTGGAAAGAGTGGAAGTGAGGAGAGAGTGGGGCAGTGTCTTTAATGGTACTGAAGAAGGAAACACATCTTGTCAACCTTGAATGCGATACGCAGTGCAAATATCTTTCATAACTGAAGGCAAAATAAAAGACATACCTTTGCAGACACACAAAAGCTGAAAGACTCAATCACCAGTGGATTCACACTATAAGAAACATCAAAGGAAGCCATACCAATAGAAGGGATGCCGGATGGAAATATGGATCCACTCAAAAGAGTGAGGAACACTAGCAAGGGTAACTACACAGGTAAATGTATGAGATAGTGCCTTATTATTTAAACTTACTGAGAAAGTAGTTGAAACAAAAAATAACAGCATGTGTCATGTGGTTTTATAACACATGGAGGTACACGTACTGAAAACTGCACAAATTATAGTTGTTTGGTTCAATTGTGTGACACAAATATAAAGGCTGGCAAGGGGAAATGAAACCTACTGTGGAAGGTTCTTGTATGTGAAGTGGTACAATATCATTTAAAGGCAGACCGTCATAAGTTACAGGTATATGTATGCTGGAAGCCCTAAAGCAACTACTAAATATCAATAGAGTTATAGAGCAAAAAAAGAGGAAAAGGAAGATAATACTAGAACCAGTAGAAAACAATAGCAAAAGGTAATGTAAAACTCAACCATATCAATAGCTTCTTTAAGTGTAGAAGGTCAAAAGACCCCAATTAAAAGGCAGATTGTCTTTTGGATTAAAACAAAAATCTAACTGTAGCGACTTGCTGGTGGTCCAGTGGTTGAGAATCCACCTTCCAATGCAGGGGATGCAGGTTTGATCCCTCGTCAGGGAGCCAAGATCCCATGTGCGGAGGAGCAGAGCAGCTGCCGACCCCGCTTCAGTGCCTGTGAGCCACAGCCGGAGGTGGCCGCACCGCAACAGAGGGCTCCGTGCCATGCTAAAGACCCGGTACAGCCAAATGAGTACATGTTTCTTAAAAATTCAACAGTATTCTGCCATAAGAAACAAACTTCAAAGACACAAATAGGAGAGAATTAAAAGGACAGGACAAGTGTGCTGGGATAACACTGAGTAAAGAGAGCTGAAATAAATATATTAACATCAGAAGAAGTAGATTTCAGAACAGAGAATATTACTGGGGAGAAAAGAATCATTTCATAAGGACAGAGGATTCATCAAGAGGACGAAAGAATCCTGAATGTTTTTTGCAGCTGTACATGAAGCGAAAACTGCAATCATAGTAGCAGATTTCAGCATCCCTACCTCAGCAACTGATGAAACAAGTAGACAGAGAAGTCAGTAACATGGTGGTTTAGTTGCTAAGTCGTGCTCGACTCTTGTGACCCTATGGACTGTAGCCCGCTAGCTTCCTCTGCCCATGGGATTTTCCAGGCAAGAATACTGGAGTGGGTTGCCATTTCCTTCTCCAGGAGATCTTCCGAACCCAGGAATTGAACCTGGGTGTCCTGCACCACAGGCGGATTCTTTACCGACTGAGCCACAAGGGAAGCCGCCTTGTAGAACTGAGTGACCTCAGCCACGAGCTGTGCCTCTGGCCGCCATCCCTTCATCCCTCATCTGTCCTGCTATCATTGTTTTCATAAATTTATCCACTCAATCCAATCATTTTTCCCTGAACTGGATTTACTCTTTCATCAATTCACACCTTTTCTTATTAGCTTATGAGTCATGTTATTAATAAACTTGCTGGTCTGGCCACTAGCTACTGTATCTGTTTCACCCTTCCTACCACCTTAAGCCATCCTCATTTATTCATGTATTTAACTACTATCAATTCACACAGCTATCCATCCATCCATTCACACACCCACTCATGCTGTTTACTTGAGAGAAGTAAATTTTGAGGGAAACATTTTTTTTAATTCTCTTTAAAAAACTTTATTAGGCTGCACCAGGGTTTAGTTGTGGCGTGTGGGATCCGGTTCCCTGACCAGGGATTCATCCTGCACTGAGAGCACTGAGTCTTAGCTGCTGGGCCAGCAGGGATGTCCCACACTTGAGAGGAAATTCTGAGAAAGCAGGGACTGTGCTTTTGGTTGTCACACGAAAGGCAGTCACAAGTTGTGTCAAATGATTGGATTGGATTCATCTATCCATTTGTTCAACCATCTTCTCTAAGTTATTCATCCATTAAATCCCTTCACTTCAGTTCAGTTCAGTCGCTCAGTCGTGTCCGACTCTTTGTGACCCCATGAATCGCAGCACGCCAGGCCTCCCTGTCCATCACCAACTCCCAGAGTTCACTCAAGATTCATGTCCATCGAGTCAGTGATGCCATCCAGCCATCTCATCCTCTGTCGTCCTCTTCTCCTCCTGCCCCCAATCCCTCCCAGCATCACAGTCTTTTCCAATGAGTCAACTCTTCGCATGAGGTGGCCAAAGTACTGGAGTTTCAGCTTTAGCATCATTCCTTCCAAAGAAATCCCAGGGCTGATCTCCTTCAGAATGGACTAGTTGGATCTCCTTGCAGTCCAAGGGACTCTCAAGAGTCTTCTCCAACACCACAGTTCAAAAGCATCAATTCTTCGGCACTCAGCCTTCTTCACAGTCCAACTCTCACATCCATACATGACCATTGGAAAAACCATAGTCTTGACTAGATGGACCTTAGTTGGCAAAGTAATGTTTCTGCTTTTTAATATGCTATCTAGGTTGGTCATAACTTTTCTTCCAAGGAGTAAGCGTCTTTTAATTTCATGGCTGCAATCACCATGTGCAGTGATTTTGGAGCCCCCCAAAATAAACTCTGACACTGTTTCCACTGTCTCCCTATCTATTTCCCATGGAGTGATGGGACCGGATGCCATGATCTTCGTTTTCTGAATGTTGCGCTTTAAGCCAGCTTTTTCAGTCTCCGCTTTCACTTTCATCAAGAGGCTTTTGAGTTCCTCTTCACTTTCTGCCATAAGGGTGGTGTCATCTGCATATCTGAGGTTATTGATATTTCTCTCAGCAATCTTGATTCCAGCTTGTGTTTCTTCCAGTCCAGCGTTTCTCATGATGTTCTCTGCATAGAAGTTAAACAAGCAGGGTGACAATATACAGCCTTGATGTGCTGCTTTTCCTATTTGGAACCAGTCTGTTGTTTCATGTCCAGTTCTAACTGCTGCTTCCTGACCTGCATACAGATTTCTCAGGAGGCAGGTCAGGTGGTCTGGTATTCCCATCTCTGTCAGAATTTTCCACAGTTTATTGTGATCCACACAGTCAAAGGCTTTGGCATAGTCAATAAAGCAGAAATAGATGTTTTCCTGGAACTCTCTTGCTTTTTGCATGATCCAGTGGATGTTGGCAATTTGATCTCTGGTTCCTCTGCCTTTTCTAAAACCAGCTTGAACATCAGGAAGTACACGGTTCACGTATTACTGAAGCCTGGCTTGGAGAATTTTGAGCACTACTTTGCTAGCATGTGAGCTGAGTGCAATTGTGCAGTAGTTTGAGCATTCTTTAGCATTGCCTTTCTTTGAGATTGGAATGAAAACTGACCTTTTCCAGTCCTGTGGCCACTGCTGAGTTTTCCAAATTTGCTGGTATATTGAGTGCAGCACTTTCACAGCATCATCTTTCAGGATTTGAAACAGCTCCAATGGAATTCCATCACCTCCACTAGCTTTGTTCGTAGTGATGCTTTCTAAGGCCCACTTGACTTCACATTCTAGGATGTCTGGCTCTAGATGAGTGATCACACCATCATGATTATCTGGGTCGTGAAGCTCTTTTTTGTACAGTTCTGTGTATTCTTGCCACCTCTTCTAAATATCTTCTGCTTCTGTTAGGTCCATACCATTTCTGTCCTTTATCGAGCCCATCTTTGCATGAAATGTTCCCTTGGTATCTCTAATTTTCTTGAAGAGATCTCTAGTCTTTCCCATTCAGTTCTTGTCCTCTATTTCTTTGCATTGATCACTGAAGAAGGCTTTCTTATCTCTTCTTGCTAATTTTTATGTATCAATTCATTATTTCATCCATTCATTCAATTAACCCAAGAATCCTTCATTCTTTTATCATTTAATTCACTAACTTACTCATCTGCTCCATCTGTCCATTCCTCTCATCCCTGATTTTGCACATCTTTTAACTTTCTTTTTAAATACAAACCACATACTGAATATTATACAAATCAAAGTTGTGTGGCTCGATTAAACCCGGATTAACCTCCTGAGTCCAGAAATGAAACGCTGCCAGGCCCCTGTGCCCCATGCTGAGAAGTTCGCCTCCTTTGGCTATTCCTCACTCCGGAGCAGGAGCGGTGGGGCCTGGGATGGGTGCAGACGAGGGCTGTGTCCTACAGATGGAGGTCTGCGAGGGGACAGCAAAGGCTGCAGCCAGGACCCTGCAGTGGGGGCTGGTGGGTGGGGTGTGGAGGAGAGCAGGTTGGGGGATGCGGAGCCTGAGGTTTCAGGAAGGAGGCCGTGGGGACCCTCCAGGGCCCGGCTTTGTGGGTGTTGATCATGATGGTCAAGGCTCCGGGCCCCTCCCTGCCCCACCATCAGGGCCGCCTTTGTGCCCCTGGGGTGTCCTGTCCGGAGTGGGACTGTAGCACCTCCCCAGGTGAAGAGGCGGCCCAAGCTCTTGACCAGTAGCTTCTCTCGCTAGGTGGCCTCGCTGGACACGGTGGTCAGTGTGCTGCAGTCGTGGGACCTGAGCCTCACAGACGCCATGCTCCAGAACATGGAGGCAGAGCGGGAGCGCCGGGCCCAGGAGGCTGCGCGTCACGAGGAGGCGGAGGCCCAACGGTGCGGCGGGTGGGAGGCAGGGGGGCTGGCTCGGGGCTGCTCTGACCGCTCCCCTCCACTGCAGCATGAACCTCAAAATACAGCAGCTGGCCAAGGATCAGCAGCAATGTCACCAACAGGTGAGCCGCCCGCCCCCGGAGGGGAGGTAGGGCGGGCGGAGAGCTGGGAGTGCGGAGGCGCCCTGCGGACCCCCAACCTGGTCCGGAGGCCAGCTCGCCCCCTGCCCCCCAGCTGCAGCAGGCCTACTGCGAGCTCAACCGGAGAATCGCGGAGCACGACCAGTGCGAGCAGAGGGGCGCAGGCCTGGCCGCGCTCACGCTGCAGGTTGGCTTCTCCCCCGTGGACCTGGGGAGCCCTACCTCTGGGCTGTCAGCTTCCAACAGCCGCCTTTGGGGTGGGGCGCCCCCTCTTCCTTAGGGGTCCCAGCTGTGCACAGCAGGCGGGTGTTGGTGTCCAGCCTTGCCCTGAGCAGAGCGTGGGGCCCCCCTGCAGGCCATCAAGGATGCAGAGGAGCAAGTGGACAGGCTCCAGCAGGAGGCCCAGAAGGCAGAGAAGGCGCTGGCCCTGGCCAGGCTGGAGCTGCGGGAGCAGACCCAGGAGGGTGGGTGGGGCGGGGCTGGGGCTGGAGCGGGAGGGCCCCCGGGGGTTATCTGGGCAGCTCCTCCCATCGGCCCTACATTTACACCCCCACAGCGGAGGAGGAGGTGCCCGGGCTAAAGTGCCAGGTCAGCGAGCTCCACGACGTGCTGATGAAGGACGTGGGTGACCGAATCTGCGCAGACGGCAGGTCAGTGGTCCCGGCCGGCCAGGGGTGGGCTGGGGGTTCTAGCAGATGGCAGCGACCTGGAGGTCGGCCCCAGGTGGCCTCTTGTTATTGACCCTTCAGGCCAGGCGGCCACCTTCCTGCGCTACCAGGACACCAACTACGTGGATGCCGTGAACCCTGACCACCTGCGGCCGGAGAGGATCCGGCTGGCGCTGCTGGGGGCGCTCAGGTGAGGTGGGCGGAGGGCAGGCACCCGGATGCCACACCCACTCCCGCCCCAGCCCTCACTGCCCACGGCCTGCGCTGTCCTCTCAGGTTTGGGAAGCCGCTGGTGTTTGACTTGCGTGAGGTGGATCTGTTCCCAGCCGTGCAGCAGCAGCTGGAGGCGGTGCAGCCAGGCCTGGCGCAGGAGCTGCTGGGCCACGGGCTGCTGGAGCAGGAGAGGTACCTGTCGCTGCTGCGGCCGACCGATGGGCCCGAGTACGGCCCCAACCAGTTCCAGGAGGCGCGCCTGCAGCACTTCCGCCTCTTCTTTGTCACCAAGGTTCGGTGGCCGACGGCAGAGCAGCTGCAGGTCCTCCTGCCTGTGTGCGTGCAGCTGCCGGGCGGGAGCCTCTAGCAACCCGCCCCAGTAAAGGGCCCGCCCCCGGGCGACGTGTGCGCGCAGTGCGCCTCCTCTGTGTGCGCGCACCACGCAGGGGAGGGGCCTTGGGGGTGGTGAAGGTAGTCCCCCAGCCTCCCTCCTACCGGGGGGCAGCCCAGTCTGGGTAAGCCACCTGAAGTCCTCAGAGTCCCCGCACCCGCTGCCCCCAGATCGGGAGGGACAGAGGGGCGCACATTCGTGTACCAGCAGCTGGACAGAGTAAGACAGACCAGACGTAAAACGTAGTCAATTTTATTCTCCTTAAACCACAAAATAGAGTCTTTGGTTGTACAAACATCACTAGTTACAGTCTCGCCAGGAGGTCCCGGCTGGGGAGGGCGCCGTTAGTCAGTGGCTAGAACTCCTCAGCGGACCTCTTTAAAATGCTACCGGCCAGGTTAAAAGACTCGGGGCAAGGGTGGTGTTGGCGCTGGCAGGGCCCCCACCCCAAGTCGGGGGAGGCACCCCGCCCCTCTAGGAGGGCACTGGGCCCAGGCCTCGGCGCCCTGGCCGCATGGCCCGGCGGCTGCTGCATAAGGCTACCTCCTCGGGACCCGCGGAGCCTGGAGAGGGCCTGCCCAGAAGCACCATGGCCACCTCTCCGTCCTCCTCTGGCAGACCTGCAGGCAGGAGCAGGGAGCGAGTGAGCAGATGGGCCTGGCACCCTGGAGCATGGGGGCACTGTCGGGGTGGGGGTGGGGGGTGGCGGGGCCTGCCAACTCACCTGGGCTCGGACGTGGTTCCAAGGACCTCAGCTCCTCAGCGAAATCTGGGGACTGCAAGGGGGAGAAGGGCTGGTCAGGGACTACCCAGACCTGCCTGAAGCCCCCCGTAGGAGCCTGGGTGAGTTCCTGCAGAGCCCTGGTTGGCGGGGAGGGGGAGGAACCGGGAGGATATGGAGCAGGGGACAGGCTGGGAGACAGGCTGAGCGGAAAGCGGCAGGAGCCGGTCATGGCGTCCTGCAGAAGGGCCGGAGGGCCCGGTACCTGCATGTCATAGACAGGTCTGGAAGAGGGGAGGGCAGCAAACACCCTGTAGTCAAACTTCCTCCCAGACAAGGCCTTGAAAGGACAGCGTGAGGAGAAAGGCAGAGAGTGTAAGAAGAAGAGAAGGTGGGAGTCTGGATCCCTGCCCTGCCAAGGGTGGAAGGCAGGGGAGGGCGGCAGCCGCTGGCTCCTCACCAAGCGTCCCGGGGAGGTGCCGGTCTGGGGGCCGAGGTCTGGAGGAACAAGAAGGGGTCGTCGGGAGAAGTCCGCGCCACAGGCCGGGCTCCCGCCTCCCGCCCGACGTACAGACCTTCCAAGGGGGTGGGTGACGGAGTAGGCGCGGGTGAGGGGGCCTCAGCCAGGCGCTCCAGAGGCCCCCGCTTGCTTCGGCCCTCCTGGGACTTGCTGAGGACCATCTGTGCGCGGAGGGCGTCCTGCTCCAGGGACTTCATCCTGTGGGCGGGCGGAGGGTGGGCAGCGGGTGGGCTGCGCGAGGGGCGCGGGCAGCGGAGGGCAGGGCAGGGCGGGGCCTCACCTGGCCGCCCTCCAGAGCGCCCGCTTCTCCGCCTCCAGGGCTCGGCGCTCTGCAGGGGACAAGGCCCGCTCTGGGGCCGGCAGCTCGGGGCTCTGCACGCGAAGCCGCTCCTGGTGGCGCCGCTCGGCCTTGGCAGTCCGCACTGGGGCACCGCCTCCCTGCGGCGGGGGAGATGCGGGGCCGAGCCTGGGCCGGGCGACAGGACAGGAGGGCCGGGTGGAGGGGTGCCGGGCACAGGCGGAGGGGCGCTGTGGGCAGGGGCTGAGGCAGCCCTCCCCAGCCTCACCCTTCCGCCGTGGGGCCCTGGCCGGCCCAGGGCGGCTCCTCTTCGGGCTCCTCGTCCTCGGGAGCATCGGCTTCCGGGCGCCCCGTGTCGGCCACCACCTCGCGCAGCATCTGCGCCCTTTTCTGCTGCAGCTTGCGGGCTATGGGGAGCGGCGGGTCAGGCTGGGTGCCGGCGTCCCCTGCCCCCCACCCCGCCCCCGCGCCGCCTCCTCACCCTCCTCCTCCTGCATCTTCCGCAGGTCGTCAGCGCCCACCAGCGACACGCGCTTAGGGGGGCCCTCGGCCTGGGGCACCCGAACCTCTAGCTCGAAGTACTTCTGCCGCTCGCGAAAGGACAGCTGCTCCGGCGAGGCCGTGGGCCCGGGCGTGGGGGGCTGGGGGAAGCACGCCCTCAGACCCGGCCCCTCGGGTGTCACACCCTCGCAGGCGCACGCAGCAGGGCACCTGAGGGCGGCCCACCACCTACCTGGGCAGGGGTGTCCAGGGGCGGGTGCAGGCCGGGCACAGCCGCGAACGTCCTATAGGCCTGCTTCACGTTGGCTGGAAGCTCAGCAGGGGAGGGCGGGGAGGGGGGCTGGGGACCGGGTGCAGTGAGCTGAGCAGGGACAGCTGTCCCTGCAGCACCGCCCACCCCGCCACCAGCTGTCCTTGCTGACTGTGCCCAACCCTGTCCCCTGGGTCAGGGCACTCGGGCTGGGGACCACCTCTGCCCCTGGGGGCCGGGGAGCCCCTTGGCCAGGCCTGAGCCAGTGGCTGGATCACCCCAGGCTTTGTCTGCAAAGGGGTTCAGGTGAGGGGTGTGAGGGATGGGGTGGGGGGAGAGAGATGGCGCCAAGGTGGGCAGCTGGGTGCCTAGGAAGCGAGGCCAGCACTCACCCATCTGCTGTCTGTCAGGAAGGGGCAGAGGCTGGGCGCTGAGCTCCAAGCTGGCACTTCAGTGTCTGCCCCAACCCTGCCACCAGGCCTGGCCCTCCCCACGCAGCAGAACCGAGGAGCCTCTGCAGGCAGGTGGGGGACTCGGGGCAGGGTGGAGTGGCCCCCGGGAACTCCCAGACATGAAGACAGATGGGGGCAAAACCGCCAGGCACTGGGGAAGGCTGCCCTGACCCCCATTCCCCTCTACCCAGGAGGCCACAGGGAGCTCCGCAGCCCGTGATACCAGCCAGCTGGGCCAGGAAGGGGCCTGCAGGCCATCCCCCTGTGGGATGGCAGCTGGGGAAGGTGTGTGCCCTGGCACCCTCCCCAGAGGAGCGGACTCTGAACACAGCACCCCCACCATGTGTACTCACCTGCTGGTGGCCAGGGGAGCAGGGGGGCTCAGCCATCTCTCCACTTGCCGCAGGCAGCACCTGGAAGAGCCGAGAGGTGGGTGTGGGGAGGGTCAGGCAGGGCTGAGGGCCCCCAAGGAGGTGGGGAGTTGCCTGCCTCAGTAGCACAAAGGCTGGTCCTCAACGCCCTGACCTGAGCAGCCCTGAGACATCTGAGATGGATGGGCTGGGCTGGGCTTCTCCCGGGTGGGGTGGCCACCCTCCCTGTGAGCCTCAGAGGCCCATCAGCCAGGGAGGCCCGGCCCCTGCGAGCCACCGCCAAGCTGTGCCCTTTTCTGACAGAGGACACTGGGCCCCCTCCCCTCCTGGGGGCTTCCTACTCTTGCCTGTGTGGGGCTGAGCACAAAGCCCCTTTACAGGCTCACTCAGCCCCCAGCTGGCACAGCCCTCCCCACCAGCTCTGCGGGGTCTCCCAGCAGCAGCTGACGCTGGGCAGCCCGCCCTCCAGGGAAGGGCTAAGAACCACAGGCCTCCGCCCAGGGCCCTGCCCCCACTGCAGCAGTGGCCCTCCTCCCACCGTGCTCCAGCAGTGGCCCCTGGGCCCACACAGCCCTCTGCTCTGCCTTGAGTCTGCCTCTGAGAGGTGGGGGGTAGGTGGCAGTGGGTGCATCACAGCTGGGCTCAGGGGTGGAGCAGGACAGACGTGTGCCGGGGGGTGGCGCTCCAGCTCAGGCACCCCAGCCAGTCCCTGTCCCGCCTGAGGGCCCTTTAAGGGCCTCAGCCCTCTCCCTGGGGGCAGGATCCTGGCAGAGCTCTGTCCTGCAGGCCCTCAGGTGAAGGGAAGGAAGACAGGGGTAGGACTGATGGACAAGTGGGCAGAGGCCGGAACAGGGGTGTGACAACCAGGGACTGACCCTCTGCATGCTGCCAGCGCCAGGGGTGGCGGCCAGGGCTCGGCAGGCTGGCTTCAGGCTCTCTGGGCTCCGACCCTGGGGGGCAGAGTGGACACAGGGCTGCTGGGGCCGTGCTCGCCAGAGTGCAGGGCGGGCAGCCAGGCCCAGGGACACTGGGCTGTGGCGGGGAGCCCGCCATGCGGGGCGGGAGGGCCTGGGCACTCACCGTGGCCTCCGGGCCCCACAGTGGGATCTGTCCGGGCAGCTCCTTCTCCTGTGAGCAGAGGAGACAGTGGTCGGGGCCGACGGCCTCAGGCTTCCAGCCCAGGGGCTGCTGGCTGCGGGCGGCTCTGACCTTGCCGGAGCCCTCGGGGCTCAGCTCCCGGTCGATGGAGGAGATGCTTTCCAGGCTGTTCCGGCGGCCAAGGCCAGCCGCAAAGGGGTTGGCGATGATGCCTGGGGACACCTGCGGGGGAGGGGAGGAGTGGCCACACCTGAGGGAGCTGCTGGGGTGGGCTCTGCTTGCTCAGGACTCCAGGCCACCATTGCCTCTGCGCCCAGGGCACCCACAGGTCGCGTCTGCACACCATGCTCCTGAGGATACGGCGATGCAGAGCACCAGGCGAGAGAGGTCGGCCCTGGACATGCACCCCGCAGCACAGAACCGACAAGGTGATGGGGCGACAGTGAAGCGCCCATGGCACAGAGAGGAACTGAGGCCAAAGTCCTAGTGGAAGGAGGCCGACCGACTCCTGACGTCAGAAAAGGCCGTTTAAAGGAGGAAGAGTGGACTGTGGTGTTGACCGGAGTGATGACGACAGCAGACGTGAACACGCGCTTCTCCAGCGTTCATGTCAGGACGTGAAAGGTGCCTGCTCACAGGCACAGCCCAGCCCCCGAGCGGTCCTGAGACCCTGACAGCCAGGAACACGCCTGGCGCCCACATCCCGGCTCCTAAATAGCCCTGTCCACTAAGGGAACCAGTGCTCCTTGGAGAAAGAAGGTATGGAAAAGTGTGAGGTGACCCCAGACTTTCTGCTGTGCTAGAAAGGAGGCAGCCTGAGGGAGGTGGGTGATGTGAACAGGGCCCCGGGCCAGCCAGAAGCCCTCTTGTCAGCTCCGTCTGGATGGCTGGAGCACCAGATATCAACAGCAGCAGTGACAACTCTTACCACGAGATAAAACGGAAAATCTGTGCTAAGGAAGTCAACCGCCCAGCGCCTGTGGAAGGAGCAGTGGGGAGGGCACACGACTGCCCTGGGGCTGATGAGGAGCCCGAGGAGGAGCGGGCTGCTGCACTCCCCAAGCACCCGCACAGCACCTGTCAGTTTCTGGGGGAAAGCATCACCTGGTGGGGTGACCCAGAGACGCCCCCATGCAGGCACCACCCGTGGGTCTGGTGGGAGGCCCTCCAAGACAGTGTCAGCTCTGTGATAACCCTGCCAAAATGCAGCCACTGCAGCTCGTCCTGAGGAGGCCCTGGACAGACCCCCAGTGAGCACCATCCATGCCATGATGGCCTGTGCTGACCTGAAGTTCCAGGTCAGGCTGGGAGACAACCAGATGCCCACATGCCTTGTGGCTCTAAAGGTCGCCTTGGACCATTGGTGGGAGGCATGCAAGGCCTTTGAGTGAGAGGTCCTGTCTACTGTTCTTGACACTTTTCAACGCTAAAACTGTCACTATTTTATCTACTTACTTGTATCTTTCAAAACAGAAATAACAGCAGGAGAAACCGCACTAATGCAGATGCTGGCCTGGGGGCCACCGAGAGGGGATTCATACTCCTGGAGGGCTGTGTTCACAGCTGGCAAAGGTTTAGCATGAGCAGAGGTTTGTCCTCCCGGCCGCAGGGTCTTCGCTCCCCAACTGGAGGCTGACCTGGCGACGCGGCAGGGAGTGCGCCGTGTCCTACCCTCCGGACCGCCGGGGAACTCCCAGGAAACTCCGCTTTTAAAGTCATCTTTAAGAACTGAAAATGAGTTCTGGGCTTCCCCAGTGGCCCAGTGGTTAAGAATTCACCTGCCAGTGCAGGGAACACAGGCTCGATCCCTGCTCCAGGAAGATCCCACGTGCCGCAGAGCAGCACCAACTACTGAGCGTGGGGTCTAGGGTCTGTGCTTCCCGACACGAGACGCCACCTCAATGAAAAGTCAGTGTGCAGCAACAAGACCAGCGCAGCCAAAAATAAAACTTAGACAAAAATAAGCCTGACTGTATGACAAGCTGGCAGTAGGACAATACGAGAATCATTTCCCAGTGACTTGACATAGTGTTTTGACTGTACCTCCTAAGTGGATAAATCCTAAGGACATGAAATGTTAAAATGCTATTAATAAATGCTAGTAATAACATTGATATGGCTTTTTGAAATCAATAATTATAATATCACTTAATTTAATAAAATGACTTTTAAGATGAGAAAAAGAAACAAAGATAAAGTCAAAAGAATCAAAGCCTCCTGTCCTCAAGCACTGGTTGAGAGTAACAACCTCACGGATTTTTTCCCCCTAGAAATCTGCCTCCTGAGGACCCAAATGCTGCAGAGGCCCAGGAGCAAGGCCACAAGGACCAGCCAGTGATGGTCTGAACCCCACGCCAGGGCTGAGGCAGGAGACACTGGGACGCCTGGGTGCACCATCAGGCTGGCCTGTCACCGGCTTGTCACCGTGGTGCCCACGCGGGCACCCTGCCTCACAAGGACCACAAAGACCAAAAAGCAGTCACCATGGGGGCTTCCAGGGCAGCCACTTGTTATTTAAAAGTCAACCAATGAAAGGAAAGAATCAGAGTGTTTACCACACATCTCCTGTACAAAATCTTATTTTAGGGTAAAAAGTAGCTGATAAAATTTCTTCTTCACAGAAAGGTCATTAGAAGGACTGAAAACACTAGATGAGGAAGGAGTAACTGAGGCAGTCTTCCTTCGATCAGTAATCAAGGAAACATGGAAAAGAAAGGCAGTCTTGATCAAAATCCGAAAGGTGGTTTTTCTGAGAAGGCTGCTAAAATATACAAAACTTTGGTAAGTGTGATGGGGAGGAAGAGACAGCAGAAACCAGATCAAGACGGTGACGGGACCACAGAAATGGAGGGAGGAGAGAGAATGTTCTGGACCTTGCCCCAAACATGCTGAGCACCAGTCAGCAAGCTCTTCGAAGTGCACAGTGGCCCCTGCAGCACTGCCACCAGCTAGCCACCAGGCCTGCCCGCCTGTGCGGGGCCCTGGGTCAGCGGCCAGCACAGCAAGGACAGGCAGGTCCTGATGCCAGCCCGCCGCCTGCCGTGCAGAGGTTGGGGAGGACGCCAGGGCACAGCTCATGCGAAGACGCACTTGCAGAATCCAAAGTTTGGAGAGATGGCTGTGAACCCTGATTCCTACAGGAGTTGAAGGGGTCACCACAGAAGAAGCAGGTGGGCTGAGGTTAAGAGAAATGGGGCTGGGTGGATGACTGGTGTCCTGAGGGATACATGTCGCCCCTTTTTCTTTCAAGCACCGAGCTAGCTGGAGGAAACCTGTGGGCTGCACCTCACAGTACTTGCACAGGGCTGTAACAGCCATCAATGAAAGGACTCCAGAAAACTCAGCACTCATTTCAGAGAAAATTCTTACAGGTTATAAATGGAAACAGCCGTCCAAGTTTAAAAGAATGTTATATAAACTACCGCCTCCAAGTCGGCACAAGGCAAGGTCACTGTCCACCATCACCAGGTTCCAGGGGGGACGGAGGAGCCTGACCTCCCAGGAAAAGGGGACCTGCAGCCACCACCTGGGCCTCAGGGCTTCCTCCTGGAGATGCAACAAAGTCACTGATGAGAATCAACAAGGAAGCAAGAGCAACCTAGGGATGTGCCTGGAGAAACATTACTCACACAGTCACAGAGCTCAAAGTTAACCCCGAGCTCCCAATCAACTTACAGAACTGGCAGGTCCGTTTGGAAGAGAAAACACGAAAATAGACCAAAACTGTCAAAAGGAGAAAAACAGTGGGTGACTTCACCAGTTAGGTCTCCTGAAACATACTCTAAAGTGGCCACACCGAGGCCAGCAGCACTGGCTCAAGAACACGGCCGGCTCCCAGGGCCAGGGGATGCAGATCCAGCCGACGAGGAAGTCAGATCTCCCCCGATCGCTGGGAGAGTGGCGGACGGTCCAGTGCATTCCACTGGCACGGAAGATCCACTTGCTTGAGAAGCAATTCCAGTAGATTGTAATGCTCTGTTTTCTAAAAAATAGCTTTGACAATCTTGCCCCAGAGAGGGTTTTTATCATCAAAACCCAAATCCAGACATTATGAGGAAGGTTAGACAACGTCACTCACAGTCTCCATGTTTCTATAACCCCAGAGAAGCCGTTGTGAAGGAGCAAAAGACAAAACCCACTCATGCCCTACGCAAAAAGACAAACGCTTACAATGCAAAAGACGAACTGCGAGTTACGTGAGTCACGCGTCAAAGGAGGCCAGGTCCATGGAGACAAGCCTGAGGCTGGGCGGGGGTGGGAGACGGGGCAAGCCTGCGGCCTCAGGCCCAACACCCCTTCTTCCAGGGTGCTGTCCTGCAGAAAAGCCCCCAAAAGCATCAAGACAGGCTTCAAGCACTCTGGTTGGAAACACAGCACAGACAAAGCAACCCAGGGAGAGACGGCCAGACAGTCAGAAGAGCCCGGCGAAGCCTCTGTAATGCTGGGGAGACACCCGCTCTGCTCTTCGCCCTGGAATGTATTTATTCTCTTTGTGCTGAAACCTTAAAAATAAGTACACGTGCTGACCGAAACATGTACGGTCATACTTTAAATGAGAAAGCAGAAGACACAGCCCTCTCTGGAAAACTTGAGCAAGGTTCTTCACCAGAAACAACAGGTTAGGGTCCCTGCAGGCACACAGGGATGTGGGCACAGAGATCAGCACAGGGGGTTCCAGAACCCAGGGTGTGGGGTCCCAGTCCAGCACCCAGGCAGGAGAAACAAAGACAAATGCACCATCCTTCCCAGTTCAGGAGACGACACACAGAAGGAGGGGGACCCCGCCTCGGCAGTGCAGGGACAGGGGCAGTAGGCTGCCGTCCCAGAGACCCACTGTAGCCCCATCCCCAGCAAGGAGGCCCTCAGGGAGCTGGCAGCTGCTGCGGGGAATGAGCCCCTGGAGGCGGGGGCTGGGGGCTGCTGCAAGAGAAGCGGCCCCCCTGAGCTGATGCTGGAAGCCCAGGGACAGCAGCAGCACAAGACAGCAGGGGTCCCCAAGAGGGCACAGCCAGGTCGGTGCAGGACACAGGCCAGGCTGGACACCAGGCCTCTGCAGCCCAGTCCCGGGCCTGGCAGCCGACACTTCCTCTAGGGGCTGCAACGGAGAACCACTGGGTTCCCAAAGGCCCACCCAGGCGTTTGAGTGGGGACACGGGTCTGGGCCCTGAGCTCCCTGCTAAGGGGCTGCCAGAAAGCAGGCCGGCGACAGGCCAGCGTGGCAGGGCCCAAGGGTTTGCAGGCGGGCTGTGTCCCGCTCTGGGCCGTCCTGCCCTGGCCTGGCAGTCCCAGGGCACAAATGCTGCTTGCCTGGTTCAACCTTTTCTTTGAAGACATGATCAGGCTTTCTGTACACACGCTCTGTCCCACCAGGGCCACGAGTGGGGCCGAAACAAGGGCCTGGCACCAGCACCGCATGGCTCCCCCAGGTCTGACTCGCAACGGCCAAGCATGTCCTGGCCCCGGTGCACCAGGACCCTCCTGGCCACACTGGGGGCGGGACGCAGTTCCTGTGGCCAAGCGCCGACCGGGGGGGCACTGACCTCAGGGGTGGCAGCGCTGGTGTCGAAGCCGTCGCAGACCAGCACGGTCAGGGTGTCGCCCACGCTGCGCAGCAGCTGCACGGCCTCTCCGTGCGTCAGACCCAGCAGGCTCTGCTGGTTCACCTCTAGCAGCCGCAGTCCAACCCGCAGACGGCCGTCTCGCCCAGCTGCTCCTGAGGGGCTCACCTGCGGGGAGACCGCCGCGCTCAGGACCAGCCCCAGACCTAGGCCCTTCCCCGCCTGAGAAGCCCACGGGGCGGGCGGGCGAGCGGGAGCTCACCTTGGAGATGAAGATCCCCTCATCGGTGGGGTCGCAGGGGTTCCCGGCGTGGCCTTTGGCGCCCCCACGGATGCTGATGCCCAGCCTCTCCCCGGGGGCCTTCTGGATGCAGAGCTCCCGCATGCCCGGGGGCGGTGGGTCCCTCCGCACAAGCAGCACCAGCTCCAGGCAGGGCCGGAGCAGGGCGCTGACTGCTTCCTGGTGTGTGGCCTCCCGCACGTCCTGCCCGTTCACTGCCAGGATGCGGTCCCCGACCCGCAGGCCACTGCGTGCAGCCAGGCCCCGTGGGAGCACCTGTAGGGGGAGGGCCGGGCGCCATGGGCAGGGGGCCGGGCCACCCTGCACCCCAAGACGCCCACGGGGCCTGCTCTACCTTGGAAATGAACACGCCGGGCTCCTGGACACCGAATGGGTGGCTGGAGTGGTCGGACCCCCCAACGATGCTGAGCCCCAAGGGGCCCCCCGCTCTGGGCAGACAGATCTCCTGGGAACATAGAGGAACAGGAAGGGTGGCTGGAACAAGCCAAACATTAAAGGAAGGCTTCCCAAGCGCAGTGGGTGTGTGAGACCCAGGAGCTCCACCACAGGGAGGCCGTGTGACAGTGCAGAGAAGACTGCAGGGGGAGGGAGCCCCTTCGGAACGACGCCGCGGCCTGGAGCCTGCGAGGACAGGGCCAAGGCCCTGTTCTCCCTCCAGCGGGGCCGACAGCCACACCTAGAGCTGTGCGGCTGTGGAGAAGGGGGCTGGCTGGTGGGCAGGGCCAGGGCTGTGGTCTCACCTCCACTGGGTACGGCCCCTCCAGGGCAGCGGCCAGCAGACCAGGGGGCAGCCTCAGAGGCCCGGGCTCCCCTGGGGCGGCAGGGGCAGCAGTGGGGGGCAAGGGGGAGTGGGGGGGAGGGCTCGGGGCGAGGGGCCCCCCAGCCTCCCGCTCCAGCAGCAGGGCGATGGTGGGCGAGGCAGCGGTCAGCAGGGAGACGGCGTGGTCGTGCCTGGCCTCGGTCATGTCCACCCCGTTGATCTGCAAGAGCGCAGCCCATCAGACAGCCCCAGGAAGAGGGGTTCATGGGTGCTGGGCAGGCCTACCGCCGTACTCACGGAAAGGACTCGGTCGCCGACCTGCAGGGTGCCTGCCCGGTGGGCGGCGCCCCCCTCAGCGATGCGGGAGATGAAGATGCCCTGCAGGGGGGACGACGAGTGGGTGTCCGCAGGCTGGCCAGGCCTGCCCCCCGCCCCGCCCAGGCCCCGGCCCAGCCTTACCCCGTCACCGGCCCGGTAGGGTGTGGACCCTTTCCCGCCTGCAATGCTGAAACCCAGCCCCTTTTCACTGCGCACGAGACAGGCCACGTGGCGCTGGCGGGGCGGCCCGGGGGGCTCGGGCGGGAGCAGGGGCAAGCGCAGGCCGCCCCCGCGCCGCTCCCGCGGGCTGTAGTCATCCTCAGGCCGCAGGGCTGTGACGGTAACCGCGTTCTCAGGCTCCACCATGCGCTCCCGCCATAGCCGCATGTGCACGGTGGCACCCGCCCCACGCAGCGCCTCCACGGCCTGCTGGTGCTCCGCTTCCTGCAGGGCCACGCCGTTCACCTGCCACACGGCACTTGTCAGCCTGCCCTCCACAGGCGGGCTGGCTGAGCGGGCACAAGCCACAGCGTGCCAGGGGCTGCTGCCCCCCTCCCTGTGGGTACCGGCTACCTATCTGGGCAACACAGGGCTAGGAGGCCCACTGTCGAGGAAGCAGGCTACTCCCCTGCTAGGTCACAGCACCCAGTCCTGGCGCCCCTGCCCCGCACACCTGCTCCTTATCTGAGCAGTCCTGGGGAGGATGCCCGGGGGTTCTACGCCTCTGGTCCTGCCCCGCGCTCTCTGAGCTGCTGGGACACAGCAGCCCCTCCATCAAGTGAGTGCAGGGTCACTTCCTCCTGCCCCCATCCTCCAGAGCAGACTGCCCTCTGACTCCCCGACAGGCACGTGGGCTCCAATGCTCCCTGCCCAGATGCGGGTTTCTGCCTTGGACTGACCTCCGGTCTACCTGGAGCTCCAGCTTATGAGCTCCATGCCTCACAGGGGTCTCATGCTTGGGGCTCTCAGGAGGAGATAGACACCCCCTTTCTGGAGGGGAGGCAGCCCAGCACCAAAAGTGGGACTGAGAGGTCCCAAGGGTGTGCACTTCACACGGTGGCCGGGGGGCTCACCTCGAGGAGCTTGTCGCCTACTCGGACCCCAGCCCGAGCCGCAGGGCCCTCCTCAGACACCCGGGAGATGAAAATGCCCTGCAGAACAGACAGAGACAGTCCAAGAACGTCAGTGGATGCCCTTCCAGAGAGAGGCCCTCAGCAGCTGTGCAAGGCCCAGAAGCCCCCCAGTCAGGGCTGCAAAGACACCCCAGGGTGCAGGAAAGGCAGAAGTGGGCCTGCAGTGGTCAGACAGCCTGGGTGTGGGCTGCTGTGGGGTCCCAGGCATCAGGGAGTGAGAGTGCAGGTCAGTCCCGGGAAGTTCGACCCACACACAGCACAAGAGGCGCCGGTGAAAGGGAGGTGAGGCTGAAAGAGACGGCGGGCAGACCGGCGGCCCTGACCGTCCTCTACGACGCTGCCCCCAACCCCGGCCTCCAGGACCTTATGCGCTGCAGGGGCAGGGCCCATGGGCAGCACAGGGTGGGGCAGCTCCTCACCTCGTCATCTCCCTTGTAGGGCGTGGAGCCCTTGCCACCCGCAATGCTGATACCCAGGCCCCCCGTCTGCCGCACGATGGTGAGCGTCAGCTGGAAACAGAACAGACGCGCTGTGTCCAGGGAGGGCTGAGGGGCCGGGGCCTGGTCCCTTCCGGCCACCAGCCACCTCTCCCAGGGCTGGCTTGGGCCACAGAGGAGCTGACGAGGTGGGGGCTGCCAGGCTCCAGGGAGCGCAGGCAGAGGGAGTGCTCTCCTGTGGGTGACAGGGGCCTTCCAGGGCTGGAGCGTCGGAGGAGGGGGGCACACCCTGCACCTCCTCCAAGATCGGCCACCCCTGCCTGGAGGCTGGTGCCCTGTGGGTCTAGCGGGCACCCCAGGCCCTGGCTCTGAGTTTGGGGAGGAGGCCTGAGCAGCAGCGGGAAGGAGACGGAGAGCCCGCAGCCCGAGAGCAAGGCCCGCGAAGCCTGGGGCAAGAGCACAGCAGCAAGCGAGTACAGACCTCTTCCTCCTCAATGCGAGCGGGCTCTATCAGCAGGTTATTGGCCTGGTCAAACGACACCCCCTGTTAGGACAGGACCAGCAAGGACATGCAGGTCAGCTGCCGCCCAGCCCCGCCACCTCCTTGCCCGGCCCCGCCATGAGCAAGAAAGAGAGAGAAGACCACACCAAGCTCCCACAGCCTGAGCGCCTGGCCCTTCCCGCCTGGGTCTAGTACTGCCCCCAGGCAGGGGGTCCCCTCAGGTCAGGAGGCCTGGCTACTGCTGCCGACCCGCCAAGTGGGCAGGCTGGGCCGGTGCCAGGTGGGCCTACGCCTGGCTGGGCCAGCTCTAACCGTCCAGGCCCTCTCAGCCGCCATGGCACCAGGCTGTCTGTGCTCAGCACAGAACCACAGACATGTCAGACATGGGGCTGCTGCGGGGTGGGGCATCCCATGAAGACAGGGGCCTGTGAGAGCCAGCCCTCCAGAGGCTAGTGCAGGCAGAGGGGCCTGGGCAGAGGCGGGGATTGCCAGGGGCTTGGGACGGGGCTACAGGGAAAGCACGGAGCTTGCAACTGAGTCAGCACCCAGCCTGCAGAGGAGAGTGGGGAGGTGGGGACAGGCATCTCCCATGCCAGTTGCCGCAAGAGTCGCCTGGGACCCATGCCGGTGTGGACCAGGGGGCCTGGCTAGTTGGGTTCGGGCTGGCGTGTGGGGCCAGACCCACCTTGACAGAGGGCGCAGAGGCCACTGCCTTCTCCTCCTCTGCTGCCACCGCCGCCTCCCCCTCCTCTTCCTCCTCAGCCTCGTCTTCTTCCTCCTCCTCTTCCGCTCGCGGAGCCCAGGACATGTGGGGGCCGTTGTGCCAGCTCCCAGCCCCCACTGGGCCCTCACTGTCTGGCGGTGTCCCTTGCAGGAGGGCCACCACGGCCTCGGGCTGGGGCAGCTTGGAGATCTTGAAGTGCTTCTTATAGTGGGGCGTGTCCTTGCGGATGAGCCTTTGTCTGCCCCCTGGCAGGGGCCAGGGCGCCTCTGGCTGGCCCTCCTCGCTCTCGCCGTCCTCCCTGGGCAGGAGCAGCGTGTCCTCCGCGAAGCGCACAGTGGGCTGTGAGAGCTGAGCATGAGAACTAGGCCGGCCCACCCCCAAGCGCAGGGCCCAAGGCAGCAGACAGGCGCTGAGAGGGCCTGCTGCTCAAAGAACAGGGACAAGTAATGAGCCAGCGAGGGGCACAGAGCAGTCAGGGGGAAGAGCAGGCTCGGGGGCCGGGCGGCTCTGCCCACCGTGCTCTCAGCAGCCTGAGGGGGGGCCCCAGCAGGACTGTGAGGAAGGCCCTGGTGTCTGGGAATGTTCCAGAGGGGAACGTGTGGTAGCGTGGGTGGGCAAGGCCCAGTCCAAGCCGGCCTTGAAGTGAAGACCCTCCACCCCCCGCCCTCGCCCCAGCCTGGGGCAGCCTGACTCCTGCTGGGCGCCACACAGGGAAGAGTGCACCTGGGGGCCCACCTGAGAGAGCCGACTGGTGCTGCCTGCACACGTGCTTGGAAAGGAGGCGGGGTGGGAGCCGGCAGGCCCGCCCCTGAGGAAGCGGCCCCCAAGGCCAGTCTCACCTCCTCGTAGGTCTCCTCCATGACCTCCTCCTGGGTGGCTGGCATGGGTTCCTGCTGGCTCAGCCCCTCCTCCTCGGCCAGCAGGCCCTCAGGCTCGCCCTGGGAGGCTGTGCCGGCAGACAGGTGTGAGTCTGCACTCAGGCCAGACTCAGTGCTCAGCCTCTTCTCCTGTGGCGGGGGAAGGCAGTGGGTTGGGCTGCCCCTGGAGGATCCCACATTGCAGGATGCACCCCAGGGCTCCCTGCTGCCTGACCACAGAGCCTCAGGAGTTTCCCCTCCTAGCTGCCCCCATCCTGCAGGAAGTCTGTGCTCATCCTCTGGGGTGCCTGCCGTCCCACCCCTAGGGAAACCACACTTCCAGCTTCAACAGCTGTGGATACACAAAGCCACCCTTCTGTGGTTTGAACCCTCAAGGCTTATTCCAAAAAAATCACAAGGGCAGGGGCTGGTAAGTCCCCGAGCGAACGCCAGCTCGAGGACGGGCAGGCGCCCCAACCAGCATGAGCATGCCTCCTGGATCAGCGAGGGCAGCTTCCCGTGGGTGGCTGTGTACTGCAGACATAGGTCCTGCTCCAGGCACCAGGCACCATGCTGTACCCAGGGGTCCTGAGCTAGCGGAGCTGGGCCTGCCTGACTCTGAACAGTCCTCTTCATGGAAGCTGACAGTGTGGGTGCCCTTGAGACGTGCCAGCCCCTAGGCCCACTGCTCCAGCCGCTCCTGGCTCCTCACGGGCAGCTGCCCCACGTCCACGCCACATGGCTCTTATGTCTGCCCAGTGGCCCTGGGTGGAGGCGGCCTACTCTGCAGAAGGCGCATGCACTTGGCCCTGAGCTTCCCAACCAGCACCACAGCCTGGCTCCTCTCCTGGTGGGTTCCCCATGCCCACGCCGGCCAGAAGCCCTGCACCCAGCCTGGGGCTCCCACGGGAAGGCCTGTAAGTCGGGTGGCTGTCCCTCCCGTGGCCTGCTGGTCCCCATAAGCACCTCCTCAGAGAGTGAGGGTGGCACAGGGTCAGGCCTGCAAGAGGTGGCTTCGCTCCGGCGCTCCACACCCCTCTTCATCACCTTGAGCTCGCTGGGGTGTGGCGTAGCCCGACGCTGCAGGCCCTGCAGTGGGCACAGGGGTGAGGGGCAGGTGGGGCAGGGGTCAGGCGGGGGTGGGGAGGCGGGAGCCCCCGGGGACCCCACCCCGCCATACCCGTTTCTCAGCAGCGGCTTCCTCTGGGTCGTCGTCGCCCACGGGGGCCTCCAGGAACTGGATGACGCTGACACGGCTGAGCGGGGCATCTCCCCAGCTTTCCGAAGGGCTGCTCTGCAGCCCAGGGTCCTCTGTGGAAGCGCGTGTCAGGGGGAACCCCACCCCACCCCAGGCCCCGCCTCGCCCCAGGCCCCGCCCCCAGCGACCTACCGAGGCTGGGCAGGGGCTGCTGTGGCAGCAGGTAGCAGGTGAGCACCTTCTCGCCCGTCTGGGTGTCATCCTCAGTCTGGAACCGAAGCATGGGCTGCGCCTGGTTCTCCGCTAGCCACAAGGCCTTCAGGTTGAGGTGCGTGAGTGCGAAGGGCAGACTCTGCAGGCTGGGGGTGGGGGCACAGTCAGCTTAGGGAGAGTCAGGCCCAGCGCCGCGGGATGGGGGCGGCACTCACCGGTTGCCCGCCACATCCAGCACGTGTAGCTCAGCCGTGTGGGCGAGCTCTGGCGGCAGGACGGCCAGGCGGTTGTCCCTCAAAGAGAGGACGCTGAGTGCCACGCAGCCCCCAATCTCAGGCGGCAGTGCCTCTAGGTGGTTGCGGTCCACGTTGAGGTTGGTCAGCTTGGTCAGTTTCCCCAGGGAGTGGGGCAGGGCCTGGCCGGGAGGAGTGAGGGTCAGAGACCAGCAGGAGCCCGAGGGTGCAGTCTCTGCCCTTGCTCTGCCCCCAAGAAGCAGATGTCTGGCTCCTACCACTCTGCACGCCTCCAGGTGCTCCCCCAGTCTCCCTGCCTCCCACACTAACTCTGAAACCGGCCCCACCGTCAGCAGGTTCTCAGTGAGGATCAGCTCCGACAGGTTCTCACAGTCCCCGATGGCTTCTGTCACCTCGCACAGGCGATTCTGGTCCACCTTCAAGATGGACAACTGCTTCAGCTGACCTGGCGTTGGGAAGATGCAGCAACAGGCTCAGTGGGGCCGGGAGCCTCGGACACTCACGAGACTGAAGCAGCCTGCGCTGGCGCAAAGATTCCTGCTTCTGCACTGTGAGACTGCTGAGACCTCAGCCTCCCTCCAGACGCGCGCTCACTGCCCCACCCTGCTGCCAACCGGAGCAAGCCCAGCGGCTCCTGGGTCCCCAGGCCCTCATCGTGCCCTCACGAGCTCACCACCAGCACTCGCCACCGCGCATTGCCTCAGCTCCTCAGGTGCTAGCACGAGTCGTGCCACTGTGGCCCAATGCCTCCCCTCCGCAGGGACGGGTCCCAGAACCCAGCAGAGCCAGGGCTCCTCGCCCCAGGACCCCGCTCGGCCCAGGTTCACACTAGCCACGCCCCTCCCAGCACTGACCAATGCCGTCTGGAAGCCGCTGCAGCAGGTTCTGTGAGAGCAGCAGGTCAGTGAGCAGCACCAGCCCCCCAAGCTCCGCGGGCAGCTCCTCCAGGCGGTTCTCAGACACATCCAGGCACACCAGGCGCCGCAGATTCCCAAGCTCCTGGGGGTGGGTGCAGAGGGTCAGGGGGAGGGACAGGACCCACGTGGGGTGGCAGCCACACCCTCACTCACCGGGGGCAGGGCCGATAGCTGGTTCCGGTCCAGCCACAGCTCCCGCAGGTTGGGCAGGGCTCCCAGGGTGTCAGGCTGCAAGAAGAGGCAGGGACAGGGTGATGGCCAAGGCTCCCTTGCCCTGCCTGGCCCTGCCCCACCCATGACAGCCCCACCCTCTCCACACCAGCACTTCCAGATCGTTGCCTCCCAAATCCAGCTGTTCCAGCTTAACCAGGAAAGACAGGGACCTGCAGAGGAAACAGAGCAAGGTCTGTTGTGGCCAAATGGCCCATGGTCCCTGGGGCTAGCTGCTGGCAGGGGCGAGCTCACTCACGCAGGCAGGGACTTGAGCAGATTCTCCCGGAGCTCCAGGGTCACCAGGTTGGCGAGGCTGAATGAGACCAGGACAGAGTGTGAGAGGAGGCAGGATGGTGGGGAGTAGTGCAGGAACAGGGCCCGGCTGAGCCCCCCGCCCCGCAGGAAGGCACTCACTTGCCCACGTCCCCAGGCAGCGCCTGCAGGGACACGTCATTCAGCGCCAGGTGAGCCAGACTGCGTAGCTGAGTGAAGCCTTCAGGGAGCCTAAGGAGAGAAGAGGGTCCTCAGATGCCCAGGCCAGGGCTGCAGAACCCCCACGGCTCATGCCCATCCCTGGTATGGCTACCACCCACCTAGACAAGGGGTTCCCACTGAAGTCAGCAATCTCCAGAGCTTTGCAGAACTTGATGCTCTCGGGGATCTCAGGGATGTCTGCGAGGAAAAAGGGGTCACCGTGGAAAGA
Source organism: Capricornis sumatraensis (assembly GCF_032405125.1). Taxonomy (NCBI): domain Eukaryota; kingdom Metazoa; phylum Chordata; class Mammalia; order Artiodactyla; family Bovidae; genus Capricornis; species Capricornis sumatraensis. The sequence continues at coordinate 20,370,441 of NC_091079.1, read as the reverse complement.
TGCCCACAGCCTCCGGGAGCTCAAAGCCTTTCCTGCCACCCTCAGATGCCACCCCATGCCTGCCCCAGCTCCACACCATTCCGGGACACATCCAGCTCCACCAGCTGCATGAAGTTGGCCACCTCCGGAGGCAACCGCTGGATCTCGTTGTCGCTCAGGCCCAGCTTGCGCAGGTTCAGTAGCCTAAAGAAGGGCTGTAGGCAGGGGGTAGGGTCAGAGTGACAGGCCCTGTAGCGAGGGGCCCTCCCTGCTCCAGGCCACACAGGAACCCTGGGTCCTGTCCCATCACCCTGGTCTGCAGTAAGAAAAGCAACAAGATAAAAACATACACAGCTCCTCAAGCTTCTGACTCCTTGATTTTTGACACCTGGTCCCTTTGTGGTACCTCAGAGACACCCCTCCCGGCCCACCACCCCCAACATGCAACATTGCCAGCTGACCTACCTTACACACTCAAGTCTTAATCTTAACTGAGAAATCACTTCCTTTCTCTGACCTGACGAGTCTCTGTTCCCTGCCCTTTGTGTTCCCTCAGGGCTCTACCTACCATCTGAATCATCTCTTAGACCCACCCAGCCGGTGGGCCCTCCAAAGCCTGCAGTAGTTTCTGTGACTGTACCCCAGCAACCAGCCCAGCCTGAGACACTGACAAGAATTTGGAAACTACCAAAAAAAATATAGCGAACACAGCAGGGGCCACAGATCCGCGTAAGGAGCCCTGGTCCAAGTTCTGGAATGAAGCCACACCCTCTGTGGCATGCAGCCCCCAGGCATTGGGCCACTTGGCACCCCATCTCCAAAAAGGAAATCCTTTTGTGACCTGCTTCCTTTAACCTTCTCTCCCAAGTGGCCTTAGAAGGAAAGCAAGCTGATGGGAAGAAACAAGGCAGTGAGAGGTAGATGGAATACAGGCTGGTCAGGGACAGACACCATAAGAAGGCTCCCTCTGACCCCGCCCCAGCACCCTGTAGGAAGAGAGCAGTCAGGACAGAGGCTAGGCTCCCCCTCCAGAGTAGTCCAGCAAGTTTGTATCCATCAGCCAAGCCGGTTAACCTTCCACCCCGATCTACCTCAAGCCCATCCACCTTCCCCCGCGGCTTTCCATCTGTAGCTCCTCCTCTAGGCTGTGACCATCCCCCCCTACCCAGGCAGGTACCTGATGACCGATGCCACCTGGTGCCAGCGCCGGCGGTGGGTGAGGAGGGTGGGGCTGGCCAGGGTGGGGCTCTGGCCAGTAAGAACCAGCAGGGCCGGCTGGGCGCTGCGGTGTCCCGCGCAGGCCAGGGCCGGCTGAGGGCTCGGAGGAGCGAACGGTCGCATCCATACTGACCCTGCCGACCTGGAACGAGGGCTGGGCCGGCGGCCACTCACCTTGGGCAGCTCGCGCAGCTGGTTGGCGTCGAGGAGCAGTTCCTCCAGGCTGCGGCTGTACCGATAGATCTCCTCTGGCACGGCCTGCAGCGAGCAGTGCCGCTTGTCCACCGACTCCACGTGCCGGTTGCAGCGCCAGAGCGGGATGCACTTGAGCATGGTGCGGGCGGGCGCGGGATCCGGCGGCGGGCGGGGGGCGGGGCTCGGCCCGCATGAGCGCCGGACCGGGGGAGAGGCAGGGGGCGGCCCGGGGCGGCGGCGGCGCGCTGGGCCGGGCCCGCGCTCGGAACGCTAGGACCGCGGCGGCCTGGGTGGGGGGCGCGGCCCGGCAGGGGCTCAGACTCTCAGGACACGGCGGCGGCCCGGCATCCCGCCTGGCCCACTTGACCCGGTCCGTCCGCTCGCCCGCCGCCTATGCCGCAGTCGGAGACGCCTCCCCTGCCCGCCGGACTGCCCCGCCGACAACCGCCGGTCGCCGCGCAGCCCGCCGGGAAGCCGAGGCCCGCCCTCGCCGCCCCGAACTGCAACCCCCACAAGGCCCTGCGGCGCCGGTTCTCTGAGTACCCGTAGCGGCCCCGCGCACAGCCTGTCGGGAAGCTCGAGTCGCCCCTGGCGCAAGGAACGGTGGGAGCTGAAGTCCGCTCAAAACCTGCGCTCCCTACGGCCAGCGCCCTAACCAGAGGCTAGGTTTCCTGCCTTTCCTCCAGCACCGCCCTGCACCTCCCCACCGCCCCCCGTCCCCACCTTAGCCTCACGACCCAGAGATCCCGCCTGCTGCCCCTCCCACGGGGACGTGGCTCCCCGAGGGTAGGGCGACAGGCCCAGGCTGTGCTCGTATTTATTTGCCTATTGGACTGCGTGTCCCAGGACTTCGGAGACTCTCTGGGTCAGCCTTCTTGCAACACTACCTGAGCATGTGATAGTAGAGCCCCGCACAGCAGGAAGGCCACCCCTACTGTTCATGGCCACCCCGTGCGGGCACCAAAGAACCAAGCAGCTCCTGCTGACCCCGGCAAATGCATTCCTTGCGGTGTTCAGGTCTCTGACCGCCAAGGCTCACTGCCTCTGCGCTTCCTGGGTGCTCGCCCTGCCCCGCACCTGCACCCTCGCCCCGGGAGCCAATAAGCACAAGACCACTGTCAGTCAGGGATGGTCAGGGCCAGCAGCACCTGCACCTTTATCCACAGGCTGGGCAGCCGGGCCCGAGATACCATTGAATCACTCTATAAAACCCAGAGGAAACAAGGAAAAAGTGCGAGTCCAGGGAATGGGGCCGAGGTCATGCAGAGAGGTCACTGTTATCAAAACGCTCCTGGTCATACACTTCAGCCACCACCTTGCGGCCAGCAAACCAGCGCCCATTGAGGGCCTGGATGGCCTTGTGAGTCTCAGAGGCTACAGAAAACTCCACAAAAATCTTGACAATGATCTCCGCGTCCTCCTCCTCGCCCTGCTTCTCTTGGTAGATGATGACACGGTTGACAGCACCAAACTTGCCACACTCCTCGGTCACCTCCCCTTCCAGGTCATCGTCGATGTCCTTGGGGTCCACCATGTTGCGCAGAACCATCACTGTGGACTGTGGGGGGGACAGCTGAGAGCTGTGGTTGGCTGGACAGCCCCGGCCCACCCTGCCCCGCCCCACCGACCCCGGTGGCCCACCTCCTGCTTGCGGAGGAGCTTTTGCATCACCATGTGGCGGGCGCTACTTCCTGAGATGCTCATGTGCTCCTGCTCACTCAGCATCTCTGGTCGCTCTGACTCAGGAAACAGCTCCTCCTCCTCCTTCTCCTTCTTGGGCTCCAGGAGACCAAGCGTTGGAGGGCTGGCCAGGATGGGATTCACCACACCCACAGAGGGGATGGTGACCGGAATGGGAGGCCGGGCCGGGGTCACACCTGCAGCAAACCCACCAAGTCAGCAGTCACTTCCCCCACCTCCCTCCATTTCCAGGAAGGAGCACAGGTGAACTGCCCTGGGGCACAGGGGGCCCTGGGGGCGAAGAAGCTCGTTAAGGACAGCTGAAGGCATCAAGCCCAGAAGAGCAGCAGTGGAAGGAGGGAAACCTTGACCCACCCAGGCTCACCTGTGATGACTCCTGGGGCCTGGGCAGCCATGACGGCCTGGGGTAGAGCCCCCAGGGGCTGGGCCAGAGTCAGTGCAGGGGACACCAGTCCAGGAGTGGCTAGGGTACCCAGTACCGCTGCTCCAGCCACTGCTTCCTGCAACCAAGAAGACCACCGTGCTTAGTCCCAGATCTGGCTGCCTCCACTCAAGACCACTAAAAGGGCCAGTCCCCATAGGACCAGTGGTCCCAGTGCCTACTACTGAACCACACAATGGCACCAATCCTTACCTGAGCTGTAATCTTGGCTGTGGCTGCAGCTGCGGCCACGGCAGCAGCCGGCGGGAGGCCTCCAGGTGTGGCCGGTGTAAGCAGGGGCATGGGGGGTGTGACAGCCTTGCCCACCCGCAAGTACTGGCCCCCCAGGTCAAAAAGGTTCATGGAAGACACGGCATCCTGGGACGATTGGGCTTTCTCATATTCTGCAGAGCAGGAGTGCAGTGAGGGCCAGCCTTGGGGCTGGGGTGTGGGGGGAGGGGGCTTTACCCCACCCCCACCTTCCCAAACTCACCAATGAAGCCATAGCCCTTGTGCTTGCCAGTCGTGGGGTCCCGAGCCAGTGTGCAGGATTTGATCTTGCCAAAGGCCTCAAACACGCTCTTGATGTCATCATCCGAGAGGTCCTGGTGCACGGAAGCCACGTAGATGCGGTTGAAGGCTCGCGCCTCCTCAGCCAGCTGGTCTATGATGGGCTGAGCCTGCCCTATGTTGCTGGGTCTGCCCACCTGGGGGAGAGACAGGAGACAAAGAGCCCCCAGTCAGTCTAGGCTGGCTGTCCGGACACAGAACACGCTGCACAATGGCCCCAAGGTCCCCTCCCCAGCCCTCACCTTGATGTTCCTGCCTCCCAGCATCACGGAATTCATCTGCTCCAAGGCCAGCTGGGCGGCTTCTGGGACCTCATACTCCACAAACGCAAAGCCCTGGACATAGGAACGTGCAGTCAGACCAGGAGAGCGCAGGGCCGGGGCGAGGGAGCAGACGGACCCTCACCTTGTGCTTCATGGTGACAGAGTCCCAGGACATGTCGATGCTCTTGATGGGCCCAAAGGGGGCGAATGCCTGGCGGATGGTGTCCTCCCCCAGCTCGTAGTAGATGGAGCCCACGTAGACCCGGCACATGATGGCCAGTGCCCGCTGCCGCTGAGCCGCCATCTGGAGCAGGAACAAGGGGAGACAGAGCCACTGGCCTGTGAGGGGTGGCGAGACACTGGGCAGCCCCTTCCCCTCCTGGCCCACCCCTCCCCTTCCTGCTCCGCTGTGGGGAGGGCTCCCCACGCGGTGGTGTGGTGCAGGATCCGCCCCTGCAGTCAGGGTGGCGGGGGTCGGCAAGACCCCAGCCCAGGAAGGAGAGTCAGGCCTGAAGGCAGGAAGTGGACACACCCTGGCCCACCCAGGCCCCGGGCGGACTGACAGCACAGCTGACAGCTGGTCGGAAGGCAGGGCTGCAAGCCCTCCACTCTGGGGCCGGGCACCTGGGTGGGCTGGGAGGTCCTCCCAGGGTCCTGGCCATGCGCTCAGATAGAGAGGGAAGGGGGAGCCGCCAGGCTGCAGGGATGCTGGTGTGAGGCAAGAGAGGGGACAAAGACAGGGCAGCTACTGCCCAGAAGAGACCCCAGGGAGGAGGTCAGGAGCCCGGTCAGGGACTCCCCAGAGAAGACTGGCAGCACCGCTCGCGCAGCCCCAGCGCCTTGAACCCTCATAGGAAGGGCTGCTGGTCCCCGGGAGCATCACGAGGGAGCAGAGCCACCAAGGGGAGACGCCCCGGGGTCCGCGCGGGCGGGCGCCACCGCCTCCATGCTGGGGCCCCCAGTCGCTTGAGGAGACACTCCCACCCGGCCACCTCAGACAACAGGCCTCGCAGGCAGCGCCCCAGAGCCACTCGCCATGGGGCACTGGGGGAGACCACAGGCCCAGGGCAGGCCAAGGAGATGGGCCCTGGCTCCAGCCCCTCAGCGGGGGACCCCCACACCCTCCTGAGGTTCCCCATAACCAGAGACCAGCTTCTTTCTTCAGATATGCCAGCTGGTCTAGTACTGGCCAGGCCCCCACATCCCACCAAGAGGAGCCTAAAAATAAGGCTCATGTTCCCCAGACAGGACCCCCTCCTCAAACTATGCTCCCAACAAAGAGGCCACAGGCTTCCTGTTGAGATCAAGGACTGCCCCCATCCCCAACACTTAGGTCCCCTCTCGCGCCAGATGCCCCAGATGTGAGACCAGCTGCCCCTGGGGTCAAAGTTCTCCAGGACAGGAGCATGTCTCCTCTTCAGTGTGGGCTCCCCAACAGTGGGGTGCCCAGAGGCCCCTGCCTGACCTGCTCCCACAGACAGACACTCCCTAGAGAGGACACGGGGTCTGTCTGGCCCCCGAGGACAGGACCGCGTGTCCCCTGTGAGAACTCACACCCAGGGACGGCCCCCGGGAAGGCCACGTTTCCCCCTCAGACTCCCGGGGGGGCCTGGCCTCCTCCTCAGCCTGCCTCTGGGAGTGGGAGGGGCATCTCCTCCCCACACTCCTCTGCTGACAGCAGCCAGGGCCACGGCCACCGCCTGCTCCCTGCCCACATGGACTCCGCCCCTTGCTGACAGCCAGGGCATGGGCCAATCCTGCTCCTTCCCTCTCTCCTTCACTTGGGTCCCCTCAACCCCCACCCACCTCCCTCCGTCCCCCCTCCAGGGTTTGAGGGGGCCGTGAGTTAAGACCCTTCTCTCCTCGGGCGCCTGACCCCAGCCAGGAGCCCGAGCAGCCTGGAGCCCGGAGGAGCTGGAGGCCTGGTGGCACACCCGATGTGTGCAGGCGGCACGGGTGCGGAGGGCCTGGCGCAGGCAGCTGCCCTCCTGGCCGGCTGCCCTCTGCAGTTACCTGGCCGGTTAGTTTTAAGGTGGGCCCTCAGAGCAGATGCAGGCCTCCCCAGGGGCGGTCCCGGGGTGGGTGCCCCCCACACCACTGGCCCCGCCGCGCCTGGCGCTCTGCTGCGCGCGTCCTGAGCTGGCGGGCAGGGCCGGCCACGGGGAGCAAGGTCCCCAGCACATGGGCGCACTGCCCCCCTCTAGCCCTGACTAAGGACATGAGCCCCGGAAGAAGTGAGCATGTCTATTGACCGATTGCAAAGGTGAGAGAGGATCTCCAAAGCCCATTGTCACTGCTGCCATCTGAAAGACAGTAAAGACAGAGTTCAGTCTGTTGGAGCCGAGCAGTCTCCGCTCTCGTCACACCTCACGCAGACAGCGGCAAGGCCCGGAGTCCCCGCCCTGCCAGGAGGCCCGCCTGCCTTCCCACACTGCCGGGCACCTGGCCGGCCACCGGCACCTGCCCAGGGGGGCCTCAGAGCCCCAGGTGCCCCGCCCCGCAGCCTGGCCGGCAGGGGCAAGAAGGAAGGGGGAGGAGCAGGAGGAGGAGGAGGGGGAGGGAGGGGAGGAGCGGACGGAGCACAGTCAAGAGCCAGGCACCCCCGGCAGCGTGAACGTTTTGCGGGCTGGGCGGGGTGCAGGAGGCTCGAGGCCCAGGCCTGTCGGCTTCACCCTGTCCTCTTCCCCCATGGCCAAGGTCGCCTCTGGCCACAACCCTAGAGCAGGGCCCTGGGGAGGCGTGTCCAGCCTGTCCTCTCAATCCTGGGCCCCGAGCCGCTGGACTGGACTCACTGCAGGGGCGGGGGCCTGACCGCTCTTATCCGAGGCCGTGGGGGTGGGGAGAAACGCCCCTCGGGGCTACACCATCAGCCTCGCAGCGGGGCACACGGCTTGGGGGTGACCCAAGGCCACAGTCTGAAGTCCGAGAAGAGGAGCCTACTAGGGAAGGGCGGGGGCGCAGGGCTACAGAAAAGGGTTGGCAGGGGCCGTGGGCTCTCAACAGGTGGGTAGGGCTGGGCCACTCGTGCCTTAGGGAGGAACCCGGGGGTCCCAAGGAGTCCTTGAGAAACGGAGCACCACAACACCTCGCGGGGATGGCCGCAGGCACGAGAGTAGGAGAGCGGTGGTGGGGTGGCGGGCGGGAGGGTGGCTCACCTGCAGGTTGGTAAGCTGCTGCTGCTGGTGGGCGATGGTCTGCTTCACCAGCACGCTCTTGATGCTCTGCTCCATGGCGTACTTCTTGGCCTGCAAGAGAAGGCAGTGAGGAGCACTGGAGGGCCCGCCTGTGGGGAGACGGGCCTTCCTCCACCCTCGAAGGGGTCCCCTGCAGTGGAGCCCCAGGAGGGACGCGCTCACCTTCTGGAGGGCCTCCTGCTGCTCGGGCGTCAAGGGAGGCAGTCCCAGCTTCGCGGCTGTGCCCTGCCCGTTCTCCATCTTGATGGAGTCTGTCCCCTGCAGATGGGAGCAGGGATATGGCTGAGAGCAAGTCCCCGACGGCCCTCCTGTGGCCCCAGGCCCACCCTGCCCTCTGCCCGACCACTGCGCAAGGCCTGCAGCTCAGCCCGTCCCCAGGGACGGACTGTCTCCTGCCTGGGGCAGACATGGGTCCAACAGCCCGGTGACTGTCCCAAACCTGTCTCCTCCAGGACCCACTGCTAAGATACACACCAAAATAGACAGGCACGCTGGGGCCCTTGGCCCACCCAGAGCAGCTGCAGGACCCAGGCCCCTCTGGAGTCACCAAGACAAGCAATGAGCAGTGAGAGGAGCCCAGCCCTCATGACAAGCCCGACCCCAGAACCTCCGGCTCAAGTTGCACAGGAGAGCTGGCTGGCACTGGCCTCCCAGACAAAGGGAGGGCCAGGGCTCTCTGGATGTTCTGGGATGCCCTGCTCTTGGGCTGCCTGGCACCCAAGCCCCCAGCATCATCTCACGGCCACACACTTGGCTTCCCTACTCAGGACCAGTTCTAGGGACCACTCAAAAGAGCAAGTCTGGGAGGCACCGCCCTCCCAGCACAGCTGCAGGTGGTGGTCCCCCATCCCTGCATACCATCCGGAGACCTGGACTTGCTCTCCCAGCCCACCTCACCAAACTTCTCCCTGGGCTGTGCTCAGCACCCTGGCAAGAGAAGCCAGAAACAGGCCCACCGTGAGGGAACAGAAACAGACACCCGCCAACACGCTGGGCGAGCACAGGAACGAGGAGATGTTCTGGCGGTGGCAGGCCCAGCCCGCTGTGGGCCAGGGCGGGAGCTACGAGGAGTGCGGGCATGCCCCCTACTGCAAGGCATTTCTAAGCTGCTGGCAGGGGAAGGACACAGCCGTGGGAGTGGCAGGAGCATGTGTGCAGAGGCTCGGAGCACACCTGTCTAGTCACCAGGCGCTGGGTGGCCAGCAACCGTCCGGACTGGGGATTCTCCAACCCCAGCATGAAGCCTCAAGAGGAACAGCAGGGACGAGAGGCAGGCCCCCAGCACAGGAGTGCCGGGCAACCACAAAGAGAGGCACAAAGGCGGCAGTAAGGGGCTGGCGACCCAGACCCCAAGAAGCACCCTCCTGACCAGCTGCAGTGCTAGGTTTCTAGCACAGGGTCGAAGGGCGGGAAGCCCTGGCAGCCCCTCCTCTGGCAGTGCAGTCTGGCCCCTGCACGGCGGTCCTCTCGGCCTGCCCGCCGGCCCTGAGCCCAGTTCTTCTCAGTGGGAAAGAGGACGAGGGCCGGGGCCACGGCTCCAGAGCAGGCCGTCACCATGGTGATCAATGCCAGCCCCCCTCAGCCCCTCAGAAACTTCTCAATCTCCTCTTTGTCTTGAGAAACAAAAAGCCCTTCTCCTAACAACCAATGGCTGGCTACACAGCCAGCCAGGGTCGGGAAGGGCTGGCTAGAGGGACACCCTGGCCCCCCTGCTCATCAGCTTCAGCCCTCATAGCTTCCCAGGATCCAGGCTGCATACCACAGCCCTCCCCAGGCATGCTGGGCACCCGGCCCCAACAGCCCACAGGCCACTCTGCTGAGGCCCTGCCCAGCCCTCTGGAGGCAGGCACTGCCATGCAGAAGCATAAAGAACCTTCTTATCCGAGGACAGCAAGGTCCAGCCCTCCACCCCCACCCCACGGGTCTGGCGATCAGCACTGGCTGAGACCCTCCAGGCCAACTCTGAAGTCGAGGCCCCAGACCTGTGCTCTGACCTGCACAGGGGTCCGCGTTCATATTTTACTTAGAGATCTGAAGGGAAACTCTATTTCTGGCTCTTAACACCACCCTGCACATTCTGAACGACACGTCCACCCTCCTGTATGACACCAGCAGTGAAAGGCACGCATCACCCAAGGTTCGGGCCCACCTGACCACAGCCACCATCTGCCCGGGATCTGAAGACACGTGAGGCGAGGACACCGAGTGGATGCAGAGCGGAGGCGGCTGGAGCCAGGAGGGAGGCTGGGTGGCAAGGGGGCAAGGCAGGGTCTCTGCCCAGAAGGCAGAGTCCCTGGGGCTCCTCCCACTCCCACCCCCAGCCAGGTCTCTCTGGGCCCAGGGACGCGCAGGCAGGCGGGCAGGCGGGCGGGCGGGCGGGCAGGCGGGCGGGCCTGAGGGCAAGAACGCTTAAGGGCAGTACCTGTGGAGGTTTCCATTTGTCTCCCGCTGCCACCACTGCCGCCGCCGCCGGCTCGGACCCCCCTCCTTGCTGGCCATTGACCTGCTGCAGGCAGGAAGGAGACGATGTGACAACATTCACAAGACCCAGCCGCCCGGGCCCTCGCTCGTCTTCCCTGGTTAAGAGCTGGGCTCCACGAGAACCAGCAAGGAGCCAGCTCTGACCTGGCCCCAGGCCTTCCTGCAGCTGCCCCTCCACGCCTCGCCCTGCCCGCTCCGCTCCTCCAGCACACCTGCCGCTGCCCAGGGCCCAGGCCCAAGGGGCTGGCCGGGAGAAACCAGAGCAGAGGCTGGGGCAGCCCCAGGCTGGCAGTAAGTCCTCAGAAAGAGACAGTGTGGAGAGCTGAGCTGTGCTCCTGCCCCCCGCTCAACAAAAGGCACTCACTCCTGGGTCAAGAGCAGCCCTCTGGCCACACAGGAAAAGACAACCAGGACCACCGATAGCCCTCTCCCTTCCAGAGGTGGACAGAGGCACCTCGCTAGCAGCCTGCACACACACTGGGCCAGCCCACACCTCAGTCTCGGTCCCGAGGCCCCTCCTGAAGATGGATGGCTCTGACTGGCAGGCCGGGCTGCGGGGCTGCCTCTGTAGGCCTCCCCTATGCTCCCATCCCCTGCACACTGTCCAGGGCTGTCTAACTCAGGGCAAGTGACAGTTTGGCCACATCTCAAGGGGCCAAGGAGAACTTGGTGTGAAGCCAGTCCAATGGAAGAAGGTGGGCAACATCATGGAAGTGAGGGTCTTAGCGGAAGGGCCCTGAGACTTGCCACCATCTCAGAAACCACACAGCAAGAACCCACTCCCAACTCAAGCGTGAGACCCACACACATCTAGGACACAGGCGACAGCCCTGCCCACCCTCAAGGCACCAAGCACAAAGCCGAAGAAAGGCTGGGCTGACCTGGCCAGAGCATGTCTCAGGTGCTCCAGCCTCAAGGAAGACAGCAGCACAAGCCTGACTGCACTAGAGATGTGGCCAGTGGGCGTGGAAGCTGTGGCCAACCCAGCGCTGCTCCTTCCCTGGAACCCCTCTGAAATTGGATCACTGCTGTAAGCCATGAAACCATGCTCCAGTGAGAGAGAAAGGAAACGGGGGCCCTTCTGATAGAGGTGCTACCCAGTGGGTGCTTGGCATCTGGGGAGAGGGTCTGGCTTTGCTCCAAGTGCCCTGGCAGTCCCCAGAACACACCAGAGCAGAGGCTGCCTCACAAAACCCCAACAAGAGGTAACTTCAGGTCTGGGCATGTAATCCAACCTCTTGACCTCTGTGAATTAGATCAACTTGAGGGCACATGTACAGATGATTTCCCACTCACCCAAGTAAGTGCAGCGGCCAACAGGAACCAGGACAGTGCTGAGACCAGAGACGGCTCAGAAGAGGCTTCGCAGGGAAATTCAGTCCACCTGGGACTCACAAAGGATAGCCGATCCCAGGGAATTCATCCCACAGAGCCTAGGGCTCTATTCTAAGCAGATGCTAAGAAAGCTCAGAATAAACTGCCCTTCATCATTACAGCTAGTCTTACACTATCCTCCAGCCGTGATTACAGCAGGCCAGTCACAAAGCACCCCAAAACCAGGCAGCAATGCCTCAAGGGGTGCAAACTCCCTCTGGCGGATGTGTGGGGTGGGGGAGGGTGTGTGTAGTGCGGGCTGTACACGGTGTGTGTGGTGGGGTGGGGTGCAGTGCAGCCCCAAGATTCTGGGGCCCAAACCCCTGCACTGCCACTAATCAATAGCCCAGGGCAAAAGGATCATTTCCATTAGAAAACCAGAAAAATCAAGTAATTACTTAACGCCTCCAGGCTTCAGGCTCGTCAGGCCTGTCTCCTGGGGCAGGCAGGAAGATTCAGCGAGTGGCCAACTCTGGCCAACTCCATATACAATACGTAAGGCAATTAATTCCTGCACATGGCCAGTGATCCACAGGTTTCAGTGATTTTTTGTGTGTGTGTTATTAAAACATCCAGAGTCAAGTCCCCACAACAGGACTTGTGCAGAACGCTGCCTCCCATCTGGTCGTACCCTTCACGTGGCACCATGCTATCCACAGCGCGGGCAGGTTCTGTGTGGGGCACTGCGGATGCACGAAATGCAAGACAAGAGACATGCTAGCCAGCCCTGACACGAGGTTACTTCTGTAGCACGAGCCCTAAGGAGAAAACCAAGCACAGGGTGGGAGAGAGGGAGTGTGAGGGCCCCAAGGCCACAGCAGCACAGACAGCTTCTCAGTGGGCTGACAGGCAGGCTGGGACCCACAGGAGAAAAACAAGCACCTTCACCTCTGGGAAGGTGAGGGAATCCAGTGCTCTTGCCAGATGCAACTCCTAGGACCATGGTCCCAAGGAGGAGTGAGCCCAGGTGTCAGAGGAAGGGCCCGTGGCCTGTTTCTGCAGTGACCAGGGGGAAGGCACACAAAAGTTAGAAGAGGCTCTTCTGTACCTTCCTGGGTTCTTACCCCCAGAGATCACTGTCCGCCAAGTCCAGCGCCACTCACCCCACCGCCCGCAAGAGCCAAAGCCACAGCTTAGGACAGCAAACCAGCAGTCCTCAGCAGGCACAGACCAAGAGACGGAGGAGAAGCCTTTGCTATGCCCCTGAAGCACTGCAGGGAACCGGTGACCCTTCTAGAAACCTATTCATTCGAAAGGTTAGAAGAGGAATGTGTGAGGCCACAGACTGGACCTCATTCCCACAAGCTGATAAGGTAAGTCTGGGTCTTTACAGTTTGTATATGCATATTAACATACATTCATTAACCTCCTGTGGAGAAGGAAATGGCAACCCACTCCAGTATTCTTGCCTAGAGAATCCTGCGGACAGAGCCTGGAGGGCTGCTGTCCATAGAGTGGCAGGGTCGGACATGACTGAAGCGACTTAACATGCATGCATGCAGTGGAGAAGGAAATGGCAACCCATTCCAGTATTCTTGTCTGGAGAATCCCAGGGACAGAGGAGCCTGGTGGGCTGCAGTCTATGGGGTCGCACAGAGTCAGACACGCCTGAAGTGACTTAGGAGCAGCAGCATTAACCTCCTGAAGAGGATTCAGATGGGCAGTGAAGACCCTTGTTGAAAAGCCCAGCTTCCAAGGTTCAGTCCCAGTGCGCACACCCACCCCCACTGTGACACCACCAGGTCTGGCCCTGTGCCACAGCTGAGCTGGGCGCCCCTGAGCAAGGCTGGGGTGTGGTGCTGATGCAGGTCTGGGGGTGCTCGGGGACACGAGGCCTCCACTCTCACTGGTCTCTGCTCCTTCTACACCTTCCCAGGAGTTTTGGTCCTTGTCTTCAAGCCTCCCTCTCCATCATCTTAAAACTTAAGACAGTCACCAAGGCCTCCACCTTCACCTCTCTTCTAATGCCCGTCACAAAGGTGGTTGCTCCTGTGGCTTCAGCAGGAAGCAGGATATGGCACAAAGAGGACAGTGAAGTTAGCCAGATCTGAGAATCACACACCGGGCCCCTCATAGCTTGGGGCCACTTTCTCACTGGGAGTCAGCTTCTGCCCCAGTGAGACAGGTTCGCCCCCTCTCTGGCCATCAGAGCCTGAGGGAGGCAGCCGAAGTACGCCCACTGACCCTCAGATCTCCCCCGTCAGTCCAACCTCCAGCCACACGCCTCTCAAACAAACCCCATCCATTAGACTGAGCTGGGGAGAGGTAGGTAAATAAAGGGATGAAGTTCCCTGTGAGGGTCCCTGAGGGGACTCAGTGGCATAAGTCTGGGAGGAGGAAGAGTGAAGAGAGACTTCCCCAAGGAAGTGCTGTGTGAGGAGAGGCTGTCCATTCGTGCTTAGCACTCCATGCGGCTGAGCACTAAGCAAGGCAGGAGAGATGTCTGCACCGCCCTAACACCTCAGGCACCCTGAGTGGAAACTGGTCTCCAGTGCCCAGCAGACGGCGGAACAGGGCAAGACTGTCTCTTGTTCCCTACTCCTCTCCCAAGCCCTCGCATAGCGCTTGGGACAATGTAACCACTCAGGATACGTGTAACGAGAAATGTAATGAGAGGCCTCGTCTTCCCTTCCTGAGCAGGGGTGCAGGACGGAATCCCTGCTGGCTGGAGACCTCTTCTCCGCTGGGCATCAGCAGAGAGCCCATTCACAGCTGTGTACTCAAGAAGCGAAGGCCTCCCTCCTCACCAGGCCCAATTCCGTCCTACAGGCCCGCCCTGAGGCCCCTACACGCTGGAGGGGGAGACGCCACGGTTCCACGGTGCTCCGCCTTCAAGTCGGGGATAGAGGCTCACAACGTCGGCAGAGGGGAACGACTACCGTCTGGCCCCGCCCGACTTCACCGCGAAGAGACCCGGCTCGCCACACGGCACGGCCGCCCCCCCACCCCCATTAACATCAGCCGCACCGCGGGTCACAGCCATGCCAGGTGCTCCCGCGCCGGCTGCCGGAAGTTGCAGTCTGCGGGCCGGAAGCTGCGGCCGCAGGCCGGCCCCCTCCCCTCGCGCCCGCCCCGCCCCCGCCCCGCGCGACCGAAGGCCGCAGAGGCTCGCGCTGGGCTCCGGAGCGGCCGCTACGTCTCCGAGGGACCCTCGGCGCCCTGGCCGGGCCAACAATCTGCTCCCGCGGTCTGAGCGGCGGCCCGCGGTCACCGGGGTCTCACTTACTAGCGCTATGGTCGCCGTCGCCATCTTGTGCCCGTCGCGGCCGCCGCGCGCGCCACACGCTTCGGTTCCTTCCGCGGTCTCGCGCGATCTAGGCGCCGGCGGAGGCGCTCTCAAGAGAACGGAACTCTCGCGATTAAAGGCCCTTTCCCCAGCGACGTGGAAGGAAAAAGGAACGCGCTTCCGGTGCGGGGAGGAACAGTTAACGCTCCGGGAAGGGCGCGCGGAAGGGGCGGGGGCGGGGGGGGGGGCGCGCGCCCCCGCCCCGCCCCCGCCCCTGCCCCCGCCCCCCGCCTGCCTGTTAGCGTCCTAGGTCGCCCCTCCCCTCGCCTCTCGCGGCCGCTTTCCCTTCGCTGCTCGGTTTCTCTGTCTTTGCAGGAAAACCCCGAGGCCGGGCACAGACGGCCGGATTCCCTCTAGAGCTGCAGTTGAAAACTGCGGCCAAGAATCGCCTTTTTTCGGACTCAGATTTCGAAATGCCTCTTTGCATCGTATCTCTGAATGTGCCTACCAGTGCATGGTGTGTTCCCTGTTATGGTCGCATTTTCTCTTTCCAAATGGTTCAGGAAACAGTAGTGCATTTTAGCGTCCTAGAGCCACCGACGTAACAGTCTGTAGAACTGCAACCCAAGAGACAGGCTTCTGAACCAATCCCCTGGGAATGGTATGCACTCAGTCCCCTTTGTTCTGAACTATAAAGTTCCAGGTGTCCATCCCTGGCGTTGAGCTGCCCTGGACGTTTATTGCATGCCACACCCAGTCCCAAGACCCTTACTCAGTGAAGCTCAGGCCCTGACGTTGTCAGCTTAGCAACTTTAGCCTGCCTGAGGTAGCAAAGTGTCTTCCCAAAGGAGGCAGGTCTCTTCTCAACCCTGGGAGAGTTAATGTGAAATACAGACACCCTGTTTAAACACGAAAATATTTAACTCATTTACCTTTCCTCTAAAATGATAAGAAAAAGTGCTTCGTTCAGTCATGTCCAACTCTGAGACCCTATGGACCGTAGTCCACCAGGCTCCTGTGTCCATGGGATTCTTCAGGCAAGAATACTAGAGTGGGTTGCCATTTCCTACTCCAGAGAATCTTCCCAACCCAGGGATCGAACTTATATCTCATGTCTCCTACATTGGCAGGCGGATTCTTTATCCCTAGCGCCACCTGGGAAGGTTGCGCCACATTTTTTAAAGGCAGAAACCCCCAAAGACAAAGAGGTGGAATGTTGTGAAGCTGGAGGAAGGTGGACAACAGGGGCTGCTTTAGCATCCTGGAGGTCAAGGTCCAAGAGATGGTTCATATGAGTGCAGTCATGAGGAGGAGATAAGAGCTCCGTCCCTACTGGCAGCGGCTGAGAGGTGAGCTCCAGCAGAGGCACACTTGGAGGGCCTGCCTGTTCTGAAAGTGGGGGAATACATGAGATTCCTGTCTTTCTGCCACCTCCACCCCTGGCTCCCCAATCATGTGCCACTCACAGTCCTCAGAGAGAAGAGCCTGTCTCTGCAGGAGCTCCCAACACACACACACACACAAAATAGACTGGCCGTTGGGAGGTGGGCAGGAGAATGACCTGGCTCCATCCTTGACCTCAAAGCTCACAAGACAATAAGCCCCAACCACTAAGATTCAACGTGACTGGGCAGCCCAGGAATACCACACACCTGAGGGAGAGGAAAACTGGAAAAGGAAAAGGGACTCAGCAGGCCAGAGAGGATGGAAAAAAGAAAAGCTAAAACCATATCCTTAGAGAGATAGGATGTTGCATCAAAGTACATGAACAAGATGCTCTAAAGAAAAACATTCAGCCAGTGAGAAAGCAGTTACAAATGAAAAATATGAGAGGAAAAGGAACAGTGAAACAGAAGTTGCAAGATAAAGTTGAAATCTTCCAGAACGTATAACAATAAAATCATATAGCTAGAAAACACACAATGGAGTACTGTCACACTCGTCAGCACTCTGCAGTACTAGAACCGGCGGGTGCCTCAGAGGCCTCCATAACAGAGGGGTGGGCTGGGACTGGAAGAAGGGCAAAAGCACCACTCCCTGGTGCAGCTTCGCCTGTGAAATCTGGCATTGCTGTGTTCAGAGTGCTAGTGTGCTGGGCACTATTCTCGTTCCTTTTCACAGTTAACTTGTGCAAGCTCACGACCACCCCCATGCAATCTGAACCACTGTCTCAGAAGCAGCTGAGTGCCTCCAGAGCCTCTGCCCCTAGCCTCTCAGAAAATAAGTCCAACATCTAAGTAAGCATTCCAGAAAAGGAAAGGGGAGAAATCAAAATGGCAAAGAAAACTTCTTAGAACTGAAGGGTTGGAATCTCTGGACAACAGATGAAAGAGAAAGTCATATTGAGTTCTTACTGCAGAGCGCAGAGAACTATCAACATATTCAATATCAGGTGATAAACCATAGGGGAAGAGAATACAGAAAAAAACACTTTGCTGTAAAGGAGTAATTAACACAACTTTATAAACTGCTATACTTCAATAAAAAATAATAATGGAAGAAAAGAGAGAAGTTCTACATCAGGACCTCAGATATGCAGATGATACCACCCTTATGGCAGAAAGCGAAGAACTGAAGAGCCTCTTGATTGAAGATGAGAGTGAAAAAGCTGGCTTAAAACTCAACGTTCAAAAAACTAAGATCATGGCATCCAGTCCCATCACTTCATGGTAAATAGATGGGGAAACAATGGAAACAGTGACAGACTATTTTCTTGGGCTCCACAATCACTCTGGACTGGACGATGACTGCAGCCATGAAATTAAAAGACGTTTGCTCCTTGGAAGAAAAGCAATGTCAAACCTAGACAGCGTATTACAAAGCAGAGACATTACTTTGCCTGCAAAGGTCCATATAGTCAAAGCTATGGTTTTTCCAGTAGTCATGTACTGATCTGAGAGCTGGACAATGAAAAAGGCTGAGCGCCAAAGAACTGATTCCTTTGAACTGTGGTGCTGAAGAAGACTCTTGAGTCCCTTGGGCAGCAAGGAGATCAAACCAGTCAATCCTAAAGGAAATCAGTCCTGAATATTCATTGGAGAGGCTGATGCTGAAGCCGAAACTCCAATACTTTGGCCACCTGATGCAAAGAGCCAACTCATTTGAAAAGACCCTGATGCTGGGAAAGATTGAAGGCAGAAGGAGAAAGGGATGACAGAGGAGATGATTGGATGGCATCAGTGACTTGATGGCCATGAGTTTGAGCAAACGCTGGGAGATGGTGATGGACAGGGAGGCCTGGCGTGCTGCAGTCCATGGGGTCACAAAGAGTCGGACAAGACTGAATGACTGAACAACATCAGGACACATCGTTGATAATTTCCAAAGCATTCAGGGAAAGAAAAGATTCAGAGAGAAGACATCGCAAAGGTCAGAACTCAGAAAGGCATGGGAATTCTTAGGACTAGAAGCCCAACTTTGTACCTAGTTACACAAACAAGCAGATGTGAGAGCAGTGAGGGCAACTGCAGACTCCGTAACTGAATCAAGGAGGAGGAAATCATGGGCTCCAGCAGAGAGAAAGGAGGTGCTCCAGGACACTGCTGAAGTCATAGCCCATGCTCACAGCTGGGGCAGTTGGCAGGGTGAGGGGTCCAGGAAAAGATGGAAACAGCAGTTATGCAACAAATCCCAAGTTTGAGAGGAGGTTCACACTTCTGCAGGAGAATCTAGGGAGGAATTAATGACATGTGTGGAAAGCTAAGCCCCCCAAAAGGCAATGATTAACTGCAGGGAAAACAAAAAGTTGTGCAAGAAAGCAAATATTGTCCTAGGACACCTCGTTCTCTGCTGAGACCTGTGGGAGTGAACCTGTAATAGTGCCCATCACATTTAGATGGCGCTGGGTCAAGAGACTGAGGCCAGTGGCCTCCCTTCCCCCCAGAGGACACCGGCAG
This sequence comes from Capricornis sumatraensis, assembly GCF_032405125.1. Taxonomy (NCBI): domain Eukaryota; kingdom Metazoa; phylum Chordata; class Mammalia; order Artiodactyla; family Bovidae; genus Capricornis; species Capricornis sumatraensis. The sequence continues at coordinate 20,351,923 of NC_091079.1, read as the reverse complement.
GTGACACACAATGTAGAAAAATCGATGAAAAGCAGTGAAAGCGTGTGTGTGTGTCCTTGTGAAACATGCATTTTAAATTCCTGAAGAAACAGCTAAGAGTTGAATTTGCAAAGGATCAGAGTTAGACATTGTATTTATTAGTTGTTTATTATTGGCCTAAAAAAAATTCCACTTTTAAAGTAATACATATGTCACTTTGAAGAGATAAAAGTTAAAATGAAAACCTCAACAGACATTAAATGGAGCAGTACTAGTACTGATCCTTTTGAGTTCAGTTTAATCTCCAGTACAATCTGTTATGCATTGGACACTCCCAACTGTTTCAGACGATGCAAAATCAGACAGCTTGGCATCAGGATTTCCAAGTAGATGTGTAAGTTATTTTAAAGCGTAACTTTAAACTGAAAGGTTTAAGAACTTGAATAATTTTGTAGAGTACTGGAACATTTAAAATAACTTGAGATTCACCATATTTGTACATGGAATCTGACATGTCTTGGTAAGGGGTGTTGGTTTGGGGTTTTGGTTGGGGTGGTGTGGCAGGTGGGATGACAAAGATGTCCATGTCCTAACCCCCAGAACCTGGGAATATTACTTTACTTGGTGAAAAGTATTTTGCACATATGATTAAGATTAAGGACCATGAGATGGGAGATTATCCCGGATTATCCAAGTGGACCCAACCTAATCACACAAAGCTTTCCTGGCTGCAGAAAACCAGACACACAGTTCAGGTGATGGGAACCTTGGCCCCATCACTGCAAGGAACTGAATTCCTGCCCAGTGTCCTGCGTGCTCCTGAACCTGCAGGCTGACAACGTGAAGGAGTAGGAAATGGTTTCTCCCCAAGAACCTCCAGAAAGGAGTGACAACACCTTGTTGTTAGTCTGATGGGATCTACGCCAGATTTCTGACCTACAGAACTAATATATGTGTTGGTTTAAGCCACTGAGTTTGTAGTAAAAAACTACGGCAACAACAGAGAACTAATACAGTGGTAGGCTTTTCTTGTTTGACATTTCAAACACTTAGAAACCTGAATGTGCTAAATTTATACATGCGGTTTTAAATGTTCGAGTGATTAATTACGTTTGCAAATGGAGGGGGCACTGATATCCCCAGGACCCAGGGATGTAGCAAGAGTAGGAGGGAGCTGGGGAGGAGCAGGGAGGGCATCTGACATGGACCACTCCGGCCAGGGAACGCGAACAGAGAACAGCTCTTTGTGGGGGCTGCAGGAGCCAGAGAGGGGCTCGGAAGTGGGCCTGCCCTGGATGGGAGGCAGGGGGCAAGAGCCACACGAGCTTCCAGGTCATGGCTACGCCCCTCGCCCAGCACGGTGCCCAACACTTGCAGGTGCTTTACCATCAGTTTAAGGTGGTGGTTCCTCATGTGGGTCAGTGGCACCAACTTGCAATGGAGCGTTTCCCTGGGCACACATCTCTCCAGGGCTGACCCCCTCCCCTCAGCCCCCAGCACTATGCATGGTTCCCTGTGCGGCAGCCCCTTCGTGACCACACGGCCAGGAAATTGTGGAAGCTGACTGCACCGGACATCCTGCTCCTAAGGACACGCAGCAGCTAACCAGTCCCCCAGCACCGGCTCCCTCACCCCTGGTGGGCCGGACCCCGCCACCCTCAGCCCCACCCCAGGGCTGCGGGAGCTATGCGAAGGGAGGTTCTCACTAGCAGGCACACAGGCAGACAGGGACCCTGGTTCCCCACCCAACTGCAGGGGCCAATGCCAAGCTTCCCCAGGGAGCCATGAGGTCGGCTTCCAGGGGGCTTGGCGCCCTGAGGTGTATGGATCAAGGTCACGGCTGAGCTCCACGGTACTTGAGGAAGGTGCTGTCCAGGAAGGCAGCCAGCTTCGGCCGATCGTCCTGCAGGACGGGAGGGAGGCATGGGGGACGGAGGGGCGTGGCCCACCCTGCCGCCCTCCCAGGCTGGCCGCACCCGGCCCGCACACCTCACCTCGTGGACGAAGCCGTAGTGCACCAGCTCGGTGGCCAGGTCTTGGGCACTGTCGGCTGTGGCGGGGTAGGCCGGGGCGTGAGACCCGCAGTGCTGCCTGCCCGCCTCCGCCCCCGCCCGGGGTTCCCCCACAACCGCCGCCCCCGCCCCTCGGCCTACTTGGGAGCAGGTCGTAGGTGAGCTGTCGATGAAGCCGGTCTTCTAGCACCAGGAGCAGAGTGAGCTGAGGAGGCGGAGGCAGGAGGGCGTGGTGGGCTCGGGTCGGCCGGTCCCTCTCCTCCCGCATCTGGCATCTCTGCCGGTGGCAGCCCTCCCAACCCCAAGCTCACGTGCCAGCGCGCCTGGTCCTCACTCCTTTCCAGGTTACACTGCATCTGGATCACCTGCAGGGCAGACACAGGCCAAGGTCACTCAAAGGCTGGACCTCAACCTCTGGCAGCAAGCGCAGATGCTGCCTCAAAGGGGCCAGGCAGGGGTAGTAAAAACCAGAGATGGGAAAAATCTCTAAGGGCAAACTGGAAAGCACATCTCTGCTAGGAACCTGCCGAAATTTTCAGAGGGGTAGATACTGAAGCTGGAGGATGCTTTAGGATGGTTTCACAGGTGGAGAGAACACCTGGACAAGCTGTGGGAAAGGTAGGAAGAGCAAGGTCCTCAGGGACAGGACAGCGGAAGCCCAGGATGCCAGCAAGACCAGGCCTCAGAGTGGGGGGCTGAGGACCCCTGACTGTGCCCCCCCCAACAAGAATTCTGGCTGCGTTGTGGAGGGAAGCCAGCGGCAGGCGACCAGGCAAGGGGCTGGTGCAGCATCCCGGTGGGGAACAGAGGAAGCCCAGATCAGGGCAGTAACCATAGAGACACACCCAAGGCCGAAGCCACGGCCTCTGGAAACCAGTGGGTGTGGACATGGAGAGGGAGAGGGGCTGAGGCTGCCCAGGAGTCCCCTGGCCAGCGGGGAGCCTTGCAGGAGGAGGGACCAGGGGAATCCCAGGGCCTGGGGGCATTGGAGGAAACACCAGGGCACAGATGTCAGGGAATCCGCAGGCCAGGGAGGTGAGTCAGAGCAGTGGCGTGTGCAGGACAATGGCCTGCAGGAGCCTTTCCCTGTGGAACCTCTGGGAGAGGGGTATCTCTCAGCTTGCACTACTGTCCCCCCAGGTTCCACAGAGTGATCAGTCAGGACTTGGCCTCCGTCCGGTAGCCGGGAGGAAAGCTGACCCGGGAGACTTGAAGCCCCCTGGTAAGGGAGCCTGTCTGGGCGGTGGTCAGGTCTGTGCAGCAGGGGTGGAAGCTTACCTTTCTGGTCTCTGAGTCAAAAGGCTCTGGCGTCGGGGTCTTGGCCTTTGGGGCTTCCTCGGGGGGCGGGGCCAGCACACGGGGCAGCCCCAGGGGCCGGGCAGCAGCGAAGTTCATCAGCGGGTAGATCCCATTCCTAGGGACACGGTGCAGGGTGGTGCCGGCTGGCGGCTCAGGCCCGACAGTTGCCCCCTCCCCAGGCTCACTCCAGCCCTCACCTGACGTCCTCCAGGAACTTGTCGAGCTCTAAGCAGGAGACTTCTGAGTACCTGGCGTGGGTGTAAGAAGAACATGAGGATGGCTGGTCCGGCCAGTGGGGCTGAGCTGGCTGGGAGGAGCAGGGAGGCCTCTGGGTTGCAGGTCACTCACCGCCACTGCAGCGGGGGCCGGGGGGGCCGGGGGATCTCCGCCAGGACTGCGTGTGGGTCCATCGCCTTGGTCTTTTCCTCCACCACATTCTCAGGCATGAGGTCTATGGGCCGCGGGAGCACACAGGCGGCAGGCCCTGAAGCATGGGGTCCTGCCAGGCCTTCCTTCTGCAGCCCGACCCCAGGCCCTGGCCCGCCCCCAGGCCGACCTGCCCCTCACACTGGTGCTGGATGAAGCAGTGGGCAGCCAGGAGCTTCAACGAGTGCACCTCGAACAGCACGCGGTGGAAGAGGAGGTTGTGGGCAGAGGGCCGGCGGGCAGGGTCCCGGGCTAGGCAGGAGAGGATGAACTCCTGCGGAGGGGGCGGAAGTGGGTGCAGCCTCTCTGCTCTGGCCCCAAGCCCCTGGGAGCCTCCATGCAGCTTCCGGCACAGGGAGAGGCATCCTGTTAGCCGCCAGGCCAGGACCTGGGTCTTCAGTCAGGACAGTGGAGTCTTCCCGTGGCACGGAGCTGCCTGTGCTTTCCTTCCAGTAGGCACCCCCCGCCCCAGTTTCTGTGGGGGGCCGGCACTGTCATCCCCAAGTGACAGATGAAGACTGCACACTGAGGACGGACACCAGCCCCTGCCTTGGAGCCCAGGGCTGGGCAAAGCGCTGGCAGATCAGCCTGGGCCCCTGAGGTCGGAGCGGCCCAGCCTGAGCCCACCTGCCTGCCCTACTTCTGGTGCTGCGGGTCAGGACCGGCTCTGCAGATGGCCTTGAGGGGTGCCTCCCTTGCCCCACATCCAGGCCCTCACTGCCTCTGGGTCCATCCTGACTCCACGTCTGTCTCAGTCCCACCCAGGCCCCACCACTCCCAGAGGCCATGGGTTAAGCCAGGTAGTCGCTGAAGTCAGGCCACAGAGGTTGTGGCTGCAGCTTCCGAGCATATGCCCTCTGCACCCACCCACCTTGCCCCCTGGCAACTTCTCGGCCCGTCTCCTGAGAGTTTACAGGCAGGCCCGTGGAGTTGGGCAGACCTAGATGCACACTGGCTCCACCATTCACGCTAAAGGCTCTTTGAATCTGTTTCTTTATAAAACTGGCATAAACACTGGACCCACACTGAAAGCATCTTTCTGGGCTCAGAATGTGCCCTCATGCCATCAGGTCTGCCCCAAAACACACCTGCCTGGTAAGGCCCTCCTTTCAGGGGAAGGGCTAGTGCAGCGGACCTGGCTCTGACCTGCGCCATCTGCAGGCCTGCCTGAGGCCCCTCACTGCCCAGCCTGGAACACTGACAGCCAACTCACAGGGGCAGGGCGAGCTGCTTACCCGCATGTTGGGGTCACTCAGTGAGTGCCTGGCACGAGTGATGGCCTCCTCTGTGACCCGGGTGTCCCCGTTGGCCTGGATCTCCAGCACAGCCATCTAGGGGGCGCGGCAAGGTCAGGCAGGGGAGGGACCGGTGGGGCTGGGGGAGCGAGCTGGGAGGAGGGCCCCAGGTGACACTGGGTTAGTACCTCTAGTGCACACATCCCAAAGGAGAAGATGTCCATGGCAGTGCCATCGGCAGCCTCTGAAAGGGGAGAGCAGGTCAGGACGAGTAAGGCGGATACAGGGGGCAGGGTGGGGGCCTCCTGGATTCACCTCCATACTCTGGCGGGAAGAAGTGCAGGTTCCGAGGTTCCTCCCGCTCAACACGGATGGGACTTCGAAGATCGTCAGGGAGCGCTACGAGAGAGCAAGGGGTGAGCAGACCGGGCCTCTCCATGACCCCCCGTCCCCCAGAGTCCCCACACACCGTTGGAGAAGATCCGGTGCCACACTGAGGCAGTCCCCACGGGGAGAAAGAGCAGGTGTCAACGTGACAGGGCACGCAGCGTCATCAGCATTGTGTTCCCAACAGGTCCCACCCGGCCCAGCCTCCCCACCACCCCCTCCTCCCCGCCAGCACCGGAGCCAATCTTGATGAGGCCGTTGTGCTGGATGAAGATGGTGTCGCTGGTCAGGTTTCCATGGATGATGGGGGGGCTGCAGGCGTGCAGGAAGCTGGGAGAAGGGGAGAGCCAGAGGAGCTGGGTCAGGGGTGCCAGGAGGTGGGGTGGACAGGGGAGATCGCAGGCAGGTGTTTGGGCAAGCGCAGGCCCTCACCTGAGTGCAGACAGAATCTGTGTGCACCAGCGCTTCCAGGCCTGGCGACGGATGGACTCCATGAGGTGGGCTCCGAAAGGCAGCTGGGCCCAGCCCTGCCCTGTGCCCCTCACCGTCTCTGTCCCCAACAGCACCCGGACCCCAGCCTGGCCCTGACCCACACCAGCCCACTTGCATACCCTGGCATTCATGGCCTTGTGGTTCTTTTTGGTCTTTTTGAGGAACTGCTTGAGGCTGCCTGACGACACGTACTCTGTGATGAAGATGACCTGCGAGGTGGCAAACTCACGGGCTCCACCAACAGTGGGTGCTCACAGCCACCCCACCCACTGGTGCCCCACCACCCCAAGGTGTGCCCCACCACCCCATGGCGTGCCCAGGGGCTCACCCGCGCTCGGGACTCTGAGGCGTCCAGCCAGTACTTATGCAGCTTGACAATATTGGGGTGGTCTACCAGCGCCAGCTGCTCAAACATGGTCTGGATCTTCTCCTGGGAAGGGGGGTGCAGTCACCAGGATGATGGGGGGGTGGGGGGGTGGGGCAGCGGGCCTTACCTCATGGACCAAGAAGGCCTTCCTGTCAGCGAAGTGCAGCTCGTTCCACACCACCTCCACCCCCTCCTCAGTGTCCATGGCCAGGAATGTGCTCTGGACCCCCGGCATGTTTCCCTGATTCACCTGGGGGTGGGGGTGGGGGCATGAGTGAGGTGGTCGGGGAAGGCTCAGTCCCTGCTCACATCCTATCCACCAGCCAGAGGGTGTGAGGCAGGCACTGGCCTTCCAGGGAGAAGCTGGGGACCCAGGAGAAGAGGCGTGGTGTCCTGGGGCTGGGCTGTGGGGATTTGGGGCATGCTTCGGGTTTTTTTTGAGGATGGTTCCCAGAAGGCTAACAGGTGATCTCAGAGGCATGGGGAGGTGGTCTCGAGAGACTGGCCCTTAAGGAAGAGGGGGTTTCTTACCAGGGCGTGGGGGCCAGGCTAAAGAAGTGCGAGCGCGCATCGAGAAGGAGGCCGCCTGAGCGAGGCTTCGGGCAGGTTCCCGGCCTCCTGGCTCCCTCAGAGTGCGCACGGCCCCGCGTGGCCCCAGGGCCCCTCCACCCGAGGTGGGCGGCGACCCTCCCCGCCCCGCTGTGCCCACCTGCTCCCGCCGCTTCTGCCAGCGGCCGCACGGGCTCTCTTCCAGAATGTCGCTTTCGTCCTCACTCTCGTCCTCCCGTTCCCGCTCCCGGCCCCGCCTCGGCACCAGCTCCGGGGCCGCCATGGCTCGGCCGGTCCAAGCCACCGCCCTGCGCGCGATCCGCCGCCCAGCGCCGCCGCCGCTCTCCGCCCGTCCTGGCCCAGTGCCCAGACGCACAGCTGGAAGCGGAGCTGCCGCCACCACCCCCTCGAGCCCCCACCCTGGTTCTGGGAATTGGGAGGCGCGGGCACGCGGCCGGCCCGGGGGTGGAGCCCGTCTGCCCCGCCGGAGCCGCCTCCCCGGGCCGCAGACGAAGCGGAGGCTCCACGCACAAGGCAGAGCCCTCGCCGCGCCCCGCGAAAGCCCCACCTTTCCCCGCCCCGTGCCCCACCGCGTGGAGCCCCGCCCCGCCCCGCCACACCCACGAATGCCCCGCCCACTTCACCTAGGGCCCCGCCCGCCAGTCCACAGCCCCGCCCCTCCGGAGGCCCCGCCCGCCTGGGTCCCAGCCAGGTTTCTGCTGGGACGCGCAGCTCTCGGCTGCCCAGGGACCAGCCTTAGCCCGGCGACCCGAGCGCGGGGGTTTCCGTGCCCGCCTGAGGCCAGGTCCGTTGGGGCCTCCCCGAACGCGCGCTGAGCTGCGCTCACGGGCTCTGCCCAGCTCTGGAAGCCGCTCGTACTTCCTGCACTGCTTCCGTGCCTCACTCCGTCAAGCACATCGGGAAACCTGACGGTCCCCAGGCTCCCGCCTTGGGGTGAAGACAGCGTGGAGCAGGTCGAGGGGCAGCCCGCGTAGCCCGGGGTTGCACCGCGAGGATCTGAGGTCAGGCCACAGAGAAGCGTCCGTTCCTCCTCGCTTAAGGAACACATGTCTCTATTAAGGAGACAGAAAAATACCCAAGAGGTAGACTGTAATTCTGGGACAGGGGAGCCTGGTGGGCTGCCATCTATGGGGTCACACGGAGTCGGACACGACTGAAGTGACTTAGCAGCAGCAGACTGCAATTCAGTTCAGTTCAGTTCAGTTCAGTCGCTCAGTCGTGTCCGACTCTTTGCGACCCTATGAATTGCAGCATGCCAGGCCTCCCTTGTCCATCACCAACTCCCGGAGTTCACTCAAACTCACGTCTGTAATTAGTGACCCCCAATACTTTCCTGGGCTTCCCTGCTGGCTCAGAGGGTAAAGCGTCTGCCTGCAATGCAGGAGATCCGGTTCGATCCCTGGGTCGGGAAGATCCCCTGGAGAAGGAAATGGCAACCCACTCTGGTACTCTCGAAAATCCCATGGAGAAGCCTGGTAGGCTACAGTCCACAGGGTCACAGAAAATTGGACACGACCGAGCGATTTCACTTCACTTTCACTACTTTCCTACTATCTCCTTCCTCTCACCTGCTGGGTTCCCACTCACCCTTCACTTTCTCTTTCTGGGGAGAAAGGCTGTGGACACATGTACCCACTTGCTCTCAACCCTGAGCTCTAGTGTTTCCAGCTTGGTCCAGAGGCCTTCAGCCCTGCTGGTTTCAGAGTCATCTACAACACCTCACTCCCCACCTTCTGCACAGACTTAACTCCACTGCTGTCATCCTGATGGGACCAGCAAAGCTCCCGCGTTCCACACTCCACTCACCCAAGGTGACCCTGAGAAAATACCACTCACTGCTCAGAACTCTCTATGAAAATGGAGCGAAGACTTGGCCCAATGCCACCTGTGCCAACCAGACACTCTGTGATCAATGTCTGAAGCTCCAGGATCATCCAAGACTAAACCCATGGGAAGCAGAGACCATGCTGGATACAGCTGTATGTCACCTTAGGTTATCAGTGCTTATTGTCCTTGTTTAATATCTTATATTTACAATAAGGAGAGAGAATATTGTGGAGGAACTTTCAAAAAGTTGAAATCAAAGAAGAGAGCTTTGTTGACATACAAACAACTCCTTGTAAACTGTAAAAGCCATGGAGTGGAGTGAGGTACGTGCATGTTCAGTCGTGTTCAACTCAGTGGCCCTAAAGACTGTTGCCTATGAGGCTTCTCTGTCCATGGAATTTTCCAGAAAGAATACTGCAGGGGGTATTGCTCCTACAGGGAATCTTCCAACCCCAGAGCCTGAACCTGCAGCTTCTGCATTGGCAGGCAGATTCTTTACCACTGAGCAACCTGGGAAGCCATTGAAAAGGCCATCAGTTCAGTTCAGTTTAGTAGCTCAGTTGTGTCCAACTCTTTGTGACCCCATGGACCACAGCATGCCAAGCCTCCCTGTCCATCACCAACTACTGGAGTCTACTCAAACTCATGCCCATTGAGTCGGTAATGCCATCCAACCATCTCATCCTCTGTTGTCCCCTTCTCCCACCTTCAATCTTTCCCAGCATCAGGGTTTTTTCAACTGAGTCAACTCTTCACATCAGGTGGCCGAAGTATTGGAGCTTCAGCTTCAACATCAGGACTTCCAATGAACACTCAGGACTGATCTCCTTTAGGATATACTGGTTTGATCTCCTTGCAGTCCAAGGGACTCTCAAGAATCTTCTCCAACACCACAGTTCAAAAGCATCAATTATTCTGCGGTCAGCTTTCTTTATAGTCCAACTCTCACATCCATAAATGACTACTGGAAAAACCACAGTCTTAATGAAACGGACCTATGTTGCAAAGTAATGTTTCTGCTTTTTAATATGCTGTCTAGGTTGGTCATAACTTTTCTTCCAAGGAGTAAGCGTCTTTTAATTTCATGGCTGCAGTCACCATCTGCAGTGATTTTGGAGCCCTAAAAAATAAAGTCAGCCACCGTTTCCACATCTATTTGTCATGAAGTGATGGGACCAGATACCATGTTCTTAGTTTTTTGAATGTTGAGCTTTAAGTCAAAATTTTCACTCTCCTCTTTCACTTTCATCAAGAGGCTTTTCATTTCTTCTTCAGTTTCTGCCATAAGGGTGGTATCATCTGCATATCTGAGGTTATTGATATTTCTCCTGGCAAGCTTGATTCTAGCTTGTGCCTCATACAGCCCAGCGTTTCACATGATGTGCTCTGCACATAAGTTAAATATACATGGTGACAATATACAGCCTTGATGTACTCCTTTTCCTATTTGGAACCAGTCTGTTCTTCCATGTCCTGTTCTAACTGTTGCTTCCTGACCTGCATACAGGATTCTAAAGAGGCAGGTCAGATGGTCTGATTTCCCATCTCTTGAAAAATTTTCCACAGTTTATTGTGATCCACACAGTCAAAGACTTTGGCATAGTCATTAAGCAGAAATAGATATTTTTCTGGAACTCTCCTGCTTTTTCCATGATCCTGTGGATGTTATCAATTTGATCTCTGGTTCCCCTGCCTTTTCTAAAACCAGCTTGAACATCTTGAAGTTCATGGTTCATGTATTGCTGAAGACCAGCTTGGAGAATTTTGAGGATTACTTTACTAACGTGAGATGAGGGCAATTGTGCGGTAGTTTGAGCATTCTTTGGCATGGCCTTTCTTTGGGATTGGAATGAAAACTGACATTTTCCAGTCTTGTGGCCACTGCTGAGTTTTCCAAATTTGCTGGCATATTGAGTGCAGCACTTTCACAGCATCATCTTTCAGGATTTGAAATAGCTCCACTGGCATTCCATCACCACTGCTAGCTTTGTTTGCAGTGATGCTTCCTAAGGTCCACTTGACTTTACATTCCAGATGTTGGGATCTAGGTGAGGGATCACACCATCATGATTATCTGGGTCATGGAGATCTTTTTTGTACAGTTCTGTGTATTCTTACCACTTCTTAATATCTTCTGCTTCTGTTAGGTCCATACCCTTTCTGTCCTTTATTGAGCCCATCATTGCATGAAATGTTCCCTTGGTAGCTCTAATTTTCTTGAAATCTCTAGTCTTTCCCGTTCTATTCTTTTCCTCTATTTCTTTGCACTGATCACTGAGGAAGGAAGTGATTACTGATCACTGTAAAGGCCACACCACCAAACAAATCTGATGAGGAGAACGCACAGGGGGTCAGGCTAACAGGAACAGTGGTATCGAGTGACAGAATGAGCCCAGCCTCTGCAAAGCACAGCACTACCGTGGAAAACCAGGGCAGGAGGACAGCAAACTGAGAGCCACAAGCATTTACTAAACCAAGAAATTGATAGAAAATGGTTTAGTCAAATCAGAAAAAAAAAATATGAAAAAGCCATTTAGATAAAATGGGATTATAACAAAACATGCATAGCCTCTACTGTGGTAAAAAGTGAAAGTGAAGTCGCTCAGTCATATACAGCTCTTTGCAACCTCATGGACAATAGACTACCAGGCTTCTTGAAACATGGAATTTTCCAGGCAAGAGTATCAGAGTGAGTTGTCATTTCCATATCGAGGGGATCGTTCCCATCAAGGGATTGAACCTGGGTCTCCCACATTATAGGCAAACACTTTTCCCATATGAGCCACCAGGGAAGGCCCCTCAACTATGATAGGTGCAGATAAGAAGAAAGGAACCCTTGATACGAAATAAGCTATATACTACAGAGAATTCACAGGAGTAACTGCAAAGAACTGTAAATTCAAAACTCAATAGAAAAAATAGACGATAAAGGTCATGACTTTAATGGAAACAGACTAATATAAGCGATTACAATCAAAACTAGGTGAAAGAAAGGAAGGTAATTGACATGCAAGTAAAACATAATGAACAGGTATATCACGAAAAAAAACCTAAAAACTGTAATGTATTATTAACAAAAGAAAAAAATTGTCAAGACGATGAACAATCATTTTCCAGTGAGAGAAAGAAATAACAGCCCCGATTCAGGGTCAGGAGAAGCCCTCTGGAGAAGCTGCACGTACGTGAGGTTCTCGTGCGTGTTGGGGTCGAAGAAGCCCTTGGTGTCGTCGCTGGGGTCCTCCAGCACGCGGTTCATCTCCTCGTCGAAGTAGCCGCGCTGGTAGGCCACGTCCACGGGCACGCGGTGGCTGTGCACGGGGTCGATGACGCCGCCCGTGGCGATCTGGGCCTCCAGCAGGCGGATGCCGTGCTCGCGCACGATGAGGTCCTTCTTCATGGCCTGGAAGAGGGAGATCTGCTGCCCGGTGTAGGGGTCGGTGTAGCCGGTGACCGCACGCTCGGCCGACAGCAGCTTCTCCTGGAGCTCGCCGCCCACCACGCCCGCGGCCACCGCCTCCTCCACGGACAGCTTCTGGTTGCGCACCGGGTCGATGACGAAGCCCGTGGCCGCCTGCGCCTCCAGCAGCACCAGGGCCGTGCCCGGCCGCAGGACGCCCTTCCACATGGCCTGGTAGATGCTCATCTTCTCCTGGCGCCCGGGCTCGTCCTTGGCGGGGACCAGCACGCCCGCGATGCAGCTGGTGCCCTCCAGGTAGCGCTTCACCGAGTCCATCTCCGTCACCTCCTGCAGGGTCTTGGTGCCCTGGGCCAGGTCCCGCAGGGTCTCGGGGCCCAGGATCCCGGACGTGTGCAGCTCGGAGGCCGACACCTGGCGCCTCAGGCCCCGGAAGGACACCTTGCTCAGCCGCTCCTCCGTCTCCTCGATGAGCTGGGTGAGGACGGCGACCAGGGCGGGCAGGGCCAGGGCGCCGGCCGCGTGCTGGGCCAGCAGCTCGTCCCGGCGGGCCTGGCTCAGGTAGGAGGAGAAGAGGACCTCCCACACGGAGACGCGCCGGCCCTGGAACCGCCCGACGCGCACCTCCATGGTGGCGGCGCGCAGGGCCTGCTCCTGCAGGGCCCTGGCGGCATCCGCGGCGTCGGCGTCCTGGCCGGAGGAGGGTCCCGCGTCGGCCCCCTCGCCCGGCCCCTGGGGCCCGGGCTCCCGCTGCCCGGAGGCTGCGCCCCCTTGGGAGGGGGCCGCCTCAGCCTCCTCGATGATGGTGGTCAGCCTGCGGGTCAGCGCGGGCAAGCCCAGCGTCCCCGACCCGAACTGGGCCAGCAGCTGCTCCCGCGTGGCGGCGCTCACGTAGCCGGAGGCCAGCACGTCCCACACGGGCACCGCGGGCCCCCGCAGGCGGCCCACCCGGACCTCCATGGTGGCGGCACGCAGCGCCCCCCGAGGGTCCGGGGCGCCGGGGCGCGCCACCCCGGCCTCGGCCTCGGCCTCGGCCTCGGCCTCGGCCTCGGCCTCGGCCTCGGCCAGCAGCGAGACGAGGGCAGCGCCCACCTCCTGCGCGGTCAGCGAGCCCTCCCGGTACCGGCGCAGCAGGTCCTGCCGCTGACTCTCGGACACCTCCCGGTAGAAGAGGAGCTCCCACACGGAGACGCGCTGGCCCCGCGGGAGGCCCGCGCCCAACGTCACGCGGGTGTCGCGCAGGGCGGCGCGCAGCTCCTCGCCCAGCTGGTGGAGGGCGGAGCCCCGGCCGGCCAGCTGCAGCATGTAGAGCCCCGTGTCGGGGTCGCGCACGCAGCGCCGCAGCAGCTGCACGTACGTGAGGTTCTCGTGCGTGTTGGGGTCGAAGAAGCCCTTGGTGTCGTCGCTGGGGTCCTCCAGCACGCGGTTCATCTCCTCGTCGAAGTAGCCGCGCTGGTAGGCCACGTCCACGGGCACGCGGTGGCTGTGCACGGGGTCGATGACGCCGCCCGTGGCGATCTGGGCCTCCAGCAGGCGGATGCCGTGCTCGCGCACGATGAGGTCCTTCTTCATGGCCTGGAAGAGGGAGATCTGCTGCCCGGTGTAGGGGTCGGTGTAGCCGGTGACCGCACGCTCGGCCGACAGCAGCTTCTCCTGGAGCTCGCCGCCCACCACGCCCGCGGCCACCGCCTCCTCCACGGACAGCTTCTGGTTGCGCACCGGGTCGATGACGAAGCCCGTGGCCGCCTGCGCCTCCAGCAGCACCAGGGCCGTGCCCGGCCGCAGGACGCCCTTCCACATGGCCTGGTAGATGCTCATCTTCTCCTGGCGCCCGGGCTCGTCCTTGGCGGGGACCAGCACGCCCGCGATGCAGCTGGTGCCCTCCAGGTAGCGCTTCACCGAGTCCATCTCCGTCACCTCCTGCAGGGTCTTGGTGCCCTGGGCCAGGTCCCGCAGGGTCTCGGGGCCCAGGATCCCGGACGTGTGCAGCTCGGAGGCCGACACCTGGCGCCTCAGGCCCCGGAAGGACACCTTGCTCAGCCGCTCCTCCGTCTCCTCGATGAGCTGGGTGAGGACGGCGACCAGGGCGGGCAGGGCCAGGGCGCCGGCCGCGTGCTGGGCCAGCAGCTCGTCCCGGCGGGCCTGGCTCAGGTAGGAGGAGAAGAGGACCTCCCACACGGAGACGCGCCGGCCCTGGAACCGCCCGACGCGCACCTCCATGGTGGCGGCGCGCAGGGCCTGCTCCTGCAGGGCCCTGGCGGCATCCGCGGCGTCGGCGTCCTGGCCGGAGGAGGGTCCCGCGTCGGCCCCCTCGCCCGGCCCCTGGGGCCCGGGCTCCCGCTGCCCGGAGGCTGCGCCCCCTTGGGAGGGGGCCGCCTCAGCCTCCTCGATGATGGTGGTCAGCCTGCGGGTCAGCGCGGGCAAGCCCAGCGTCCCCGACCCGAACTGGGCCAGCAGCTGCTCCCGCGTGGCGGCGCTCACGTAGCCGGAGGCCAGCACGTCCCACACGGGCACCGCGGGCCCCCGCAGGCGGCCCACCCGGACCTCCATGGTGGCGGCACGCAGCGCCCCCCGAGGGTCCGGGGCGCCGGGGCGCGCCACCCCGGCCTCGGCCTCGGCCTCGGCCTCGGCCTCGGCCAGCAGCGAGACGAGGGCAGCGCCCACCTCCTGCGCGGTCAGCGAGCCCTCCCGGTACCGGCGCAGCAGGTCCTGCCGCTGACTCTCGGACACCTCCCGGTAGAAGAGGAGCTCCCACACGGAGACGCGCTGGCCCCGCGGGAGGCCCGCGCCCAACGTCACGCGGGTGTCGCGCAGGGCGGCGCGCAGCTCCTCGCCCAGCTGGTGGAGGGCGGAGCCCCGGCCGGCCAGCTGCAGCATGTAGAGCCCCGTGTCGGGGTCGCGCACGCAGCGCCGCAGCAGCTGCACGTACGTGAGGTTCTCGTGCGTGTTGGGGTCGAAGAAGCCCTTGGTGTCGTCGCTGGGGTCCTCCAGCACGCGGTTCATCTCCTCGTCGAAGTAGCCGCGCTGGTAGGCCACGTCCACGGGCACGCGGTGGCTGTGCACGGGGTCGATGACGCCGCCCGTGGCGATCTGGGCCTCCAGCAGGCGGATGCCGTGCTCGCGCACGATGAGGTCCTTCTTCATGGCCTGGAAGAGGGAGATCTGCTGCCCGGTGTAGGGGTCGGTGTAGCCGGTGACCGCACGCTCGGCCGACAGCAGCTTCTCCTGGAGCTCGCCGCCCACCACGCCCGCGGCCACCGCCTCCTCCACGGACAGCTTCTGGTTGCGCACCGGGTCGATGACGAAGCCCGTGGCCGCCTGCGCCTCCAGCAGCACCAGGGCCGTGCCCGGCCGCAGGACGCCCTTCCACATGGCCTGGTAGATGCTCATCTTCTCCTGGCGCCCGGGCTCGTCCTTGGCGGGGACCAGCACGCCCGAGATGCAGCTGGTGCCCTCCAGGTAGCGCTTCACCGAGTCCATCTCCGTCACCTCCTGCAGGGTCTTGGTGCCCTGGGCCAGGTCCCGCAGGGTCTCGGGGCCCAGGATCCTGGACGTGTGCAGCTCGGAGGCCGACACCTGGCGCCTCAGGCCCCGGAAGGACACCTTGCTCAGCCGCTCCTCCGTCTCCTCGATGAGCTGGGTGAGGACGGCGACCAGGGCGGGCAGGGCCAGGGCGCCGGCCGCATGCTGGGCCAGCAGCTCGTCCCGGCGGGCCTGGCTCAGGTAGGAGGAGAAGAGGACCTCCCACACGGAGACGCGCCGGCCCTGGAACCGCCCGACGCGCACCTCCATGGTGGCGGCGCGCAGGGCCTGCTCCTGCAGGGCCCTGGCGGCATCCGCGGCGTCGGCGTCCTGGCCGGAGGAGGGTCCCGCGTCGGCCCCCTCGCCCGGCCCCTGGGGCCCGGGCTCCCGCTGCCCGGAGGCTGCGCCCCCTTGGGAGGGGGCCGCCTCAGCCTCCTCGATGATGGTGGTCAGCCTGCGGGTCAGCGCGGGCAAGCCCAGCGTCCCCGACCCGAACTGGGCCAGCAGCTGCTCCCGCGTGGCGGCGCTCACGTAGCCGGAGGCCAGCACGTCCCACACGGGCACCGCGGGCCCCCGCAGGCGGCCCACCCGGACCTCCATGGTGGCGGCACGCAGCGCCCCCCGAGGGTCCGGGGCGCCGGGGCGCGCCACCCCGGCCTCGGCCTCGGCCTCGGCCTCGGCCTCGGCCAGCAGCGAGACGAGGGCAGCGCCCACCTCCTGCGCGGTCAGCGAGCCCTCCCGGTACCGGCGCAGCAGGTCCTGCCGCTGACTCTCGGACACCTCCCGGTAGAAGAGGAGCTCCCACACGGAGACGCGCTGGCCCCGCGGGAGGCCCGCGCCCAACGTCACGCGGGTGTCGCGCAGGGCGGCGCGCAGCTCCTCGCCCAGCTGGTGGAGGGCGGAGCCCCGGCCGGCCAGCTGCAGCATGTAGAGCCCCGTGTCGGGGTCGCGCACGCAGCGCCGCAGCAGCTGCACGTACGTGAGGTTCTCGTGCGTGTTGGGGTCGAAGAAGCCCTTGGTGTCGTCGCTGGGGTCCTCCAGCACGCGGTTCATCTCCTCGTCGAAGTAGCCGCGCTGGTAGGCCACGTCCACGGGCACGCGGTGGCTGTGCACGGGGTCGATGACGCCGCCCGTGGCGATCTGGGCCTCCAGCAGGCGGATGCCGTGCTCGCGCACGATGAGGTCCTTCTTCATGGCCTGGAAGAGGGAGATCTGCTGCCCGGTGTAGGGGTCGGTGTAGCCGGTGACCGCACGCTCGGCCGACAGCAGCTTCTCCTGGAGCTCGCCGCCCACCACGCCCGCGGCCACCGCCTCCTCCACGGACAGCTTCTGGTTGCGCACCGGGTCGATGACGAAGCCCGTGGCCGCCTGCGCCTCCAGCAGCACCAGGGCCGTGCCCGGCCGCAGGACGCCCTTCCACATGGCCTGGTAGATGCTCATCTTCTCCTGGCGCCCGGGCTCGTCCTTGGCGGGGACCAGCACGCCCGCGATGCAGCTGGTGCCCTCCAGGTAGCGCTTCACCGAGTCCATCTCCGTCACCTCCTGCAGGGTCTTGGTGCCCTGGGCCAGGTCCCGCAGGGTCTCGGGGCCCAGGATCCCGGACGTGTGCAGCTCGGAGGCCGACACCTGGCGCCTCAGGCCCCGGAAGGACACCTTGCTCAGCCGCTCCTCCGTCTCCTCGATGAGCTGGGTGAGGACGGCGACCAGGGCGGGCAGGGCCAGGGCGCCGGCCGCGTGCTGGGCCAGCAGCTCGTCCCGGCGGGCCTGGCTCAGGTAGGAGGAGAAGAGGACCTCCCACACGGAGACGCGCCGGCCCTGGAACCGCCCGACGCGCACCTCCATGGTGGCGGCGCGCAGGGCCTGCTCCTGCAGGGCCCTGGCGGCATCCGCGGCGTCGGCGTCCTGGCCGGAGGAGGGTCCCGCGTCGGCCCCCTCGCCCGGCCCCTGGGGCCCGGGCTCCCGCTGCCCGGAGGCTGCGCCCCCTTGGGAGGGGGCCGCCTCAGCCTCCTCGATGATGGTGGTCAGCCTGCGGGTCAGCGCGGGCAAGCCCAGCGTCCCCGACCCGAACTGGGCCAGCAGCTGCTCCCGCGTGGCGGCGCTCACGTAGCCGGAGGCCAGCACGTCCCACACGGGCACCGCGGGCCCCCGCAGGCGGCCCACCCGGACCTCCATGGTGGCGGCACGCAGCGCCCCCCGAGGGTCCGGGGCGCCGGGGCGCGCCACCCCGGCCTCGGCCTCGGCCTCGGCCTCGGCCTCGGCCAGCAGCGAGACGAGGGCAGCGCCCACCTCCTGCGCGGTCAGCGAGCCCTCCCGGTACCGGCGCAGCAGGTCCTGCCGCTGACTCTCGGACACCTCCCGGTAGAAGAGGAGCTCCCACACGGAGACGCGCTGGCCCCGCGGGAGGCCCGCGCCCAACGTCACGCGGGTGTCGCGCAGGGCGGCGCGCAGCTCCTCGCCCAGCTGGTGGAGGGCGGAGCCCCGGCCGGCCAGCTGCAGCATGTAGAGCCCCGTGTCGGGGTCGCGCACGCAGCGCCGCAGCAGCTGCACGTACGTGAGGTTCTCGTGCGTGTTGGGGTCGAAGAAGCCCTTGGTGTCGTCGCTGGGGTCCTCCAGCACGCGGTTCATCTCCTCGTCGAAGTAGCCGCGCTGGTAGGCCACGTCCACGGGCACGCGGTGGCTGTGCACGGGGTCGATGACGCCGCCCGTGGCGATCTGGGCCTCCAGCAGGCGGATGCCGTGCTCGCGCACGATGAGGTCCTTCTTCATGGCCTGGAAGAGGGAGATCTGCTGCCCGGTGTAGGGGTCGGTGTAGCCGGTGACTGCACGCTCGGCCGACAGCAGCTTCTCCTGGAGCTCGCCGCCCACCACGCCCGCGGCCACCGCCTCCTCCACGGACAGCTTCTGGTTGCGCACCGGGTCGATGACGAAGCCCGTGGCCGCCTGCGCCTCCAGCAGCACCAGGGCCGTGCCCGGCCGCAGGACGCCCTTCCACATGGCCTGGTAGATGCTCATCTTCTCCTGGCGCCCGGGCTCGTCCTTGGCGGGGACCAGCACGCCCGCGATGCACCCGGTGCCCTCCAGGTAGCGCCTCACCTCCTCGGTCTTTGTGACGGCATCCACAGAGGCTTGCCCAGACTCCAGGGCCTGCAGTGTCTCCTTTGTGATTATGGATGAAGTCAGAAGCTCAGAGGCTGTGATCTGTTTTCTCATTCCTCTGAACCATAGCTGCTTATGGTTTTTTTCCTTCTCGCTGATTATCTCAAAGATCACTTTTACCACCTTTTCTAACGCATGCGCTGAGTCCCTCTTGTATTTTCGTACCAACTCTAGTTTTTTGTCCTGTGTCACATATTCAGAGTTCAGCAATTCCCAGACTGTCGGCCTCTGGCCTTTAAACCGCCCAACTCTGACATCCACCCGCTCAGCCTCAAACGCTCGTCTGGTGGCCTCATCGATGAACTGTGATTCCAGTTCATCCTCGAGCACTGGGAACAGAGCCCAGCCGGTCTTCTCATCTCGGTGACTCCTCTCCTGCAGTTCCTGGTAAGTCACCTTCTCCTGAGTGTTGGGATCCACAAACCGCTTATTCATGCACTTTTGCTCTGCCACCAGTGGGTACGTGTCCTGGTCCAGACAGCCACGTCTGTAGGCAGTATCTAGTGGAAGCCGGTGGTGGTGCTTCGGGTCCACGATGCCCCCTGTGGCCACCTGCACCTCAAGCAGTCTGAGTGCCAACTCCCTTTTCACCAGCTTCCTCTGCATTGCCTGGAACAAGGACATGGTGTGTCCTGTGCCTGGGTCTGTGTATCCCCTGGCGGCCTTCTCAGCATTTAGGAGTCTCTCCTGCAGTTCCTCACCCACCAGGCCGGCAGCCACAGCCTCATCCACGGAGAGCCTCTGGTGGCTGTGGGGGTCCAGCAGGAACCCTGTGGCCGCCTGAGCCTCCAGCAGCTGGGCTGCAAATCCCATGGGGATGAGCCCTTTCTTGCTGGCCTCGTAGAAACTCAGCACCTCACGGGTGGAGGGTGTGGTCAGCCCTGCGATGCAGCCACTGCCTTCCAAGTAGACCTTTACGTGCGGCAGGCAGAAGAGGTCCTGTCCCCCTGCTCCCTCGTGTAGCTCGTCCAGTGTCTTCTTATCGATGATTCCTGAGTTGAATAGCTCTGCAGCTGTCACCTCTCCTCCAATGGCTGCCAGCCTGATACCCTTGTTTTGCTGTTCTGTTTCTTCGACCGTTGTGGTGATGACCCTTAGCAGCTGCTCTAAGCTGACATTCCTGGCTTTGTACCCCTGGACAAGCTCTTTCTTCCTTTCCTCTGTGAAGTACGGCGAGGACAGCAGGTCCCAGAAGGAGACCACCTGCTGGGCAAACATGCCCACGTGCATTTCAGTAGTTTTTGACTGCAGGGCTTGCCTTGTGGCTTCATCGATGTACACATAGGTTTCTCCTTTCTTTACGACTTGCAGCATGTAGAGCCCTGTCTCGGGGTCCTCCACGCAGCGCTCCAGCAGCTGCATGTACGTGAGGTTCTCATGCGTGTTGGGGTCGAAGAAGCCCTTGGTGTCGTCGCTGGGGTCCTCCAGCACGCGGTTCATCTCCTCGTTGAAGTAGCCACGCTGGTAGGCCACATCCACGGGCACGCGGTGGCTGTGCACGGGGTCGATGATGCCGCCTGTGGCGATCTGGGCCTCCAGCAGACGGATGCCGTGCTCGCGCATGATGAGGTCCTTCTTCATGGCCTGGAAGAGGGAGATCTGTTCCCCGGTATATGGGTCGGTGTAGCCGGTGACCGCGCGCTCAGCCGACAGCAGCTTCTGGTAGGTTTCCCTGCCAAACATCCCTGCTGCGAACGCCTCCTGCACAGTCAGCTTCCGGTTCTCCACAGGGTCAATGAGGAAGCCAGTGGCCGCCTGTGCCTCCAGCAGCACCAGGGCCGTGCCCGGCCGCAGGACGTTTCTTCTCAGAGCTTCTGAGATGCTCATCTTCTCCTTGGTGTCCTGGATGAGGACCCCAGCAATGAAGCTGCCCCCTTCCAAGTACCGCCGCACGTGGTCCATCTCCACCACCTCCTGCACGGTCTTCTTCCCTTGACTCAGCTCATCCAGCGTCTTCTTGTCGATCAGCTGGGACCTGAACAGGTCGTTAGCTGACAGCTGCTTCCGGAGTCCCCTGAAGGTAGCCTGTGAGGGCTGCCTTTCTGAAGCCTCAACCAGGGTGGTGACCGCAGTGACCACCTGCCGCAGGGCTGTGGCCCTCCCAGACTGGCAGAGTGCTGCCAGCTCCCGCCGCTTGTGGAGCCCTACATACTCTGAATGCAGCAGGTCCCAGAGTGAGACGCTGAGCCCTCTGAACCTCCCTGCCCCAACTGGCACCTTCATGGCCCTCAGGGCCACTGCTGTGTGGTCATCCACCTCTAGCACCATGTCCTGGGGGAGTGGCAGCAGCCACAAGCCAGTGTCGCCATCCAGGACACAGCGCTCCTTGAGCTGTCCATAGGTCACCTTGTCCCGTGTGCCAGGGTCGAAGAAGAACTTGCTATCCTCTTCCGTTGAGGTCAGCATCTTGCTTGTCTGCTCATCCAGAAGGCCAAGCCTACAGGCTGCCGCCTGGGGCAGGTGCACCCCGTGGACGGGGTCCACCACACCCCCTGTGGCCAGCTGCGCCTGGAGGAGTGGGAGGCCCTCGCTCCAAGGCACAAGCCCCTTTTCCACTGCCTGCCACAGTGACAGGGAGCCTCCAGAGCAGGGGTCTGTGTACCCAGCCACTGCCTTTTCAACCAGCTGGAGCTGCTCACTCAGCGTCCCAGCCACCAGGCCAGTCTTGACTGCCTCCTCCACTGACAGTCTCTGGTTGGTCAAAGGATCCACAAGAGAGCCAGACGCCACCTGGGCCTCCAGTAGTCTCTGCCCTAGGCCAGCGGGCAGGAGGCCATCTCTCACGGCCTGGGTGACGCTCACCTTGGCCCCTGAGGGCTGCAGCAGTACCCCAGCCACACAGCCCGTGCCCCACAGGCAAGCCCGCACCGTCGGCTGCTCAGCGACCTCGGCAGGCGATTGCATGCCCCGTGCCAGCGCCTCCAGGGTCTCCCGGGTGATGACTCCAGCGTCCAGCAGCCAGACGGCAGGCACCCCACCGCGGGGGCCAGGCAGCGTGACACAGGCCCTCGCCACAAGCTCTGCCTCCTGCACCTGCCTCTGCACGGCCGCCTGCAGCTGCTGTGTCGTGGTCCTCCCCTCCCTGAAGTCCTCCAGGAAGCCCCTCCGCTGCTCCTCAGTGAAGTGGCAGGACTCCAGCAGCTCCCAGAGAGAAGTGCCATTCTCAGCCCCCTGTGTGGCCTTCAGGGTCTCCCGCACCTGCTCATCTGTGGGGACGACAGGGGCACTTTCCGGCAGGGGCAAGAAGTGAAGGCCAGAGGCCTCATCCCTTACACACTGCTCCAGAAGCTGGGCATAGCTGGTGTGTCCCTGGCCATCAGGCGTGGGGAATGTCTTGGAGTCAGACAAGGCCAACACCATCTCCTGGTCGATGTAGCCACACTGCAAGGCCACGAGTATGGGGAGGTGGTGATGGCTGGTGGGGTCGATGACCCCGCCTGTGGCCACCTGGGCCTCCAGGAGGCGGACAGCCTGTTCCACAGGGACAAGGCCCTTCTTCATGGCCTGGAACAGGGACAGTAGCTTTCCAGAGAAGGGGTCTGGGAAGCCCTTGACAGCACACTCAGCCCAGGTCAGCCTGCTGTAGAGCTCTGGCCCCACAAGCCCCCGGCACACAGCCTCATCCAAGGAAATGGTCTCCAGACCGTCGGGGTCGGTCATGGCCCCCGTGGCTGCCTGGGCCTCCAGCAGGGCCAGGGCCACTCCCGGCCCCAGCAGCTTGTGCTTCATGGCCTGGTAGAGGCTGAGCCGCCGGGTGGAAGGCTGCAGGAGCACGCCACCCACGGCGCCCGAGCCGCACAGGAACCTGCGGACGCTGTCTGTGCGGAGCAGGGCCTCGGCACTCAGCATTCCTGCCAGCACGCAGCCCAGGACCTCCTGGTCAACAATGCCAGCCTCTCGGAGCTGGCAGGTGGTCACCCGGCCCCACAGCATAGGGAGGGTGATGTCTGCCCGGCTCTCAACCTCCCTCTCCAGCAGCTTCGAGACCTCCTCCAGGGACACCTGGTGCCGCCGGAAGCTCTGCAGCAGCCACCGCCGGCGTGCCTCAGTGACATACTCTGAGTTGACCAACTCCCACGCGGACACCCTCTGTCCCCGGAACCGCCCGTGATGCACCGACAGCAGCAGGCTCCGGAAGGCCTGCCGGGTGGCCTCATCTGCCAGCAGGGTCCGCGCACTTGTAAGTGGCAGCAGATAGAGCCCCGTGTCGGGGTCGCGCACGCAGCGCTCCAGCAGCTGCATGTACGTGAGGTTCTCGTGCGTGTTGGGGTCGAAGAAGCCCTTGGTGTCGTCGCTGGGATCAGCCAGGATCAGGTTCAGTGCCTCGTCGAAGTAGCCGCGCTGGTAGGCCACATCCACGGGCACGCGATGGCTGTGCACGGGGTCGATGATGCCGCCCGTGGCGATCTGGGCCTCCAGCAGGCGGATGCCGTGCTCGCGCACAATGAGGTCCTTCTTCATGGCCTGGAAGAGGGAGATCTGCTGCCCGGTGTAGGGGTCGGTGTAGCCAGTGACCGCGCGCTCAGCTGACAGCAGCTTGGCAAACACCTCAGGCCCGATCACGCCAGCCCTCAGCGCCTCCTCCACCGAGTATCTCCTGTTCTCTTTGGGATCGACGATGAAGCCAGTGGCTGCCTGCGCCTCCAGGAGGATGAGCGCCGTGCCTGGCCTGAGCAGCCCCTTCCTGTAAGCCTCGTGGATGCTGAGGGGCTCCTGGGACCCAGGCAGCAGCAAGCCAGCAATGCAGCCGGTGCCTTGCAAGTACCTCTGCACCGAGTCCAGCCTGGCCACGTCCTGGGCCGTGGTCTGGCCACGTTCCAGCTGTTCATAAACATCCTGGCCGATGATCTCCGCTCTCAGAAGCTCTCCCGGAGTCACAGGGACCCTGAGCCCAGCAAACGTGGTTCTGGCAGTGACTGCAGCCTGCTCGTGGGTGGCCCTCAGCGCAGCCGCCAGCTCCTCCACTGAGAGGGCCCCGTCCATGTGCTGCTGGGTCAGCATCACCCTCTGCTCCACGGGGACCACCTCAGAGAAGAGCAGCTCCCAGAGCGACACGGGCTGGCCCTGGAACCTGCCCGCAGATACAGTGGCTGTGGCAGCACTCAAGATCTGCCGGGTGCTGTGCTCGATGAACGGGAGCCCCCGGGGCTCCTCCCCAAGGCTCCCCACTGAAATGGGCAGGAACGCCAGCCCCGTCTCCAGGTCGGTGACGCAGCGTGCCAGCAGCTGCCCGTAGCTGAGGCTCTCGTGCGTGCTGGGATCCAAGAAGCTGGCAGCCCTCGAGAGGTGCTGCTGAGTCTCTTCGTCCAGGCAGCCGAGGCGCAGGGCAGCCTCCATGGGCAGCCGGAGCCGGCGGGCAGGACACACTAGCCCACCTGTGGCCAGCTGGGCGTCCAGGAGCCTGAGTGCCAGAGGCTGGTCAACCAACTCCTTCTTCATGGCCTGGAAGAGGGGAACACGGATGCCGCTGAAGGGGTCGTGGTAGCCCATCACTGCCTGCTCTGCCACCTGGAGCTGCCTGTGGAGTTCTGGGCCGACCAGGCCTGCCCGAACTGCCTCATCCACCAGTAGCTGCCGGCCAGTGGCTGGATCCACCAGTGTGCAGGTGGCAGCCTGAGCCTCCAGGAGCAGAAGCATGGCACCTGTGGGAAGCAGATGCTCAGCCGCAGCCTGGAAAAAGTTCTTCTTGTGCCCTGCGGGCAGCAGGACGACCCCAGCCACACTGCCGGTGCCCTGCAGGTAACACCGTACCTCGGCGCGTGCACCTACATCTGGCACTGCCAGCCGGCCCTCCTGCAGGCCTCGGGCTGTCTCCTCGTCCAAGACCCCCACCTCCAGCAGCTCGGCCAAGCTCACAGCCCCACCCAGGGTACGGAACGTGATCCTGAGGGGCAGCAGGGCCAGCCCTGTGCTGGGCGCCTGCACACACCTGCCTAGCAACTCCCGGTAGGGCAGCTGCTCCAGTGTGTTAGGGTCCAGGAAGCCCGGGGCGCTTGAGCCACGCCCCAGTTCCAACAGCGCATGCCATGTCTCCTGGTCCAGGAGGCCCTGCTGGCAGGCCAGCTCGGGGGCCACACGCACCCTGCAGATGGGGTCCACCAGGCCCCCAGTGGCCAGCTGGGCCTCCAACCAGTTCCAACCCAGCGCCCTGTCTACCACCTCCTTCCCAATGGCCTGAAAGAGGGACAGCTTCTCGCCCCCATAGGGATCAGGGTACCCAGTGGCCGCACGCTCGGCAGCCAGCAGCTTCTCCTTGAGCTCCAGGCCCACCAGGCCCTGCTGCAGGGCCTCAGACACAGGGAGCAGCTGGCCCTGCGTGGGGTCCACCAGGCCCCCTGTGGCTGCCTGGGCCTCCAGCAGAGCCAGCCCAAGCCCAGAGGGCAGGAGACCCTGTTTCATGGCAGCATAGAGACCCTGGGCCTGGCCCGAGGCCTCCACCCACACCCCAGCGATGCTCCTGGCCTGGGGTGCAGACGGGGCGCCAGCTCCCAGCGCGGCCTTCACGGTCTTGGATACAGCAGTCAGCCTGGTGCCGCCAGTGACTAGGAGGTCGAGAGGAGGAGAGGCGTGGCCGTTCATCGTGCAGAACTCAGCGAGGACCCACTTCTGCTCCCTGCAGGGTGGAAAGCCTCCGTTAGGGGCCCTGCGATGGCCCAGGCAGGTGGGAGGTCCCCGCACCCTGGACCCACCTCCGTTGCCACCAGCCCTCCTGAGGGAGGAAGGGCAGCCTCCAGTTTCAGCCCTTCCTCTTGCCCTGGGGTCCCAGGTGGGGCTACGGGCGCACTAGGACCCCAGCGTAGCCTGGGGGTGCCACGGGCTCCGCCTTGTCCTACAGGCCAGCCTCTGGCCGCACCCTCACCCCGCTCCCCAGGGGGTCCCAGTGCAGTGACTTGGCCTCCCTTCCTCCTCGGCCTCCAGATTCTTCCTGCCTCCTCCAGGGCCCGCCCCGCCCTGCCACCCGGCGACCCCTCCAGAGCCTCCCCACCTCGACCCCCTGCTGCTCGGGCCTCTGCTCCCTCCTGGAGCCCCACTGGGCTTCCCAGCCAGATCCCCATCCTCTGACCTGCCTGGGTCTCCCGCCTCAGCCTGCCAGCGTCCCCTGGCCCACGGCCGCTTTGTGCCCATGCCTTGCCTCGGCAGCCCAGGAGGACCCAGAGCTCACGCTGGGGTGCTGGTGCCATGGGTGGGGCCAGGCTCAGGTCTCCCGGCCCTGCTGGTTCCTGGTCCGCTGCTTGGCGCCCTGCACCCCCACGGCCATCCCCTTCAGCTGACAGCTGTGGGCCCAGCCCCCAGAGCAGCAGTGACCGGTGCCGACCCTTCTGCCCCACCACAACCACATACCTCCCTCCTCTACCCCCTGGCCGGTTACCTCTCCCCAGCAAGCACGTCCAAGACCTAACCAAGACCTAACCAAGACCTAACCCCCAGCACCCGCGACTGTGACCTTATTTGGAAACAGGATCTCTGCAGATGTGATGGTGTTATAGGTTAGGGCGCAGTTACACTGGTGCAGGGAGGCCTTATCCCACCACAACAGTGTCCTCACAGGAGACAGATGTGGGGAGGATGCCCTGTGAGGAAGGCAGAAGGGCCACGCAGCTTCAGGCCCCAGAAACAGCAAATGCTGACGCACGAATCCCAGACCCTGACACCCTGACTGTGGGAGAGTAATCTGTGGTTCGAAGCCGCCCAGCCGCCCGGGGGCCAGTCCACACCTACGTTCCAAAGAACCACACCCTCAGACCTGAGCCCGGTTACACCCATCCTTACCTCCTGACCAGCTGCCCAGAGCCCCTCACACCCTGGCCCACTCCGCAGGTGAGCTCGCTCAGGTGACCTCAGCTCCAGCCACCACACCCGACAGATGCATTTCAGATTCGACCTACCCGACCTCTGGGTCACCGGGCGTGGGGCCCCAGTGACACTTCCCCATTCACCCTGACCACAGCCGGAGCCCAGCCTGCCCAGCACCTCCTGAACACTGTGCCCAGTGGACTCACAAGGAGTCTCAAGCTCTGCGGTACCCCAGAGCCACTGCCTAGGAGCAGCTCCCCTGCCCTGGCCTTGCAGAGCTTGCACCCTAAGCAAGCCCCTTGTGCCCCAAAGCTGGGCCCACCCGGGGGCAAAATCTTGTCCCCTCCTTCCCTGCCTAGATGCTGGGCCCAGCCCCCAGTGGCGCAGCAGCTGGTCTGCTGCCCTGAGTCTGAGTTCGTGCCGGGCCCAGGCAGACACGGAAGCCTGGCCTGGATCCTTGCTCCCTCGGCCGCTGCCACTGGATAGTGTCCAAGAAGCAGCGCCGCGGTCCAGCTCTCCCACGGTGAGCAGGCCATGGAGAGCGGGTGCTCAGGGCGCAGTATCAGGCCTTCGAGAGACAGGACAAAGGTATCCGGTGCAGGGAGAGAAGGGTGGTTAAGATCCAGGCTTTGGGAAAGGTTATTAAAGGCTTCGAGTGACTGGGAGAGGCCCGGGTCTCCACAGGCAGGGCCAGCTGAGGGGGCTCCGTGGTAGGGGGCTCTGAAGGCTCCGAGCCACCCCAGCTCACAGGTGGGGTGCCACACTGGTCCAGGAACCAGCGATGTGCAAGAAGGGTGACCCCCCAGCAGGGGAGAGGACCTCGCCACGGGAGGAGGGGCTGTAAGGCAGTGCTGGGCCCCAGTGCTGCAGGGAGCTCCTCCCAGCCCATCTGGCAGCAAAGGCCGTGGCCAGAGAGGGAGACTCAGGGACAAGGGTGAGGGTGGGCAAGGGGAGCAGGAGTGGGTCAGCGAGAGGAGACCGCGTGCCCCATGCCCTGGCCCAACCCACAGTGGCAGCAGGGGCCAGGATTGGTCCTCCACCTCCTACACGGCTCCCCAGGACGAGCAGTATGGCGCCTGGGCAGCAGGGTTCAAGTACATGGTGTGACCAGGTGCCCTGATCTCTTTCCAGCAACATGGCCAGCCTGTCCCCCTGCCCCTGGCCTCCTCGCCTCCCACCCCAGGAGCCCTCTGAGGCCGACCCCTGAGCCTGTCATACTGCCGGGAGCCCTGCTGCCCACTCGCCCGGGGTCCGGCCCGCTTCCCCTGTACCGTGTGTCTCGCGCTGGGGCTGGCTTCAGACAGTGCGCTAGCCAGAGGGGCCCCGGAAACAGGGCTACAGGCAGCCAGAGCCGTGCCTGTCAGCTGCCGTCCAGCAGGGACCAGGGTGGGAGGGAAGGGGGCACCTCACCACTGGCAAACAGGGGAGGGTTTCTGGGCCACAGGGTCAGGGGGCAGCCGGGTGGGCCCTGCAGGCGGTGCTGTCGGGGGAGCGCCAGCACCCGGAAAGGAGGCCCAGAGGAGCAAGGGGACATCAGAGCACAGGGGCGGCTCTGGGAGGGAGGGGGCTGCGACCTGCTGGGCACAGGGTCAGTCGGGCAGCTGGGTAACTGCAGCTGGGCCAAGGCCTGCTTGGCCATCAGTGACCTTGGGGCTGGTTCGAGCCCCCGGGTCCCTGATCAGGCAGGACGTGAGGAGTGGGAGAGTCTGAAGTGGGGACCTTGGGGAAGCAGCTGGACGAGGGGTCTGGAGCTCGAGAGACAGATCTGGGTGCGTGAGGGGTGTCCGGGGCCTCGGGCAGACCAGTCTCAGCTGTTCTGGGGCGGTGGTCACCAGAGAAGTGGTGGCAGAAGGCCTGGGTGGCCTTGCAGCTGGGGGAGGGGCCAAGAGAGTCCCAGCGCTGGAGCGGGAATCTGAGAAGGACCCATTCAGGGGCCCCAGGGGACAAGAAGTGGGAGGACAATTCCTGAGGAGGGTGGGGACACGTCGCTGAGGGTGGTGCCCGCCCCCCAGGGCAGCACACCAGTCTGGGCTGGGGTCGAAGACGGGCTCGCTGGCTGTCCTCCTGAACCTGGGAAGGTTTAGTTGCTCAGTCATGTCTGACTCTTTTGCGACCCCATGGACTGTAGCCCACCAGGCTCCTCTGACCATGGGATTCTCCAGGCAAGAATACTGGAGTGGGTTGCCTTTTCCTTCTCCAGAACCTGATAAGAGAACCAAATGGCCAGGTGCCCTGGGCTGGCACAGGAGGCAGTGACCTTGGCCTTTGGCCCGCAGGAGCAGCAGAGCCCGCCCACCTGCACTGGATGCAGGGAGCAGAGATCAGCGGCCAGACGGAAGCCTGGCAGGGAGGCGGCGGCACAACACACCCACTCCCGCCCGCCGAGGGCCTGGGGCTGGCCCCACGCAGAGGTCCCTGTGCCCACTCTTCCCAATGGCAGGGAGCTCCCTCCAAGGGTAAGTGCTGGCTTCCCTCACCCAGCACCGGGCCAGAAGCCCGTCCACCCTGTCAGTTTGTCAACCCGACCGCAAAGCTCCGTGGGCCCTGGGCCCTCGGACTGGCTCCAGCGGCAAACGCCCCCAGCCCTGCAAGGCAGGGGCCGGGCAGGAGGAACCGGACCTGCAGGGCCCCACCCAGGCGCGCACCCATCCGGCCCCGGAAACCGCGGGGCAGGCGAGACCCCTGCCTGGCGGGCCAAGTCTCCCACACCCATGCGGGGAACCTCCTCTTTCCCACCTGCGCCCCGAGCGCAGCGACGAGAAGCGGGGGGGCCGACGGGCGGGACCCCGCCCACCAGGGCTAGTTGGGAAGGAGCCAGGCCTCAGCGCTCTGCTCTCCCGGATCCTGACCTCCCGGCCACCTCCAGGCTCATCGCGCCCCCACCCCAGCCCCTGCAGGCCGGGGCGAGAGCCCCCCTAGGCGTGTGAGTGCGGCCTCACCTGCCCGGACGGCGCCGCAGCGTTCAGCTTGCTCACAGTCCTTCAACTCGCCGGGGTGCCCGCGCCGGGCGCCTCCCGCTTTAAACCCGCGCAGGCCCCGCCCCCGGCTGCCCCGCCCTGGTCTGGGGGCGGCGAGGGACACGCGGGGCTTCCGTCGGGCGGGGGCTCCCTTGGGCGTGATGCGGGCCTGGAGTCCCGCGCGGGGCTGGCCGACGCCCCCACGGGCGCTCCAGCCCGCCGCGGCCTGAGGGCGTCCTCGGTGGGGAGGGGGCGGCTGCCGCGCAGCCCCTTTCGACCCCTCCCCTGGAGTCACGGCGGAGGAACGCAGCGGCAGCAGCGAGCAGGGTGCGCCGCCCGGACGGCCTTTGAATGGCATTTGCAAGGGAAATACGGCCCCGCCGGCCTTGCGGGCGGTTTCGCTTCACAAACGTGACTTCGTTGCCCGCGGCGGGCCATGCGGCCAGCGCCCTCCGGTCCGCGTCCCCCTGCGCGCCAGGTCCTGTGCCCCGCCCTGGGGCCCTCCTCCTGCGCCGCTGCGGAGAACCCCGGGCCGCCTCCGTGACTGAGTGGCTTCTCCTCGACCAAGGAAGGGATGAGGTCTGTTGTGGCCAGTGGGTTTCCAGTCTGTCCGGAACCGACAGGCCTTGCCCCGTGGGTCCAGCCCCCAGCCTGGGCTCGGAGCAGGTGCCCCCTGTCCCAGCACACACCCCTGGGGCAGGGGCTC
Organism: Capricornis sumatraensis; assembly: GCF_032405125.1. Taxonomy (NCBI): domain Eukaryota; kingdom Metazoa; phylum Chordata; class Mammalia; order Artiodactyla; family Bovidae; genus Capricornis; species Capricornis sumatraensis. The sequence continues at coordinate 20,321,779 of NC_091079.1, read as the reverse complement.
TGGGAGGTGCAAAGGATGGAGGCCCAGAGTCTGGCGGGCACAACTCCCAGGACAGGAGCCAGTCATGGAGCTTACGGCTGGTTCTCCCCTTCGCTGCCCAGAGGTCCCCGATGGATGGGGTGGAGCAAAGACCTGTGACCTGTCCTACTCTGTCCTTCGTCTCTCTCCTGCCCTAGCCGCTCTTGACCAGGGCCACCCAGCTGCCTCCAGCACAGACACGGAGGCACTTCGGGACACTGGCAGGGTGGGGGCCAGGCTTCCAGGGTGGAGGGTGCAGGGCGGCTCCCGGGGCTCTGCCCTCACTGCCGGCCCAGGCCCTCACTCACACTTGCTCACCCAGGCTTCCGGGACCCAGCGCTGACCTTTGGCCGCCTGTGTCCTGGTCCCAGTCGTCCTTCCGCTGGCCGCTGAGGAAGCCTGACCTGGCCTCCCCCGTGAGCTCCAGCTGGGCCCCGTCCCCTAGGATGTGTCAGGCCAGCTGCCTTCAGCTCCGGGCCTGCTCACTGGACTCCAGGACCCTGTCCACGATGTCCGCTGGGAAGTGAGCCCAAGCTGGCCTGTGGCTGGACCTTCCTGGGGCCCTGCCATCGCAGGCCACCTTGCTGCCAGGCCAGGAAGCCCACAAGTGCGCCAGCTCCTCGCTGTGGGCAGCAGGGTGAGGCTGCCAGGCTTGGGTCTCTCCCTGTGCCCCAGGGGCAGAGGGTGGGGGCAAGCTGCACGTGTTCACCCCGCCCAGCCTCGACCACCGGTCCTTGTCCCTCTGGCTCTTCTCCCCCTAGGGGCCTCCAGTTCACATCTTCCTGGGACCCTCCTGGCCTGGGTCCCTGTCCTGCTCCTGAAGCCCTCGGGCTGCCTCTGATCAGGGCCCCTCAGAGCCAGTGCCTTCCATGGAGCTGTGGTCCAGGGTTTCAGCCCCGTAGCCCCCAGACCTAGGCTTGCCGACACAGCAGGGAGGGGCCTCGGGGAACTGAGGTGGGGTGGGGGTGTCAGGAAGCCAAGGAGGTGGCCCCAGGCCCAATCCCGTCCCTGGCACCCGGAGCCTCTCAAGAGGTGTGCCTAGCCCCACAGCCCCCACCCCTCCCCAGAGCAGCTGCAGGTCAGAGGGCATAGATCATGGAGGGGTCTGAAGACATCCGAGTGTCACCACACTGCTCTGACCCCAGTCCACTGGAAGGTTGCCATGAGAGCCACAGTCCTGGCCTCGGGTCCCCTCTGGCACCTCCCCAAAGTGTGCGGCTCCTATGGGGAGCCTTGGCGTCAGAGCAGTCACGTGACCTGCCAGCCTCTGAGACGCCCCACTGTCCTGTCCCCCTGGTACCTGCCCCCGTCCTGTGCTGGATGCTGGCCCCTCATCAGCAAGGGGGGCATGACACAGGCTGGGCCAGGTGGCAGCACTGTGCCCGGTGCTCAGCACAGGGAAGGAAAGGCCAGCAGGAGTCATGCCTACTATGGGTCGCATTATGTCCCCCTAAATTCATATATTGAAGTCCTAACCCTGAATCCCCCATATTGGGAATTACCGACATTACAGATGAGGTTAGTTAGGTGAGGCGTGCTGGAGTCAGATGGGCCCTTAGGGTCCCTGTAGGAGCACAGATTAGGACACACAGACACACATGTACATACACACACACGCATGCACACACACCCAGAGGTGATGTGAACACACAGGAGAAGACACCCTGGGAATGGAGAGGACCCTGGAGCGGACTTGCACTCACAGCCCTGAGACTCTGCTCCGGTCCCGGCCTCCAGAGCTGGGAGTCAGTAGGTTCTCTTGTTTAAGCCGCAGGCCAGTGAAGCTGGGTCCTGGCTGCCAGTGCAAACAGAGACGGTTCGTAGTCTGAGAACTCAGACAGGTAGAGCAAGTGAAGAAAGGGCTCTGGGATTTCAGGGCAGGAGGAAAACCTTGAAGCTACCTTGGGCAAGCCCTAGTTTCTCCCCTCTTCAGTATCGGTGGGGCGAGGGAGGGGGTGGTGTTGAAGGAAGGCAGAGTCAGGGCAGGGAACCCACTCCAGACGCCCAGGCCGGGCTGTGAGGTTGCGTTAGCCTAGGAGAGACACCCAAGCTACACTTGAGAGCTAGATGTCCTCATGCTACTGCTAAGTCACTTGGTCGTGTTCAACTGTTTGCGACCCCGTGGCCTCCAGCCCGCCAGGCTCCTTTGTCCATGGGATTCTGCAGGCAAGAATACTGGAGTGGGTAGCCATGCCCTCCTCCAGGGGATCTTCCCGACTCAGCGATTGAACCCACATCTCTTGCCTCTTATATCTCCTGCATTGACAGGCGTTTTGTTTTGTTTTGTTTTTACCACTAGCCCCTCCCTGGGAAGCCCAGATGTCTTGTCTTTATGTTTTGTTCCACATGTGTTTTTTCTCTCTAATAACTGTGTACACAGAAGTCATAAATAGCAACACTGTGGTCTGCATCAGGAGCTCTGCTGGACAGAGGAGGGACGCTGTGCCCAGATTGCTGGGGCCTCTCTGTCCCCGCCCCCCCAACACGGTTCAGAGGTTGGACAGTGCTGTCCCCAGAGGCACTGTCCTTGGCTGGCCAGACGCACCCAGGGATGGCCCGCCTGTGCCTCTGGCCAGGGCCCCACTGGGAGAGCAGGGAAGGCTTGTCACAGGGACTTGGGGTTGTGCGGCAGGTGGGAGCCCCATCTAGACACGGCCACAGAAACCTCTGCGGTCAACTTGCTGCCAGCTTTCCTGTCTAGACGGCCCTCCTCCCTGGCAGACAGCGCCCCAGCCTGGCAGGAGCCCCCAAGTTGTCCAGCTTCCCTGGGGTCGCCCTCTCCTCCCATAGGATGCCGTGGCCAGCCCCCATCCTCCCAGCCCCTGAGGCCCCTGCAAAGCTTGGGCCCCACGGACCGCAGGTCACAGCCCTCCTCACTGGCCGCCAGCTCCACCAGCCAGAGCTGCCTCGTGTGGCCTTGGGCGTGGGGTCCTGCTCCCGAGCCTCTGACCGGCAACCCCAGAGGCCGCCACCTCTGCCTGGAACACAGCCCGGAAGAGGCAGGACCACCCTGACATGCGGGCTTGGGCACACACCCTGTCTTCCACCCCTAGCCCGCCTGCAGGGCCCTCGCCAGGCCATCTGCCCTGGCCACAGTGCCCTCGCCCACGCCCACCAAGTCCTGTGTCCCTCACCCCGCCCACCCTGGACCCACCCTGGCAGGCACCGCAGAGCCCTCAAGCCCCAGCCGGTTCCCCACGGCTCAGCTGGGAGCCTCTCGCCTGGCCAGCAGCACCGGGAGTGCACCGAGGGCCTCCCTGAGACTCCGAGGCCCGCCGGGTTGAGCCCCGACCTGGGGACTGAGAGGGCAGTCCCCCCACCCACGCCCCCAGGGCCTCGCCCAGCCTCCATCCACGGGCTCGGAGGCTCCTGCAGCCTCACCTCCACCTGCAGAGCCTACTCCCCACCTGCCACCCAGGTCTGCAGGCCATTGCTGTGGGCCGGGGCACAGTGCAAGTCTCAGGAGGCCCGGGGGTCCCACAGTGCTCCCCCCCCCGGCCCGCAGACCTGAACCTCCTGCTCCCCCAGCTGGGTGGCTCGGGTGCCAGAGGTGCCTGTGAGGCGTGCGGCTCTCCCCGCTGTCCAGCCAGCTGCAGGCAGCATCCAGGGGCCCGGGGATGCCGGGGGTGGGAACGCATTTTGTCCCAACTCTAGGTAGCAGGGATGTGGGTGACCTCTACCCTACCCGAGCCACTGCCCTCGCACCAGGGCCCACCCCACAGACCCAATCACCTTTGTCCCCTCCAAGGCCTGGTGCCTCCACCAGGCCCAGGAGGCCCCTGGAGGAACCAGGGCTCCTCACCTCCCCAGGTGGCCCAGGCTTAAGCGGGGGTTTCACAGGGACAGGCCTGTAGGAGTACCGAGGGCAGCTCTGCTGTTGCGAGGCTAGGGGCCCGCGATAGGGCAGAGCCCTGAGGCTCACCCCACCCTCTCCCTGCCCCTGCGTGGGAGTCCAGGGCCCGGATCTCGCCTGAGGGCCCCTCGGGGGTCACTGCCGGCAGCTCCCACAGCCCCACGGCCCCAAGTGTACCTGGCCCGTTTGCCCTCCGGCCCAGGGGAGCCAGCAGCAGTCCCAGCTGTCCTGCCAGCCACCTGTTGCCTGGGAAATGGGAAGCAGGCCTCAGCCATGCAGGATGGGGGGCCGGGGAAGGGGCTGCAGCCCTACAGCTGCACCGTGCCCCCCTTAGTCACCTGCAAGTGGAGGAGTCGGGGGGCTGTCACTACCCACCCAGGCTGTGTGGGGTGAGGGGGGCTGCTGCTGGAGATGGTGCCAAGCCTGCCCTGGGGGTTGGTGTAAACAGGGGAGGGCAGGGCACATGCTTCAGGGAGCCCCCCTCCTGTGGGATCGGCGAGCCTCTCCTGTATTCTCCCCACCCCCACCCCCACAGAGGGCCCTCCTGCCCCAGACCCTGGACCCTGGGCGGCATCTTCCCACTACCTCACGGGCCCGCCCTCCGCCTCCGGTCCCCCACCCTCAGGGCCTGGACCCCGGCCCCCATGGCTCCCCACACCCAACACTGGTGGGTCTTGCTTCCAGGAACCACACACCTTGGCCACACCCGGACGGGGGCAGGAGCCCCGCCTCCGGCCTGGAAACCCTGCACGGGGCAACGCCCAGCAGAGGGGTCCAGGGTCCTGCAGGTTCACAGTTTTCTAACATGCATTACAGTGGGTGGTCTGGTGGGCACCGCATTCCTTCATTCACCTGCTCGTCCTTCTCCCCAACACTGGCCTCTACTAAGGGGTGGGTGCTGTGTCTAGCAGACATGCCAGGACTTTCCCATGTCCATGCCGAGCTGGGCTGTGATCTCCCAGGAACAGCTTCCCTGGGGAGGAGGTGCCAGAGGTCAGGTCTGCAAAGGAGGGGACCCAGGCTTTGGGGAGCCCAGGGGTGCAGTCAGGCCCTGCCTGTGGCCCCTGGCCTGCTCCTGCCCAAGCCTGTTTTTTCCACGGGGTTTGTGCTGCTGTTGCCCTGGGAACATTCCATCAGAGAATGTTGGGTGGGGTGGGCAGGCAGGCCGGGGCAGGCTGATGGACGCGCCGTGAGCGGACCAGTACCAGGCGTCTCCCGGGAGGGGCTTGTCCACCCCACACTCAGCACAGCCCACCCTGCAGGCCCGGGCCACGTGACAGCCTTGGGGGCTGGAAGGGTGTTCCCGTCTCCCCTGTAGCTGGCAGGGTGTCCTCGTAGGACCCAGGGGTCCCCAGATGCCCACCTGTTCTCTAGGTCTCACTCCATTCGCCTCACCCTTCCCCGGGCCCCCACAGGGAAGGGGTGAGTGCCTAGGTCCGGATGTGTCCCCTATCAGCCTCTGGTCCAGCTGGCCTGGGGCCCATGTCAGAGTTGGGAGGCTGGGGGGCCCGGGAAGAACTCAGAGCAGGTTTAGGGAAACCTCCAGCCTTTCCCATGGGGTGCCTAGGGCCGAGGTCCTGGTCTGATGTGCACTCCTGCTGCCAGGCCAGCAGCCGCCACCCAGCAGCCTGAGACAGCCTCACCTGCCCTCCGTTGTGTTCTCCTGACACGCAGCGGCCGAGCGATGTGGGCAATCGGGACGGACAGTGGTGGCAGAGGCCCTGGCCCAGGCGCCCCAACACTGGGCATCCACCCGGCCGACTCAGCTTGCTGGAGCCCATGGCCACGCGTGCCTGCGGTCTGTCCATCCCAGGGCTCCTTCTCAGTTCCATGCCAGGGACTTTGCCCCCCTCCACCATACACACACACACAGACACACTTTGCAAACACTGGGGCCCCTGTTCACCCGACCTGGCCCCCCAGAAAGGGGTGGGGTCCCAGGAGGGGCAGGGAGAGGGCTCTGTGGCCTCACCGAGGCCCCACTCTCCAAGACGGTGCTGAGCCAGAGGGCAGGTGCCAACTGAGCCAGACTCGGCCTTCAGACCACCCCGGTCACACCAGGCCTCACAGCGGAGCTCTGGCCATCGTCAGGGTGGACCGAACCGGTGAACACTCTGCATCGTGTCCCGAGTGGCGACAGGCCCAAGTCAGCCTGGGCTGGCCTGAGGTGGGCCTGGTCAGAGCACCGTGGACAGGCGAGCTTTGGCAGGGTAGCACCCGGGGTGGCTGGGTGCCTGGAGCGGGCGGTGAGCAAGGAGGGGCAAGAGGGACCCGGGGTGGGGCCCTTGCCTCCACCTGGTCTGGGCGGGACATCGTCCCTCCAGTCCCCAAGGCCCTTCCAGTCTGGCGGCTCTGAGCCCCTGCAGGTGGGCTGGGATGAGGGTGCGGGGCCTCCCTTGGGGGAACTGATTGAGGCAGAGGCCTGTCTGCCACCTTCCTATTTCCAGGGCGCATACAGTGAAAGAGGCTTCTCCTGCTCAGACACAGATTCACCCAGGAGAAGGCAGAGCTAGGGTCCTGGTCTGTCACTCTCGAGTACGTGTGTGCGTGTGTGTGTGTGTGTGTGCTGCGTCTGACAGCCCTGAGCACGAGGGGGACCCTGAGGCCCGAGAGAGGGCAGCCATGTGCTGGGCGTGTGCCGGGGGCCCCCGAGCTTGGACCAGGTCTGGGAAGAGGCCCTGTAGCCCCTGGAGCGACAGGCAGAGCTTGTCTGTATGGGTCACCAGAAACAGTGAACTGGGGGGCAGTCTCCACTGGGCCAGGCCTGGGCCCCTCTCTCCCAACCTGCTCTTGGGCCCCCTGGCTGCCCCAGAGGGAAAAGCAGGGAGAAGGAAGCCACTGGCTTCTTCCCTGAAGCCTGAGTCGCCCGGGTGTTGAACAGCTTCCAGAAGCTTTGGCTGGCCTCTGGCCTCACTCCCGTGCAGCCCCCTTGGCCGGACCCTGTCCGCCGTCCATCCCCTTGGCCCAGTATCACACTACTTGACCTATTTGCCCCCTACTGGGCAGGGCTGATCACCTGTGCCCCCAGGGAAGTGGCCCGTGTATCTCAGGCCACTTTGAAAGCCCAATCCCTATACCAGTTTCTCATCTGCGGACTTTGCTCAGGTGGCTGTGACACAACACTTAGAAGGTGCTTTCGCCAGAAAAGAGGACATGCCATCCCATGGGCAGAGCGGCCGGGGCAGCAGGCCTTCAGGTGCAGCTTGATCCAGGTGTCAGTCCGCCGCACATGCTCTCTCCCTTTCTCAGCTTTACTTCCCGCTCTTTGGCTCAGCTCACGGGGCCTATGTGGCCCAGGTGGCCGCCTGGGCTCACGTCTCAGAGCAGGGGAAAGAAACCCAGTCCTCTCTCTTCTGGAAGCTCCAGAGAGGCACACTGGCTTCACTGACTATCACTGGCTTATCCGCTGTTATGAGTTGAATTGTGCCCCCTCAGAAAGGTATGTCGAAACCCTAGTCCAGTACCTGCAGATCTGACCTTATTTGGAAGTGGGTTTTTGCAGTCAATGCGATCAAGCTAAGATGAGGTCATCAGGGTGGGCCACAATCCAACCGCCTGAAGCGCAGGTGAGGGAGCCACATGGACAGGCCACGTGAGGGGCAGATACCCGGGACACAGCGGCCGGGACTGCAGGGGCGTCCCTGCAGGCAGACAGCAAACCAGCCGCTGGAAGAGGCCAGGAAGGGATCAGAGGTCCAGACAGAGGTGGCCTTGCTGACCCCACGGCTTCCGGCCCCAGCCTCCAGGACTAGGAGTCCTTCCCAGTTACTCCCAGCAGCCTGCTTTGTGGGCCTTTGTTTTGGTGGCCCCCAGGAAGTTGGTCCATCCTGAGTCAGCATACCGGATGCCCGGCCAGAAGGTGGGAAGGGGGCGGCCCCCAGCAGGGGACAGGAGTGTGCTGACCTGGCAGCAGGAGGCTGACCCAGACATGGGCAGGACCCCGAGGGCGGAGCCGTGGAAGGGGCGCCACAACTCAAGTCTGGGGGTGGGGTTCAAGGTTACAGATGAGGTCACAGGCCCACACTGTTACACGTCTCGCACACCTATTTTGTGGCTCAAGTCCTACCGGTTAGACGACTACAGTTACAAAACCTCAGAGGCTTCTTGAGGCTTCAGAGAGCAGAGGACACCACTAGAGAGTCCAAATCCACATTTGTGTGATCAGACAGCGAGGCCGGCAGGCCCCTGGCACGTCCACGTGCCTCCAGGGCACCCTGCTGCCCTGCGTCGGGGCCAGTCTCCACCAGGCTCCTACGGGCGGTCCTCTGCCTTGCTCTCTGAATCCCCTCACCTTCTCCTTCCCCCGTGGCCTGGCACCTGCTGCCCCGTGTCCCCACATGCCCCTCGTTACCCTCCCTCCACCCTCTGGATGGGGCCAGCAGGGGGCCACCGCCCACCACCTCAGCCTCGTGACACAGGACTCCTGTGAGGCCTGCACAGCCAGACCCCAGGGTCCCGGGACCCCCTGGGCCTGAGGCAGGAGGGGAGACTGCCCGCTGGAGGTGGGACATGAGCTGCCCTTCATCCCAAGAAAATGCCAAGTGCTTGGGGGCCTTTCCTGGGGTCCAGAGCGCTGCCTGCTGAGATGATTTCAAACCAAGGTGCTCACGTCACGGCCAAGCAGGAACTGCACCGGCCCCCCGCAGGGGCCCAGCGGCAGCCCCCAGAGGCACAGCCCAGGCACAGCTCAGCGTCACAGTCCCTGAAGTGGGAGCTGCCCCTGGGGATGGGGTGGGCCTCGAGCCTGTAGCCCTGGTGCCCAAGATGCTGTGGCCCCAGTGTGGGGAGCAGGGGTTGTGCAGGCAGAGGTGGCAACACCCAGGCCCTCTCTGCCTCGCTCTGCACCCTGGCCCCAGAGGCTCCCTCCACATGCAGTGGGTGTCCGGCCCGGCCAGAGCTGCCAGGCGGCCTCAGTGGCTCCAGGCTCCGCGTGGCAGTGGACTGGCAGGCACTCTGTCCAGCTGTCGACCTGCCCACCACAAAGAGTTTGGGGCGCCACTCTGAGGACTTGGGTGTTAACCCAGGCCCTCTGTGCATGCGCAGCCAGCTCACCCGCCCCCAGGACCAAGCCTGAGCCCTGGGCAGCATGCTGGCAGCAGACGGGAGGTGGAAGGAGGAGGAGGCTCGGGGCCAGCTGGGGCCTCTCGAGGGCCTTTCTCTTTCTCTGGAAATCAGAGCAGCCCCGGTCCAGCTCCGGTCCTGAGTGGGCAGTGGGCAGCCTGCATGTGGGGAGCGAGTGGACCTGAGCCAGAGAGCGGCCTCTTCCCTCGGACCTCACCATGAGGGGTCTCCTGGCCACTGGGCACGCACGTGGCCCATGCGCACAGACACATAAGTCCCAAGGGTTGGCGGGGGTCCACCTGCTGCCCCCAGCTCTGGCGAGCCCTGGGCAGACCTCGCTGCCCCTGAGCGCCCTGCAGGAGGCACCTAGCACCCTGGCCGTCCCTGGGCTGTGCCCTCTGCCCCGCCCCCACTGTCTTTCTTGGTTTCTCTTCTTGACAGACTGCTCTCACCCAGATCCCCGCCTCGGACTCTCTTCCCAGAAGCCCAGCCCAGGGCCCAGGTCTCCTCCTCATGTGGGCACACATGTGGACACACAGGTGGCAGCCAGTGCGACACAGCCATTCTCGAGGAAGAGCCTGTCGCTTTCATAGCAATTTGGTCAAATTCTGTCCCCTCCCTTGGGAGGCTCCATTGCATCCAGTACTGCGTCCCCAGAACCCACCATGGGTTCCCCGTGTGGAGGAGGGAACCCTCACTCCCGCCAGCCCTTCATGACATCACTCTCAGCTCGCGGATGGGCTTGGACGTCAGCTTCCCCAGGACCTGAAGGATCTGGTCCCAGACAAGCAAAAGCATGAGGCTGGAGGCCTCACAGCTATAAGAGGGCCTGCTGTGTCCCTGCCTGTCCCCTCCGGGGCCACCATGCTCTCCGACCCCACCTTCGCTCCCCTGTCTCTACAACTCAGTAGCCCTACCTCCCACCCCGTTATCCTCCCAACCAATTATTTTTTGCTTCCAGGGAGGGTCCAGTGTGGCCTTGGGAGACACAGGGTGCAGGGCAGCAGGGCTCCCTCCCTCCCAAGGGGGTTGCCTGCCTCCCAGGACCTGGGCTGGATCAGCAGGCTCCTCCGGTACTGAGCAAGGGGTGGGGACGCTTCAGGCAGTGATGGGTCAGACCTCCCCTCCCACTGAGGTCAAAGCTAATGAAGAAATGAGACAGGCCCGGAGACGTGGGGTCAAGCCACCAGCTTCCAGCTACGAAACTGAGGCTGTGGCTTCATTCAGTTCCTGTCACCTCCCTGAGCCCCAGCCCGAACTCAGCCCCACCCCTTCCCAACTGTGCTGGACAGGAAGGACACACGTGTGTCCAGAGGCTGCCCAGGCTGGTCTCCCCAGCCCCCATGGGTTGCCCACCCTCTGTCAGGTGGGCTGGCTGGAGTGCTGAGTGACCACAGAAGGGAGAGCCTACCTCTCGGGGGCTGAGTGGTGGTCAGCAGGTGGAATTCTGAGACAGTAGGCAGGAGAATGGTGACAGCCCCCAAAGGGACTCACCAAACTCGTGTCTCATAGGTTCGCCTGCTAGTACAACAGTTTATACACAGTAAGCGCTTATCTTTTCCCCTTCCCCAGAGGTCAGATCACGGGGGCCGTTGGAGGCTGGCGCACAGCTCCTCCATCTGTGTTCCTGATCTGCCATTATTAGCCTTAGCGTCCATCCTCACAGACAGAGAAGAGGCTGCAGGGGCTCCAGCTGTCACACCTACACACCAAGAAGGAAGAAGAGGAAGGCCAAGGAGCAAAAGGCCATCTCTTTCCAGCTGTATCTCTCCCGGGTGTGAGATGGAATAGCTCCAAGGGCAACTTGGCCGTTGTGAGCAAGTTCGCAGGTGCACTCAGCTGTGAGCCTCGCGGACATACCTGCAGTCTCCAGCAACTTCACTCAGGGGTATTCAGTGCCAGGGATTCCCAGGTGGTGCTAGTGGTAAAGAACTCGCCTGCCCATGCAGGAGACATAGATGTAGGTTCAATCAGGAAGATCCCCTGGAGGAGGGCATGGCAACCCACTCCAGTATTCTTGGAGAATCCCCATGGACAGAGGAGCCTGGCGGGCTACAGTCCATGAGGCTGCAAAGAGTTTGACATGACTGAATGACTGAGCCTGCACACATGCATTCCGTGCCGCCCGGCTGGCGAGGGCAGGAGGTGTGGGGTGATTCCGACATCATCAGGGCTGATGAAGAGGCCGCCATCTATCCACGCTGCCAAATACCAGGCAGCCGTGGGAAAGGCTTGGCGACGCCATGTGGGCTGCAGGACCAGGAGGAGAAGGGCAAAGCAGCTGATGGGCCTGCTTTCTGTATGGGAAAGGGGCGTTGGCACTTTCTGGGACAGACGCAATAAATGATCGCAGACGGTGCCTGGTGCCTGAAACAACAGAGATCTGTTCTCACAGGTCTGGGGCCAGAGTCCAAAATCAGGGTGGGGGCAGGAGTATGCCTCTTCCGGAGGCTCTTGTTGGGGAGTCCCTTCCAGCCCGCCAGCTTTGGGGGCTCTGGCACCTCTTTGCGGTGGGTCTCTACTGGACCGCCTGCCATTGGATTAAGGCCACAACAACCCAGAGCGTCCTCGTCTCCTCATGTTTGACCTTACATCACAAAGACCCTTCCCCAGATAAGGTTGCGGTCACAGGCAGGGATTGGCGTGCGGACTCTCCTTCTGGGGGCCAGCGTCACATGCACTGGCAAGAAGAAACCGACACTTGTATTTGTGCTGGAAAAGCACAAGGGCCATCAAGGTGCTCTTCTTGCAGGAAGCCCACCAGGTCTGCTGTGGGGAGAGGAACATGACCAGAGAAGCCCAGAACAGCTCCTCTTTGGGGTGCATGGGGGTGCTTAGCTCCCTACCTGCGTGCACGTGTCTCCCCCAGGAGCTCATCTGCATGAGGTAGGCCTGCACCCCCAATGCCCCTCCTCTCTGGCAGGCGGGGTCTCCATGGCAGTCAGAGAGCAGGAGGGGCGGGGCTGGGTACCGTGCAGTCCTGACATCATGCTCCCCACTCTCCTCTATCCGGAAATAACAAAATAACTGAAGAGGGTGTGGGGCAGGAGGGAGCTGAGGGCTGGCCAAGTTAGGGGAGGGGCAGGTATTGAAGAGGAAGTGAGCACAGGTATGAACCTGAGAGTGCCCAAGATTAGATAAGTACAATGTGTTCCTTTTAAAAGCAGCCATAGAAAGCTCGGTTTATCCAATGGGAAACAGGAAAGGGAAAAAAAGAAAAGGAAAAACAAGACGTCCCTGGTGACTCAGTGGTAAATAATCCGCCCGCCAATGCAGGAGACTCGGGTTCAATCCCTTATCCAGTAAGATCCCACATGCCTCGGAGCAACTAAGCCCGGCACCACAACTACCGAGCCTGTGCTCCAGAATCTGGGAGCCAAGCTACCGAATCCGGAGCGCCCGAGAGCCCGTGCTCTGCAGCGGTGCGATCCCACCACGGCGAGAAGCCCACAGATCGCAACTGGAGGCTAGCCCCTGCTCACTACAGCCAGAGAGAAGCTGGAGCAGCAACAAAGACACAGCTCAGCCAAAAATACATAATTCCTTTAAAAATTTTTTTAATAAAGCAGAGTAAATAGAATACATGGAATAAGGTGGTAGAAATCAGTCCAAGTGTGGCAGCAAATGGCAACCCAGTCTAGTATTCTTGCCCGGAAAATCCTGTGGAGAGAGAAGCCTGGAGGCTATAGTCCAAAGGGCCGCAGAGTCAGGTGCGGCTGAGCACGCAGCAGCAGGTGCGTGATGGCATGGGCTAAACTCACCAGTGAGAGGAGATGCTTAGGCTGGGTTTGGAAAAAGACCGACAAGACCCAACAGCATGCTGTCAGCAGTGGGCAACCTTGGAAAAGGAGCACGTGAACTGAAGGGACGTGATCCCAGCCTCTGACTGAGGGGAGCCACAGACAAGGTCACGAGGAGAGAGGGGCGTTGTGTGTCCCGGTTCAAACACAGCCCCCAGCAGGCTCTCAATCTATAAAGCAACGCAGGGGCAAACAGACCCACCAGCAGCACACCCCGGCTCAGAGTCACAGAAAGTGGACAGACAGAAGACGCAGGATAACTGTGGCCTCACTTGCCAGACGCCCAGACGCTGTAGGTGTGTGCACCCACAGACGGAACACGTGCGCCTCCTGAGTCCACAGCAGACGTCTTTGCCCCCTTATCTCCAAGGAGGCTTTGGAACATCCCAAATGGTCAGTGGCACCCAGGTGGTCCTCTGACCAAGAAGAAATGAAATTAATTCATGGTCACTCAGCTAATTACCCAACCTCCACCAACAAAATCCCCCAGATCAGGGACGCCCCCACCCCCACCCCCACCCCATGCCCATCTTCACTGGCCGGATGTCCCCAGCCTGCATGTCAGGTGGGCATACACTGCCCCCAGGGACCACCCCACCCGGTAGCTCAAGCGGTCAGTGGTGGCCGGGTCACCCCTTCCCTTCCCCAGCAGCTGGGACCTGGTGCAGCTGGGTCTCCAGCATGTGGATGAAGTCTCGGGTCTCCTAGGCAGTGGCCAGGCAGCCCGCATGCCTAATGGATGGTCTGTGTTAGAGAAACAAGCTTCAGTCTTATTGAAGCCACTACCCCTTGGTCTCCTTGTAGGATCAACCTGCTCTATGCCCTAAGTGGACATACCATCTGGTGAGAAACTAAACAGGTCACCCAAGAACCTTCAGACTCAAATGGAGATTTCAGAGCACAAAGCGCTGCGGGTGCTGATGATGGAAATTACACGTAGGCTTTGCAGGATACAGCTGAACCAGTCTTTTGAAAGAACTGTACAGCTTTAAAGACACTTATCATGAAATAAGATTCCAAACAAAAGGAGTTAAGAATTAAACTCAAGAAACTGGCAAAAGAAGTTTGGAGCAAACCGAAGACACACTAAATAAATAAATAAAAGAAGAAAATCAACCAAACAAAAAATTAAATTGGTAACAAACAACAAAGCCAATATTGTTTTTGGGGAAAGATTAGTAAGATAAAGAGACTTTTGGCAAGAATGATCAAAAAAAAAAAAAAAAAGAGAGAGAAGATGTAAATAAAAATTAGAATAACAGTGAAAAGGGAAAAGCTACAGCTCTAAACATGACCTCTAAAAAGTCAAGGCATTTCATACCCAAATACAACGGCCACATTCCTAGAGACAAAATGCCAAAGCTGAACGTTCAATACATAAAATGGTAGCTAAAGCGCTTTCCACCTCAAAACTTCCCAAACTTTTGCAAACTGAACTTTCAAAACGATTTTTCTCTTACTAACTCATGATTTTTGTTCAAGAAAAAAGGAAAAAGAGAAAATCTACCAAGCTCATGTTATGAAGCTAATGGATCTGAAAATAGAAAAAAGCAGTGCAGGACCCAAGAGTGCCGGCCCCTGCCCAGGTGTGACTGTGGCTTCCTTCATGCGGTGCCTGGGTGCAAGTGCAGGGGCACTGATTATTCGATAACCTTGGACGCTCCCGCTCCTCAGGCGTGGCACAGGCATGTGAGTGTCACTGTGTGAAACAGCCCCTGTCCTCGATAGACAGGATGTGGGCAAAGGATGGGGTCAGAGGCCACAAGCTACCACAACTTCCTAACTGCGGAAGCTGGAGGGTGAAGGGTGTCCTTTATTCTCCCTCATTCACTTTAGTACGTGTTCAAATGCCCCACTATAAAATGTTTTTAAATAAAGCTAATTGGTTCCTTCAGGGCTTCCCCAGTGGCTCAGTGGTAGGGAATCCACCTGCTCATATTGGAGATGCAGGTTCGATCCCTGGGTTGGGAAGATTCCCTGGAGAAGGGAATGGCAAACCACTCCAGTATTCTTGCCTGGGAAATCCCATGGACAGAGGAGCCTGGGGGGCTGCGGTCATGAAGTTGCAGAGAGTCAGATACAACCGAGGGACTCAACAACAGCAACTTTTGGCTTCTACCCGTCTTATTCCAGGGAAACCCACACGCCTGCACCGTGCCCACGGATCAGACAGACATGAAGATTTGCCAAGTTGGTTCTCCCTTTCTTGACTTATTCATGAAGACTTTGGTCTCATCCAGAGCCTTTAGTCTCTTCCTCGAGCCATTTTGTGACTTAAAGGATTTAGCAGGTGCCAGCTTAATCCTCCAGGGATTTAACCCTGGCGTGTGGTGCAGCCCCTGTGTAATCCTTGACTTAAGGCAGAGATCTAACAGGCTCCGGCCACTCAGCCTGCTTAGGGCTGAGCAGCAGCTGTCTCTTCCCCGACGAGATGCTCGGGCTCCCTGTGCTCATGCTGCCTGCAGACCACCCCATTCTCGTCTAAGCGTCCCTCTCGCAAAACACAACTCACATATCACACAATTCACTCCTTAAAAGTATACAGTTCAGTGTGGCTTTTTAGCATATCACAAGGTTGGGCAACCATCACCACCATTTAATTCCAACGTATTTCATCATTCCCTGGAGAAACCGCACATGTTTCCACAGTCCTCCTAGACTCTGGACATCATTGATCTATGCTCTGTGGAAATAGCTCTCCATGGATTTGCCTGCCCTGGACATTTCATGTCAGTGGGATCACAGAATACGTGGTCTTGTGACCAGCTTCTTACCTACGGTGATGTTTCCTAGGTTCACTCATGTGGTGTTATGTGTCAGTATTTCATTCTTTTCTATGGCTGAATAAAGGACAGAAGTGGTCTGGACCTCACAGAAGCAGAAGAGACTAAGAAGAGGTGGCAAGAATACACAGAAGAACCTGTACAAAAAAGATCTTCACGACCCACATAATCACGATGGTGTGATCACTCACCTAGAGCCAGACATCCTGGAATGTGAAGTCAAGTGGGCCCTAGGAAGCATCACTACGAACAAAGCTGGTGGAGGTGATGGAATTCCAGTAGAGCTATTTCAAATCCTGAAAGATGATTCTGTGAAAGTGCTGCACTCAATATACCAGCAAATTTGGAAAACTCAGCAGTCGCCACAGGCCTGGAAAAGGTCAGTTTTCATTCCAATCCCAAAGAAAGGCAATGCCAAAGAATGCTCAAACTACCGCACAATTGCACACATCTCACATACTAGTAAAGTAATGCTCAAAATTCTCCAAGCCAGCCTTCAGCAATACATGAACCGTGAACTTCCAGATGTTCAAGCTGGTTTTAGAAAAGGCAGAGGAACCAGAGATCAAATTGCTAACATCCACAGGATCACGGAAAAAGCAAGAGAGTTCCAGAAAAACATCCATCTCTGCTTTATTGACTATGCCAAAGCCTTTGACTGTGTGGATCACAATAAACTGTGGAAAATTCTGACAGAGATGGGAATACCAGACCACCTGACCTGCCTCTTGAGAAACCTATATGCAGGTCAGGAAGCAACAGTTAGAACTGGACATGAAACAACAGACTGGTTCCAAATAGGGGAAGGAGTACGTCAAGGCTGTATACTGTCACCCTGCTTATTTAACTTCTATGCAGAGTACATCATGAGGAACACTGGACTGGAAGAAACACAAGCTGGAATCAAGATAGCCGGGAGAAATATCAATAACCTCAGATATGCAGATGACACCACCCTTATGGCAGAAAGTGAAGAGGAACTCAAAAGCCTCTTGACAAAAGTGAGAGGAGAGTGAAAAAATTGGCTTAAAGCTCAACATTCAGAAAACGAAGATCATGGCATCTGGTCCCATCACTTCATGGCAAATAGATGGGGAAACAGTGGAAATAGTGTCAGACTTTATTTTTGAGGGCTCCAAAATCACTGCACATTGTGACTGCAGCCATGAAATTAAAAGACTCTTACTCCTTGGAAGGAAAGTTATGACCAACCTAGATAGCATATTAAAAAGCAGAGACATTACTTTGCCAACAAAGGTCCATCTAGTCAAGGCTATGGTTTCTCCAGTGGTCATGTATGGATGGGAGAGTTGGACTGTGAAGAAAGCTGATCGCTGAAGAATTGATGCTTTTGAACTGTGGTGTTGGAGAGAGTCTCTTGGACTGCAAGGAGATCCAACCAGTCCATTCTAAAGGAGATCAATCCTGGGTGTTCATTGAAAGGACTGATGCTAAAGCTGAAACTCCAATACTTTGGCCACCTCATGTGAAGAGGTGACTCATTGGAAAAGACCCTGATGCTGGGAGGGACTAGGGGCAGGAGGAGAAGGGAACGACAGAGGATGAGATGGCCAGATGGCATCACCGACTCAATGGACATGAGTTTGAGTAAACTCCGGAAGTTGGTGATGGACAAGGAGGCCTGGTGTGCTGCGATTCATGGCATCGCAAAGAGTCAGACATGACTGAGTGACTGAAATGAACTGAACTGAACTGAATATTTCATTGCATCGCTAGACCACGTCTTCTTTACCCATTCATTACTTGATGGACTTTCAAGTTGTTTTCATTTTTAGCTATTATGGATAAGGCTGCTGCGAACATTAGTGTATAAGTTTTTGTACAGACATATGTATGTAACTCTCTTGAAATTATTCCTTCATACTACCTGGGAGTGGAATTGCTGAGTCGTGTGGTAACTCTATGCTGAACTTTTTGAGAAACTGTCAGATTATTTTCCACAGTAGTCGCTCCATTTCAATTCCTACAATGAACGAGGCTCCAGGTTTTCCACATCCTCGCCAACTCTTGTAATTTTTTGTTTTCTGTTCAGATATTTATTTCTTTGCCTGCATCGGGTGTTGTGGCATGCGGGATCTTTGTAGTGGCACGCAGACTCAGTAGCTGCTCCTCGGCACATAGGATCTTAATTCCCTGACCAGGGATCACACCTGCATCCCCCGCATAGGCAGTCGGGTTCTTCTCCACCACGCCTCACCAGGGAAGTCCCATAATAAGTTTTTAAGTCTTCATAGTAAGAGTCAGACACGACTGAGCGACTTCACTTTCACTTTTCACTTTCATGCACTGGAGAAGGAAATGGCAACCCACTCCAGTGATCTTGCCTGGAGAATCCCAGGGATGGGGGAGCCTGGTGGGCTGCCGTCTATGGGGTCACACAGAGTTGGACACAACTGAAGAGACTTAGCAGCAGCAGCAGCAGTAAAATTTTAAAATTGATAAGTGTGAGTTCTCCAATTTTGTGGTTTTTCAAGAATGTCTTGGCTATTCTGGGTCTCTTGTAATTCTACATAAACTTTAAAATCAGCTTGTTCAGTTTTTCCAAAAAGGCTGCTGGGATGCTGACATAGACTGCACTGTTTGTGGAGTTAACTCAGGGAGTGATGACATTTGATGAAAGCTTCCCATCTGGGAACACAATGATTTTCCATTTATTTAGATCTTCTCTAATTTCTTTCAATAATGTTTTATAGTTTTCAGTATATAAGTGTTGTACTTTTCGATTAAATTTATTCCCATGTAACTTACTCTTTTTAATGTGATCGTTTATAGAATTGTTTTCTTAATTTTATTTTTAGATTGTTCATTGTTAGTATGAAATGTAGCTGACTTTTGTTTATTGATCTTAATTCTACAATCTTGCTGAACTCGCTTATTAAATCTAGTAGATTTCTGGTGAATTTTTTAGGGTTTTCTGTACTTCAGAGCATGTCATCTGCAAATAAAGATGGTTTCACATCTTCTCTTTCAAATAGGATGCCTTTGGCTTTTCCTTGCCTAACTGCCTGGCTGGAGTCTCCAGCAGTGCTGAAGAGAAGTGGTGAAGTGGACATCCTTGCCCGCCTGATCCCAGTGGGAAAGCTGTTGGCCTCTCACCATGAAGTGTGATGTCAGCTGTGGGTCCCTCTTAGAGACTCTTTATCAGGCGGAGAACATTCCCATCTGGTTGGTTGGTTGTTTTTGTCATGAATGGAGGTCAGGTTTCTTCTCATGCTTTTGTTGCCTCTATTGGTGATCATGTGGCTTTCTTTCCCTTATTTATTTAGTGTGACTTGTAACGCAGATTAAGTTGCACATGTTGAACAAACCTTACATTCTTGGCATAAATTCCACTTACTCACCGTATAATCCTTTTTATGTGCTGGTGGATTCAGTTTGCTGGTTATGGCGTGTGGGCTCAGTTGCCCCGAGGCATGTGGGATCTTAGTTCCCTGACCAGGGATTGAAAGGCAAAGTCCCCTGCATTGGAAGGCAGATTCTCAACCACAGGACCACCGGGGAGCCCTAAGGATGTGACTCTTGCTGAGGAGCCCATGTATGTGGTGAGTCACTTTGATTGCTGCTTTGAAGACTCTCTGTGTGTTTCCCTTCAACAGTTGAGTTAATATGTATACAGGTTTGCATCTCTTTAGATTTATCCCACTTGGAGATTGTTGAGCTTCTTGGGTGTGTAGATTAATGTCTTTAAAAAATCAAATTTGGGACATTTTGGTGATTCCTTCTTCGTATCTTCTTTCTTCCCCTTCTCTCGCTCCTCTCCTGGGACTCTTATTCCAGGTATTTTGGAGTCTGAGCTGTGCCTTGCAGGTCTCTTTAGCTCTGTTCATTTTTAAAATTTTTTCTTTCTGTTTCTTATTCTGGATCATCTAAACTGACCTGTCTGCAAGTTCAGTGATTCTTCTGCCTGCTCAAATGTGCTGTTGAGCACTTTGAGTGAATTTTTTATTCCTGTGATTATACTTTTCAACTCCATAATTTCTATTTGATCCCTTAATTTTTTTATTGTGTTAAAATATGCATAATGTGAAATTTGCCACTTTAACCATTTTTAAATGTACAGCTCAGAGGCATTCAGTATGCCCACATTGCTGTGTAACTGCCACCACTGTCCGTCTCCAGGATGTTTGTTTTATCATCTGTGCTGAAACTCTGCGCCCATCAGACGCTAACTCCTCATGCTCCCTTCCTGCAGCCCCTGTTTCCCACTGCTCTACGCTCTGCTTCTATGAATAACCATCCTGGGGACCTCGTCTAAGTGGAATCATACCATGCTTGTCTCTTCAGTTCAGTTCAGTTGCTCAGTTGTGTCCGACTCTGTGACGCCATGGACTGCAGCATGCCGGGCTTCCCTGTCCATCACCAACTCCCGGAGCTTACTCAATCTCATGTCCATCAAGTCAGTGACGCCATCCAACCATCTCATCCTCTGTTGTTCCCTTCTCCTCTTGCCTTCAATCTTTCCCAGCATCAGGCTCTTTTCCAATGAGTCAGTTCTTTGCATCAGGGGCCAAAGTACTGGAGTTTCAGCTTCAGCATCAGTCCTTCCAATGAATATTCAGGACTGATTTCCTTTAGGATGGACTGGTTGGATCTCCTTGCAGTCCAAGGGACTCTCAAGAATCTTCTCCAACACCACAGTTCAAGAGCATCAGTTCTTCAGCACTCAGCTTTCTTTATAGTCCAACTATCACATCCATACATGACTATTGGAAAAACCAATAGCTTTGACTAGATGGACGTTTGTTAGCAAAGTACTGTCTCTGCTTTTTAATGTGCTGTCTAGGTTAGTCATAGCTTTCCTTCCAAAGAGCAAGCATCTTCTAGTTTCATGGTTTGTCCTCGTGTGTCTGCTTATTTCTCACAGGATGGTGACTTGAAGCTTCATCCATGCCATATCATACATCAGGATTTCATTCTTTGTGAAGGCTGAATAATATTCCATCCTGTGTATACACGCAGTGGTGCTCACCATTTCACGTGTGCATGGATGCTTGTCCTCACTCATGTTGCCTGGCTCGGGGTTGCTGGGGCTCTGCCTGCCCTCTTCACTTCAGGAGCTGGGCTGATGAGATAACCACTCTTGGACATCTCTGGTCTTTCTGGCTTAAGGAAAGAGAACTCTGGAAGGTCTTATACAGCAGCTAAATGCTCTGGTGTGAAGAGGCCACGTGCCACGTCCCCTCACACCCCGTTGGCCAACACTCACACAGTCCCGCTGACCACGAGAGGCGGCAGTGTGGCCCTCTGTGCACTGGACGGTGCAGAGCTGGCACAAGTGAGCACACAGCACTCCCTCCTCCGTTCACAGCCCTGCACCTACCTACCCCACCTTAGTCATTTGGTCTTGCAGTTCATCCGGTTAGTAAGGAGCAGTTGCCTTGGCGCTGAACGCTGCCTTGTCGTAAGTGATCTGGCGTCACGTTATGAAACTTTCCTACGGTTTCTGCCAAGTGAAAACTGTCTGCCTTGTATCTTGTGTGCTCCAGATGCTCCTCTGCCGCACCCAAAGCCGCACCTGCTGCAGACCCAGGGACCCCCTCCCCAGTAACATGGCCACCCTTGAACAGTTCTGGTTTTAATACCTAGACTCCACAGGAGTTCTCATTCTAGCAATATTTACACAGGAACATTTTCTATGAATAGCACCCTGAATCAATGAAAGAACTTTACCAGAATGGCGTGCGGGGGGACTGTTGATGAAATCTCAGACATGATGGCTAGATGATCGCCATCCTGCCAGGGTGTCATGCAAAGCTTGGGGGTCGACACCTGCTTGTGTGCACGGTGGGGTAAGCTGGGGCCATGAGAGGCTGCTCCCCTGCAGACAGGCGTGTTCACATCCACGCTCATGCCCGTGTTTGGGAAGCCCTTCACTTACATGTATGTGTACTTACTGGCTTTTAGTTACATTATAATTTTTCCCATGTAGACTTCCAGCTGATATCTTTATGGAGAATGTCTAATTCTTGAGAATAGTCTCTTGCTGTTAAATGGAAGAGGGCTGTATCTGAGCAGTCAATCACAGTACATGGCCTAAATTTTTCATATGGTGTCTGTTCTGTAGCATAGATTGTTACCTTTTCCGCACTCTAAAATCTTTCCATGCTCACTGTTATTACTGCTGTGCAGACCACATTTTCATGTTTACTACAGTTGTGGATGAACGCTTTGTCCCCATCCACACTCATCAGTTGATTTTTTTCCTGTGCAAAGAGTTTGAAGCAAAAGCAAAATACATAAACTTCTAAGCATCATATATCACAAGGTACCCAGGCTCTATATTTCTCAAAATGTCACCATTTGGAAGAATATGTATTTAATAAGTTTCCAAATGTGCTGCACCTGTGGCTGCTGTGTTTGAGGACAGGATTCAGGCCACAGTCCCGCGTTTAACATCCCCGGTGGGTGATTTCTTTCAGGATGCGCACTGCTCAGTTCTCTGGCCGAGTGGCACCCGCTGTTGAAGCATGGTTGGTTCCAGACGTCAGAGCATCGGCCCTTCGGCAACTGGACCCTGTCTTCCTCAGGAGCCAATTAGCATGGAGCCTCCCAGATCAGACACCACGCTGCCCTCCTGTCAGGGGCTGGAATAAATCCCACACTTTTGTGTCACTGAATCACTGGGCTGTACACCTGAAACTGACACAGCATTATAAATCAACTACATTTCCATTAAAAAGATTTAAGTAATAGAGGATGGTAATTTAAAGATTAGAAGAAAGCAAGCTGCAGTCAGAGACTGTGAGCAGGAGGCTCTGTGCTGCCACCTGCTGGAAACTCTACTAGTAATCAGTTCAGTTCGGCTGCAGTCGTGTCTGACTCTTTGTGACCCCATGGACGGCAGCACTCCAGGCCTCCCTGTCCGTCACCAACTCCCGGAGCTTGCTCAATCTCATGTCCATCGAGTCAGTGACGCCATCCAACCATTTCATCCTCTGTCGTCCCCTTCTCCCGCCTTCAATCTTTCCCAGCACCAGGGTCTTTTCCAATAAGTCAGTTCTTCGCATCAGGGGGCCAAAGCATTGGAGCTTCAGCTTCAGCATCAGTCCTTCCAATGAATATTCAGGACTGATTTCCTTTAGGATGGACTGGTTGGATCTCCTTGCAATCCAAGGGATTCTCAAGAGTCTTCTCCAACACCACAGTTCAAAAGCATCAATTCTTCGTCAATCTGCTTTCTTCACAGTCCAACTCTCACATCCATACATGACCACTGAAAAAATCATAGCTTTGACTAGACCGACCTTGGTTGACAAAATACTGTCTCTGCTTTTTAATATGCTGTCTAGGTTGGTCATAGCTTTTCTTCCAAGGAGCAAGCGTCTTTTAATTTCATGCTGACAGTCACCATCTGCAGTGATTTTGGAGCCCCCAAAAATAGTCTGACACTGTTTCCCCATCTGTTTGCCATGAAGTGATAGGACCAGATGCCCTGATCTTAATTTTCTGAATGTTGAGTTTTAACCCAACATTTTCATTCTCCTCTTTCACTTTCATCAAGAGGCTCTTTAGTTCTTCACTTTCTGCCATAAGGGTGGTGTCATCTGCATATCTGAAGTTACTAATATTTCTCCCGGCAATCTTGATTCCAGCTTGTGTTTCATCCAGTCCAGAATTTCTCATGATGTACTCTGCATAGAAGTTAAATAAGCAGGGTGACAATATACAACCTTGATGTACTGCTTTCCCAATTTGGAACCAGTCTATTGTTCCATGTCCAATTCTATCTGTTACATCTTGACCTGCATACAGATTTCTCAGGAGGCAGGTCAGGTGGTCTGGTATTCCCATCTCTTGAAGAATTTCCCACAGTTTTTTGTGATCCACACAGTCAAAGGCTTTGGTGTAGTCAATAAAGCAGAAAGAGTTGTTTTTCTGGAACTCTCTAGCTTTTTTGATAATCCAACCAGTGTTGGCAATTTGATCTCTGGTTTCTCTGCCTTTTCTAAGTTCAGCTTGAACATCTGGGAGTTCATGGTTCACGTACTGTTGAAGCCTGGTTTTGAGAATTTTGAGCATTACTTTGCTAGTGTGTGAGATGAGTGCAACTGTGCAGCAGTTTGAGCATTCTTTGACACAGCCTTATCTAACTCAATGAAACTATGAGCCATGCTGTGTAGGGGCACCCAAGACAGACGGGTCCTGGTGGAGAGTTCGGACAAAACATGGTCCTCTGGAGAAGGAAATAACAAACCACTTCAGTATTCTTGCCTTGAGAACCCCATGAACAGTATGAAAAGGCAAAAAGGTAAGACACTGAAGATGAACTCTCCAGGTCGGCAGGTGCCCAATACACTACTGGAGATCCATGCAGAAATAACTCCAGAAAGAATGAAGTGACGGAGCCAAAGCAAAAACAACACCCAGTTGTGGATGTGACTGGTGATGGGAGTAAAGTCAATGCTATAAAGAACAATATTGCGTAGGAACCTGGAAAGTTAGGTCCATGAGTCAAGGCAAATTGGAAGCGGTCAAGCAGGATATAGCAAGAGTGAACACTGACATTTTAGGAATCAATGAACTCAAATGGACTGGAATGGTGAATTTAACTCAGATGACCATTATATCTACTACTGTGGGGAAGAATCCCTTGGAAGAAATGGAGGAGCCCTCATAGTCAACAAAAGAGTCCAAAATGCAGTACTTGGGTGCAATCTCAAAAATGACAGAATGATCTCTGTTCATTTTCAAGGCAAACGATTCAATAGGGTTTCAATACTACAATTCAATACTACAATTACTGTAGTAATCCGAGTCTGTGTCCTAACCAGTAATGCTGAAGAAGCTGAAGTTGAACGGTTCTATGAAGACCTAAAAGACCTTCTAGAACTAACACCCAAAAAAGATGTCCTTTTCATTATAGGGGACTGGAATGCAAAAGTAGGTAGTCAAGAGATACCTGGAGTAACAGGCAAATTTGGCTTTGGAGTACAAAGGCTAATAGAGTTTTGCCAAGAGAATGCACTGGTCATAGCAAACATGCTCTTCCAACAACACAAGAGAAGACTCTACACATGGACATCGCCAGATGGCCAACACCAAAATCAGTGTGATTATATTCTTTGCAGCCGAAAATGGAGGAGCTCTATACAGTCAGCAAAAACAAGACCAGGAGCTGACTGTGGCTCAGATCATGAACTCCTTATTGCCAAATTCAGACTTAAATTGAAGAAAGTAGGGAAAACCACAAGACCATTCAGGTATTACCTAAATCAAATCCCTTACAATTATACAGTGGAAGTGACAGATTCAAGGGATTAGATCTGATAGACAGAGTACCTGAAGAACTATGGACAGAGGTTCGCAACATTGTACATGAGGATGTTATCAAAACCATCCACGAGAAAAAGAAATGCAAAAAGGAAAAATGGTTGTCTGAGGAAAGCTTACAAATAGCTGAGAAAAGAAGAAAAGTGAAAGGCAAAGGAGAAATGGAAAGATATTCCCATCTGTACGTAGAGTTCCAAAGAATAGCAAGGACAGATAAGAAAGCCTTCCTCAGTGATCAGTGCAAAGCAAGAGAGGAAAACAATAGAATGGGAAAGACTAGAGATCTCTTCAAGAAAATTAGAGATACCAAGGGAACATTTCATGCAAAGATGGGCACAATAAAGAACAGAAATGGTATGAACCTAACAGAAGCAGAAGACATTAAGAAGAGGTGGCAAGAATACACAGAAGAACCTGTACAAAAAAGATCTTCATGACCCAGATAACCACGATGGTGTGATCACTCACCTAAAGCCAGACATCCTGGAATGTGAAGTCAAGTGGGCCTTAGGAAGCATCACCACGAACAAAGCTAGTGGAGGTGATGGAATACCAGTTGAGCTAGCAAATCCTGAAAGATAATGCTGTGAAAGTGCTCCACTCAATATGCCAGCAAATTTGGAAAACTCAGCAGGGGCCACACAACTGGAAAAGATCAGTTTTCATTCCAATCCCAAAGAAAGGCAATGCCAAAGAATGCTCAAAACTCTCCATTAAACACCCACTTAGCCATCAATTGTGGGAGATGACTGAATAGTTACAGTGAAAATGAGTTGCAATCCTCTGCATCAAAAAGGTGACCGCCCTGCCTCCTTAGAGAAGAGGCTCTTGTGGTCGCTCAAGGAACCCCGGAGATCTCCCCACTCCTGCTACCTGGCCTGGACCATCCCTGAAGATAGAGTTGATCCCAGAGGACCAGCCGGAGTGGCTCCTCCACCCTGGTGTAGTCGTGGCCACACTCCATTCTCAGGACCCTGGAGGTGGTGGAGAGTGGGAAGCGCCAGCCTGGAGAGGGGGTGGAGGGCAAACCCATGTCTACACCATCTGCGTCCAGCGGCCTCAGTTTAGGCCAGGATGAGGAGGGGAGCCGCTTCCAGCTCCCACCCTTCTCCCCTTGGCTGTGGTTCCTCAGGTGAGGCTGTCCCTGCAGGAGCAGGCAGTGAGACTCTGACCCCTCAGCACATTGCCCCCTGCAGGGCTCGGATGGATGTGGGGAGGTGAGTCCTTGTATGTTGATTCTGTATCCTGATGTTATGACATTGAGAGCCAAAGAATTGATGCTTTCGAACTGTGGTGTTGGAGAAGACTCCTGAGAGTCCCTTGGACTGCAAGGAGATCCATCCAGTCCATCCTAAAGGAAATCAGTCCTGAATATTCATTGGGAGGACTGATGCTGAAGCTGAAACTCCAATATTTGGCTCCCTGATGCAAAGAACTGACTCATTGGAAAAGACCCTGACTCTGGGAAAGATTGACAGCAGGAGGAGAAGGGAACAACAGAGGATGAGATGGTTGGATGGCATCCCTGACTCAATGGATATGAGTTTGAGTAAGCTCCGGGAGTTAGTGACGGACAGGGAGGCCTGGCATGCTGCAGTCCATGGGGTCACAGAGAGTTGGACACGACTCAGTGACTGAACAACAACTGGCTACCTCTGCATCTTCTTTAGAGAGATGTCTGTTCAATCCTTTGTCCGTTACTGAACTGGGTTGTTTGTTTTGTTCCTGTTGAGTTTTAGGAGTTCTCTACATGTTCTAAATTATAATCATTTCTCAGGTATGTGGCTTGCAAAGATTCTTTTCCATTCTCTGGGTTGCCTTTTTAGTCTGCCAATAGTGTCTTTGGATAAACAAAATTTTTTAATTTTCATAAAGTCTCATTTCCCTTGTTTTTTTTCTTTTGTTGCCTATACCTTAGGTGTCATACCGAAGAAGTCATTGCCAAATCCAAAGTCATGCATCTTTTTTATTCTGTGTTTAACAGGTTATATATATATATATGTTTATTTATTTATTTATTGATTGATTGATTGATTGATTTGGCTGCACCAGGTCTCAGCTGCAGCACGCAGGATCTAGTTCCCTGGGCAGGGGTCAAACCCAGGCTCTCTGCACTGGCAGTGTTGAGTCTTAGCCACTGGACCACTAGAGAAGACTTTATAGTATTAGGTCTTAAAATTAAATCTTTGACCCACTCTGAGTTAAGTTTTGTATACGGTGTGAGGTGAGCATTGCACTTCCTTCCTGCACAGGGACACCCTGTCTTGCCAGGACCCTTTGTTGACAAGACGGTCCGCTCCTCACTGAACAGGGCTGTGTGAGGCTGCCTCTGGGCTGGGCTCCCCCTGCCCCAGGTCAGGCCCTCTGCCAGCAGCGCATGGGGTCCCCAAAGGGCTCAGCCTGGAGAATAGACTCAGCTCTAGGCGGGGTATGGCTCCGCCTCAGCCCCGAAGGTGGGGCCCCCGAGGTTGCCAGCACTCTGGCTACGTCTGGGCACAGCTCAAGCCATTCCTAGACCAACTGGAGCCCAGCAGTCTGGCCAGGCCAGGCTTGCCAGCAGCACGAGTATGACGCCCACTGGGCTTCCAGAACTACTGGGCGCCTGCCTGCTCCTTGGCTGGGGTCCGCTGTCTCAACAATGAAATCTGTGATATTATGCAGTCACCCGGGGACCTTGAAGAACCAGGCGAATCAACAGAAGACAAACTCCCTTAGAAACAGGAGAAGAGAAACTGGTTCTGCAATAAGGGTCGGTGAAGAAGGTCACACAGAATGTCCCCGATGTATCAGTAAACAAAGGATGTGGCAGCAACAGCCGGCAGCTGGCAGCCACACCTGCCCCATGAAGCAGCTTGCGGGGATCCAGGTGAGCAAGCAGAGAAGGCTGGGCCCAAGGAGCCGAGGTGCAGATGAAAGGAATGGTTTCAGTGAGTCCCGCCGCTCGCATCTTCCCACACATAGAGAGAAACCTGAGTCATCTGGTTTTCTTTAATGAACAGTATCTTTTGATGTTCTGACTGCCAGGTCTGTGTTGCAATAAGTGCTATAAATCCTGGCTCCTCCCTCACCTCGCCGCAGCTATCCCCCAGAGCCGCCTGAGAGGCTGTCTTCTGTCTGCCAAATAACACACGCTCTCAGTGGTCCCTGGCCTGGATCTGTGGGGGTTGTCTCTTTGTCAGAGGCTCCTCCTCTGCCCTGCTTCTGGCCAGGACTCTGTACTTCCGTTCTTTTAAGGATCTCTCTTCCATTTGTAACATGATTATTTAACCAAGTCCAGAATGAACCAAGATCCACACCCTTGTGGGCTAACACATGTTAAGCCAGGGGTGCTTCCATTTTACACGTTACCGATGTCTGATATTTTAAACACACATTTTCTCTCTCATTTTAACCTCTGCTTATTCCAATATGTGAATATCTCACCTGCTGGAAGTAACTTGGGTTACATGGTGTGAAATCCAATTCACACTTCGTGGCAGGAAGAGAAAAAGTTAAACAAGAAGTCTCTCCCCCAGGGTGCATCACGTATCTGCATTACACACCCACCAAAACTCCGCCAGCAGCAGAAATACCTGCTCAACCGCAAAAAGCAACATTCTCCAGCACCAAAGAGACAACTCCCTAAAAGATAACATTCCTCCTTGAGCTTCTAAGGGGTCACGTGACCCACTGGGATGTGCTTAGACCTGGGTTAGGGAAACTGTCAATAATACGTCTGAGGTGCAGCCCTCCGCTCATATACAACTTACACAGCCTGTGTCTCGACTTCTAACCAGGAAGCAGTTCTCAGAGTTTTCTGACATGTTCTTTATAGCTTATAATCCTCACATTTGGCTCAAATAAGTTTCCATTTCTTTCTCAGATTGACTGTTTAACTTTTCGTTGATAGTGGCTTTCTTCCAACTTTAATCTCCATCCAAGAATGAGGCACATTGGCCACGTCTCCTTGGGCCTGTGTGAGAGTCTCCCTGTAGAGACCTGTTTGTGAAAATGCTGGGCACCAGGGGTTGTTGACATGTACGTTTTGACTGTCAGCTGCCCGTGCCCCCAAGTGTCCTCCAGCCCTGGGCAGCCATTGAGCCCCTTCCCATCGCTCTGAGTTATGTGTGTTTCCAGAACTTTGTGTAAATGGGATCAAACAGCATGTACTTTCTTGTTGTCCAGCTCTCGTTCAGCCTGTGTCCTGAGAGGCAGCAAGGGCACTGCAGGTATCAGCAGTGAACTTTCACCGCTGCGCTGTTCTCCTGGTGTGCACAGCCCAGTGTGTTTACCCACCAACGTGTGGATGAACATCTGGTTACCCTGCGGTTTGGGGCCATTACCAGTAAGGCTGCTCTGAATATCCAAGTCTCTGCGTGGACACGTTGCTTCCTGCTGGGTGAATACGTCGGACTGTGGTAGATGCTGGAATATTCTGGTTGAAGGGACGTTCCAAAGTGGTGAAGCATCCACCTTCCCCCGCCCAGCTTCATATTAGAGCTTCAGCGGCCTGACCTCTCCACCAGCACTCGCCTTGTTTCAGGTTTTCTAGTGGGTGTGTGGTGTTCTGTCATCACAGGTTTAATTCGTATTCCCTGACGACAGGTGAAGCCAAGCACCCTTCCATGTACTGTTCACCATTTCTGCATCTTCATCCCTGAAGTGGCTGTTCAAAGCTTCTGCCCATTTTCAGGCTGGGATGGCTTCCTATATATTGAGTGTTGAGAGGTCTTGGTATTAATATATTCCGGATGCACGTTCTCTATAGTGATGTGACTTATGAGTATCATTTCCCAGTCTGTGGCTTTTTATTTTTGGCCACGCAGCTTTGGCTTGCCTTGCGGGATCTTAGTTCCAACCAGGGATCAAACCCAGGCCCTCGGCAGTGGAATGTCTAAGAACCTTTTGTCTAATAACCTTTAGTGTTATGTCTAAGAACCTTTTGTTTAACCGAAAGCTCACAAAGATTTTTATCACATATCTCCTCTTAGATTTTTGTAGCTTTAGATCCCAATTATGATCCATTCTGAGTTCATTTTTGTAACAGTGTGAGATTCATCTCCTGCATGTAGACAGCCAGTGGCTCCAGCATCATTTGATGAAAGATGACCCTTGCTCCACTGACTGAGTTTTGTGATTTTTACTTCAAATCATATGACAATACATGCCCAGAAGATTCTATTTCTGGGCTTTATTGATGTATGTTGACATCAGTTCCACACTGTCTCAGTTACTATACCTTTACAGTAAGTAGGGCTTCCTGGTAGCTCCACTGGGAGAGAATCTGCCTGCAATGCAGGAGACCCCAGCTTGATTCCTGGGTTGGGAACATCCGCTGGAGAAGGGATAGGTTACCCACTTTGGTATTCTTGAGCTTCCCTGGTGGTTCCGATGGTAAAGAACCCTCCTGCAATATGGGAGACGGGTTCGATCCCTGTGGGGCCTGGAGAATTCCATGGACTATTCCATGGGGTCACAAAGAGTTGGACACAACTGAGTCCTTTCACTTTTTTTTCACAGTAAGTCTTAAAGTCAGAGAGTGCAAGTATTTCAAATTTGCTTGTCCTTTTCAAGCTTGTCTGGGCCACCCTTGCCCTTGCATCCTCATATGAATTTTAGGATTAGCTTGTCAATTTCTTTAAAAAACAAAAAAAACTGCTGGAATTGAGATGTGTTGCACTGACTCTGCAGCCTGGATTGGAAAGAAGTATCTCAGCGGTATAGTTTTCCCATCTGTGCACAAGGTCTGTCTCTCCACATGTGAGTTTTTCAATTTCTCTCAGAAATGTTTTGTAGATATTTTTGTTTGTTTGTTTTGTTTTGCCTCTTGGCATGTGGGGCTTACCTATTCTGGACATTTCTCATAAATGGCCTCATACTATAGGTTGTCTTTTATCACTGGCTTCTCTAACGTAGCATAATATTTTCAAGGCTCATGCATGGGGTAGCACATATTAGTGCTCCGTTCTCATTTTAGCTAAGTGATCTTCCACTGTGTGGATTGACTACCTCTTATTTCTCCATCATCGTCTGATGGACACTCGGCATGCTTCTGCTTTTTGGCTTCTGTGAACACCTGTGTATGAGTTTCTGTGTGGACAATGTCACTTTTCATGGATAAATGTGTAGGAGGGGTATTGCTGGGTCACATGGTGACTTTATGTTTGACTTTTGGGAAACGGACAGAAGCTGCTGATTCTCAAAGCTGCAGTAGTACTTTACGTTTTCACCGACAATGTCTAAGAGTCCCAATTTCCCCACAGCCTCTCCTGTTGTCTTTCTTTTCTATCACAGCCATTGTACTGCCTGGGAAGTGGTATCTCACTGTAGTTTTGATTTGCATCTCTCTGGCTGATGGCTGATGACATTAAGCGCCTTTTCATATGCTTTTTGGACACGTGCAGATTTTCTCTGGAGAAATGTCTGTCGAGCTCCTTTGCTCATTTTAAAATTGGACTTTTGTGTTTTTATTATTGAGTTGTAGGTATTCTTTATGAATTCAAGATCCTTCTCAGATTATATGAGATATCTAAATATTTTCTCCCACATTATGAATTTTCTTTTCATTTTCTCCATGATATCCTTTGATATATAAAAGTTTTAAATTTCTATAGAGTCAAATTTATCTGTTGTTTCCATTGGTCGTTTGTGCTTGGTGTTATATCAAAAACTTACTGCCTAGGGCATTTCCCTGGCCATATAGTGGTTAAGATCCTGCGTTTGCAGTGCAGGGGGCTTGGGTTTGATTCCTGTTTGGAGAACTAAGATCCAGCATGCTGCAGGGTCAAGAGAAAAACAAAAAAAATTTTGTCTAATCTAAGGTCATGAATATTTACATTTTATTCTAAAACACGTTTGGTATTTGATCCATTCTGAGTTAATTTATAGGTACAGTGTGAGGTAGGGGTGTAGTTTCACTCTTCTACAGATGGATACCCAGTTTTCCTAGCACCATTTGTTGAAAAGACTATTCTTTTTCCTACTGAAAAGAACAGCATCCTTGTAAAAAATCAGTGGACCATAATCACAACCATAGAACTAAGGTAATATGTGCTTATTTTTGGACTCTCTGTTCTCTTTTATCCAACTATATGTCTGTCCTCATGCCAATATCACATAGTTTGGGTTACTGTAGCTTTGAGGTAAATTTGAAAGGGAAGTGTGATTTCTCCAGTTTTGTTCATTTTTTCAAGATTGCACTGAGTATTCTGAATTGCTTAATATCCGTATGAATTTTAGGATTGATCTGTCGATTTCTGCAAAGAATCTAGGTGGAATTTTTATCGAGATTGAATTTGCAGATCAATTTGAGTACTGTTGTCTGAACAATATTAAATCTTCCAATCCGTGAAAATGAGATGTTTTTCTATTTATTTAGTTCTTTAATTTTTTTTAACAGTGCTTTGTAATTTTCAGAATATAAATTTTTCATGACTTTTGCTAAATTTATTCCCAAGTTTACTCTTTCTGATACTATTTACATGGAATGCTTTTCTTAATTTTCAGATTATTATAAATGTATATAAATATAATTGGCTTTTGTATATTGATCTGTATCTCACAAACTTGCTGAACTCGTTTATTGGCTTTCATAGTTTTTTAGCAGATTTCTTAAGATTTTCTATATAGAAGAGCATGTCATTTGCAAATAGAGGTTTACTGCTTTCTTTCCAATCTTGCTTTTGTTTCATTTTTGCTTTACTGTCCAGGCTAGGCACACTGCTGAATAGAAGTGGAAAGGGGGGACATTGTTATTCACCTTATTTCCTTTTTGTTGTTGTTATTCACCTTATTTCTTAAGTGGTAAAACCTGGCATACATTTAGCCCTGTGTTTCTCAAGCTTCAGTGTGGGGAATGCATAACCAGTCCTCAAAACTGCCTCAAAGAAAGTTTGCGAAACTGTCAAAGCCAAGAGGGGCCTAAGGCAATATGATGACCAAATATAATGTGGTATCCAGGAGAGGTCCTGTAACAGGAGAACGTTGTGTAAAAAATAAGAACATCTGAATAGAATACAAATTTTAAGTGACAATAACATATTGGTTCACTAATTGTGACATGTTTATCATGTTACTAGATGTTAAAACTGAGTGTGGAATATATGGGAACTTTCTGTATTATCACTATTTTTTTGTACATCTTGAACTCTACCCTGAAAGCTAATTTTAAATGGCGTTCAAGTGCATGTTTGTTAAAATGCAGATTGTGACCCAGTGGACCTGCGGCAGACCCCCAGAGCCACATTTCCAGAAGATCCAGGATGCATGGCCTGCACTTTAAGAAGATTCCCCCTTTGGCTAATGAGTTTAAACGTCATCACTTTGTAAGTAATCTCTTTTTTACTCTGGGCTGCTTTGAAATTTTTCCTCAGGGAATTCCCTGGTGGTCCAGTAGTTAGGACCCGATGCTTTCACTATCATGGCCCCGATTTCAATCCCTGGTCAGGTAACTAAGATCCTGCAAGCTACATGGTATGGCTAAAAAGTAATAGTAAAAAATTTTCTTTGTCTTTAGTTCTCTATAATTGTGTTGGTGTGTTTTGATACAAATATGTCACTTGCCATGATTGAATGTTACTGTGCTTAATATAATGATTCATGTTTTTCGTTAATTTGGAAAATAATTATCAGCTTTTATTTCTTCAAAAATTATCTCCATGTGTGTTTTGAAATCTTCTTCTAGAACTACAAGTTAGACCAGTGTAGAATATTTTGTTATAAGCTGTCTGCTATCCTCTTTCTCATTGCCCTTACCTGGGATGAATTCTGAGTCATTCATTCAGATTTATCTTCGAATTTAAAATCCTTCAACTCATGTCTAATCCATTGTTGAATAAATCCATTGAGTTTTAAATGTTTTATGTTTCATTCCCCGTGAATGACAGTTGCTCTGTCGTGTCCGACTCTTTGTGACCCCATGGACTATACAGTCTGTGGAATTCTCCAGGCCAGTATACTGGAGTGAGTAGCCTTTCCCTTCTCCAGAGGATCTTCCTAACCCAGGGATCGAACCCAGGTCTCCTGCATTGCAGGCAGATTCTTTACCAGCTGAGCCACCAGGGAAGCCCTTCATTCCTAGTAGTTCATCTAAATTCATTTACAATCTTCTCCTTTACAATCAATAAGTCTCACTTATAAATTCTCTCTCACTTCATAGTCATTTTCAACACACTTACTATCAATATATATTCTTTATTGAATAATTCCAATGTCCTAAGTCTTTTGGGTTCTAATTCTGCTTTTGGTTATGCTAATTTGTTCATCATGGCTTGTTTTCACTTGTCTTACAATTTTGAATTGTGAGATGGTGTTTCAAAGACTGGGTTTTACCTGTGGGAATTCTGCAAGACATTGGAGGCAAGATGCCTAGAGAAGGTTGTGTTTGCTCATGCCAGGCACAGACACAGCAACCTGGGGCCAGGGACTTAATGTTTCTCCGCGTGGGCTTCCCCAGAAAGCACAAGACGAAGACCTGAAGTTACGAACATGCAGCGGACGGTTTTCCTGATCCAAGAAGGTTCCCCCGCCAGCATCTGCCGTGGTGGGGAGTGCGCAGAGATGTGCTCGCTAAGCAGAGCCATGTGGAGGTGAGGGTCACGCAGCGCCAGCCTGTGCAGCCCAGGGCGTGCCCCACTCCTGAGGGTCTGCTGGGACCGAGGCTTGGGCTGGGTAGGCTCAGCAGACTCCTTGGGGCAGTGTCGCCCCCACGCTGGAGTGTGGCTTCATTGCTCACCTGAGGATTCATGTGCCTGAGGTCTCAGCTGGAAGAATTACAGGCAGAGGGTTTTCCTCGGGATCTGGATCTGTTGGAGCAGGTGCAGCCGGCGATCCACTCAGGGCCTGTTTGGGGGTGGGCATGCCCATCCCCAGCTGCCAAGGACTCGCACCAGCCTATTCAGCGAGAGCTGCCCCACTCAAGGTGCCCATCCCAGGGCAGCCCACAGCCCATGGCTGGGAGGCAGGGGATATCAGCCCAGACAACCTGTCGCTGGAGAAACAGCTCTTTGAGGCCTGGAACCCCAGGATCAGGCCGCCAGAGGCTTTGCAGAGACTGCACCTTCACCCAGTGGCTCTACCGGATTCTCTCATTACACCCTCCCTGGGAGCCCCTCACCCCACCAGGAGTACCTGGATCGCCATCTCGGGCTCTGCATCTCGGAACTGACCTGAGACAGCTGGTGTCAGATGTGGTCTTAGGAAGCACCCTCCGCAGCGGAGCCTGGGGCTGCAACGCCCACCTGCTCATCTCCTGTGAGGGGTAGACGCTGGCAGTCCTGGCACCTGGGGTGGATGGCGCTCAGGCTGCGTGCAGGGTTGGGGAGCTCACAGATATGGTGGGCACAGGTCAGGGTTAAATCCTGCCCTGTGCCACCCTTAAAAGAACACGGGCAGCGAGGCTGTGACTTGGGGTCACTGGAGAGGCCCAGGGGAGCCTTGGCTTGGAAGTGAGGATGGAGCACGTGTGGTCTCCCCAGGGCCAGTCCTAGGATGCTCCCGAGGCTGGTGGGTCTGCACAGCTGACTCCCCATGACAGACACACTGACACAAAGCCGGGTGGCTGGCTGAGGGCCTGGGGTGAGCAGGGTGGACACCAGCTCAGGCTCACGCAGAGCCAGGGGGCGACATGGGCAGGTGGCCCATACCCCCAAGCTCACCACTACCGCTAGACGACAGTCTTGCAGGGGGTCCTTGCGACTAGACTGGAGGAGGAGGAAGCCTGGCCTGGCCCACCATGGTGGGCATGGTGTGTTGGGCTGACCGCAGCGAAGGAAAGCCCGGGCCGGAGCCTCAGCGCTGCACTGCGTGCTCCCCCCACCCCATTCCCCCCGCCCCCCAAGAGGAGCGGAGAGTGGCTCCTGGACGGCATGGACTGGCTGGCGGGTCAGGGCCTGAGGGGAGCAGGAGTGGACAAGGTGTGGGTGGACACGGGGGGGAGGTCACGCCAATGTCTGCTAGGAGCTCCGGGCAGAGCAGACACTGGGCTGACCCGCGCGGCTTGGCTATGGGCTCCCACTGAGGTGGCCCCATGCAGGCTGGTGAGGTGCCCCACCCAGCCGGGCCCAGCCCCTCTCACTGTGCACAGCAGCCTCCCAGGAAGACCCCAGAGGCGACAGCAACCAGAGACCAGCTAGCAACAAGGGGCGGATGGCCACTTCAGCTCGCTGCCCTGCCTCTCAGTCGCCCCCAGGTCCCTTGAAACATCCCCTCGAACCTCAGAGCCACTTCTTTCAAGGGGGGCTGCAAGGATCCAGGGCCACAGGATGCCAGGCCTTCTGGAAGCTGCTGGCCTGGCGCAGCTGACCCCCGTGGGTTGGCATGTGGGCGGGACCTCAAGCCAAGGACCCCAAGAGGGGAGGCTGAGACAGCCCACCCCCCACAGGCCCGGGACCCGCTGGGGCGCGTGCTGCTTGTCCCCGCAACCTGTGAGACCCTCGTGGTCCTGGTCAGTGAAGGAAGACATAGCTGTCCGGGGCAGGGTGGGGGCTCCCTCAACTCACGGCCTCAGCGGCCACCCAGCACGACAGCTGTTTGTCATGGGAGGCCAGCCGGGCCAGTGGGCACCGTCCTGGCCAGGAGACCCCTGACAAACACGCAGAGGAAGGGTTGATGCCCTGGACAGGCTCAGTTTTAACTGCAAGTGGGCAAGAGAGGAGAGCCCAAAGGCGTGGGACCAGGAATCACTCCTGGGGATGAGGGACTGGCCCTCCCCAAGCAGAGTAGGGAGACAGCTCAGGCAGGACCTCAGCGGGGCTATGGCTGACCCATTCACCCTCCTCTTTAAAGTTCTCCCAGAACGAATCCTAGAGAAGTTGGAATCAACTGAACATGATGAGCAGGGGCGTGGAGGCGAGGTCATGGCGGAGATGCTGACGCTCTGCCAACCGACCGCCACCTGTGCTCACGACTGCCCCCTTCTCTGGATGGCTGCTGCTGCTGCTAATTTGCTTCAGTCATGTCCAGCTCTGTGCAATCCCACAGACGGCAGCCCACCAGGCTCCCCCATCCCTGGGATTCTCCAGGCAAGAGTACGGGAGTGGGTTGCCATTGCCTTCTCTGCTCTGGACGGCTACCCTTGGCCAAACCGGACCACGTACCCAGGGGGCACAGTCAGTGAATGATTGAAGGACCTCGCCTCAGGTATAAGTGCCCGTCACAGATCCAGCCTGGGTGCTGCACAGGCAGACCCCTGCTGGCTGGGCCTCACCTCCTCTGTGCTCTGGGTCCCTCAGCCTGGGCGCTCTCTGAGTGCATGGCCTCCAGCCAGTGTCTTCACCCAGGCCAAGCTCAGAGCCTGGGGCTGCAGCATCCTTACCCTACATGCCACTGAGCTCTGGACAAGAAAGGACACAGGACCACAGGGTGGTTGGAATTGCTTTTATTGGGGCGAGCGTGGCAGGCCCGCCATGGTCAGGTTAGTGTTCTGCCCTCAGATGCAGCCGAAGCTGAGAGCCTCCACCTGCCACCTCCCTGGGTTAGTGGAACATGCAAAGCTCAGTCAGAGGGTGGAGGCAGGGGTGGAGCCACCAGGGCCCGGGGTGATGGAGTAGGAGCGGGTGGCACCGGCGGGGCGGCCTGGTTGGCACGGACCGCCTTGGCCGCGTCCCGGGCCCACTCGGGGGCTGAGGCTCCCTGGGAGAGGCAGGCAGTCAGCACCCGGGGGAGGGGTGTCCCACAGGCCTTGGGGGACGCTGGGCCCACAGTGGGCAAAAACCTATGGGGGACCCGCTGTACCTGGCTGGCATGCCTGAGAGCTGGGCAGTGGCAAGCCTTTCACCAGGAGGGTCTGTCTCCCACCCCAGGTCTGGGTCCTTGGGGCCTGGGGTGCGAAGGGGGACACAGAAGGCACTTACTAGGGAGCTGAGGCTGGAAGGCTGAAGCCAGAGGCCTGGGGTCTGAGGGGCCTGGCCTGGGCCGGCTGGGTCTGCTCGGGAACCTCACCCTCCCGTGGGGAAGGGGCTTCCTGAGCAGCCGAGGAGAGGAGGGTGACCAGGACTCGCTGCCGCCCGCACAGAGCGAGCGGGTCAGTCCTGGAGACATAGAGGCGCTGGTCCCAACGGCCCTGCTGCTAGGGGCTGCATCCGCTGCCCAGGCAGGTTGGGCTGGGGGTTGGGTGGGGCTGGTCTACAGGGCTGGGGGAAGCTCGCCCAGATGGAACCCCCTGGGGAGATGGGAGGGCTGAGTCGGGGGGCCCACCTCTGGACCTTCCAAGGCACCTGGCTGTGGTGAGTGGCAGGTAAAGAGGAGCAGGGAGACCCGGGGGGTGGAGTGGTCAGTGGGGCTGGACTGGCCCCGTCCCCGGGAGACAGGCTGTCTGGACAGCAGATATATATTAATACGTTAGTCTAGTCTTTTTGGTTAAACTTGAGGCACCGCTTGGGAGGAAGACACCTTTCAATGTTAAAGAGACCCCAGCGCCTGGGCGGGAGGCCACATGCAGAGCGGGAGGCAGGGAGCAGGAGGGATCAGGCTGCCGCGGACTCGGGGCCCCCCAGGGAGGACGTGGGCCCCGAGGCGTAGCGGCGGCCATAGCCTGAGGAGGAGTAGGACGAGGAGGAGAAGGTCATGGAGAAGCCTGAGCCCGTGGCATCGAAGCTGCCGCGACGGGAGCCAGCCCGGGAGCCGGTGCGCGAGCCAGAGCGCGAGCCGGTGGTGGAGCCGGAGCCGCTGACGCTGTAGGGGCTGTAGTAGCCCTTGCTGGACTGGGCGGCGGCCTCCAGCAGCCGCAGCCCCGTGCCCTCCTCCACCATGCTGCGGTCCAGTGCGTCCTTGTAGGAGATCTTGAGCTTGGTCTTGGGGCAGGTGAGGTACTTGGAGTACGCGCTGACATCACGCAGCTTCTGGGCAGTGCGGGCATCCACTGTGCCGCGCTGCAGGGCCTCGTCCAGGGGCACGCGGCCCGGCGTGTCGGGCTCAATAAGGCCGCCCGTCAGATACTGCACCTCCAGGAAGCGCTGCCCCGCCTCATAGTAGAGCCAGCCCTTCTTCAGGGCCTGGGCGGCCGACATCTTGGTCTTGGTGCGTGGGTCCTCGAAGCCGCAGAAGGCCTTCTGGGCCAGGTTGATGCGGTCCACCATGATCTTGTCCACCAGGCCCTTGTTGACAGCATCGGTGACGGGGAAGCGTTCACCAGTGTTGGGGTCAATGATGCCCCCGGTGCAGGCCTGCGCCTCCAGCAGCCGCTGGCCCGTGATGTTGTCCACCAGGTTGCGGTGCATGGCCTCTGTGATGGACACCTTCTCCAGGGTCTCGGTGTCCAGGATGCCAGCCACAGGGCCTGTCTCCTCTGTGGGGTCGGACCAGGAGGCCAGCTGGGTCCTGGAGACAGCTGGGCTGATGGGGTAGGAGGACGATGACCCCACGGAGGATGAGCGCGAGCGGAAACCGCCGGCGTTGCCCGAGAGCATGTCAGCAAACTCGGTGATGGACAGTGTGCCGGCGCGGTACTGGTCCAGCGCCGAGCGGTCGATGAGGCTCTTGGCGATGGCCTCATCGATGTCATACTGGCGGCCCGAGCGGCGGTCGATGATCATGGATTTGACCACACCGTCCGAGGATGAGATGGTGATCTCCTCCCACTCACACTCCTGCTCCGACAGCTCCAGGTAGGTCTGGTGGTCGATGAGGCCCTTGCGGTAGGCCTCGTACACGGACATCTCCTTACCCGTCTCGGGGTCCACGATGACCACGCGTCGCTTACGCACTGAGGACTTGGAGGACGTCTTCCGCTCCCTCTTCTTCTCTTTCAGGGGCAGGAGCCGCAGCCCCGTCTGGGGGTCAGTGACACAGCGCTCCATCAGCTGCAGGTAAGTGAGGTTCTCCTCCGTGTTGGGGTCGAAGAAGCCCTTGGTGTCATCCGAGGGGTCGGTGAGGATCTCATTCATCTCTTCATCGAAGAGGCCGCGCTGGTAGGCCACGTCCACGGGTAGGCGGTGGCTCTCCTCGGGGTCGATGATGCCGCCTGTGGCGATCTGGGCTTCCAGCAGGCGGATGCCGTGGTCCTTGAGGATGAGGCCCTTCTTCATGGCCTGGAAGAGGGAGATGAGCTTCCCGGAGTAGGGGTCCTTGTAGCCGGTGACGGCGCGCTCAGCCGACAGCAGCTTGTCCTTGAACTCGGGGCCCACAATGCCCATGCGCACAGCCTCCTCCACGGTCAGCTTGAGCCCCTTAATGGGGTCGATGACGTAGCCAGTGGCCGCCTGGGCCTCCAGGAGCTCGAAGGCTGTGCCGGGCCGGATGATGCCCTTCTTCATGGCCTGGTACACCGACAGCCGCTCCTTGGTGGCGTCGACAAGGACACCAGCAATGCTGCTGGTGCCCTCGAGGAACTTCTGCAGATTCTTGGAGACCTCCTCGATGGAGGTCAGGCCCTCCTGCAGCCGCTGCGCAGTGGCCTCATCCATGACATGCGAGCGCACCAGCTCCTCCACAGTGATCTGCTTGCGCAGGCCACGGAAGGTCAGCTTGCGGGCCTCCGAGAGTGGCAGGAGGAACAGGCCGCTGGTTTCATCACGGCGGCAGCGCCGGAGCAGCTGTGTGTAGCTGAGGCGCTCGTCCGTGGAGGGGTCCACGTAGCTGCGCACCTCACTGGGCTCCGACAGCTGGTCGTGTGTGTCCTTGTTGAGGTAGCCACGCTGGTAGGCTACCTCCAGCGGGAGGTGGAAGCCCAGGCGTGGGTCCACGATGCCGCCCGTGGCCAGCTGAGCATCCAGCAGCCGCAGGGCCTCCTCAGCAGGGATAAGGTCCTTCTTCATGGCCTGGAAGAGCGAGATGGTCTGCTCCGTGTAGGGGTCGCGGTAGCCGGTCACGGCCCGCTCGGCCGACAGCAGCCGGTCATGCAGCTCGGGGCCCACCAGGCCCTTCCGCACAGCTTCATCCACAGTCAGCCGCTCGCCCTTCACTGGGTCCAGCAGGAAGCCCGTGGCCGCCTGTGCCTCCAGCAGCAGGCGGGCCACCTCAGCGCTCAGCAGCCCCTTCTTGAGGGCCTGGTAGATGGTGAGGGTCTGCCTGGAGCCAGGCAGGTAGACGCCAGCTACACAGCCCGTGCCGTAGAGGTAACGCCAGGCAGACTCGGCCTCCAGCACCTCGCGGAGGCTCCTGGTGCCCTCCCGGAGCAGGCTGTAGGACTCGCGCGAGATGACCCGGGCCTCGTACAGGTCCTCGGCCGTGAGGCGGCGGCGCACGTAGTCGTAGGACGCTAGGTTCTGCTGGCGCACGATCTCGGTCTTCTCGATGATCTCAATGATGATAATGATCATGCGCTCCTTGGTCACACGGCCGGCCTGGAAGTCGGCCATCAGCTGGGCCCGCTGCTCCTCGGGTATCAGGTCGGACTGCATCACCTCCCACAGGGACATGGTGGAGCCCCCATGGCTGCCGCCCCCGGGGATGTCGATCTGTGTCTCCTCGAAGGCCCTACGCGTCTCCTCCTCAGTGTACACCCGTGTGGTCTCCACCACCTCCGCCTTCTCTGGACCTTTCAGTGGTAGAAGCCGCAGGCCCGTCTCGGGGTCCTCCACGCAGCGCTCCAGCAGCTGCCTGTACGTGAGATTCTCGTGCGTGTTGGGGTCGAAGAAGCCCTTGGTGTCGTCGCTGGGGTCCTCCAGCACGCGGTTCATCTCCTCGTCGAAGTAGCCGCGCTGGTAGGCCACGTCCACGGGCACGCGGTGGCTGTGCACGGGGTCGATGATGCCGCCTGTGGCGATCTGGGCCTCCAGCAGGCGGATGCCATGCTCTCTGACGACCAGGCCCTTCTTCATGGCCTGGAAGAGGGAGATGGTGCTGCCCGAGTAGGGGTCCTTGTACCCGGTCACGGCCTTCTCGGCTGACA
This sequence comes from Capricornis sumatraensis, assembly GCF_032405125.1. Lineage (NCBI taxonomy): Eukaryota > Metazoa > Chordata > Mammalia > Artiodactyla > Bovidae > Capricornis > Capricornis sumatraensis. Next base: position 20,280,166 of record NC_091079.1, on the reverse strand, counting down.
GCAGCTTCTCATGTAGCTCTGGGCCCACGACACCAGCCTTCACAGCCTCGTGGACGTACAGGCGCTGGTTCCTTACAGGGTCCACCAGGAAGCCCGTGGCCGCCTGCGCCTCAAGAAGGAGGATGGCAGTGCTGGGCCTGAGCAGTCCCCGTCGCATGGCCTCGTAGATGGTCACCTTCTCCTTGGACTCCTCCAGGTAGATGCCAGCCAGGCAACCGCTGCCCTGGAGGAGGGTCTGCAGTGAGCTCAGCTCTGACAGGTCCTTGACTGATGTCTTGCCGTCCTTGAGTTGCTCAAACTGGGAGCTGCTGAGGATGCCGGCGGCCAGGAGCTCGCTGGCTGGCACTGGGGCACGGAGACCGCTGAAGGAGAGCCTCTCACGCCGCGTGGTCTCCACCTCCTCCACAATGGTGATGACGATCTTGATGATCTTCTCCACGGTGACCTTGCCCGTGCGGAACTGCCGTAGCAGCTCCTGTCTCTGCTCGGCCGTGAAGTACTCTGAGTTGATGAGCTCCCAGATGGTCACTGCCCGGCCCTGAAAGCTGCCCACAGGGACCTCAACAGTGGCCTTCTGGAAGGCCTCGCGGGCCTGGACCTCAGAGTAGAGCTCCTGCTGCCGGGCCCGGGCTGCCTCCTCCGAGAGCGGCAGCAGACTCAGTCCTGTCAGTGGGTCAGGGCGGCACTGTTGCTGGAGCTGGCTGTAGGTGGCCGGCTCCCAAGTACGGGGGTCGTAGTAGGTCTTGGCGTCATCTCTGGGCGCTGAGAGGGCGGTGCTGGTTTCCTCATCCAGGTACCCGCGGGCACAGGCGACATCCAGGGGCAGACGGTGGCTCTTGCTGGGGTCCACGGTGCCTCCTGTGGACAGCTGGGCATCCAGTAGACGCAGGCCCTGCTCCCTGGGAATGAGGCCCTTCTTCAGGGCCTGGAACAGGGACACACTCTGCCCCGAGTAGGGGTCCTTGTAGCCAGTCACAGCTTTCTCAGCCGACAGCAGCTTCTCGTGCAGCTCAGGGCCCACCAGGCCGGCGCGCACCGCCTCGTCCACAGTCAGCCGTGCACTGGTGGCAGGGTCGATGACGTGCCCGGTGCCAGCCTGGGCCTCGAGCAGGGCCACGGCCGCCTCCGGCTGCAGCAGCTCTTTCTTCAGAGCCTCATAAATGCTTAGTTTCTGCCTCGCTTCCTCCAGCCATACGCCTGCAATGACACCCGAGCCCCGCAGGGCCCGCCGCACGCCTTCCACCTCAGCCACCTCCTGCACAGAGCGCTCGCCCAGCTGCAGCTGGCGGAAGAGGTCCCAGTCGATGATGCCGCTCTCGAGCAGCTCGGCAGCAGGGACCAGGGCGCGCAGGCCCTGGAAGCATAGCTGGCCCTTCTGCTCGTGCTCCTCGATGACGGTGATGACAATCTTGATGATCTTCTCCACAGTGACCTTGCCCGTGCGAAACTGCCGCAGGAGGTCCCGCCGCTGCTCGGCCGTGAAGTACTCGGAGTTGATGAGCTCCCAGATGGTCACTGTTTTGCCCTGGAACTTGCCAAATGGCGCTGACACAGTGGCCTTCTCAAACACATCCCGGGCCTCCGAGTCAGTGTAGACCAGCTCACCACCCTTGGCAGCCTGATCTGTGAGCGTCAGCAGCCGCAGGCCTGTCTCAGGGTCCTCCACGCAGCGCTCCAGCAGCTGCAGGTAAGTGAGGTTCTCATGAGTGTTGGGGTCGAAGAAGCCCTTGGTGTCGTCGCTGGGGTCCTGCAGGACGCGGTTCATCTCCTCATCAAAGTAGCCACGATGGTAGGCCACGTCCACGGGCACGCGGTGGCTGTGCACGGGGTCGATGACGCCACCCGTGGCGATCTGGGCCTCCAGCAGGCGGATGCCGTGCTCGCGCACGATGAGGTCCTTCTTCATGGCCTGGAAGAGGGAGATCTTCTCCCCGGTGTACGGGTCCTTGTAGCCAGTGACTGCGCGCTCGGCTGACAGCAGCTTGTGGTGCAGCTCAGGGCCCACGACGCCCTCCTTCACGGCTTCGGTGACAGTCAGCCGCCTGTTCTGCACTGGGTCCAGGAGGAAGCCTGAGGCTGCCTGGGCCTCAAGCAGGATGAGAGCAGTGCCCGGGCTCAACAGCTGCCTCCTTAGGGCGGCATAGATGGTCAGCTTCTCATTGGCAGGCTTCAGTAGCAGCCCGGCGATGCTGCTGTGGCCCTGCAGGTAGCGGCGCACGTCCTCCCGCTGTGTGAGCTCGGCCACCGTGGTGTGGCCCTGCGCCAGCCGCTGCAGCTCCTCTGTGCTCAGGATGCCCGCCTCCTGCAGCTGCTGGGCCGGCACCTTCTGCCGCAGGCCCTCGAAGGCATGCTCTGGCTCTGCAGCTGGGCCGTCGGCCACGTCCTGGCCATTGGGCAGGGCTCTGGTGGCTGCCGCCTGAGCAGCGGTGATCTCCTCAGAGTGGGCCAGTGCGGCGCGATGCTCCTCCTCCAGGTGCTCCAGCCGCTCACGCAGCCGGCGGTTCTCCTCCGCCAGCAGCTGCTCCTGCTGCTGCCGCTGCTGCTCCAGGAGCTGCAGCTCCTCCTGCTTGCGCCGCACGCCCTCCTCAGCCTCGTGCTGCCGCCGCCGCGCCTCCTCCATGCTGGCCAGCAGCTGCTGCTTCTCCTGCTGCATCTGCTGCTGCTGTCGCTGCTGCTCCTCCCGCAACTTCTGTGCCTTGGCCACCTCGTCCTGGAAGAGCCGCTCCAGCTTGGCCTTCTCCTCCTCGATGAAGCGCTCGCGCTGCAGCAGGCTGTCCTTCTCGGAGAGAAAGCTCTGCTGCAAGGCCTGAGTCTCCTGCAGCAGTTGCTCCTGCTGCACCGTCTGCATCTGTCAAGGGGGTAGGGGGCGGTCAGGGACCGGGCCGGGCGCACCCTCCCCAGAGCAGACCCCACCCCAGGTCCCGGCCCTCCGCCGCAAGATACCTCCTCAGACTTGAGCTGCAACAGCTCAGCCTCCTTCTTGAGCTTGTCCTTCTCACGCTCGAGCTCCGCAATGGCCTCCCTCAGGCGATCGGCATCCCGGTCGCTCTGCTGCCGCTGGGTCTCCAGCGTCTGCACCAGCGTCACCTTCTCCTGCGTGGCGAGCTCTGTGCGGTGCAACTTTGCGCCGATCTCCTCTGCCTGCTTCCGGAAGCGCTGGGCGTCCTCCTCCGCGCGAGCCTGGGCCCGGCTCATCTCCGCCACGCGTAGCCTGAGCCGCTCCGCCTCTGCGCTCATTTCCAGCTGCCGTTGCCTCTCAGTCTCCAGGGTCCGCTGGAAGCCTTGCGTCTCCTGTGCCAGTTGCTGAGCCATCTGCTCCTTGTCCTCCTGCAGCCGGCGGGCCTGCTCCTGGGCTAGCTCCTTCTGCTGCTGCAGCAGCTCCGCCTCAGCCTTGAGCCGCGTGGCCTCCTGTACTGCCTGCATCTTCTCCTTGAGCATCTTCTCTGCCAGGGCCCGCTGCTGAGCCAGGTCCTCCTCCGCCAGCTGCCGCAGCCGTGCCGCCTCCTGAGCCGCCACACTCAGTCGTGCGGCCTCCTCCGCCACCTGCTTCATCTTCTCGGCCTCCTCCTGCAGGAGGCGCTGTGTGTTGTCCTTGTCGCGCAGGATAAGGGCGCGGTTCTCCGCCTCGATGCGTGCCTTGAGCTTGCCGAGCTCCTCCATCTGGACACGCACGGAGAACAGCTCCTCCTCTACCTGGCTGCGCTGGCGGGCGGCCTCCGTCACCTCCGCCTTCAGCCGCTGCAGCTCCTGGTCCAGGATGCTCTTCTGGTGGTCGGTCTCCTCCAGCTGCAACCGCAGTGCCGTCAGCTCCTGCTCCACCTGGGCCTTCTGCCGCAGTGTCTGCTCCGCGAACTTCTTGTGCTTCTCCATCTCCGCGTCGGCCGCCTGCTTCTGCCGCAGGGCCGCCTGCTCCGCCTGTGCCCGCCGCGCCGCCTCCTGCTCAGCTTCCTTGCGCAGCTTCTCTGCAGCGGCCTGCGCCTGCGCCTGGGCCTGCGCCTGCTCCTCTGCTGCCTGCTTCAGCCGCTCCGCCTCCTCCACGCGCTGCCGGGACTGCGCTGCCTCGCGCTCGGCCCGCTCGCGTGCCTCCTCCGCCTCCTCAGCTGCGCGCCGGGCAGCTTCGGCCTCGCTGCGGAGCTTCTCCAGCACGCTCTGCTCCTGCTGGAGGGTCTGCTGCAGCTCCTGCTCCTTCTGCTGCACCGCAAAGGCATGCGCCTTCTCCTCCGCCTGCAGCCGCTTCTGGGCAGCCTCCTGCGCCAGCTGCAGCTGCCGCACAGACTCGTGCTCCGCGCGCTCGCGCAGGCGCCGCGCCTCCTCCACCTTGGCCTTGAGCCGCTCCACCTCCTCCAGCGCGGCCTTCCGCTGCCGCGCAGCCTCCTCCTCAGCTGCCAGACTCTTCTGCACACGCTCCTCAGCCTCCCGGCGCCGCCGCTCCTCCTCTGCGGCCAGCTGCCGCTGCCGCGCTGCCTCCTGCTCTGCCTGCTCCTTGCTTCGCAGCGTGTCCTCTGCGTTGCCGCGGATGCGCCCCAGCTCCAACTCCAGCTCCGCCTTGCCGGCGGCCGCCTTCTCGAAGCTCGCCTTAAGGGCCAGGATCTCCTCCTCCACCTGCCGCCGCTGTCGCAGCGTATCCTCCACCAGCCCCTTCTGCCGCTCCAGCTCGCTCTCAGACGCCTTGCGCAGCTGCGCCAGCCGCTCCTCGATGTCGGCCTTGTGCTGGGCTGCCTGCTCTTCCAGCCTCCGCCGCTGGAAGGCCTCGTCTTCCGCCAGCCGCCGCAGGCGCTCATTCTCGGCTTCTTTCTCCTTAAGTGCAATCTCCGCCTCCGTCTTGAGCCGCGTGGCCTCGCTGATGGCAGCCAGCTTCTCAGACAGCACCCGCTCAGCCTCTGCCCGCTGCCGCGCCGCATCCTCCTCTGCCAGCTGCCGCTGCCGCTTGGCCTCCTCCGCCAGCGCGCGCAGGCGGGCAGCCTCCTCTGCCAGCTCGCGGAAGCGCCCAGCCTCGGCTTCCAGCCTCTGCTTGGACTTCTCACTGCTGGAGCGCGACTCCTCCTCAGCCCGCGCCTTGCTGGCCAGCAGCACCTCCATCTCAGCCCGCACCTTGGCCAGCTCGGCCTCCAGCTCCTGACGCTTCTGCGTGGCTGCGGCTGCCTCGCTCTGCAGCCGCGCCAGCTCCTCCTCCAGCAGCTGCCGCTGCTGCTCACCCTGCTCTGTCTCAGCGCGCAGCCGGATCAGCTCCTGCTCGGCGGCCAGGCGCTGCTGCGCAGTACCCTCCGCCAGCTGCCGCTGCTTCTCCAGCTCCTGCTCTGCCAGCTCGCGCTGCCGTACAGCCTGCTCCTCCGCCTTGCCGCGCCGCCGTGCCTCCCGCTCTGCCGCCTCCTTCTGCTTCTCCGCCTCGGCCTGCGCCAGGCTCTTCTGCTGTGCCACCTCCTCCGCCTGCAACCGCAGCCGCAGCGCCTCATTGGCCTTCAGCTGCCAGCGCTCCAACTCACGCTCGGCCTCTTCGCGGGCACGCTCGGCCTCCGCCTGCTGCTGTTCCCGGCGTGTGGCCTCTTCACGCAGCTGCACCACGGTCACGTGCTCTTCCTCAAGGGTGCGCTCCAGCTGCGCTGTCTTCTCAGCAAATGAGGCATGCTTGCTCTGCAGCTCGGCCTGGGCGCTGCGCTGCGCTGTCTCCAGCGCCACCTGCACCTGGCGCGCCCGCTCTGCCTCCGCCTGCCGCAGGCGCCGCTCCGCCTCCTCAGCCTGCAGCCGTAGCTCCTCTAGTGCCTGCAGGGCCCGCTGCTTCTCCCTTGCCGCCTCGGCCTCGGCCTTCACGCGCAGGCCCAGCTCAGCCTCAGCCTGCCGCTTGCGCTGGGTTTCCTCTTGTACCTGTCGCCGCAGGCGCTCCGCTTCCTCCTGGGCCTGCCGCTTCTGTGCCTCAGCCTCCTCCGCCCGCGCCCGCAGCGCCTGCAGCTCGCCCTCCGCCCCGCCTCGCTGGCGCTCCGTGGTCTCCAGCTGCAGGCGCACCACTCGGATCTCCTCCTCGATGCGCAGCCGGCTGCGCTCGGCTGCCTCCACCTGCCGGGCCTTCGCCTGGATCTCTGCCTCCGAGCTCTGCCGCAGCTGCTGCAGCTCCTCCTGGATGCTGCGCTTCTGCTGCTGAGCATCCACTGCCACCTCCTCCCGGCGTGCCACCTCCTCCTGCATGCGCCGCTGCAGCTCCTGGGCCTCGCGCTCCGCCTGCGCCTTCGCCTGGGCATGGGCCTCAGCCAGCTGCCGCTGCTTCTCCAGTGCAGCCTCCACCTCAGCCAGCCGCTCCCGCTCCTCCGCTCGCTGCTGCTCGGCCAGCCTCTGCGGCCGTGGCAGAGAGAGGGAGAGAACCAGAGACAGCGGTGAGCATGCCGTGGCTGCTCCTGGGACGCAATTCAGTGCCACCACAGCTCAGCTCAGTGCAGGGGTTGGGGGAGGACACAGGTCATGACCTGGCCAAGGGGAATCACGTGCACCCCCCCGGGGCACTTGGGGCAGTGAGCGCAGCCTGGCCCCACAGTGCTCACCAGCCCAGGGAAGGAGACCCAGGCGTCCTCCCCTCTTCCCGCAGACAGGCGATGGAGACAGACAAACGGAGAGAGAGAGAGAGCAAAGCAAGAGGTTTGCAGGGTCCAGGAACCACGACTACTGCACAGCCCTGCCTGAGCACTGCTGATGCCCGTGGCCTGCTCTGGCACCCCCGACCCAGCAGGGCAGGTGGCCAGTGTGGGCATCGTGTAGACCCGACAGTCTGCAGTTCAGCTCAGGGAAGAGGCTGCAGGTAGGCCAGACAGAGGGCTCACCTGCGGGGGGCGGGAGAAGACAGGCCAGTGCCCTGCCTCGCCGTGACGCCCCTCCCGGCCCCCATGACCGAACAAGCCTGAGTCCTTGCAGAGCAGGCGGCCAAGTGAAAAGGCCAATGCAGAACCCCGAGAAGGGACACACAGAGCCAGGGGCGCCCGGGGCACACGCCAGCCACCACGGGGAGAGCCGTGCAGCGCCAGGCCACGGGGGGTGGGCCGTGCTGTGCCAGGTGCACTTGGACGCGTCCCAGGGACCACATCTGGGGGGGTGCGGGACGGCCTCACCACCCTGGCAGCCCTACCTCCTCCTCCTCCATGCGCCGCAGGGTCTCACTGATGAACTTGATGTACTGGCTGGTGAGCGTGCTCAACTCACTGTAGCGAGTCCGCAGGTCCACATACTGGGGGCAGAGGGACACCCACAGTCAGCCCTGCCCCTGCCCAGAGCCCACCAGGCCCTGCGTGGCTTTGGCTCTGCCCACCCACCAGCCCCACTGCCCCTCAGCCTCACCTCCTGGATGACGCTCTCGGACCCCGACTGGACCTTGGGCTTCTTGGCTGGTGAGGCCACCGGCTCCAGCTGCGCCTTGTACGTGACCAGCTGAAGCTCATAGTCCTGCAGAGACACACCAATGGCTGCCAGCTCTGCCCGCTCCACCCGGCCCTGAACCTGCCCACAGGCTTTGCCCAGCATGGCCTTAGCTGAGGGACCCCCAGAGGTCGCCCCCCACTGCACGTCTCCCCCGGGGCCCAAGGCCACAAAGTCTCACCTTGATGGCGTTGATGTACTGCTTCGCGAACCTCTGGCACTCCTCCACCTTCTCCGCGTGGCGTTCAATCTCTTCCAGAAGGGCCTGGGGCGTCAGGGTGGTCAGGGATCACGGGGCACACCCACGCCCACCCCTCCTGCCCGCCCTGCCCGGGCCCACCTTCTCCTGCCGCAGCTGCTCACGCACGGCCTGGCTATCGGCCAGCGGCACGGCCTGGATCTGCTCCTGCCGCCGCCTGGCGTCCTGCAGCCAGGCGCCCAGCGGGTCTGCGCTCTCCCGGTAGTAACGCAGCTGGCGGCCCAGCTGCTCGAGCTCACGCTGCCGCACGTCGGTCTGGGCCAGCACGGCCTGCCAGCGCTCCAGCAGTTGGGTGACCCGCTCACGCCAGCGCTCCACCTCCACGTCCCGCTCGCCGTGCCGCTGCTGCAGCCGCTCGCCCACTTCCTGTGCCCCCCGCAGCTCATCCCGCAGGGCATCAAACACAGGCTGCTGTGCCTCTGCCTGGGCCCGTAGCTTCTGTTGGACCAGAGCAGAGGAGCCATTTCAGCCTGAGGCCCTGGCTGCCACCCCTGACGCCATCAGGCCCTGGCGGCAGGGCGCGGGCTGGCGGCAGTACCTTCATCGCAGCCTTGGTGGCCTCAAGCTCTGGGAGGGCAGCGGGCACAGCCTGGGCCTCCTTGAGCTGCTCCTCGTGGGCCCTGAGTGCCTCCTCGGCCCCCTGCGTGCTGCGGATCACCAGGCTGATAGTCTTGAGCCTAGGGGAGAGCAGGGCCTCATGAAGACAGGCTGAGTGAGAGGCTGAGGACCAAGGCCAGGTCCTGGAGGGAGGCTCATGGGGGACTGAGCGTGGGGGGTTCCCACGAAGCTTCTGAAAACAATCTACAAGCCACATGAATGTGTATGCTGAAATGAACAGTGCGGGGGAAAAGGTGTCCGTGTCTGGGAGTGAGGGTGGGGAGGAGGGAGGGGTCCTGGGGAGGACTCCACATTCCCTGGAGGCATGGGGGGGACGGGAAAAGGGCCTGTGGGGGAGGGGGAGGGGGAGGGGGAGCTCTCAGCATCCTGGGTCTCTGCTGTGTGACCCACGGCCCACCTGACCCCACCTTCCACCAAGAAGCTCCTCCCCTGAGGTTGTCAGTGCCCCCCAAGCCAGGTTCTGATCCTTGCTGGACACACCCCCCTCCCCAGCACTCCTCACCCTCTTAGGCTCCCCATGTGCCCGCCCCTTGCCTCTGCACACCTGCCTTCCACATCTTAGTGACCCCCCCAACCTCCTGGTGTTCTGTGGGCGGGGGTGCCAGTCCTCCTCCAACTGCTCTCACCCCTCGGACCGTCCTAGGGAAGCCAGCCGCAGGCACGCCAGGACGGAACCCCTCTGGCCACCCTGTGACACCCCGGCCAGATCCGCGCCTGCTATCCCTCAGCGGACCCTCATCACGGCCTCATCACCCAGCCTATCAGCCTGTCCGCACCCTCCCGCTCTGCTGAAGACCTGTTGGTCTCCGACCCCGGCTGCTGACCAGAGCACTCACTTCTCCAGGTAAATGGCGGACAGGCTGCGGACCTGCTCCAACTTGCCCAGGGTCAGCTCCAGCTCTGAGCGCAGAGTGGGGGCCGCAGGGGACGGCTCGGGCAGGGCCAGGACCTTCTCGGCCTCGGCAGAGAGCCGGGCGACCCCCTTGCCCAGCCCCTCCACCTCTGCCTGTGCTTTCTGAGGAGACAGAGCAAGGGGCAAGCTGAGCCCAGGAGCCCGACAGGCAGCACCATTGGGAGCCGGGGGAGGGGCACAGTGCAGTGGTGGGGAGGGGCTGGGGCTTGCCTGCTGCTCCGCGATACGCTGGGCGCACTCCCGTGCTGGCTCCTTGTCTAGTGGCAGCCGCAGGCGGTGCACCGTGCGCGTCTCGCAAGCCTCCAGCTGTAGCCGGATGTCTTTGAGCTCTGAGATGCAGCGCTGACAGCGCGACTCCTCCTGCTCACCTGGGGAACACATCCCGCTCGCACGCTGCCCAACCGCAGGCGGCCCCCCACGAGCCTCCCACCACCCCCAGGCTGCCCACACCTACCCTGCTCCAGGCTCTGCAGCAGCTGCTGGTAGTGGCGGCTGCAGGAGCCATACTCGCGCTCGGCCTGCAGCCGGTCCTCAGGCCCGAAGCCGCCGGCGTCCTGGCTGTCCCGCAGGAAGGCCTGGTAGTGCAGCTCCAGGCTGCGGAGGGCCTGGCGCTGCTCCTCGGGCTTCAGCGTGCGGAACTGGGTGGGTGGGCGGGGGTGAGCGTGGCCGCGGGGAGACCCACACCCCACCTGCCCAGAGCGCTCAGCGGGGCCACCGTACCACAACCAGGGACCAGGGGGTGAGCGTAGATGCAGAGAGGCCCCACACCCCACCAGCCTTGAGCACCCAGCAGGCCCACCGTACCGTGACCAGGGACCAGGAGCGGATGAGCTGTACATCACGGCTGAGGCTCTGCCATGCCAGAAGGCTCTTCATGTCCGTGTGCAGCTGATGCCACAATGTGACCAAGGCCTGGTGCTGGGCCTCCAGCCTGGCAGGCAGGGCACAGTCAGAGGTGTCCAGTCAGCTGTCCTACCACCCAGCCGGCCGCCCCGCCCAGGACCACGCACCTGGCCACAGCCTCCAGGGCCTCCTGGTTCGGCGGGGGCACAAGGAAGCACACGGAGGGCACGGCAGCCTCACTGCCGGAGCTGCTGAGCACCTTCCAGTGGAACGGCTGTGCGGGGCCCAGCATCTGGCACTCATCGCCCTTGTGCACCGTCGCCTGCAGCAGCCAGAGCCGTCACTGTGCGGCCACGCCCAGCCCCCTCCATGGCCCCGCCCACCAGGCCAGGCCCTCACCTCCACTTGCTTGTAGTCGCAAACAGCCAGCAGTGGCACGCGGCCCCGTGTGGGCTGGGTGGGGTTGCGGGGCGTGAGCTGTACAATAGCCTTGGCCCGCTTGGCCAGGCCTGAGAGGTGCCCCCTGTACTCGTTCAGCTGGTCCTTCTCATCCTGCGGGAGCGGGGCGGGGGTAGAGGGGGTCCGAGACCCTCTGTGAGGACCCCCATGCCTGCCCCAGGAAATGCATACATGCCTCCCCGCTGCCCCACAATGTCCTGAGACCAGGGGTTCCTTCCCACAGTCCCTGGAATGTGGCAGGGCTGGGCACTCGCCAGGACAGACCCCTGGGCTTCCACTGATGCCCTCCTCCCTGGGCAGGACCGAGTGCCCCTCCCCATCCCCAGCACAGCTGCGTCATTCGGGGAGGGTGCCATGTCATCCTCTTCCTCTCCCCTCTGCCCTCCCTGGTGCTTGTGGAAGGGTGCACACCTCCTCTTGTTCAGCCCCTCTGAGGGACCAAGGACCACCTTAGACTATGGGTCAGAGTCCAGTGGAAGCTGCCTGTGCCTGTCCCAATGCAGGACCCCTGGCCAGCAGGGCCCCCAACCCTCTCCTCTGTCTCGCCCGGCCTGAGTGCCACGCTCGGCCGCCTCTGTGTCCACCTCAGCCCCACCTGCCCCAGACTGTCTGGCTCGGGATGCCGGTGGACCTCCTACAGTGGGGGACTAACAGCGCAGCAGCTAACTCAGGCCCCTACTCGCTCCTGCGGCCCCAAGGTCGGCTCTCGTACCAGCTCTGAGCAGCCACCTACCCTCACGCCAGGCCCCTGCCACTAAGCTCTCATCCACCCACACCCATCCCGCTATGCTGACCTCCCCCCATCCGACCTTCCCCGACCTCTGCTGGTGCCTCCAGTTGCCACCCTCTGCCTCCAGAGGGACCTTCCCTGAGCATCAGCCCGGACAGCAGGCCTGCCACCCCGCGTGCTGTCCCCAGCCCTGGACTGCCCTCAGCTGTGGCTGCCCTCCAGCCCCAGTGGCCACGCCCCGGGCCTCCGCGCCTGCCCCTCACCCGCTGCGCAGCGCTGGGCCAGCAGAGCGGCTCACCTGGGCATCCTGTAGCAGGTCCTCCAGCCGTGTGACGGTGATGGAGCGGTCGCAGGTGTACTTCCTGTGCAGCGCCTCCTGCAGCTTCCGCAGCTGCTCCTCGGCCTCCCGCACGTCTGAGAAGAACTGGGGCAGCAGCAGAGGGTCAGAGCCCCCGCCCCGGCTGCCCCAGTGCAGGCCGAGGGACCAGGCAATGCCTGGGGACAGCGCTGACTAAGGTCAGTGAGACAGAGTGCACGGACCCAGTGCACAACTGCAGCCCGGTAGAGGGACCCCCTCGAGGCCACTGCAGTGGGCTGGGCCCAGGCCTCACCTGGAAATAGGCGGTGTTCTCCTTCAGGTGAGCCTCGATGCAACAGCACAGCTGCAGCATCCAGCTCCACTGGGTCTGCAGGGCTGCCTGGAAGGACTGCCACACAGCACATGGCCCGTCAGGCCCCGCCCGCCTCCTGGGCCGGGGTGCCCCAGCCCCCCCGCCCCAACCAGGGGCCCTCCAGCCCCGCCCCCACCAGCGATGACCAGGGGGGTCCCCAGCCCTGCCCCTCCCCCCAGGGGCGCCTGGAGAGGTCCATGCAGGCCCCTCCCACCTCCACTGTGGGCCGGGCAGGGTGGTCGTCCCGGAGCAGGCGGTCCCCAGTGCTCTGGATCTCTTTGATTTTCTTTTCTTTCAGCTCCAGCTCACGCATCAGGGCCTGACAGGGACAGGGGCCTCAGGGGCAGTGCCAAGACAGCACTGGGAACCCTGGCTCCCACCGAGTGCTCCCGGGGCCTGGGCGGGCCACCCACGGAGGACCCCCACCTCACCGAGGGGTCCTGGCCACCCACCAAGGGGCCCCGCCTCACCGAGTAGGCCTCCTTCTTGGCAGCCATGTTGCTGTTGCGCTCACTCCAGTCGAAGCCCACCTCCTCCTCCTCCTTCTCGCTCAGCCACATGAGCTCCTTGGTGGCAGCCGCCACGAAGCCATGCAAGCTCTCCAGGGATCGGAGGCGGGCCTTGGAGGAGTTCTGCCGGCAGGCAGGCGGGGGCTGTGTTAGTTGCCGCCTCCTCCAGGGACCCTTCCCCGCACTCGCTTCCCGCCTGGCCTCCACTCACCAGCAGCTTGGCGTACTGCAGGTCCAGCCGACCCAGGCAGTCCCGGTAGGCACCCCGGGTGGCAGGGGACAGCTGGCCCTGAGGGAGACCAGCAGGGTGAGGCCTGCGGCGGCCAGGACCTGCCCACTCCCTCCGCCTACCACCCTCACACCCGCTGCCCGCTCACCTCGTCCGTGCGGGCCCGCTCAATCTTGGCCCGGAACTCCTCGACGGACTGGTGCAGGCCACGGTGGCTGCCCAGCTGCGCCTCCACACTGGGCAGGTCCACACCCCACTCAGCACTGTCCACCCGGCGCTGGTTCTCCTCCACCCAGGCCAGCAGGTCCTGCAGGTAGCGCAGGGTAGAGTCCTCGAGCTCAGGGTGCCGTGGCGTGCCCCGCAGACGCAGGTTGTACTCGGTGCGGATGGCCACCAGACGCTCGTGCAGGCGGTACACCCTGCAGGCAGGGCAGGGGTCAGGGGGGTCGCAGAACAGGGCTGCCTACTGCAGGCCCTGGAGGGGCGCGTCCCACCTGCGGTACATCTGCTCGCCCTGAGGGTGCCGCCCATCCTTGAGGGCCTGCACATCGTTGAACAGCAGCCGGATCATGCCATCGGCCTTGTCCAGGTCCCGCTCCACCTCACCCGCCCGCTGCGGTGCCTTGCCTGCAGCCAGCAGCCGGACATCCTACGAGGCAATCGCCCTCACTCAGAGTCTGGCCACCCTGAGCCCCCGCCTCCAGGCCCAGCCCGTCCTTTCCCTTTCCTCCCCAGCCAGCACTGTACGTGTCACTAAGTCTTCTGGCCAAACCCCCAGGCCCAGTTCTCTGTGGGCACCGGGGTCAAGTGCAAAGGCCTCAACTGGGTCCCAGAGCCAAGTGTTTCTCAGCCTTGTCACCCATCACCCACCCCAGCAAAGTCCTCCCTGAGAGTCCCAGCCCAGGACCCGCAGTCTGGGTCCCCTTCTGCCACATCCAGCCAGCAGGCAGCTCAGGGCGGGCCTGGTGCCCAGGAGCCGGCTCTGCCCAATCTAGCGGTCAGAGATGGCCCCATGCCAGGAGGCAGGAGCAGCGGCTGCAGGGCGGGGCGGGCTTGGGGCTCCTCCCTCCGTCCAGCCCCTCTGCCCAGGCCCAGCCCTCACCGACTGCAGCAGGGCGTCGGCCTGGTTCAGCTGCTCCTCACACAGCCCAGCCTCCATCTGCAGCTTGCTCACGATGCGCTGAAGACGCTCCAGTCTGCGGTCGAGAGCAAGCACGGCCCCCCCTCCGTGAGTGGCGACCGCCCACCAGGCTTCCCGCCTCGGAGCACAGCTCCCTCCTGCTCTGGGCCTCCCTGCCGGCCTGCGGCCCACAGCTGAGCTGGCCTCAGTGTGGGTTTCCCAGCCCTGGGGTGGGGGTTTCCTCCCCAGGCAGTGACTCACCCTCGGGTGGCTTCCACCCGCCGCCCCGCCCACGCGCCCGCCCCACCCCCCGCCCACCTCTCAAACTCGCTTCGGAGCTGCTTCTCCCGCTCCAGGATGGCCACGTGCAGCTTGCCCCACTCCTTCTCCACGTCCAGTGGGTGGTAGCCAGGGGGCACCTTGAGCTGGCCTGCTTGCACCGCTCCCTGTGGGCAGGGCCAAGCTCAGGCCAAGGCCAGCAAGCATGGGGCTGCCAAGCCACCTAGGCCCCGGGCCCACCCGCCCTAAAGCAGCCCTGGCCCCAGCTTAGTGAGGAGGCAGGCCAAGCCTGCTGGATGGGTCCCCAGGCCCCAGGCTCCTGGGCGGCTTCCCTCATCTCCAGGTCCCCCTCACCTCCAAAGACTGGTAGATGCCCTTCGACCGGTTCTTGTCCGCCTCCTTGGCCGGAAGCTCCGTCTCCTTAAACTTTAAGAACTGGCACCACAGGATCTGGGGACGAGGGGGTTTCAGCAGCCAAACCTGGGTGCCCACAGTGGACATAGGACCCCGCGGAGCAGGGAAACCCACCTCGATCTCCTCAAAGCTGGAGGGGAAGCGGCGTTCCTCGAAGGCGGCCGTGTGTGCCCGGATCCACTGCAGCAGCAGCAGCACTAACTCCCGGTACTCCTGCCAGCGCAGCTGCAGCTCCTGGTGGGAGGGGGACAGGCATGAGGGGCCGCCAGGGCCGCTCACCCCCCGCCCCCCCGGCCCTGCTGGCTGGAACTCACGTTAGCCTTCACCCCATCCTGCACGTCCGGCACACGGGGCATAGCGTCGTACAGGGACGAGACGTAGGTGATGATGGACTTCTCGTCGGGCTGAGGGACATCCACGTCTGCGAGGGAGGGGGGTCAGAGGGGCGCCAGTGGTGGGGAGCAGGGAGGGAGGGGGGGCAGTGGCACATACCCTCGGGGTCCAGGAGACGTGTAACCCCCAGGTCCCGCTCTGCTACAGAGAAAGCCTGGTCCAGGTTCTCCAGGTTGGTCTGACGATACACCTTGTTCATGTCGATGAGCATGGGCCTGGGGGCAAAGGGGCAGGTGGGGCAGGCAGGCAGGGACATGGGAGCAGTGAGGCCCTCTGGGAAGGTCAGCATGCAGAGACCCTCTGTAGATCCCCGGGACACAGAGCCCCCAGCCCACACTCACCCTGAGAAGCAACCTCCACACAGCACTGAGTTCCTCCCACACAGGCGGCCCGTGTGCAGGCCCCGCCCCCAGGAGCTCCTGGGGCCTGCCTGGTGCTGGGGCCCAGGGTGGGGCTCCCTGCAGTTACCCTGTCCACCAGGCCCTGGGGTCCTGGGTGGAGGCTGAGGTTCCCCCAAGAACTGACCCTATTCAGGCCTCTTCTGTGGCATCAGTGTGGGGCCAGTGCTCATGGCTGTGAAAACCAGCAGCCCTGAGGTCCTCCGGCCTCGAAGAAACTGGGAAGGGCCGGCAGGCAGCGGGAAGGGTGTGGGCCAGGCTGGGCCTCCTGGGGAAGCAGCTGGCAGCAGAGCCCATCTCCCCAGGCAGCGGCTCCCTGTGCGCAGCACACGCCTTCTCGCCGTCCCCTTCGCCCCAGCATGTCTGCAGTCGCCCGGCCGAGGGACTCTGGCACCCCCGCCCGCCGCACACACTGCCCCGCCCCGCCCCGCCCCGCCTGGCGGCCTACTTGTGCCGATGGATGATGGCGTTGAAGAGGCGGCCGTCGCGCCAGCTGGAGGTGAAGTTGTCGCAGCGCAGGCCCTGGTAGCCCTCCACCATGCGCTGGGACCACAGCAGCAGCTTCTCCTTGGCCGTCATGTCCTCCGACTGCCCGCTCACCTGGATGTCTGAGATCTGCCCGCACAGTGGGCAGGAGGTGGGGCTCAGGCACAGCCCCGTCAGCGCACATGAGCCACCGGCCAGCAGAGGCCAAGTGTGTCCTGCCCACGTCAAGGAGCCACTGGGACCCACTACCCCTCAGCATCATAAGCCCACACCACCCCAGGCAGCAGCTGCCACAATGTGGGTGCCCTGCGCTCCCTCAGCCCAGCTACACCTTGCACCCCACAAGGCAGGATCAGAGTTGGTGGAGGGCGCGTGCAAGAGGCTCGCCCAGAAGCCCCAGGCCTAGAGAAGGCTGTCATGAGGTGTGTGTGTGTGGCGGGGTGGGGGTGGTCAGGGCCTCTGTGGCTGCAGGCCAGGGTTGGGTCCTGGGACTGGGCAGGTATGGCTGCAGCCCGGGCCTGGCCCTGCACTCAGTCCAGTCCTTTGGGCCCAAGTCTGCCAGCTTGTCTGTTCCCAGTTATCTGACTGTTGGTCTGCCCGCCTGTATGACTCAGCTGCCGTGCCAGCCAGGCTCTGCCTGCCCAGCTTTCAGATTTGCGGCTTCCTGTGCGGCTGGGCAGGCAGTGGGTGAGTCAGCCCGAGCAACGGGTGCCTCTCCAGAACCTTCCCCGTGGCGGGAGGCCACACAGAGCAGAGAACGCGTGCTTCTGTAGGGAGAGCCAGGGCCAGAGGGCGAGGGACAGGCAGGCCTTGGAGAGGCCCGGGCCTTCAGGCCATGGAGTTAGCACAGGGCTGCAGCGCAGGCTGACAGGAAGGCCCCAACTGCCAGCCCCATCCTGCAGACTCTGGAGGCTGCAGAGGGTCAGGTGGGTGGCTGCACTACCTGGAAGTGCAGTATGATAGTCCAGATCAGGCCGAGGGTCAGCTTGGGGTTGCCGTCGGCAATGTCATCGTTCCTGATGTTCACCAACTTCACCTGTGAGCAAGCGGGCCTCGGTCACACCCACGAGCCAGCCGGAGAAGGGGCCGGGGCCTGTGGCCAGGCGGGTGCCTCACCTGGCGGTGACGGAGGTAGTCCAGGGCGATCTGCACGTTCTGCAGCTTGTGGAAGCGCATCCTCCCCTTCTCCCTCGGCTGCAAGGGGAGCACGCCGGTCAGCCAGTCAGCACCCCTGAGCCCCCGCGGCATCCACGACCCTCACCCCGGGTCACCCACCACAGCTGGGAGGTAGGGTACGCCGGTCAGCACCCCTGAGCCCCCGCGGCATCCGTGACCCTTATCCCGGGTCACCCACCCCAACTGGGAGGGGGGGACACTGGCCCAGCAAAGGTTTGGGAAGTCCAAGGCCAGGCTGCGGGAAGGAAGGAGGGGGCGGGGAGGACACAATAGCCAGGAAGCCACCGGCAGAGGGTAGTGGTTTGGGGGAGGGGTCCTTCTGCCCAGCGGTGGCAGCCCCTATGGATCTCCGGCCCCGGACAGTGTGGCAGGTGGGCTGCTGCACAGCTCGAAGCAGGGCCATCTGCCCACCCCAGCACCATCAGCCAGGTGAGCCGGGCTCCTGGAGCCCATGTGCTGCCGTGGCCAGCGGGCACATCCACTCACCAGGCGCGAGCTCCTGATTACGTCCCGCTCTCTTGGCTGCCCGGCCAGAGCAGGGCAAAGGGTAAAGGGCAGAGGTCAAAGTTCAGAGTCCAAGCAGCAGAGAAACCAAAGCAGAGCAGAGCATGAGGTTACAGTGTCAAGGCTTGAGCATGGTGGGCAGCGGGGCCGTGTGCCCAGGCACAGGGGTCAGGCGGCTCTCAGGCCAGGATGGACACTGACCAGGAGGCACGGGGGGGCTGAGGCCAGGCCGGACACAGAGTTGGGGGGGGTCACTGGTGAGACCCCAGGAGGGAAGGCAGGCAGGGTCGTAGAGGGGCGGGCAGACACACGTACCAGGCTGTCCCCGGAGAGCACCTCCAAAAGGGAGATGAGGTTGTGGCCATCACGGAGGTCTTCATATAGGTCACTCATGTGCCTCTGAGCCTGCACGGACAGAGCGTGGGGCTAGTCCAGAAGGCTCGAGGCAGGGGCCCACAGAAGACGCCCGCCCCCAAGGAGGCACCTACCTCTGCCCTCCAGTGCTAGAGAGACCAGGAGAGACCAGGAGGAGGAGGAAGAGGAGGAAAGAGACAGGAGATGAGCGAGCCGGGGGAGGAAGCAGACAGAAAGGACAGGTTCAGAGGTGGGAGGTGGGCCCCCGGGGCAGAAAGGGGGGGCCCGCGCGCGTGGACGCAGAGGGGGCTCCAGCCCTTGTTTGGGCTGGACGGCCAGGGCATCCTCCTCCACCCCGCGACCCTGCACACACACACATACACACACGCAGGCACTCCTGCACACACGCTCACAACTGTGTGTGCACACACCACCAACCTTGATGAGGTGCTTGTTGACCCACTTGGTGAAGGTTTTCTTCTGCACACGGTCCCGCTCATCTGGGAAAGACAAGACCAGGTTACCTGGGCCTGGGAGAAGCCCCGCAAGCCCCCAGGAGGAGACCGCCATGCAGACACAGTGGCTGGTGCCACTGAAGAGGGCCTCAGACTCACACTGCCCCCCACCCAACAAGGCCCCAGACAGTCCTGGACAGAAGCTGGGGGCCAGGCCCGCGGGTGCCCACTGCTAGGTCTCCCAAGATGGGAGGGTCTGGAGCTGGCAGCCACACCTGGAGGCACAGCACACAAGTCCTGGCCTGCCGCACCCCCACACAGGCCGCCTCCGGGGGCCCAAGCAGGCCTGGACCCAGACTAGGCAGGGCTGGGTGAGGGGAAGCTCTGTCCCCCCACAGGATGGCGGGCCTTTCCCGGGGCATGGAGAGCCCTCCACCCCCACCACCCAAGGCCCAGACACCCCCACCAGCCTCTCTGTGTTGGGCATGGTTGGCTGGCCCAGCAGCAATTCTGCACCTGGGCCAATGCTGGTCTCAGAGTCTGTCCCCTAAATTCAGAGCCTCACAGTCTGGGCCCCACCCCACCCAATGCCAGGCTTCCTGAGGCAGGAACTGGGCCCTTCCTGTCCTGCGCCTGCCCCGCCTGGCGGTGTGGAGTCCCGCTACCTTTCTTGCCCTCTGAGGCCCTGAGCACAGCCAGGTAGAGGTTGTCCTCCGAGCTGGTCCTCTTGTGACCCAGGCCCTCGGGCTCGGGCACCCGTAGCCGCTGCTGAGACATGGTGCCGCCCTGCCCCTTCGGCGTTCTGGCCCACCCCAGGTGCTGCGCTCACGGCCGCAGGGCACACCACGGCAGAGGTGCTCAGCACAGGCACGGCACACTCGCTCGGTGGGCTCTGGTCGCTCAGCTCCGCTGGAGCCCAGTGCGGGCCACTCCCTGCCCGCGGAACTCCCTAGCCGCTGTCCCCGCCCCCGAAGCCCCACCCCAGCCTGCACACCCCCAGAGAAGGAGTGTCCCAGCGGGAAGCAGGAAGGCAGCCCCTCCCCCACAGCCACACCTACAGCCGGGCAGAAACAGGAAACCCAGGGGTTTCCTCACCCACCCTGCCCGCAGCAGCCCCTGAAGGAACCCGGGTGCCAGGGGACCTGCATCTCATGGCATACAGACAAGTGTCGGGTCACAGGGAACCGCACACCGTGCCCAGGGCCACTCCAAAGGGGGCCCCCTCAGGGAGGGGTGCCTGAGTGCCACTGGGCCAGGGAGCCCAAGGTCACGCATCTTGAGGGGGACACCAGCTCAGACTTGACCCAGGGCCGCCCCATGCCTGCCCAAACTGCCGGGCGGACGGGCTCTAAGGAGGGACCCCCAAGGGGAGTGACACCTGGCTTGAGGGGGCCGGCTGCCTTCCCTGAAACCCCTCCTAAATCACCCCTCAGAGACCTACATGCCCTACACCCTGCTAGGATCCCATCTATACCCCGGATCCAGGGCCACCAGGCTCCAGTGAGGGCTGGGCCCCTCTCAAGCGGCCCACCAAGCCTGTCCTGGAGCAGTGCCCCCATCCAAAGGCAGAGTGCTCCGCGGGGCAGGAGGGGGCGCATAGCTGAGCGCTGACTCACCAGGCAAGACCGCCCAGCCCTGAGCTGTGGAACTCTGCCTCGAGTTGGGGGGGGGGGGCCAGGTCAGAGGGGAGCACCCTAAGGGGGCCCAGCCAGTGAGTCAGGGGAGGGGTGATTCATGGGCAAGGAAGCCGCACCTAGGGCATTGG
Organism: Capricornis sumatraensis; assembly: GCF_032405125.1. Lineage (NCBI taxonomy): Eukaryota > Metazoa > Chordata > Mammalia > Artiodactyla > Bovidae > Capricornis > Capricornis sumatraensis. The sequence continues at coordinate 20,260,196 of NC_091079.1, read as the reverse complement.
GGGCAGCCTGGGTGGGGGGCTGTTTGCAGGCAGGCGGGGCGCACGGATATCAGCCACTCAGGTTGTAAAGGTGGTGGGACAAAGGGCTCAGGGGTGCGGCCCGGCTCCCTCTCGTCTCGCACACTGCGGCCCTGGCCGCGCAGGGACTGCCCAGCTGCCCAGCCACTGCAGGAAAGAATGCACCGCCCTGACCACAGAATTTTCCAGTCGGAGACTTGGCTTGATGCGATCCAGCTGGGAGCCCCACCCCCATGGTGCCTCGGGCTTCGTTTCCAGGAAAGGCTCACCCCACCCAGCCGCTGCCCTTCTGTGGCCACGGGGTTGGGGGGTCGCTCACACCCCAGGGGATAGGGGGCCCCCGACCAGGTGGAGCTGACTACCCTCATCCCTACCTCAGGGTCCCTGCCGCAGGTCACCTGGCTCCCCCACTCTGGACAGACCCCCCCTTCTACGCAAGGCCCGGAGAGGCCCCACACACAAGCCCTTCACCTCCCAGAGGTGCTCCAGGATCCCACATCAGACCCACACTGGCCAGCACCCCAGTGTAGGGTCACCAAGGATGGCTCACACCCACTGCCAGGCAAGCTGGGGGAGTCCCCCGCCCCAGCCCCTCTCCAGCGTCTTCTCTGCCACTCAGAGGCTCCAAGGATATTGGATTGCTGTCCAGGACAGGGTTCCACCTCCACCTCCCAAGCCCGGCTCCCTCTCCCCAGCACACCCTGCTGCCTCCAGACTTCCCCCCGACCCCCACGCCACCCCCTACCCCCCCCCCCCCCCCCGGGATCTCAGAGTGTCCTCTCAGGCGCTCCCTGCGGCCCTGCCGGCCAGTCCCTCACCCCTGGCTGTAGGACGCGCCCTTCCCCGTCCATCCTATCCGGCATCCTATTCAGGCCCTCAAGTCAAGAGACCACCCACCCTTCCCCGGCCGGCCCAACCCCGCGGCCCGCGCCCATAGGCCAGGCTGCTGCTCGTCTCTGCTGCCCCTCCCCAGCACTGCTGCTCCTGCCCTGTCCACGAGGCCAGTGTCCCGCAGAGTTGCTCGTGGCCCTCTGAAGGGTACCTTTGCCCCCTTTCACAGATTTGGAAACTAAGGCAAGAATCCACGGCTAGTGGGGCCGCTCCCAGGATAAGAAGCCTGGAGACACGAAGGGAGCCGAAGCCGAGAGCACAGGGCGGCGCAGAGACGGCAACTCCGCCCCGGCCCCTCCCACCCCACACCTCCTGCGGGCAGACTGCCGACAGCCCGGAGCCCGGAACCCGCGGCCCCGGCCTGCCGGCCCGCCCCACTCCCCACCCCCTTCTCCGGAGGGATCTCGGGGGCAGAGGGGACTCCACCCGGCCTTCCTCCCCAGGTGTTTCCGCACCGAGCCTGGGGGCGGGGCTGCGCCTGGGCCAGGCACCGCCCCCCGGCCCCCGCGGCCTTCCCGGGCGCTCTCGGAGACGGGTGCCCCCTCCGGCACCACCGCCCCTCCAGCCGCACCCACCTACGCAGCACAGCTGCCCGTAGAGGTAGCCCCTGCGCGCCTGCTCGCAGCCCCCATCCAGCCAGCACGGCCGTTCCAGCACCACCTCCTTCTGCGCGGCGAAAGCGACGCCCGCCCCCCGTGTGCCGGGCTCAGCCATGAGCCCGGGCGCCCTGCGGACAGCAAACAGGACGGTGCGTCGGCTCCCTGGCCCACGCGCGAGGCCGCCGGCTCCGCACGCCACACCCTCCCCCGCCGGGCCGGACGCTGAGAACCTGCCCCCGGCGGCCGCCCCGCCCCACGGGGACCTGGAAGCCGCGCCCCCGCTTGGAGGGAGAGGACCAGGCTGGTCCTGGGGGTAGCGGGGGAGGCTGCGGCCCCAGGACAGAGGCTGGGAACTGCCCGAGCCTGGCGTTCCCGGGACGAGCCCCGGCTCCCGCAGGATTCGCGGGAAAGGCCGGGTGTGCGGAGCAGGGGGCTGAGAACTGAGCAGAAGCATCGAAAAGGGGCGCCGAGGGCAGCAGGACCAGGGAGCGGCCGAAGGGGTACCGCGTGCCCACGTGGGCACAGGAGACAAAAGCTGAGGGAGGAAGGGCCAAACCGAGGCGGGGAGCGCTGACCTGAGCATTTTATTGAACCGTTTTGTTGAACCCCGCAGCTGAGTCACCAGGCCCTCCCCAGCCCCCAAAGCCACGCCTAGGAGCCCCATCCGGACTCAGACCTCGGCTAGGCTCCCGCAGAGTAGGCCCACCGGGGTGGCCCTGGCCACCCCCACCCAGGGCAAGCCTCCCCGCCTCAGGCTATCGCCCGGGCCGCCCTGCAGGTCCCCAGTGGGGCCGTCCCTCTGGCCAGAACCCCAGTCCCCTGCTCGTTCACTGGAGTGGAGGCAGGCTCCACCCAGTCCTGGGCCAGGCGCCACTGCCGAGGGCTATAGCTTCGAGCGGGTGACCTGGAGCCGGGGGAGGGCAGCGTAAGCCCGGCCGCAGGTCCCGAGGCGTTACTGGGCCCTGGTCAAGGGCGCTCAGGCACCTGTCCAGCTCCCGCAGCCCCACCTCCTGCGGCGGCCCCACCTCAGTCCCCGGGACGCCTGCACCTGCCAGCTGCGGTTTCTGTGTTGACAGTCACCTGTGCTCGCTCCGTACGGGCTGCTAGGGAGGGGCCTAGGAAAGCCCCTGCCCCTTGCCGCCCCCTCCCCAGCTGCCTAGACCTCCCCCAGCCCTCCCTTTACGCCCTGCCCAGCAGCAGGCTCCAGGCTGATGGAGGCAGAGTCCCGGCCCTGCCCAGACAAGCAGGCGGGGTTTTCAGCGTAGGGTGCGGGGCCTGGGGTCCACACCTTGTTTGGCCAAGTGCCCGCGCGAGCCTCCAGGACAGGAAGGGGCGGGCATAGGGAAATTCAGGGGCGGGAGAGAGGCGGCCCCTCGAGCGCCCCGCCCTCAGCCCCATGGCCGGCTGGCGGCAAGAAACAGCAGCCCCGGGGGTGGCCACCATCGGCCTTACCTTGCTCATCCTGCACCCGCGGGCGCCCCCGGCGCCAGTGCCACACGGCGGCCAGGGTGACGACGTGGCCCACGACCACGAGGGAAGGAAACAGGCTGCCCGAGGGCTCCATGGCTCTGGAGGCGCCGGCCTGCGCGCTCGGCAGGCGCAGCCGCCCTTCGGAAGGGCTACTCCAAGCCGGGCAGCCCCTCTTCCTTCCCCGAGGAAGTGGAGGACGGCTGGGGGTGCCCGGGACCGGGGACCGCCCCCTGCGGGACCGCCCGACCACTGTCGGCCGCCGCCGCCGCACCAACTGCGCTCCCGCCCGCGCCTTCCTCCCGCTCTGGCCACTCGCGCTCCCCACCCGCCCCACCTCCCACGGCGGCGCCGCTCCGCGGGCCCTGCGCCGCTCGCACGCTCAAGGTTAGCGGAGCCTTAACCCCTGCTCACCCGCGGCCACACCCGCCAGGAGGAGGGGCCTGCGGGGAGGCCTGGCTGAGCGCAGCCCCCCCACCCCCAGCCCAGCCCGGGCCCTCGCGGCCTCACACGGGCTTCCCCCGCCCCCACAGGGGGTGACCGTGGCGCCCAGCACCCCATTCTGCCTCCAAGGGTGCCCCTGAGGACAGCTGCCAGCGCCCCGGTCCTTGCTGGCCTCCAGGCTCGCAGCGGACTCAACCGTTGTCAAAGACAGGGCGACCCGACGCCCCCCGCCCCGCCGCGGACAGCAGACAGGGAGGGGGTGGGCCCCGCAGCGCCCGCTGGGCTCTCAGAGGCAGCCCCACCTACCCGGCACGATCTTCATTGGGGACAGCGCGGGGCCCACGGGTCCGACAGCGAGTAGGTTTGGGTGTCGGGAGGGTCACAGGCCCCTCGGAGGCGGCAGCGAACGCAGAGGTGCGTGGAGGAGGGCACGGCGCTGCTGCTGTCAGCAGAGCTGTGTCCGTGGGGGAGGGGGGTGGGCAGGGGGCCCGCGGATATAAATATCCCAGGAGGGCAGGCCAGGCCCGTCATCTGTCCTGACTTAGAACATGACGTGCAGAGCCAGGGCACCAGCGCCAGGCCAGCTCCCACGGTGAGTCCAACAGGGGAAGCCTTGGGTGTCGGGGCCCACCTGGGAGCAGGGTGGCCCTCGAGCCTGGGGGCTCCTGTCCTTGTTGAAAGGCGGTGCAGCTCCCGCCCTGCCCACCCCTCGGGCATTGACAGCAGTGGGGGGGGGGAGCACTGGGAAAGGCCACCCTGGCAAGCACCACCACCCTCTCCCCTGGCAGGTCACCAAACAACACCTGGCCCAGACGGACGGGCAGGACAGCCTCCCAAGGTCAGGTCTCAGGCCAGGTCGGGCCGCCCTCCTCAGCAACCCAGGACGCTCAGGTGCCGGCCCCAGGCCCACACAGACCCTGGAAGCCCGGGGTCTCAGACATCCCAGGGCCAAGGTGCGCTCAGGAAACAGCAGGTGGAGGTCGCGGTCCCACCCCCTCCTCCCTGTCAAGTCTGACCCTCTGAGAACCCCATGGAGGAAGCCCACAGGGGCCATTCTAGTCTGACCCTCTGAGAACTCCAAGGAGTAAGCCCCACGCGTCACCGCACCACACAGTTGAGGAAACTGAGGCACAGAACCAGCGAGGAACACCCCAGCCACGCGAGGCTGCGACCTCAGCCCTGGTCGACTGCCTGGAACATGTGGGCAGCCGGCAGCAGAGCACAGCAAACCACACTTGGCCTCTGGCTGCCAAGGAAGGGGTGCCCCAGCCCACGTGGGGAGGCCAGGGGCAACGGGGAGGGGGTGGAGGGCCAGGCCCACCCAAGCCTCCTGCCCATCAACCCCATGCTTCAGAAACTCAATTCTGAAGGAAACCGGCCTGCAGGGGCCAGCTGTGAAGGCCAGGGCTGGGCTCCTCCTCAGAGGACTCCGTGCTCCAACACCAGGGGGAACCAGCTCCTGGAGTCATGGAAGTCTGGGGCAAGGCCTGGCACCCCGAGACACGTCCATCCCGCCCCAGACACACCACAGGTGGCATCTCTAGACAGAGCCATGCTCATCTGGAATCCACAGTCCTGCCCCTGCAGGGCCCCGGCCACAGGCTGGTGGGGAGAGCAGAGCCCCAGCTGGAGGCCTGGACCCCTCCCTTCTGAAGACCTGCACCCTGGCCCAACCCTGCCCTACCTTGGCCCAGCTGAATCAGCTCCTCCATGCTGTACCTGTCCATAGCTGCCGACCATGAGCCGGGCTGCTCTGGAGCGGCAGAGCGGAGAGGAAGGGAAGGCAGGAAGGAGGGAAAGGGTGGGAGGCAAAGGGAGGGCTCGCCAGAGCCCTGGCCTCCCCACCCAGTTCTGGGAGCCTGGCTCCTCCTCATGGCCACCCCTTAGTCAGAGAGCCCGGCAGAGTGAAGCCCAGTGGACCGACGGGTCGGACCAGCCCGCCTGCAATCCCTGAGCCCTCAGGTGTGACTGGAGGGCCCTCCTCTGCCTGCCGGCCCAGCCCACCCACCCGGCAGCCTCCCCACCCAGCACCGGCCCCAACAGCCTGCACCACCCCAGCCCCTCCTAGACCCCTCCTCTGCCTCAGCCTCCAGGCCTTCAGCCTTGACAAAGGGACATATCTTAGCTGAGTACCAACCTCTGCACTTTTTCCATGCTGCTGGACTGCCCAGCCACTGCGAGACCCGGTAAAAGACAAACCTAATCGTACTGTAACCTGCTTAGAAAACCTGCCAGAGTTCTACGGGTCTCCCCGCAGACAACCGGACACAAAACTGGAGACTAATGGAGGGCTGGCAGGGGCGCCACGTGCCGTGAAAGGGAGCGGCAGGGCTCTGCGCCTGCGGACAAGCCTGTGGGACAGTCAGGTGCGCGGCATGGCCAGGAGCAGCGAGCCTTGCAGGGCACCTGCACCCGCAGCATAGAGGCTGCTGGAGCACAGGGGTGAGCGTGTTCAGACGGCACTTCTTTTCTACTGAAGTTCTAGTTCTTTCTGAATTTTGAGCCAGGCTCATTGAGAAATGAAATTCATGTATGAAACCCACTCCCCTGGGTCCATGTCTCCAGTAACCCCAGAGGAACCCTGTCGGACCTCCTGGCAGCTCTCCGAGCGCTGTCCTCCTCAGTCAGGGCTCAGCTCAGGGCGTCTCTCACAGGGGCCCTCCCAGACCACTCGCTCTTCACCCAGCCCATCCATCCCACATGCTGGGGGCGTCCAGCCAGGGACTCAGCCTGGGACTGACTGGGAAGTGGTGGAACAAGCAAGTGGACACCTTCCCACACGGATGAGCAGACCACCAGGGCACGGGGGAAGGGGTCCGCAGCTCCCTGGCCAGGGCTGGCCGGGCAGAGGCGGTCCACCTGAGCAAGGCCGCTGTGACGAGTGTGGCGGCTGGGCCCACGTGCTGACCTACCCTTCTGCAGATGGACCAGAGGGGCGATGCTGTGAGCAAGTGAGGGGTCTGTGTGGCGCATCGCTGGATAACTTTTAAAGTATTTATTTCTTCATTTAATTTGGCTGTGCCAGGTTTCCACTGGGGCCTGTCAGACCTAGTTTCCTGACCAGGGACTGAATGCAGCCTCTGTCTTGGGAGCGCAGTCACAGCCACTGGACCGCCAGGGAAGCCCCACTTGATAATGTTTAAAACTCTGAGAAGTCGACAGTTGCCAATGTCATCAGAAGCTTCCTAGCCAAGCCATCAGGACCCCTGCAGACCAGGCCAAAGCCCTGTGCCCCACCCAGCATCCAAGGTGCCCTGGGCGTCCTCTTGTGCCCAGGGTGGTGCTCAGATCCCGCTCAGCCTGCAGGACCTCGGGGAAGGGGGAGCCCACGCCCTCCGGCCCTGACTCAGCCTGGAGCTGGAACTCATTTCCTGTTGGAAACTCTGAGCTGCCACCGGCAGCGGCTGCGGCCGGGAAGGGAAGACTGAGTCACCCCTCAGGGCTGGGGGCACCCCCCCCTGCTCGCTGAGCCACACCCAGTCCCCCCTCCTGGCCCACAGCCAACTGCTCGCCCAGCCGCTCAGCCCAGTACCAGCCCAGCCAGGCCACAGACAAGGAAGGAAGGAGATAAAAGGAAGGGGTCCATGCTCCCCACACCCACGACCCAGGAAGGGGGAGGGTCTGCTCTGCCAACCAGAATGGGGCAGAGGCCCCATCAAGGCAACGGTCAGGGAGGAGGCCGCGGGGAGACCGTCCATCAGGTGCTGTCAGAGCTGACCGCCGCCCAGCCCAGTACTACTGTCTCTGGTGGGGGACACGGTCACCTTACTGACAGGCGTGGGAGAGGCCACGTGGTGAGCCCCGCCACCCACAACCTCCCAAACTCCCCGAGATGGGCTCCCACGCCTGGGCCCTAGTTAGTGGGTCCAGGCCCGACCCGGGCCTGCGCCTGGGTCCCCTGACCCCCCATTCATCCACCTGGCAAAACTCCTGCCCACCGTGCTAGCCTCACCCCAGGCCCCCACCCACCCCCAGAGACCACATTCCTCCCCAGCTGGAGAGACATGGAGTCCACCCTATGCTGGGGATCCGCTACCCCCACTCAACACGGAGGCCGGTGAGCTCAGAAGCACAGGTGTGAGCCTGAGCTGCCTGAGACCCTCTGCCCACCTGGGTGGTGCAGCACAGGTCCTTAGGGACAGGAGGCTGCCACAGTGCGGGGCACAGCGCGAGGTGCCAGCCCCTGGGACAACAGGACCCAGTCCATCCTCTGGGACCCAGGTCACCCTGGGATGGATCCGCCTAGACCCCAGGCAGAGTCTTGCACTGCCGCGGCCACGAGTCTGCTCTTCCTGTCCCGGCCCAGGGCTGCCTGCTAGGCTGTCACCCACCCCAGGCTGACCAAGCACCCAGCCACCATATCACATCTGTGCCACACAACCGGGGGGCAGATGTCACCCCCGCTGGACAAACCCACGGCTCAGAAAGACCAGGCAGTCATCCCCACTTGGAGAGCGGCTGTACCCTGTCCCATCCCAGCACCCCCTCTGCACGCCCCCACCCCCTGCAGAGAGAGCCTGGAGCAGACAAATCCCTGGGGCAGGGAGGGGGCAGGCAGGGCACAGGACGAGGGTGATGCTGGTGAGAGGGCCCAGGATGCCAGCCAGGGCTGTGCCGACAGCTGGTCCTGCCAGTCCGAGAATCACGAGCCCCACCCCCAGCCCCAGGGTGTGCCTGGCTATGGGTGGCAGTAACCCATGGGCTCCTCCTTGGCCTACCCACCCCAAGATCCTCAAGCCAGGAGGAGGAGCCCTGGATCCACGGGCAAGAGTGCCTAGGCGGAGAGAGCGCCGCCTGCTGGCAGGAGCAGAGCTTTTGCACACCTGCTGCCCACCCCGTCCACCAGGCCCAGGCCCCGCACCCCCACCCACCAGGCCCAGGCCCCCACACCCCTGCCCTCCAGCTGGGGCCAGGGTGCAGCTACCTGTGGGTAAGGCAGGCTCCAGCCCCTGCCTCGCCAGGGTCCCTGGGGTGGTGGCAGGCACCACAGGGGGCTCCAGTGCCCCCTCCTCAGGCTCCTTCCGGCGGTAGACCCACCGCTCCTCTCGGGCAGTGTCCTCGGTGGGCAGCGGCCCCCGCTTGGGCGGGCAGCCCAGGGGACCCTGTACGGCCTGCACATGGGGGGTGCGGCGTGCGGGCATCACCATGGCCACGGGGCGGCGCACACGCTGCAGAGAGGCAGGCACGATCTCCGGGGGCAGGTGCAGGTACTGGCGCAGGTGGGCAATGCCCTCGTTGGTCAGGTACCAGTAAAAGTGGCGCCAGGCGAAGGTCTCCCGCACCAGGCCCCGCGCCCGCAGGGAGGCCATGGCGCGCATGACCTGCAAGTTGGTGACGCCGGGCACGTGAGGGTGCAGGCTGCGGGGCCGCCGGTCCTTCTTGGCCACCATCACGCCCTCTCGGAAAAGCACCTCATAAATGGCCCGCAGCTGGTCCAGCGGCATGAACATGCCGGCCACCATGGCCGCGGGTGTCGGTGAGCCGAGGGCACGGGCGGGGCCCAGAGAAGAGGCCAGGAGACGCCCTGAACACAGCGAGGAGATGGGCCCCGGGGCAGGCAGGCTGCGGCGGAGCGCTCAGTTCGAGGGCGCGGGCTCCCGGCTTAGCAGCTCGCGGCGCCAGGCTCCCTGGCTCCGTGCGATTCCTGCCGGCACTGCGGCCTGCCCACCGCCTGCGCGAGCCTCCCGCCCGCCCGCCCTTCAGGACGCCCAGGCCGGCCCCCTCTGACTCAGCAGCAAGGGCGGCCCCTCCCACCCTCGACCAACAGGGGCCCTCGCAGGGTGGGGGGAAACCTTGCAGAGGGGCCACCCCGCCCCCCGAGGCAGGCCCCCTCCCGCAGAGCCGGCCCGCGGCTCCACGTCAGTAATTACATCAGTTTCTAAACACTTCCTTCAAGGTTCTAAGACTCGGGGGAGGGCGGGCCGGCGGGAGCAGCCACGGACCCAGAGTCCAAAGGGTGGCAGAGGGAAGCGGAAGGAGAGAGGGCAGGAGGGTCCTCAGGCCGCGGTGTGGTCTCAGGGCCTCAGGAGTCACAAGGATCTGAACAGGGTGCTGCCCGTCCCGGCAGGGGGCGCTCCAGGTCTAAGGGAGGAGGGCTGAAGTCTTGGGGGGCAGAGAGGAGGTGGTGAGGGGTCCGGGGTCTGAGAAGGGAGGAGGAGAACTGGGGTCTTGGGGTCAGGGGTCTAGGGGCACGGCAGGGGCAGCTGCTACAGCACACTGACAGGCAGGCTGCAGGCACCACTGGCTGCTGTCCATCAGGCAGGCTAAGGGACAGAGCCCCCACCGCCAAATGTCAGACCCAGATACTGGTGGCCCTTTTTAACACTTGCCATGCCGGGCCAGATCAAGGGTGGGCCAGGAGCATGGAGTCAGCTCTGAGTCCAGAGGAGTCCGAGCAGGGAATGGGGCAGGGGGGGGGGGGTTCAGAGTGGGGCCTCCACCCCCCACTGCCCCAGGCCAGCTGTCAGAGGCCAGAAGCTCTCAGCTGCTACAGGGAATCAAAGTCACCAAGTCCGCCCCCTCCAAGCCCCTCTCACCCCCCAGAGCCTCCTGTGAGCCAGCTGGACAGATGCATGGGAGCCCAGCTACACCAGGGTCTGGGGGCCCCAGTGATGGGGGGCCAGCAGCTGGGAGGGGACCGTATGCTCCACGTGAGGACCCTGGATCCTGGCCTGGCCACACCCAGCAGTCCCCCCCCAGGCCTCGCTGCTGAGCCTCCAACCGCAGACACGCCCCGCCTCCCCATCCCACCCGATACCCCAACTCTCCCACCTGGGGCTGCCCGCTCCACCAAGCAGACACACCCATTCCCACCAAGCAAGGCCAACCCGGGAACTGATTAGAAATCGGACGGAGGTGGGGGGATCCTGAGGTGGGAGGCTCCGGCGAGCAGGCGGCAAACAGGCGGCGGGTGGGGGCGGGGTTCTGAGGCCGTTGCCATGGCACTGCAGAACCGCTCCCAACACACACACGCACACGCGCCCGGAGTTGTGGCAGAGGAAACTGCAGGCACAGCCAACTGTGCCCACAGCCCTTCCCGCCGGGTCTCTGCGGCTCTCCCTCCGCCGGCGGGCAGGGGCCCAGCGCGGCCGGATTCCGGCTCAGGGAGGGCGGGGCGCCGGCTGGGAGGACGCGGGGTGGGCAGCTGCCGTGCCCTCTCTGCCGAGCGGCGCCCGCGCGCCCCGAGGGCCACGAGGACTTTGCGGAACCGACACAAGCTGTGGGTGCAGGCCAGCACTCAGGCTAGCGGCCCGGCCTGGCCCTGCGCTGGAGGAAGGCCATTCCTGGCCTGTCTCTCAGCCCTCCCTGAGGCCACCGGCGCTCCCCCTGCCCACCCCATAGCCCCACGCTGACTTTCTCTCCCTCCCAGCCACCCCGACACCCAACGCACATTTTCTTAGTTTGATTCTCCGATCTAACCCCCTCAACCCCCAAGTACCCCACCAAACAAACCCCAAAGCATCCCACCTCCCAAAATGATTTCCAGCCGCACCCAAGGCCCTCAAACCAAGGTCTCTCCTCCCACACAGCCCTGCTCTGGCCTCAGCCCTGTCACCCCCACCCTTGCTCAAGAAAGGGGGCGGGGCGCGAAGGGGCGTCCCCCTCCCGCCCACCAGCCCGGCCTCGCCGGCTGAGGGGAGGAGCACAGAAGGACCTGGGGCAGGATGTTCCCGGCCTGGCCCGCGCGGCCGGCTGCGGCACACCTCCCTCGGCCCTACTCCCAGCGCACCCCCCGCGCCCCCGAGGTCCCAGGGCTAGGAGAACGGCCCTTTCTGCCCATCCCCCACACTGCGGGAACCGCAGCCGCTGATTCAGCAAAGGGAGGGCCCAGGCGGGCAGACAGGGCGGCCCCCTCCACCCCACTCCAGGCCCCTCCGGGTCTCCAGGGCAACCAGTCGGCGCCCTTTGGCAGCCCCCAGCACCCCCCATCCCAGAACAAAGAACCGCAGTGTGCACTTGCCCGGGGCCAGCCCGCCTGGCGCCTCCCCCCAGTGATCCCCTAGGCCCGGCGGGTCCCCTCGGACGCTGGGGGCAGGCCGACGAGCTGGGCGGGGACACGACAGAGTGCTGGAGCAGAAAGTGCCGACCCGACCGCCAGCAGAAGCCAGCTCCCGCCCCCGCCCCGCCCCCGCCCCCGCCGCCGCAGCCGCCCCGCCCCCCCGACACACTGCAGGGCTGCGGGGCTGCGGGGCCGTGGGGCTACGGGGCTGCGGCTGGAGCCCTCCCAGCCAGCCTCGGGAGGACCTCGCACCAGCTGCAGGCCCGGTGGGTCATGGGCCGGGCCTCCTGGGGCTCCAGCTCCCCACGCCCAAAGCTGCCCCCAGAGCTGCAGACTCCTACCGCTGCTCTGTGGGGACTGCATCCAGGCAGAGGTCACAGCTTGGTCCACAAACCCCATGACCTGTCTCGGCCCCCCGCCTTGGCCCGCACCTTTGAGGGAGCTGATCTCTTGCTGGATGGCTCGCGAGGGGTCCATGTCTCCGCTGGGGCTGAGGGCGGCGCGGCCGCCGCCACGCAGAGTCCAGCCCCGCACTGCACTGCCCAGGCCAGAGCCGCAGCCTGGGGGAGGAGCCGGGAGGTGCGGGGCGGGGCTTTCCAGCCGGGGCGGAGCCTCGGCTAATCAATGCGCAGGGCCTGGCCGCCAGCACTTGCTCCCATGGACGCAGCCCTCACCCCTCCAGCCTCCAGCTCTCGATCGCCTGACCCCGCTGACCCCAGCCAGACTGCCAGGCCAGCAAGCTAGATCCAGGCGCGCCTGGCAGGCCCAGCCCCCACAAACATTCCCGACCCTCACCGCTGGCCACCCTCAGAGTGCCCTCCTAGTCTCCCCGGCACGTGGCTTTCCTGACCTCGAAATCATGGCCACTCACTGCTTGCTGGAGAGGCCCAACAGTCTGGACCTCCTGGCCATCTCCCCAGCAAGCGCCCCACATGAGGCCCAAAGGTGGGTCCCACTGGGCAGAACAGGCCCTTCATCACGGCTCACTTCCCCACCTGCCATGCTCTCCCCATTCTCCCTCAGCTGGGGGCCCTCCTCCACCCACATGCTCCTCTGGATCACCTCAGCCCATCGGGTGACATGACCCCCCAAGTGGCAGCCAGCTCCCACCTCCCCACTGTGAGGTCCCCACCGGGCTTGTCTCAGGGTGTTCCTGTCTCTCAGGGTTCCTCCTCCCTCCCTGGAGGCACCACCACCCACCACCCACCACCCAGCAGCTCTGGCCAGCACCCTGGGGTCATCCCGTGGTGGGTCAGCCCTGCGGGTCCTGGTGGCTCCACCGTCTGGTCTGTCCATCTGCCACCAACTGTCTGGGTCCCAGCACATCTCGCGGGGTCCCCACCACCAGCCCTACTGCTGACAGGATCAGCCTCCTGGACACCGAGCGTCTTTGCCGGCGCCCTGGGGAGAATGTCCTCGCTGGCACTGCCCAGTGGGATGAGCTCGGCCTCATTCATGGTGCCGCGGGCACACCGCTTCAAGGTCAGCCCCAGGAAGCGCCTCCCACTCCACCCTGGTCCTCTGTGTGGGGCTGTGGGGCACAGGCACCCGGGTCTCCCACAGGCCTACACCCCAGTCTTCCCTCCGTCCTTACCCAAAGCTCCTCCCTGGGGGCCCACACCCTCCCCAGGCGGGCTGCCACCTTCAGGCATCCACCCTTCCTTCTACAGGCCCGCCGCCTGTTGGGTCTGGACTGGGGGGCACATGATGACACCACAGGGGCAAAGCCAGCAGCACCCACAGGCACAGGCTGATGAGCAAATAAGCAGCTCACACCCCTGTGGTCCTTGGGACCTGAGCTGAGCTCCTCCACCACAGCCAGGCCCCCTCCTTCCCAGCCCTTCTGTCTGGGACAAAGTGCCCCCCGAGTCTCCTGAGACCCTGGCAGGTGTGGCCCTGGGCCAGAGGCAAGGAGGACCCCACCCCCACACACCCCGCCTGCCAGCCAGACCACCGCTGCTCCCAAGGCCCTCCCTGCCCTCAAGTCCCTGTTCCCCACCAGCGCTCCCCAGCTTCACACTGCACCCACCCGGGGGCAGCCTGCCCTGCAGCAGCTCACTAGTGATTGGTTGGCAGGTGATAGCCACAGACGGCTTCTACTATGTAGGGTTCCCCTGTAATCACACAGAGCACTCTAGTAATAGGTTCACCTCAGTAATAGATTAAAGAAAAAAACCTATGTATCAATCTCAAAATTGCTGACAACTCATAAAAACTCACTGAGATTTCTGATTTTTACAAGTGGCCCAATAAATTGGGAAAGGAGGTCCAGGGGTCCCTCAGGGTCTGAGGGGAACTGGTGCCAGAACTCTAGCCAACACTCAAATTCTTGGATGCTCAAGTCCCTTATAAAAACTGAAGTAGTGTTTACATATAGGCTAATACAGAGCAAGTGCTACATGAATAGTGTCAGTCCCTTCAGTCATGTTCAACTCCTTGTAACCCCACGGACTAGCCTGCCAAGCTCCTCTGTCCATGGGATTTCCCAAGCAAGAATACTGGAGTGGGTTGCCATTTCCTCCTCCAGGGGATCTTCCCGAGCCAGAGACCAAAACTGGGTCTCCTGCACGCGTGTGGATTCTTTACTGTCTGAGCCAGAGCCACTGGGAGCACATAGATAACTGTGACTACAATGTAAATCCTATGTAAAGACCACCCACAGCAAATTCAAGTTTTACTTTTTGAACCTTAAATTACTAAAGTGCCCAGTGGCTGAACCATGGGTGGGGAAGGCCAGCTGTTAACAGGAGACCAGACTTCCATCTGAGTCTGACGGTGACACTGCCCCAGAGGCCTCCCCTGTGGGAAGTACTGGAAGCAGGAGCAGCTGGGCGATAAAACTCAGCATGGTGGCTGGGATGTCCCCAAAGCCACACGGCCAGAGGCCAGAGCGAGCCTCCAGGCTCAGCTGCTGGCAAGGTGGATCCAGGCCTATGAGGAAAGGAAACCGTATACACGCCACTCTGACCACAGAGTGATGACAAGTGTCCTTTGCCTCCTCAGCACCTAAACCAGCACCGTCGACCACCCGTCAGAACCAACAAGGCGCCCACTAGAACGGCCAGCTTGCAACATCCTTCGAAAGACTGGAGAGATTTCTTATAGGCTAACAATGGAGAGTTAGAAAAAGAGGGTGGGAGAAACCCTGCATTCGCAGTGCACGATATAAACTTCTCTGACATGGACTGATAAAAATCTGTCAGGACTTAAATGGATAAAGTCCCAAAAGCACAAAGAAAGACCCAGATCCACAGCAGATTCACGTTCCCAGCGCAGGGGTCTGACCCCACAGGACCACTGCGCCTGAGCTAGAGCTGCGCTCCTGACAGGCACGCCGGCCCCGCACGCCAACTCTGTTAATAATTGCCTCATTTACCTGCTCACGTGATTTCATATCAGATCGGCGATGTGCTGCTGTTTGTCTGCAGCCCTGACTCGGGGTGCAAGGTAGGCAGGGGGCGGAGTGAGCCCTCTCAGGCGCTGCAGAACCTGGCAGACAACCTTTTGTGTGTTGTTAGCCGCTCAGTCATGTCTGACTCTGCGACTCCTTGGACTGTAGCCCGCCAGGCTCCTCTCTCCATGGAATTTTCCAGGCAAGAATACTGGAGGGGGTTACTATTTCCTACTCCAGAGCAGACACCTTAGGACCTTGTAAAAATACTGTGTTTGAATAGGAATTATTCCCCAGACACAGGGAAAAGTGCCCCCATCTCGTCCCCTCCCTGCCCTACACACAGTATGCGACTCACAGTCAGGACTGGCTTCCTCTTCAAATCTCTGAAATTTCTTTATGGGGAAAAGTCAAGTAAATACAAACACGATTCTTGGTTTTCCCCCTTTCAACACAAAAAGTGACCCTTTGCCTGCACCGTCGGGAGGGCCCCCGCTGCAGGTCTACACCCACCCTCCTCCCTCAGGCACTGCCCCCATCCTCTGCTGTTTCACGCACTGCGGTTTTTAGGCCTGATAGACATTTTCACTGGCCTGGTTCCCACCATTTCACTAATACAATCTAGAAACCGGGGTTCTGGAATTTTGCCAATCTGATAGGTGAAAAAACAAAAACAAAAAACGGCACCATGGTGCACCTGGAGCTTAAATCTTGCTGGTTTGACCCAGAAATTCCATTTCTAACAACAGCCATAGACACACACGATCCCGCAACACAGCTCTCCAAGCAGCAGTTTCCAGCAGCAAAAAAGCTGAACTAGACCAAACCTACTGTTCCATGGGAGGAGATCAGTTTCAATAGGATGCGGTCCTGAGCGGGAAGCTGCCCAAGGACACAACAGTGAGGCGGTGCTGAGACCAGCAGGTGGCATGTGTGCCTGAGCCCAGGCACGCTCCTCCGCTGACCGCTGACATGCCACAGCGGTGCAGGACCCACTCCCCTTGCCCGAGACACACCTCGTGTGCGTTCTGTCCCTTAGTACACCTGCCACACAAAAACAGAAATAGCACAAAATAAAGAGGATATGATTACTATGCAAATCACAAACTAATATCATAGAAGGATCGTATCTGTTGTAACATTAAATAAAAAGAAGTTACACGTGTCTAAAACACTAGGTTGGTGCAACAGTAATTGCACTTTTTGCACTGTTGACTTTTGCTGTTTGATATTGGAATACCTTCTTAAATAAACGTGACTATGCTATACATCGTGTTAATGCGCATTTCTCCCTTCTTGTTTTTCTGCTAGTAACATATTACTTGCTGTTTATCTGTATTTTAGACTATGGAAATGAAGTTAGACAAAAAGCAAATTGGAGCAATTTTCTTATTCGCATTAAAAATGGGTTGTAAAGCAGAGGAGACCACATCAACAACCCATTTGGCCCAGGAACTGCTAACCAACGTACAGTGGTTAGCAGTGGTGGTTCAAGAAGTTTTGCAAAGGAGATGAGAGCCTTGAAGATGAGGAGCGTAGTGGCCAGCCATCGGAGGTTGACAACGACAACGACCAACTGAGAGCCAGATCATCGAAGCTGATCCTCTTACAACTACACGAGAAGTTGCCAAAGAACTTAATGTTCACCATTCTAAGGTCGTTCAGCATTTGAAGCAAATTGGAAAAGTGAAAAAACTGAATGAGTGGGTGTCTCATGAGCTGACTTAACACACGTGAGCTGATCGCAAATAAAAAAAAGTCCTCATTTTGAAACATTATCTTCTCTTATTCTAGGCAACAACAACAAACTATTTCTTGATCAGATTGTAACGAGTGACAAATAGTGGATTTTATATGACAACTGGCAACAACCAGCTCAGTGGTTGGCCTAGGAAGATACGCCAAAGCACTTTCCAAAGCCAAACTTGCACCAGAAAAAAGTCATGGTAGAGACTGGTGGTCTTCTACCCATGTGATCTACTACAGCTTTCTGAATCCCAGCAAAACCATTACATCTGAGAAGTATGCTCAGCAAATCGATGAGATGCCCTGAAAACTGCAACACCCACAGCCAGCACTGGTCAACAAAGAGGGCCCAAGTCTTCTCCATGACAACACCCAACTGCACATCACACAACCAACCAAGCTTCAAAAGTTGAATGAATTGGGCTACAAAGTTTTGCCTCATCCTCTGTATTCACCTGACCTCTCACCAACCAACTACCACTTCTTCAAGCATCTTGACAACTTTTTGCAGGGAAAACGCTACCACAGCCAGAAGGAGGCAGAAAATGCTTTCCAAGAGTTCACTGAATCCCGAAGCATGGATTTTTACACTATAGAAATAAACTTATTTCTTGTTGGCAAAAATGTGTTGATTGTAATGGTTCCTATTTTGATTAATAAAGATGTGTTTGATCTTAGTTATAATGATTTAAAATTCAGAGTCCAAAACCGCAATTATGTTTGCACCTAAATACTTCACAATATTAGATTACAAAGTTATACATAAACTAAATTATACTATAAAATACTGTGCACGTTTTTCTTAAAAAACAAGCATAAAACATAAAGCTGTGGAGGTTTTACAGAACACCAATCACCAACTGCAGGCAACCTGGAGGGAAGGCGCTGACCAGCAGCCCCAGATGGTGTGCTCACGTTGAGACCCCCGGTGCCCGTGACTGTGACCTGAAGTGGAAATTGGGTCTTTGCAGATGTGATTAAGTTCAGGATATCAGGACGAGATCACCCTGGCATATCTGGGTGGAACCTAAATCTAATGACAGTGCCCTTATAAGAGGCAGAAAAGAGATCCCCAGAGGACAGGCCTGTGAAGAAGGGGCAGAGGCTGCAAGGATGCTGCCACAGGGCACGCCACAGCCACCAGACCCTGGAAAAGGCAGAGGCAGGCAGGGTCTTCCCTGGAGCCTCCAGAGAAGCCAGTGCCATGACAATACCTTGACTTTGGCCTTCTAGCCTCCAGAGGGGAGAGGAAGTTTCTGCTGTTCGGGCCCACCCGTTTGTGGTCATCTGTTATGGCAGACACAGGAAACTAATGAAGATATTTTTACCAGGAGTGACAAATGTCTAAAAGCGTGGCGCTGGTTTTGGAACTGGGTAACAGAAGAGGCTTGAGAACTTGAGGAGTATGGTAGAAAAAGCCTAGATTGCCTTGAGCACAAATCACCAGAAGCTGGAGGAAAGGTGATCCTTATTAAACACAGCAAAAAACTTGGCTGAACTGAGTTCCAGTGTCAGGTGCAAAGTAGAACTTGCAAGAGATGAACTTGCATCTTTAGCTAAGAAGGTTTCCAAGCCAAGTGTGGGAGATGTGACCTGGCTTTTATCTGTTCCTTACAGGAAAGTCCAGGAGGAAAGGCACCAATCGTGGAAGGAACTGTGAAACAGGAAGACAGCCTGTGCTGGTGACCCGGGAACTTCACGCCCACCCAGGTTCAGGAGAGGCGGCTGCAGGGAGTCTCGCTGTGAGGAGAGAGAGCCAACGACGTGACTGGACAGTCGTCCTCTGAAAAGAGCTGATGTCTGACTAGCAGATCCAACCATCTCAGCACAAGCTGGGCTCAGAGAGGGGCCTCCTGGGAAGGAGGAGCCTCCTCCCTGATGGTATGGGTCCCTGTGACGTACACGGGAGACCCACACGGTCAAAAAGGGTGCTGTATCAGCAGAAACACTGCCAGCTTGGATGGAAGAGGATGAAGGAAAGATGCTGGAATTCAGGGGTTCTGCAGGCAGGAAATGGGGCAACAGAGCAGCTACTCAGCTTCAAACATGTGCCGCCCATCAAGGGAAAAATCATGACTTCCCTGGTGGTCCCGTGTCTAAGACTCCGAGCTCTCAGTGCAGAGAATACAGGTTCGATCCCTGGTCAGGGAACTAGATCCCACATGCTGCAACTAAGCCAGAGCAGTCTAATAAATAAATAGATTTTTTTTTTTTTTAAAGCAAAAGATGACTCCAAGGGCAGAGCCTTGGGCCCAGAGACAGAGGCCGGCAGAGATGAAGGTACAGAGAGCAAAGCATCAAGCCCTAGATGGGTGTTCTCAGGCCTTCAGCCATACTGGAATTTGCCCTGCTGAGGACTGGTGACCCCTTTATCTTTTCTTCCTCCTTTTGGGAATGGAGCTGTCTACTCTATGCCTCTCCAACATTATATTTTGGAAGTATACAACTTGATTTCTAGCTCACAGGTCCCCAAATTGAGATGGGTTTCACCCCAGTGTGGACCATATGCAGAATCTTACCTATACCTGATAGAGACAACTTAGATGAGACGTGGGGCTTTGGATGAGATTTAGGTGAGATTTTGGACTGAGTGTTGTGGCTGTAAGACTCTTGGGGATGCTGGGAGAGGCAAATGTCTTTTGCACATGACAGACATGAATCTCAGAAGGCAAGTGGCAGCGCACTGAATGGTGGCTCCAAAAGCAGACAGAAACCATGAAAGGTACTTTTGGAAACAGGGTCTTTGCAGTTGTAACTTAGTTAAGATTCTTGAGATGAGATCATCCTAGACTATCTGGAAGACCTAAGTCCAGTCTTAAGTGCCCTTACAAGAGACAGAAGAGAAGATGCAAGGGAGGCCATGCTGAAGATGGAGGCGACACTGCAGGGATGCAGCCACTGGAAGATAGGGGGGCCAGAAAGTAACCTGCCCCAAAGCTTCTGGGGGCGCTCGGCCCTGCCGAACTGTGAGAGAAAACTTCTGTTGTTTTAAGCCACCCAGACTGTGGCGATTTGTTACGGCAGCCACAGGAACCCAAAGCAGGGGGTAGAACCCCCAGCTACGCCTTCCCCACTCCACGGCCCCCAGCCCCCATGCTGCCCCCGGCCCACCTGACCACCAGCCTGCCCAAGATCTCCCAGCCTCTGGGGTCCTTCCAGGCCCTTCCTCCCTGCAGCACGGGCTCTGGATGCACCCCACCCCAGGATGCATATGGGTAGCAGATGCCCGCTCCTCCTTCCTGGCCCTAGGGCAGCAGGAACAGTCCCTGCCAAGCACTGACCATCCAGCTGGGAAGACCCTTCCCCAGCTAATTCATGACCCAAGCTCCCCTGGAGGAGGGGAGAGGAAGAGACAAGGGGAGAAAGCCCTGCTGGGTCATCTACACCAGGGGCCAAATTAGAAATACAATCATTCTGTAAAATATTTCTTCATTTATTTGGCTGCATCAGGTCTCAGTGGCAGCGCTCAGGATCTTTGTTGTGGTGGATAGGCTTAGTTGCCCCATGGCATGTGGGGTCCTAGCTCCCCAACCAGGGATCGAACTCAAGTCCCCAGCATTAGAAGGCGGACTCTTATTCACTGGACCAACCACCAAGGAAGTCCCAAAATACAATCACTTTTAATGATAGGCCCAAACAATTGCACTCATCTCACACACTAGTAAAGTAATGCTCAAAATTCTCCAAACCAGGCTTTAGCAATACGTGAACCGTGAACTTCCAGGTGTTCAAGTTGGTTTTAGAAAAGGCAGAGGAACCAGAGATCAAATTGACAACATCTATTGGATCATCAAAAACGCAAGAGAGTTTCAGAAAAACATCTGTTTCTGCTTTATTGACTATGCCAAAGCCTCTGACTGTGTGGATCACACTAAACTGTGGAAAATTCTGAAGGAGATGGGAATACCAGACCACCTGACCTGCCTCTTGAGAAACCTGTATGCAGGCCAGGAAGCAACAGTTAGAACTGGACATGGAACAGACTGGTTCCAAATAGGAAAAGGAATACATCAAGGCTGTATATTGTCACCCTGCTTATTTAACTTATATGCAGAGTACATCATGAGAAATGCTGGGCTGGAGGAAGTACAAGCTGGAATCAAGATTGCCGGAAGAAATATCAATAACCTCAGATATGCAGATGACACCATCTTTATGGCAGAAAGTGAAGAAGAACTAAAGAGCCTCTTGATGAAGTCAAAGAGGAGAGTGAAAAACTGGCTTAAAGCTCAACATTCAGAAAACTAAGATCATGGCATCTGGTCCCATCACTTTATGGGAGATAGAAGGGGAAACAGTGGAAAACAGTGTCAGACTTTATTTTTCTGGGCTCCAAAATCACTGCAGATGGTGATTGCAGCCATGAAATTAAAAGATGCATACTGCTTGGAAGGAAAGTTATGACCAACCTAGACAGCATATTAAAAAGCAGAGACATTATTTTGTCCACAAAGGTCCATCTAGTCAAGGCTATGGTTTTTCCAGTAGTCATGTATGGATGTGAGAGTTGGACTAAAAAGAAAGCTGAGCACCGAAGAATTGAGCTGTGGTGTTGGAGAAGACTCTTGAGAGTCCCTTGGACAGCAAGAGATCCAACCAGTCCATACTAAAGCAGATCAGTCCTGGGTGTTCATTGGAAGGACTGATGTTGAAGCTGAAACTCCAATCCTTTGGCCACCTGATGTGAAGAGCTGACTCATTGGAAAAGACCCTGATGCTGGGAAAGATTGCATGAGAAGGGGACGACAGAGGATGAGATGGCTGGATGGCATCACCGACTCGATGGACATGGGTTTGGGTGGACTCCAGCAGTTGGTGATGGACAGGGAGGCCTGGTGTGCTGCGGTTCACGAGGTCGCAAAGATTCGGATACAACTGAGCAACTGAACTGAACTGAACTGTCCAAATGTAAAGGGACCAGATGAATAAGGTGAGGTACTTCCACATAATGGAATGCTTAGTACTGTATCCATTAAAAAGCATGAGGGTGCCAAGACCATTCAGTGGGGGAAGAAGAATCTTTTCAGTGAATGGTGCTGGGACAACTGGATATCCACAAGCAAAAGAGTAAAGTTGGGGGACTTCCCTGGAGGTCTGGTGGTTGGGACTCAGCGCTCTCACTGCAGGGGCCCTGGCTTTGATCCCTGGTTTGGGAACAAAGAATCAGCAAACTGTGTGGCAAAAAAAAAAAAAAAAAAAAAGGAATAAAGTTGGACCACTACCACATGCCATATTCAAAAAATCAAAATAGATAAAAGAACAAAATGTAAGAGCAAAAACTATAAAACTCTTGGAAGAAAACATACATATAAATCTTTGTAACTTTGAAATAGGTAACAGTTTCTTAGATATGACACCAAAAGCATAGCAACCAAGAAAAAAATAGATAAACTGGACTTGTCGTTAAAATCTCTTGTGCTTCAAAGAACATCATCAAAAAAATAAAAGACAACCCATAGAATCAGAGAATATTTTTGCAAATCCTCTGATAAGGGACTTATATCTAGATTACATGAAGAACACTAACAACTCAATAATAAAAAGAAAAAAAAAACAAGGTAAACACAGATAAAGTCTCTGAACAGACACTTCTCAAAAGAAGACACAGAAATAACCAATATGCAGAAGAAAAGATGCTCAACATCATCAGGAAATGCAAATCAAAATCAAGAGAAACCACTTCACACCCGCTAGGACTGAATGGCTATAATCAAAAGTGAAGTCGCTCAGTCGTGTTCAACTCTTTGTGACCCATGGACTATAGCCTACCAGGCTCCTCCATCCATGGAATTTTCCAGGAAAGAATACTGGAGTGGGTTGCCATTTCCATCTCCAGAGGATCTTCCCCACCGAGGGATCAAACCAGGGTCTCCCGCATTGCAGGCAGATGCTTTACCGTCTGAGCTACCAGGGGATCCCTAATAGCAGATAATAAGTGCTGGTGAGAATGTGAAGAGACTGGACACCTCACACGCTGCTCATGGGATCACAAAACCGTGCAGCTGCTTTGCAAAGCAATCTGGCAGTCCTTCAAACCGTTAAATATAGAATTAACACATGTTCCAGCAATTCCACTCCTTGGTATATACCCAAGAGAGATAAGCACATACATCCACACAAAAACCAGCAGACAAGTGTTCACAGCAGCATATTCACAATAGCCGAAGGTGGAAACAGCCCCCATCCACACAAAAACCGGCACACAAGTGTTCACAGCAGCATATTCACAATAGCCAAAGGTGGAAACAGCCCCCAGACCCATCACCCTAGAAAGAGGTAAACCAAACGTAGTCTATCCACACCACGGAATATCATACCGCCATAAAAAGGAATGGAGAACCACGCACTATGACATGGGAGAAATATTACACCACATGAAAGAAACCAGACACAAAGTTGGATGATTCCATTAATATGAAATGTCCTACACAGGCAAATCCACAGAGACCTAAAGTAGATCAGTGTTTGCCAGGGGCTGGGGACTGTAAATGTTCTGAAATCAATGGTGCGAATGACTTCACAAGTCTATTAATTTGCTAAAACCACTGAATTCTCTCTCTGTTTTTCTCTCTCTCTCTCACTCACTCACACACAATGGTCACCCCAGCCAGTGAGACTAGGGACCCAAAGTGAGACTTTCACTTTTTTTCTTTATATTCTCATAGTGCTTTTCTGTCTGTTTTTAGCTTTTGACCATAAACAGACCAAAAGCCCTCTCCGATGAGCCCCAAATAACTGCCAGACCCCAATCCTGCCCACTGAGTTCTGGCCACCAAAGATGACACCCCATGCGATCACCTGTTCACCCTGCAAGCGCCCTGAGTCCTGGCTGAGAGCCTGGGGCTGGTGCCAGGGACACAGGTAGCCGAGTCCAGGATGGGACAGGGTGGGACACGTGACGGGCCAGACAGGGAGGTGAGGGAACCCCACCAGCCAGGCACACGTCCTGCGGACTCAAGGACACTCCCCACACCATTGTCGCCTCCTCCCAGCCCCACCCTCTCTAAGCGACGGTCTCCCGGGGGTGCCTCCAGCAGACCCCCTACCCCACCCCTGCCTGGAGGACCTGCCCCCACAAACACCCCCGCCGACATTGCTCACCTCTGCCCTCCCCGCTCCACGTCCGTGCCCCCTCCAGGACCACCACAGTAGCTTGGAGGGCACCCTCCAGCCCCCCTCCCCCCATCCACACTGAGGCTCCCAGCCCCGAGACACAGCCTTGAACTCTCTACAGGCTGCCCAGACCCTCCTGGCTGGACCACCTACTCCCTGTCCTGGACTCTGTGTCCCATCTGCCTGGACAGGCCTCTGGACCCACGTGCAAAGGGCCGCCACGGGGCTTTGGGGGGCTCTTTCACCATATACCTTCCCCCCATAGCCCGGCCTGCATCACCTGAACTCCCCCTCCCTGCCCTCCCACAGAGACCACAGGCCTCTGCAGCCTCCCCCAGCCCCGCCTGGCTCTCCAGCCCTGTGGGGATCTGCCCTGGAGCCAGGGGCCGGCAGACAGGAAGTGGAGAAGGCCCTGGGAGGAGCAGGACGCTGTGGGGAGCGGGAGCGTGGGGGATTTCCAGGGGAGTGACACATCCAGTGTGTGGACTGTGAGGTCCAGTGTGGACAGGGAGGTGCCCCGGGGTCCAGGGAGGGCACGAAGGTCACTGCAGAGGCTGGATTCTGGAGGCAGATGGGGAAGGTGCGTCCAAGAGGGCAAACAGGGCAAGGGTGGGGGCAGGGTGAATGCCAGCGGGGATGAGGCAAGGTAGGCGGCACCAGGCCCTCCCCGGCCAGTGAGTGACCAGAAGCGGGTGTGCAGAGCTGGGCAGGAGTCCCTGAGGGCCGAGCATGTTAGTGCTCACTGCGCCCCCGGAGGGGAACCCCTTCCTTCCTGTCTCCAGCCCAGCAGGCCTCACCCCTCTTCTCCGCTGTGAGCAGCACTCCACGCCGGGGGCGGATGGGCCAGGACCTCAGGCTTCCATGGGTCCGAGGGGCTCACAGCCGTCAGGCCCGCAGCCCACAGCCCAGCCTCTTCTGCCTCCTTGAAACCATCTTCGGGCCTTGGCCGTGGCCCTGACCAGCCGGGGCCCAGCCCAGCCCCCTGCCCGTTCCCATGGCTCAAGCCAGGAGCTGAGGGACTCAGGTCCCCCAGAAGCCTTCCCTACCCCAACCAGCAGCCCCCACACCTGCTTCCCCAGTTCGCTGCTCTCAGCCGCCCTAGGCCCATGCTGCAATCAGAGCTGAGCCACGGCACTGGCCACCTCAGGAAGGTGCCCTGCACCCGCAGGCAGCAACCAGGCCAGCCGGGACAGGCACGACCAAGGCAGCTCCATGCCAGTCCTAGAAGCCCACAGGGTCCTGTCAGGCCTCACTCCTGAGAGATGGGCACCACCCCAGGGAGCAGCGGGCCAGGGCTTCTCAGGCCGGGACACTCCAGCCTGACCTCCTGATGGGCTCTGGAGCCACACGGGAAGGTGCTGGACAGAGCGCTGTTCGTTCTGTGCGGCGTCCCCACTTCCTTCAGAGCGGCCAATTCATGAACAGTTCCGTCCTGGGGCCTGCCAGGAGGGCTGCGGCCCAGGTGGGCGGCTGCCCCCTGCCCTGGACGTGTCCAGACAGACGCCCCTGGGCCAGGCCAGCCTGCCCAAGATGCACCTTCCCTCCCTGCAGGCTCAGGAGCTCACAGTCACAGCAGTGTCTCCAGCCCAAGCGACTGGTCACAGAAGCAAGCAGGTCGGCCACAGTGCTGGTGGGGGAAGCACGCAGCACGTCTACCCGGCCAGGGCCCGGACAGCCATGAGTGGATGACCGCCCAGCAGAGATGAGCCTAGGGCCTGGTGAAACCTCCCCTGCCTGGGTGAGGTCAGTGGGTGGACAGCGGCTGCCCAGGGCTCCAGGCAAGGTCCCAGCAGGACCTCTCTCCCTGAACTGCCCTTGGGGTCAGAGCCAGCCTAACCAGCCATGTGGGCTGGGACCTGCTCTGGCTGAGCGCTGCCCAGCGCCCCACCTCGACCCTTGCTGAGCCTCTGTGGGCCAGGGGCCAGGGCTGCGCCCATGCCTGCTCAGAGCTCACGCCCCAGGCAGCTGGGCTGCGGGCAGCGGACAGCAGTGAGGCCTGGGCAGACCCAGGGGCCCCTGGCGGGTGGAGCAGGGGCAGAGGTCTGCCAAAGCCCCAGAGTGGACTCCTGTAGAGAGGAAGAGGGGGCTGACCCGACTTCCCCAGCCCACAGCTGCTCCCCAGCGGACAGTAAAGGGGCATCGCCAGGTCCCTGCCAAGGCTGGGCAGCAGCCTAGGTGCTCACCAATTTGGGGAGGTGAGGAAAGACAGCAGCTATGCGACCCACTGCCAGACAGAGGCGGCCACCCGCGCTCCTGGAGGACGCGCCCAGCCAAGGGGTAGGGGACAGCTTAGACTGACCCACGTGTCTGCTGTGCACGGACGCCGGACACAGGACACTGGCCAGGGCGGCCCACTCCACCCGCCCGCGCCGCACCATGCCCTATTAAGGGCATGACCACCGGGCTCTGCCGAGCGCGCTGCCGGCGGCCGCGCCGGTCGAGTGAGGCTGGGGGGTGAGCCGGGGGTCTGGGCTCCGATCGGGACGACCCCCGCAGACGAGGTGTCAGAGGCCGGACTGCCGGGCCGGAGGACCTGTCAGGGCCGGCCAGTCGGCCGGCAGGCAGCCCGCAGGGTGGGCGGGGGCCGCGGCCGTACCTTTGTACTTCTCGCGCACCTCCTCGTAGGCCTGGATGAAGTCCTGCTCGTCGGGCGGCGGCAGGGCGGCCATGGCGGCGGCGGGCGCGGGACAAGCCGGGCGCTGCGGCGCAGAGCGGGCTTCCAGTCCCCGGCGGCCACTCGGCCCCTGCAGCCGCGCGCGCCGCTTAAAGGAGCCGCCCCCGCCCCGCCCCGCACCCAGGATGCCCCACGGGCGGGCGGGGCCCGGGGGAGCGGCGGCCGCGAGCCCCGGCGCCTCCCGGCGTCGGAGGCTCCTAGTCTCCGCCCCGCGCTCCTCCCGGCGGGGCGCACACCCCCTTCCCGCCCCCGACCCGGTCGCCTGCCCAACGACGTCCCGAAATCTGCGTGCCTGGCCTGGCAGGGGCCCCCTTCCTCGCTGGCCGCCAGACCCAGCGAGCTCACCTGGCCGCCCCTGGCGCGCCCACCCGCTTCCGCCCCCGCCGCCGCTATCGAGAAGCTTTCCCTTGCAACCTAGGAAATCAAGTGTTTTCGGTATGAAATTCTTAAGCTAAAAAGAAAATTTAAAAATTACGAATAAAAGGGCTGAAATCAGGAATGTACAGAAGAAAATATGATTTTTTAAAAAGACAATGTCCTTGCCACCCATCAGATTGGCAAGCCCCGTCTCCCAGGGCTGAGAAACGCCCTCCCCCGGAACGCCCCGGCAGCGTTCCTCCAGCTGCAAACGCTGCGCACCCCGTGTCCAGAAGCCCCTGGCTTCCAGGGCTCGCGGGACCGCACGGAGGGATGGGGTGGGGGCGCTGACAGCGCCGGGGTCCGGGCTGCGGTAGCACGTTCAGGATTCACCTTCCCTTGAGTGAGAGGGCCTCGTTCCTTCGCATCCAGATGTGACATGTGAAAAAGACCGCGGTCCAGCTGCGCCCACAAGGCCCCGGGCAGCGGCACCCTCCAGCTCCCCACATCCCCACAAGCTGTCCCTGTGCTCCCACCCACAACGTCCCTCGCTGCCGCCTACACCGTCCCGCCCAGCACTGGGATTCCTGGCCTCTTCCCACCCACGTCGGCCTCCTGCAGGGGTGCCGCCCGCCGCGCCCCCCTCTACCCCCTCATCATCATTCTGTCCTGCCCGCGTGGCTGACCTGGAGACCCCCAGCTGGCTCCTCCCTTCGCAGCACAAGCCGTCACCTAATTCCCAGAGGGCGCAGCCGCTGTCTGCTGCCAGCCCACACGGTCAGGGTCCTTGCCCCGGACCTTCCCCTTTCTCCTCCAGGATGACAGCTACTGGAGGCCAGGCCGGATCTTGGCTCAGGGAGGGGCTGGGGCTCCACCAACCAGGCGGTCCCTCCTGTCCTGCCCCTACATGCTTCTACTCCCTGGGAGGCGGCTCTGCCCCAGCAACCTAAGGAAGTGTCACCATCACTGGGGCCTGAGGGCTCATCCTGAGAGCGGCAAGGCGCCCTCCGCAAGCTCCACCTCCGGCCTCGTGCAGCTGACCGGGCGCGGCCAGCAGGTGGCGCTGTGCTGCCCGCAGTCACTCGGGACCGAGAGGCCCGCTCCGCCCTGCAAGCCGCCCCGCAAGCCGCCCCGGGCCTCTTCTCCGACTCCTGAAGCCCCGCGCAGAACACACAGCAGGGGCTCAGCCAACGGGCGAGAGCTGATGAACCGGACAGACCGAGTTCCTGAGCGTTACCTGCAATGCGGATGACTGCTCTTTCGGCAGGGTCCAGGACACTTCCATTTCCTCCGGGGCCACCTCCACCTCGCCGGCTCCGCTGGGTTTTCTCCAGGTTCCAGGGCAGCGTGTCCCCAGGGCTGGGCGAGCCACTGCCCCCGTTGGAGCCATCCTCAACCACTGCCCGAACCTCCTGGTCCTCGCCCGACATGGCCTCCTGGAGAGAAAGCAGGAGGGGATCACACCTCTATGTATGGGGGCACACTGCCCCACACTGACCTACACATTCTTAACCTAAACAGGGACCCACCGCAGGCGCCCTGTCACCTGGACACTGACACCCACACCGCTCCTACGTCCTGCCTCGTCCACACGCTGAACCCTCTCAACACTGACAGGACGGACCACCCTCTCCCGCCAACCACGGTTGGCCTCACCTCTCCAGCTCATCCTTCAGACACCCACACAGTGACCCCCCCCAAGACACTGACCTCACTCCTTGCAGCACTGAGATATTGACACCCCCCAACACTCACTGCCGCTCCCTTGTCTTAGTCACCCAAACACTGGCCCCTCCACACCATTGCCCAGGGCCTCACCCCCTCAGAGGCCACTGATTCCAACCTCCACCCCATCACACCGACACTGGCCTCTGGCTCCTCTGTGCCAAACCTGGACCCTGTCTCCCCTAATCCTCCGATCAACAAACAAGACAGGCCATGGGAAACCACTGGTTGCTGCCCCTCCCCTCAGAGGCCTTCAGGGAAGGACCCAGACCTCAAGCCGGCGACGTTAGCTCTACCTCCAACAGGGCTCCCCGTCGCCTTACCCCACCCCAGCGCAGCCCCACCTCGGTCTCCGCAGTGAAGCCCTATAAATAGCTGAAGCCGCATCGGCGTGGGCCGCAGGAGCTCTGCTGCAGGGAGGCTGGGAGGGAGCCTGGGCCGCCGCTCCAGCAGCCCGCCCTGCGCGGCACGCACACGCCCAGCCGGGGCCGCAGAAGCGCACCGGCACCCGACGCGCGCACGCCCCTCAGCGCCCGGGCCCCACGCGCGGGCGTGCAGGTGAACCGGGCTCCGTCCTGGCGGGGCTGAGCTGGCGCGGGGGCACAATGTGGGCTCTGTGCTGGGAGGAGACGCCGGGCACCGAGCTGGGGGCCGCCCCGCCCCGGCCCGTCCCACCCTGCACAGCCCCTCCGCACCCTGCCTCCCGGCCAGCCCCCCGCCCGGCGCCCCACCACCAGCCGCACCCCGCCGGCAGCCTTTCCTGCCCACACCCCGGGCACCGCCCGTCCAGTTCCGCAGTCTCCGCGCGCGGAGGTGGCATCCTCCCGAGGGAGGAAGGGCCTCGACGCAGCCTCTGGTTCCGGGCTGCCCCCACCCCATCCCGCGGATCCCGCCCGCCGCGCGCCTCCTCGTCCGGGCCCAGGTCTTACCTGCGCGATGGTTCAGCTCCGCTGGGCTCGGCCGGTGCGGCCGGACTGCCGGTGCCGGGAAAGCTGCGCAGGCTGTGCGGGCGGGGCGAGCCCAGAGCCCCGCCCCGGCCCCTAACCGAGCGCCGCCCGTGCGGTCCTGGCGCCCGAGTGCTTGCGGGGCCAGGGCTCCCCGTGGCGGCGGGGCCGGAGCGCCAGCGCGGCTGCTCTGGGACAGCGCCCCCCACCCCGCCTCCGCCGCCGGGCACAGCTCACTCCCCGCGCTCAGAGGGCCGCCCGTCGCCAAGGAGACGCCGTTAGGGGAGCGTGCGTGACACTAGGGCGACGCGGGGTCGCTCGGGGGCGCGCCGGGTCGGCCTCCGCCCCCCAGTCGCTGCGACTCTGCCTCGGCCCCGCCCCTAGCCACCCTCAAAACAGAGGTCGGACCCAGAGCTCCAGCAGGGACCCCGCCAGGTTTCACAGGCACATTTATTCAAACGACACAGTCGCGCTCGGGCGAGGTCTGGCCCGGCCACCCTCCACCCGGGCTCTGCTGACCCCTGGTGGTCGGCCCGGCCCAAGCCGGGGTCCGGGGAACCCTGCCCAAGGGGGGGACACAGCACCACGACAGGAGGCGGGGCGGTAGGGCTGTGCGGGGCAATAGGGAGCGGGAGGCCGGGCCGAGGGGGGCCTCTAGGGTCAGGTGGCTGGGGAGGTGCTCAGGGGCGCAGGGGCGTCTTCGGGGAGAAACCGGGACTTGTGCTTGCAAGTGATGAGGTGGGTGGGCAGCGCCTGGGTGTCGTGGAAGATGACGAAGATGCTGGGCCGGTGGAGGCAGTCCACCGCGCTGTCATAGCGCAGGAGCGCGTGCCCAGCGGGCCGCGGAGGGGGTGCCCGCAGCCCGCGCTGGCCCTGCCCATAGTCACCGGTCAGCACCCGTGCCACGAACACTGCCTTGTGACCCTCGGCATCGGGGGGCGAGTAGCGGTCCAGCACCGACAGGGAGGCACGCTTGGCGAAGTACACGCCCTGTCCATAGAGCGCACCTGCGGGGGGCAATGCACGGGGTTGGAGGGGGGGCGGTCAGGGTGGTTCCAGGGAGCAGAGCCTCCGCCCCCGCAGGGACCCAGGCCTCACCATTGCGGCCGCAGAAGCTGCGGTTGAACCCGTGCGCGCAGATGTCGGGGACGGTGGGCACCGCCGTGCCGTGGTACAGGACCTGCTCGACCGGCCGCTCACAGCACTGCTCCAGGCGCTTCCGGTGCAGCTCGTACTGCTGCTGCAGCAGTGGGTGTAGCACTCGCTCCACCTGAGGCAGGGGGTTGGGGGGTGGAATCAGTCAGAGCCAGGCTACTTGCGCCTCTGGGCCACCCAGCAGGGCTGAACCCCAAAGAGCCCTCTTGGAGGAGTTCAGAGCCTGGGGAGACCTCACAGCTCCTGCCATGCTCTACTCAGTAGCCCACATGAGGCTGACCTTCGCCACCTCCACAGGGCCCCAAGTGGCACCGGAGGGCTTCCGAGGGGACTGCAGGTGGACAACCCATCCACTAACCAAAACCCAGCACCCACAGCCACGCCTCTACAGAGAGGCTGAGCCCGGTGCCTGCACTGCAGGCAGGACTTCACCCTCAATGCCAGGAGATATCCGGGACTTCCCAGCGATGGGAGACCTGGTGACCGACCTGGTAGTCAACCAGGAGGAGCCGACTCAGGGACCCAAAAAGTTTCTTAAGAAATTCTCGTCACTTCAGATGGATGCAAAAGAATATTGTATCCATGAAACAAGATTACCTACTGTGAAAAAGAAACAGTCTGGAAATTAGAGTGTTCTTACATTAAGCATGGAATTGCTGAACTGCATCCAGTGGGTAAGCTAAATAATAAGATGAAGATAGAGATCAGGAAGTGACTCAGTGAAGAGCTAAAGAAAGACTTGGGAACTATGAGAGGACTGATGTGGGAGAGGGGCCGGGAAGTCTAAGATCTCAGTAGCAGGAACTCCACAAGAAGACGCCAGATGTGCCGGGAGCAAATAAGGGCTTGATGGAAGACAGTTCCTCTGAGCTGAAGGCGGCATCTTCAGATGGAAAGAAATGCCAAGGACGATGGGAAAGGCACACCCATGGCCCCTACCTGCTGGGAAAACATCAGTCTTCAAAGTGAAAGGAAACTCTACAAGACTACACACACACACACACACACACACACACACACACGCACACATACACCAAAGTCGATATACAAAAGTGGAAAAAATCTCACATTCTCATACTGGGCTTCTCACCACTAATACTGGATGCTAAGAGGCCACAGAAGGGTTTTGTTGGGTTTTTTTTTCTTACCTTTCCAAGAACAAAAAAATTTTGAGAAGGAAAGAAAAAGAGTTAAGTCTTCCAAACATCTGAAGGAAAATATATTTTCATCCTGATTGCTATACCCAGCCACACTATTTATGGTGCAAACAAAATAAGGACAGATTAAGGCACATAAGAATCAGCTGTGCTTAAGTTCATAGAAATATTTTAATAAACACAGCATGTTTTGTTTGAAAAAATATCAATATCAAGTTGTAGTTGCAAAAGGCAAAATAAATTTAAAAGTCCAAGGTGTTTACTACTCACTCAAGGAGATACTTCTACTAAACAGAAAAGGAATCTATGCAAGAGGGTGACGGAGTCACCAGGAGAAACTCAGTAGCCAAGCATCAAAGAAAAACGCAGAGAGTAAATGAAATTAATGGCCATTTGCCCTTGACACCCAGAATATTCTCTTTCAGGCAATATGGTTTTAATAACTAGGTTTTTCCTTCCCCTTTGCCCTCTCTGGTCCAGTGGTAAATATTTTTTCATTATCATATTGATCAACCTAAGGCCCAAACATGAGTTTAAGCAAGCTCCGGGAGTTGGTGATGGACTGGGAAGCCTGGCATGCTGCAGTCCACGGGGTCACAGAGTTGGACACGACTGAGCGACTGAACTGAACTGATGGCCCAAGCATGGAGCTTCATGACAGTCAGACGATGATGTTGGTTTGTCAACCTTGCCAACATAAAAATAATGTCACTGACCAAATGTGAGATGGAAGAGGGAAGAAATGACGGGGAGAAGGGAAGTCCATTCTCCACATCTTCTCTGGAGGGAGACAAGAGACAGTCTCTAAAATTAAGTGGAGAAAAGACTCAAGCGGACCACATGAGTCACAGAGGTCCCGCTGGAAGAAGTTGCACAGGCAACCAGCTGAACCTCAAGAGGAGCCTGGGGCCCGAGTGCAGGAGGTCTGTCCTCCGCAAAGGGCAGGGGTGATGGCTGCTAAGTCCAGAAATGGAAGCAGAGTCCTCCCTGTGGAGTTACAGCAGTAGAACCAGGAGAGCGGTGGTGCTGCTGCTGGCTGACCGGGCCAGGGCTGGGGAAGGCCTAGGCTTCTGCATTTCTGACCAGATCTAGGCTGCTGATGCTGCTACCCCACCCCAGGCCCACCCACCCACAGCTCGGTGCCTCAAGAGTCAAAGGGGCCACCTGGCTTCCCAGCTCTCAGCTGGCCCCAGATTCCGGCCCCTTGGCCGTAAGTGTGCAGCCCAGCTTGTGCTCAGTTATCCTGTCTCTGGGCACTGCTCTCACAGAGCCAACCAGCCTGAATCAGCTTCCTCCTCAGCCCTTCCTTCTGGCCCCACCGGCCCTCGGGACGCCACTGCCTCCATCATCCACCCCATTGCCTTGCAGCCTCTCCTTCTCAGCCTCCTTTTCCTTCCTCCTGGCCCCCCACTAGTAGTTCCCAGCCTTTTTGGCAACGAGACCATGCTCAGAGCTGCCACTTTTTACAAGTGAATGCAGGAGGAAGCTGCAGGCAGCCCTCTTCTTGCTGGAGCCACCCCCATGGCGGGCAGGGGAGCCCCCAGAGGTGCAGTCTGCGGAAGGAGCAATCCTCAGAGAAGCCACGAGATGGTGCCAGCACCCCATGCTCTGCACCTGACTGTCACTGGCAGAGTGGGGACCCGGGCTGGGACCCCCAACCTCCACAGCTTTCTGTCTCCCTGGCCACGGGCTCTGCAAAGCAAAATGTGCCAGGAGTCCGGAGACCAGAGGCGGCAAGATAGAGTGGCCTCACCCGCACCACGTGGATCCTGCCATGGGCCGTGTCCAGCGTGTCACAGAAAGCCTGCACCACCGCCTGGAACTCACTGCTGCTATCAGAGAGACGCTCCAGCCTGCCCAGGGGCTCCTTCGGCCTCTGCTGTGGCACTGAGGCAGGAAGGAGAAAGGCTGTAGACCATGCCCAGGGCACCAGTGGCCCCTGCCCTCCTCGCCCCTTCCCAGCCTGTGGACTCACGCGTGGAGCTGGAAGCCGCCAAGGGAAAGGCCAAGCTCTGATCCCGAGGGCCAGCCAGCAGTGCTGCCAGGTGGCGGGCCGCGTGGGTAGGCTGGACCCCAAAGCCGCGGAGGACGATGTGGCCACCGTGCAGAGCAACACTCACGCCATGGCACCGCTCCAGGCGGGCACACAGCTCCGCGGGCAGCACGCAGCCCGGGGCCCCTACCAGCTCCTCCCTGATGTGCACCTCCAAGGCAGCCTCCAGGGCCCGGTCTAGCTCGTCCATATCCCGCTCAAAGGCGGCGTGCACCTCCAGCTGGGCCCAGCCACCCGGGCCCTGGCCCCAGAGGAGCTCCTGCTCCCCTCTCATGGGGGGCGGCTCCAGCAGGGAGAGGGCCAGGGCCTGCTGCAGCGCAGCCTCCTCCTGCTCGGCTCCCTGGCCTCGCGGCTGCAGGGACCGGTAGAGTGCCAGCTGTAGCTCGGCTTCCTCCTGCAGCCGCCCAGACTCTCTGCTGGGGGCCGAGGGCCCCTCCCCAGACCTGGGGGGTGTCACCTCCTCTTCTGGCTGCCCCTCAGGCTCCTCCTCCCCTAGCTCCAGCGGCAGCCAGTCTTCGCCATCCAGGCCCTCCAGGGTGGCCAGCAGCTCTCGGACCTCCTCTGGGGGGCAGGGAGAGGCACCCGGTCAAGGGTCGAGCCCAGCCAGGACGGGCAGTCAGGGGCCGGGAGGAAGATGGAGACAGGGGTTGGAGAGTATCCGCTCAGCCGATGGGCACAGTGCAGAGCAGCACAGAGCTGCCAGAGGTCAAGAAAGGCTGCGGGATGTCCCGGGGCCTCAGGGATCCCTACCCAGGCCTGAGTTCTCCTGGTCACTGTCCGGATCGTCTGGAGGCCACGGGGTGGAGGAGAGGCCAGGGAGGGCCTGCAGGGCCTCAGTGGGGCCCACCTGTTGGGAGAGAGTGTCAAGGCTCCCAGGACACCTGCCCCCCAAGGCGTCTGAGCAAGGGTGGAGGCAGCTCCTGGCGGGGGGAACCAGGGGAGGGCGGGGCAGGTTCCATGTCCACCTCTTCCAGATCCATGTCCAGGACGGCCCCAGCCAGATGCTCTGTCCAGAAGACGCACTGGAACCGTGTCTCCAGCTCCCGGAGAAGGTGCTGCCCCTCTGGGCTCAGCAGGAACCTGGCACTGCCTGGGTGCTTCAGGCTTAGCATGTGACAGCTAACGCTACCCAGCAGACTTTGCAGAAACTCCTCGGCTGCCCGGCACGGGGCCAGGGCTCCGCAGAGCTGCAGGACCGTGGGGCGGGGGTGGGGGGGCAGTTGGCAAGTTTAGGGCACAGGAAAGGCACCCAGAGCCCCCAGTACCAGAGGAGGATTAAAGGTGAGGACTCCTCAGGGGCTGCTTACCCGGAATCCAGTCGTATCTGAGCCCTCAAGCGGGAAGAGAGCCACGTCTCCGAGGCCGGCGAGAAGGTCCTCATGATAGAGCTGAATGAAGCGCATTGCTCCCGGCTCCATTGCCAGCACCGTCTCCACCAGGCCCTCCTGCCTCGGTGACCCCACGGGCCCCAAGCCCACTGACGCCACCTGCTCTGAAGAGCGCATGGCGATCTCCACTGGGTCCGGAGACCCCACAGTCCTTGGGCTCCCCGGTCCCTCCTCTTCTGAAGACCCTGAGCTGACTGGCCTGGCCCGTGCCAGCAACGAGCTGTCCAAACAAGGGCCTGTGCTCAGAGAAGCTCCTGACTGCCCTGGCGCCTCCTCAGAGCCCAGTGTGACATCCCCAGCATAATGCTGTGCCCTTGCTGGTCCTCCTGCCTCCTGGAGAATGTGCCTGGGGGCCGCAGGCCCCAAGTCGCCTGGGTGGCTCCCTCCGCCGGAGCCCTCAGTGAGCTCCTCAGGCTCCAGGACATCGTAGTGGGGGACAAGGTTCAGCTGTGAGCCCTGCAGCTGGTGGTCCCGCTGCAGCACCCGCTCGGCCACTTGGAAGAAGGGAAAGAACAGGTCATCAGGGCTCCAAGCCATGGTGGGGAACAGCCCTGTCCTGCCCCACTCACCCCTCCAGTGCTGGAAGGAGACCACGGTGCCCAGGTGCCCTGGGAGGCTGCGCATGCCCTCCAGGGGCCCCCCGCCACTGCGGCGCTCATTCTCCAGGTACAGCTCCAGCAGCAGCAGGTCTGCAGGGGGGTCGCCTCCTACCACACGCACTGCCCGGGCCTGGGGCACCCAGGCCAGGGAGACCTCAGCCCCCTCCAGGCCCAGGGCCCGGGCGTGCACCTCCAGGACGCCAGCTTCTGCGGGGAGGATGCAAGTCAGCACAGGGTGCCTCCCCTAACAGGCAGGCCGCCCCAATCCCGCCTCTTACCTGCCTCAGAAAGGGGCTTGGGCAGTTGCACCAGGGCACGATCTGGTCGGGGACTGGCCAAGGTGTGGCAAGGCTGCTCCGGGTGCCCGGCGGCACAAAGCAGAGCTTGGACGTACTGCTCCAGGAGCTGGGGTGTGGTGCCAGGAGGCAATCCTTGGAGCAGCAGGCGCGCAGAGGCGCGTGGTGGGGCTGGCCGCAGGCTCAGCCGAGCCCCCTGCAGAGTGTGCTCTGGCCAGGCCAGGACCCTCGCGGCATCTGCGGGCGAGGGGAGCGTGCCGGTCAGGGCCAGCGGCCAGAGGGGCCCAGGCTGTCCCTTTCCGTCGGTCCCTCACCTGCAGGCTCCTCAAAGGTGAGGATGCCCCCACGGCCGAGTCTCTGCCAACTCGCCACAGGCCCACCCCCAGAGCTTCGCCGGTTCTCGAAGTAGAGCGTGAGCAGCTCGTCTGGGACGCTGGAGGGCAGACCACTGAGCTCCACTGCCGCTCCCGCCTCCGCCTCCGCCTCTCCCATCGCCACCCTGGGGCCAGAAGAGGGGGTAGGCAGCAGCCCCACCGTTCCACCTCACGCAGCCCGGGTCCCTTGGTAGCGTTCCCTGACGTCCCCTTCACTGTGCATGCGACCTACATCCCCCCACTTACGCTCCCCGACCCCAGCCTGAGCTGCCCCAACCCGGGCCTTCAGCCAGGACTCCCTCCCCACACCCTGGGACAGGAAAGCAAAACCGAAACTGTTGCAGGAAGGGAGGAGCGAGCAGTGCTGTGCGAGTGTGGCCTTTCAGGTGCTTCCCTCTTCAGGCTCCTCCTGCAGGATGTTCCAGCCCCGCCCCCGCCCCGCCCCTCCGGCCCTCCGCCCACCAGTCCCGTCCGTCTGTCGTCTGTCCCACCCCAGCCCAGTGGCTGCAGGATGGGGGGAGTGGCCCCGGGAGGTCCTCCACTCCCACTGGCCCTTCCCTGTGAACCTCAAGACGGCCAATCACCCTCCCTGGTAAATACGCCGGGGTTCTTGAGTCATTGCCCCCAACTCAAAGACCTCAAGCCTCTGTGTTCCCTTTCCCCACTGCAGAGACTTTGGGTCTGGCTGAGGCTGGCTTTCCACTCTCCCCAGCAACCTTGGCGCCTGCACCTGCACTCACCCTTCAACAACTCAAAGGTGGCCGACCTCCCACCTGGCGAAGGCGAGCAGCTCAGCTCCTGACCCTGGAGGGGTACGTCCCCATCACTGCTGGCCCAAGGCACTGCCATGCCTCTCGCCTGGCTGCACCTTTAGAACCCACACTCCCTCTTGCCATCCAGTCACCCCTTCCCTGGTGCCCGTATTCATTGGCTTCCAGCCTCTGGAAGAGTTGTGGCCCACAGTGCTCTCCACCCCCACCTCCCACTTAGCCCTCAGCCACAAAAACTCCCCTTAACCCCTGCTACTTCTGCAAGGGATTGAGGGCCTGTCCAGCCTGTACCCTGAGCTGACCCCACCCTGGTCCGAGCCTGTCATCTCTCGTCTAGATCACGTGTCTGACTTCTGAACTGATCTCTCTCTGCCACTCCTGCCCTATCGCACCGTCCAACCTCAACAGAGGGCCTTAAAAGTCACACCAACAGCTGCTAGAGATTGGACCATGATGAAGCCAAAGTCGTTTGGAAGACCTGTCAGGCTGTACTGACCAGGCCCCAGTCCCTGCTGGCTGAATGCCCCTGTATCCCCCACGTTCCTTCATCAAGTGCAGCAGACCCTCCCTCCCTGACACCTTTGTACTGGCCCTTCCCTCTTCTAGACCAGCCTTTCCCACAGAGCCACCTGGTAGGTTCTTGGTGGCAGGTTTAATTGAACTTAAAAGTCTTCAAGGACCCTCCTAAAGCCCTGACCTCAACTTCACTTTTGTCATTTTTAGTTTTTTTCCTTTAAAAAAGGACCCTCAAATTGTATTAACTTCTAGTTGTATAAAACCTGAAGTCACCCCTGCCTGCTCTATGCTTTGTCTTCTCATGGAACTCATTCTCAGCAAAGGTCCATGTAGTCAAGGCTATGGTTTTTCCAGTAGTCATGTATGGATGTGAGAGTTGGACTATAAAGAAAGCTGAGTGCCGAAGAATTGATGCTTTTGAACAGTGGTGTTGGAGAAGACTCTTGAGAGTCCCTTGGACTGCAAGGAGATCCAACCAGTCCATCCTAAAGCAGATCAGTCCTGGGTGTTCACTGGAAGGACTGATGCTAAAGCTGAAACTCCAATCCTTTGGCCACCTGATGCGAAGAGCTGACTCATTTGAAAAGACCCTGATGCTGGGAAAGATTGAGGGCAGGAGGAGAAGGGGACGACAGAGGATGAGATGGTTGGATGGCATCACCGACTCAAGACTCAATGGACATGAGTTTGGGTAGACTCTGGGAGTTGGTGATGGACAAGGAGGCCTGGCATGCTGCAGTTCATGGGGTTGCAATGAGTCAGATACGACTGAGTGACTGAACTGGACTGGAACTCATTGCCTTCTAACACAATGTATAATTTACTTATTATACCTATACCTACTGTGGAGGATCTACCCCAGGTGGCAGTGTGCCGGAACAACTCACATCATGACGGCAACATTGTTCAATTTGGGGGAATCTTTGTGAGTCAGTTTGTAAACTGGTGGTCAGTCGAAATAAGCCATGATGGGGTATTTATGCCAAGGACATGTGCAAAGGCACAGATCAGGGCTTCCCCACGTTGGGGTCAGTTTTTCAACACGGAACCAACACATCCCCTGCACAGGACAGAGCCTTTCCGAACCACTGCCAGGCCTGGGAGAGGCCACCATCCAGGAGTCCAGAAAGTATCGTAGGACTCCTAGGCCCCAGAGGGAGAGGCACTCCTGCAGGGATTCCAGGAGACAGCGCCCCAGGGGATGTCCCTGATTGGGGCAGGCAGTGCTTCTTCTCAAGACCACTGAAGCCCACGGAAGTTAACTTGACCTCCGGTTCTGGGGCATCTCTAAGCCTCAGTCCCTCAGCAGAGAAACAGGGCTAAGAACGCCACCCTTACTGTTTGTGAGTTTGTTAAGTGAGAATAAATGATCTAGTAGGGACCTAGACTAGCTTAACGGAGAGGACTGAGCAATTATACAATCAGGTCT
Source organism: Capricornis sumatraensis (assembly GCF_032405125.1). Taxonomy (NCBI): domain Eukaryota; kingdom Metazoa; phylum Chordata; class Mammalia; order Artiodactyla; family Bovidae; genus Capricornis; species Capricornis sumatraensis. The sequence goes on along the minus strand of NC_091079.1, from coordinate 20,221,091 downwards.
CTTGATCTGGGATAGCCTTGGATGAAATGGAAAGTGGGGTTTCAAGGTCAAGGAGGGATGGAGAGTGCTAGTCAAAACTCAGCAAATCTCAAATTTAGGAATAAATTTCTCGACTCTCTGACCCAAATTGGAGAGGCCAGGTGTCAGTCTCCAGGTCTACAGCTCTCAGAGCCCAAGCCCAACTCTCGGTGGACAAGCGCGAGAAAGACACCAGCAGGGCGGCGGAATGGGGCAGGATCCATCCGGGGAGGCGCCGCCCTCCCGCAGAGCCCCGTCCGCGGCCCCGCCCCAGGCCCCGCCCGCGGCCCCGCCTCGTCACACGGCCCCGCTGCGTCTCCCGAGCCGCAGGCGCAGGCCCAGCCGAGCCGGCAGCGTAGCGGGTGCGGGTGCGGTTGCGAGTGCGGACGAAGCGGTGGCCTACCCCGCGGCCGCGCAGCGGACAGTGGGCGCAGCGTCCTGAGGCGCCCCGCGACTGGTGAGTCCCCGGCCCTAACACAGCCGCGTGTCTACCGGTTCAGCCGGCCGGCCGCTGCCACCCCCGCTGGAGTCCTGCGCAGCCGAAAGGCGTCGCGGTGGGTCAGTCTGTCGGTCCAGCCGCCGCGCGGCCCGCAGGGGCCGGGGAGGGGGGTGCGGCGGCGGCGGCGGGGGCGGGGAGCCGGAGGACCCCGCGCGGGCAGGCGGGCGGGGGCGGCGCGCCGCTGCGACAGTGGAACCGCCGCTCGAGCGCCCCCCAAACGGGCAAGAGGGCCCACCCCGCCCTCGGTGCGGGGTCCCTGGCCGCCGTCCCCGCCGCCCGCCTCGCCCCCACGTCCGCTTCGCTTTGTTCCCCTGCGCGCCCTCTGGTCTCTTCCATCCCCCACACACCCCCGCAACCCGCTGTTCTTGGCGTACCCCGCCGGCAGGCAGCCCGGCAGCCGATCCAGGCCTGCTGCCCCCACCCGGTAGCGAGGGACGGTCGGGCCCTGCTCTGGGAGAGGGGCTCAGGGCTCTGGTTGATCACAGATGGCGTGAGGATTTCCTGGGATAGAAATAGCCGCCTGCCCTGGCCCCTTAAAGCTGCTTAAGGGGCGGGATGTGAAGGGGAGGGTCCGGGCACACCCCCACACCTCCCCGACCGCGCCCCCCGCCAACACCCAGGATGAGCTCTGACCCGAAGACGCCAGCAGCGGTGACAGGGCCCCTCGAGGTGCTTGTGAGAAACCGCGGAAGCCCCAGAATCCCGAGGCTGACAAAGTCACTCCCTCGTCCCTCCCCTTCTCCCCCTCTGGGGTCGGTCTGTGGCGGCCCCTGCTGAAGCCGCCAGCGCAGCCAGCCGGCCCCCACCCGCCTCTCCTGACCCCCGGCTTGGGACTCCCCGCTGCCCTGGGGCAGAGGTCATAATCCCGCTCCTTCCGTCCTGGTTCCCGGCAGCAGGTGGGGCGCCTGGCTGGCTTCTGTCGCGGCAGGCTAACTGTTCTCTCTCCGTCCTCTAGGGGGAGACCACAGAAGCTGAGGCCATGTCCCATGAAAAGAGTTTCTTGGTGTCTGGGGACAGCTATCCTCCCCCCAACCCTGGATATCCGGAAGGGCCCCAGCCCTCCATGGCACCCTACCCAGGGGCCCCTTACCCACAGGCCGCGTTCCAGCCATCCCCCTATGGCCAGCCAGGGTATCCCCAGGGCCCCAACCCCTACCCCCAAGGTGGTTACCCACAGGGCCTCTACCCCCCTGGGGGCTACCCCCAGGGCCCCTACCCCCCAGGGGGATACCCCCAGGGTCCCTACCCACCAGGGGGATACCCGCAGGGGCCATATCCGCAGAGCCCCTTTCCCCCCAACCCCTACGGACAGCCACAGGCCTTCCCAGCACAGGACCCTGGCTGTGAGTATCCGGGCAGGGCAGGGCGAGGGCAGGGGCTGCCACATGAGTGAGGGGTGCTGACTGCCCGTCCTGCTCCTCAGCACCTCATCATGGGAACTATCACGAGGAGGGGCCCCCATCCTACTATGACAACCAGGACTTCCCTGCCACCAACTGGGATGACAAGAGCATTCGCCAGGCCTTCATCCGCAAGGTGGGCCTCGGGGGCTGGGGGTGTGGGCAGCTGTGCTGGCGGGGCGCTGAGCCGCCTCCCTCCCCAGGTGTTCCTGGTGCTGACCCTGCAGCTGTCTGTGACCCTGTCCACTGTGGCTGTGTTCACCTTCGTCGGGGAGGTGAAGGGCTTTGTCCGGGAGAACGTCTGGACCTACTACGTCTCCTATGCCGTCTTCTTCGTCTCTCTCATTGTCCTCAGCTGCTGTGGGGACTTCCGGCGGAAGCACCCCTGGAACCTTGTTGCGCTGGTAACTCCCAGGGCCCTGCCTCAGCACCCCACGTCTCAGGCTTTGGAGCAACAGAGGGGGTGGGGCGGGGCGGGAGGGGCCGCGGCTCTGAGTGCTGACACGCCATCTCCCCACAGTCGATCCTGACTGTCAGCTTGTCCTACATGGTGGGCATGATCGCCAGCTTCTACAACACCGAGGCGGTCATCATGGCTGTAGGCATCACCACGACCGTCTGCTTCACAGTGGTCATCTTCTCCATGCAGGTGAGGGGCCCCCCGGGGCAGGGCTGCCGACCCCCGGGGCCCAGAGGTGCCCTGGGGCAGCGGCCGCCAGTGCCCCCTGCACGCGTCTGTGCCCACAGACCCGCTATGACTTCACATCCTGCGTGGGCGTGCTCCTGGTGAGCGTGGTGGTGCTCATCCTGTTCGCCATCCTCTGCATCTTCATCCGGAGCCGCGTCCTGGAGATCGTGTACGCCTCGCTGGGTGCTCTGCTGTTCACCTGCGTGAGTGACGGGGCTGAGGCCTGGGCGGGGGGCTGGGCGGGGGGCTTGTCTCTCGACACGGCCACTCTGTCACCCCCAGTTCCTGGCAGTGGACACTCAGCTACTGCTGGGGAACAAGCAGCTGTCCCTGAGCCCGGAGGAGTACGTGTTCGCTGCCCTGAACCTCTACACGGACATCATCAACATCTTCCTGTACATCCTCACCATCATTGGCCGCGCCAAGGAGTAGCCTGAGCCCGCTCGTGTGGGGCCCCTCAGGTGGCATGCCCGGCCTGGTCCCTACCCCAGCGTGGCAGCTCCTCTCAGCTCCCCTCTCTCGTCCCTGTGTGCTGCCTGCGACAGGGAGCCCCTCGACCCTCCCGTGTGTACACTGCAGACATTTCTGTCCGGACCCGCCGCGGCCAGCATGGCCCCTTCCAGCCGTCCTACCCCGCCACAGGGCAGCGGGGCTGGGTTTCCGTGCCCCCTCCCGCCCACCCAGTGTTGCATGAGCCCTGTCTGCCAGCCCACTCCCGGGTCTGGGGGCAACACCAGGCCTCAGGGGCGAGCGATGGAGCCACGAGGTGAGGGTGCACGTCTCCCCTCCTGTCCCTGCTCCCTGGCTCGGCATACAGCCTCCCCCACCCCCCCACTGGAGTGCTGCCCTCTGGGGGACCTGCTGGGTGAGGGTCTCGTCCCTGTGCTGAGCCCTTGAGGGCAGAGAGGAGGGAACAGTCCAGGTCAGGAGGGTGCCTTCCTCTCATTCTACTGTCTGTAAAATTCCAATAAATGGGACCCTCTGCGCTCTGTGTTCCCTTCCTCACTCTTGTCACTGCCGCTTCCTCCCCACGGCAGGGAGGGGTCTGGGCGTCGACAGAGTGAGGCGGCGAGCAGGACCCAGACAGGCAGGAGCCGGACAGGCATTGCTGGCCGTGCCTGGCTCTGGCGGAGGGTGAGGGCAGCAGCTTCTCCATGCCTCCACCTCCTCGCAGCCTTCCGAGCCACGTCCTGAGCGCTGTGCCAGGAGGCCTGGCTAATGGATGGGAACCTGGGGCTCCCAGATCACATGCTATCTGCCACCCGTGCCTGGGACCTGCCTGGTGTGACAGAGGGTCCTGTGAGACCTCACTGTCCCCACCCTGGGCCTGAGGGGCAGTGGCACAGGTCACTGACCCCCCTCCAGGCAGGACTGTCCTGCTCCTCTGGCTCTGAAAGGCCCCCGGGAGCCCATCAGCGATCACCTGACAGGTGGCACTGCACGCCCCCCCCAGACACCTGCAGACCAAGCCCCCAGGGCGAAGCGGAATGGCAACCCTGAGGCCCCCTGGCCTGCCTCTGGCACCTTCCAGCAGTCTCTCCAGACCCTGCCCCTCCGTGGCCTCAGCCCCAGCTGGTCCTGCATGGCCTCCTGTGGCTCTCTCTGTCCCCGCTCCAGAGCCTACCCCTGCTGCCCCGGTTCTGACATGTGCACCAGCCGTCAGCTAGTTGCCCTTATCCCCGCCCTCCTCACAGAGGGGTCCCTCCACGGCCCTGAGCCCTCCTGAGCCCCCAGCCCAGTGGACACTCCTGACCAGCCTTCGCTCATGGGACCTGCTGTCCACTTGGCTTGAGACCCCTCCCCCAGGGCTTCCCCAGCTCCTACCCGCCACCCCATTAAACCTGGCCCATTAACCGGAGCCAGTACCCCAGCATCTCTGAAGGGAAGCCCGCTGTAAGCTAGCATCCCACGCCCACAGGCAGCTCGTCATGGCCTACGCTGCCCCTGCCACTCCCACGTAAGCCCTGTCAGGGTCCAACGGCCCCCCCAGGCTGGAGACAAGTGTCCCCTCTGCCCTCGTCCATCCTTCCCCACCCGCTCCCTGCCCAGGCCCCCTCCCCGAGGCCTGTGCTCGGCTGACAGCTCACCCTTACCAAGTCTCTGCCCGCTGCCAGGCATGCTTGCAACACACGGACCACACCACGTGCCTGATGGCAGCTGGCGGCACGAAGTCCACGTTCCCTGAAGGCTGCTTGAGCTGGCCTTCCGCTGTCCCCACGCCCCTCAACCCGAGATGGACCTTACTCGGCCTGAGCCGCAGGCAGGCCCCGCTTCCCTGGGTGGGCTGCACACTGCCTTCCCAGAGTCCAGCTCACCGCGCACAGCAGTTTTGCTCCACTGCTACCCTCAGGCACTTGGCTTTGTTCACGTGCCGGGCAGGCATCGCCACTCCCCTCCCCTACCTCTCCCGGAGCAGGTGTGCGGCTCCTCGTCCAGGATTCCCTGCCTGCGGGAGCCAAGCGTACAGACACCTGCTCCAGAGAGCGTTCCTGGCCTTTGAACCCCACAGAGGCAGGAGAGGCAGCTAAGGAATGAACCCCAAGCCAAGTGTGCAGGGCCAGTGTCTACTCAGGGAATGCAAGGACAAAACCTCGGCTAGACGAAGCCTTGGCGGAGGCTCCCGGAGACCATCAGTGGCCAGAGCTGTGGGCAGGGCCGAGGTCTGGAAGCTGGGCCGCTGTGGGAAGGGAGGTCAGGGGTGCACACGGATGAGGCCTTGAGCTTGCCCTGCCAGCGAAAGGGACTGGCAGGACCCACTGCTGAGCATGTGCTCAGGAAGATGAGTCCAGGGAGAGAGTGTCCAGAAGAGGGGCTGGGTTCCAATAGGCACAGGGAGAAAGCAGACAAGATGGCAGAAGGGAGCAGGGCTCAAGGCGGCTGGCAATGGCACAAAGGGGTCACAGGGGCCCAGTTGAGGTGGGCAGGGCATTTCTGCCAATGGAGTTTGGCCTGCTGTCTGCTGTGTCTGCTGCCGCTGGGAAGGAGATATGGGGCAGCTTATGTCTAACCGGGTGGGTGAGTGTGAAGAAGCCACAGGAGGGGTGAGGTCGGCCAGAGAGACTGTTCAGGTGACATGAGGCAGCCCCCAGCTCCCAGAGCTGGCCTGGTGCACTCAGATATGGCCGTGGTGGTCTCCGGTGTAGAACATGCAGATTCACACGAGACCAGGTCAGACTGGGCCCCGCTGTGCCAGATCAGGTCGAGAGAGAAGACTCCTCTGTTGTCACATCTGAACATAAGCCAGATGCAGGCATCGTCCATGCCATAAAGAAGACCTACTGTGTGCATCCTGTCCTGCCTCATCTGAGCACCTGCTGGCTCTTCAAAGTGGGCAGCTTTAGCTGGCCCCTGGTCTGTCCTCCTTCCAAAAACGTGCTGTTGAGATACACAGTCTCAGGACAACTGCCCCACCCCATTCACCAAAATAAGTCCATCCTGGGCCCCCCCCCCAGGCCCCCCAACAAATACACAGTAAGCCTGTCTTACTGTGTAAGACACCCAATGACAGGGTGTCGGTGGGCTTCCTCTGGAGCCTCGAGGAGGACTACTTTATTCTTAAAACAAAATGTTTATTTACATGACTGATCAGTAAGTCTATTCGTGCTTTCGGATTAAACGACGCATGGGACTTCCCTGGTGCTCCAGAGGTGAAGACACCATGCTCCCAGTGCAGGCGGTTCCATCTCCAGTCAGGTAACTGGATCCCACATCTAGCAACTAAGGGTTCCCACACCGTAACCAAAGGTCCCTGCGCCACAGCTAAGACCCAGCACAGCCAAATTAATCCATATTTTTTAAAGAAAGATTAAAGGACACAGAGTCTCAGCATCATCACTGCGCCCGCTTTCAAAAAGCACCGTGTGGGCAGCACAGGACCCCACGCGCTCAGCAGCCCATAGGTGCCCTGTGCCGCCTGCCCTGCTAACCAGTGCTGCCCTCAGCCTCTGGAGCTGGAGGAGCCTTCAGGACAGGCACGCAACCTGCTCATCCTGACACTCAGGCCAGCATCTAGTCTAGAGTGGGTGTGCCATCGGCGTAGATCATGGAAGGAGTGGGAACTCTATGCGGCGTGAGCCGCCCAGGCACCAACTGCCCCAGGACCAGGCAGGAGCGCTACAGACTCTGGACTCTGGTCAGCATCAGCATCAGTGGGAAGCACTTGAGGAGTGCAGGCAGCAGAACTGAAAGCCCAGGAAACTTGCGGAGGCCTATCTGGGGGAGCAGGTGGAAGAGCAAGGAGGTGAGAGCATAGTGGAGGGTCGAGTGGCCCTCAGTGTGTCAGCTGTGGACGCAGAGCTCGAGTTCGAACTCTTCTGCATGCAGGGATGAACCACTGGGACCTTCCAGTGAAGAGCCTGGAAGTGGTTTGAGTAAAGGCAGGAAAATCAGCGAGGCCCACAGTGAGGGCCTGGCCTGGGGGGCGTGGGGCGTTGGGAGGGGAGGCACTGATGGCAGGCGCTGCAGCTCCCCAGGCAGCCCTTCCCCACCGAGCCCAGACACTGCGCCCCAGGCATCAGCATGGCTTGGCCCATCTGCCGCCAAAACGTTCTGTGTTCCTGGGTTCTGCTTTGTCTCAGGCTTGTCAGGAACTGGGGACCTTGAAGAACTCCCCATATTCAAACAACGCCCACCACACACACACATACACACACACACACAGCTGAACATCTCAACTCCCATCTATGCTACTAAAGAAGGCCTTGTGAAATGAAAGATTTCTTGCCATATTGGTGGGCAAGAAATGTCACAGCCATCAGCTATTTCAGGCCTCCAAATGTGAGTGAGGGCTCCCAAAAGGGAACGCGATGCCTGCGGCCCAGCAGATGCCGCCACCCCCACGGTGATTGCTGAGGAGCCATCTGCGGCTCCTTAAGGTGAACCAGGAATCAAGGATGCGAACAATCCAGAAACAGGGTTTGACCCCAGAGAGCTGAAGGGCTTCCCAGGTGGCCCTAGTGGTAAAGAACCCACCTGCCAATGCAGGAGACATAAGAGACGCGGGTTTGATCCCTGGGTTAGGAAGATCCCCTGGAGGAGGGTATGACAATCCACTCCAGTATTCTTGCCTAGAGAATCCCATGGACAGAGGAGCCTGGTGGGCTACAGTCCGGCTACAGAGCCGGACATGACTGAAGCAACTGAGCACGCGTGCGCATTATGCATGTATAACTGAGTCACTTTGGTGTACACCTGAAACTAACACAACATTGTAAATCAACTATACTTCTATTTGGAAAAAAAAAAAAAAAAGATACAGTTTTGCTGGAGTAAGGTGGCCCCTAATCCAACATGACTGGTGTCCTTATAAAAAGGGGACTCTTAGACACGACCTTTTCTGCCACCAGGTCCCTGCATTAGCATGGATGGTCTTGCGGAACTGCTGCAGCCCCCTGAGGAAGAGGAACCAGCAGACACCTGGCTCAGAACCCAATCATCTGTGGCCCTGAGTCACCTTGCACTACAACAGGTGGATTCTCCACAGGACAGACAGTGGCGAGGTCATTGTGAAGCAGGAATCCCGCACGCGGACCACTGTCTGCAACCATGCGGGCCACCCTCTGCACCTGGAAGCACAGTACCACCCACAGGACCCCTGCGATGGGGAGGAGGAAGCTGACTGCCCATACCCAGGCCCTGCCCCGCAAGCAATCAAGACGTCTAAAGGTTTCCTCAAAAACAACAGCAAAATATTATACTGGAGGCCCCAACCAGCATAATAGGACAAGGAGAAAAGGTGTGTTTATCTATAGCAACATGATCATGTACATAGAAAATTCTAAGAAATCTACCGAAAACCTACTAGAACTAACAAAAGAGTTTGGCAAGGTCATGGATTCAGGTCAACAATAAAAAATCATAAACTATACATAGCCACAAACAAAAGTTAAAACTATATGTACATCACAAAACCATAGAATGCATAGAGATTATGGCAGAGGCCCCCTAAGATCACTCTCAGGTTTGCTGATTCATTAGAACTCAGGATTCAGCTATACTCCTGCTCATGGCAATGATTTATTACACAGAAAAGATATGAAGCAAAATCTGCATAGAAAAAAGACTTGGGGCAAAATGTGAAGGAAACCCAGTGCAAGCTTTTAGGAGTCTTCTTCCTGTGGAGTCACACAGCATGAACTTAATTCTCTGAGCAATGAGTTGGGACAATACGTGTGCAACGTTGTCTATGAAGGAAGCATATTAGAAACCCAGTGCCGAAGCTTCTCCTAGAGGGCTGGTCATACAGGCGCCCTCTGCCCAGCAGCAACCCAAATTCCAGACTCTCAGAAGGAAATCACAAGCTCAGCATAAGCCACATTGTTTGAACCAAGAGTTGGGCACAGTGAGCCATTCTTATCAGTTTATCAGTTCGGAGAATTATGGGAACTCTCCGAAATCAAATTCCCAGATGACCAAGGCCAAGCAGACCTTTCTGAGGGTGGCAATCTCAGGTCTGCTATGCTTCTTCACAGTGATAAACAACAAAATGTGTGCAATGCACGTCTACTGAAAACTACAAAACATTTCTGAGATTTTGAAAGATAGAGAGATGTACCAGGTTCATGCATCAGACTCAATAGTGATATCAGTTCTTTCCAGATTGATCTAGAAATTCAACACAATTCCAATGAAAATCCTATCAGGCTTTATTGTAGACATTGACAAATACCTTAAGTATATATGGAAACATGAAAGACTTCAAAAAGCCGGAACAGTTTTGAAAAGGAACAAGGTTGGAGGACCCGATTTCAAATTTTCTGTAAAGCTGTAATGATCAAGACAGTATAATAGTGTCCTAAGGGAGACACACAGATCAGTGGACAGAATAGAAAATCCAGAAATATACTACACACATTTCTTTAAACAAATGGTAATAGAACAATTAGATATTGATATTAAAGAGAAAGAACCTCCACCCTTACCTTACGACAGATACAAAAATTAACTTGAAATGGACCATAGACCTAAATATGAAAGCTAAAATTATAAATGTAGATAAAATGTAGACAGATTTCCTAAATAGGACACAAAAAGCACAGACCATTTAAAAAAATTTTTGATAAACTTAAAAGCTTTTGCTCTTGAAAAGGGAATAAAATGACAAGCCACATCTTGCAGAAAATATTTGCAATACATGTATTTGCAAAGGGTTACAGTTGTATCCAGACGTACAAGTGTTGTTGTTGTTGTTCAGTCGGTAAGTCCTGTCTGACTCTTTTGCAGCCTGGTGGGCTGTAGTGCACGAGGCTCCCCTGTCCATGGGATTCTCCAGGCAAGAATACTGGAGTGGGCTGCCATTTCCTTCTCCAGGGGATCTTCCCAACCCACTCTGCTGCATTGGCAGGCAGTTTCTTTACCTCTGAGCCACCAGGGAATGTCGTAATTAGAAGACACTCAACCTAATTTTTAAATGATCAAAAAATTTTAGGAAGCTCGTAAAAGAAGATACACAGGAACTTCACTGGCAGTCCAGTGGTTGACTCTGTGCTTCCACTGCAGGGCGTGCAGGTTTGATCCTTTATCAGGGAACTAAGATCCCGCAAGCCTCTAAGCCAAAAAAAAAAAAGGGAAAATTTCCTTAATTGAATAAAAATGAAAATACAATATATCAAGTTTAAAAACTACATATAAAAAAGAAGATATGCAAACGGCCAGTAAGCACATGAATTGTTTTCAAAATCATTAGCCATCAAGGACATGCAATTTAAAACTACAATGAAATACCACTCCACATTCAGTAGAACAGCTAAAATTAAAAGATTTACATTAGCATATTGCCAAAGACGCAGAGCAACTGGAATTCTCATTTACCAGTGGAAAAGTAAAAGAGTGTAACCACTTTGGAAAACAATGTGGCAGTTTATAACAGATATTTACAGAATGAAAACCACAATCACAGAAAACTAACCAAACTGATCATATGGACCACAGCCTTGTTTAACTTAATGAAACTATGAGCCATAGGGCCGCCCAAGACGGACGGGTCATGGTGGAGAGTTCTGACAAGATATGGTTCTCTGAAGAAGGAAATGGCAAACCATGTCAGTATTCTTGCCTTGAGAACTCCATGAACAGTATGAAATGCAAAAAAAAAAAAAAAGACACCGAAAGATGAACTCCCCAGGTCGGTAGGTGCCCAATATGCTACTGGAGAAGAGTGGAGAAATAACTCTAGAAGGAATGAAGAGACGGAGCCAAAGCAAAGACAACGTCCAGATGTGGATGTGACTGGTGATGGAAGTAAAGTCCGATGCTGTAAAGAACAATATTGCGTAGGAACCTGGAATGTTAGGTCCACGAATCCTGGTGAATTGGAAGTGGTCAAACAGGAGATGGCAAGAGTGAACATTGACATCTTAGGAATCAACGAACTAAAATGGACTGGAATGGGTGAATTTAATTCAGACGACCATTATATCTACTACTGTGGGCAAGAACCCCTTAGAAGAGATGGAGTAGACCTCATAGTCAACAAAAGAGTCCAAAATGCAGTCCTTGGGTGCAATCTCAAAAATGACAGAATGATCTCTGTTCGTTTCCAAGGCACACCATTCAATATCACGGTAATCCAAGTCTATACTTTAACCATTAAATGCCGAAGAAACTGAAGTTGAATGGTTCTTTGATGATCTACAAGACCTTCTAGGACTAACACCAAAAAAAAGATGTTCTTTTCATCATAGGGGACTGGAATGCAAAAGTAGGAAGTCAAGAGATACCTGGAATAATAGGCAAGTTTGGCCTTAGAGTACGAAATGAAGCAGGCAAAGGCTAACAGAGATTGTCAAGAGAACACATTGGTCATAGCAAACACCTTCTTCCAACAACACAAGAGAAGACTATACATGGACATCACCAGATGGTCAATACTGAGATCAAATTAATTATATTCTTTGCAGCCAAAGATGGAGAAGCTCTATACAGTCAGCAAAAACAAGACTGGGAGCTGACTGTGGCTCAGATCACGAACTGCTTATTGGCAAATTCAGACTTAAATTGAAGAAAGTAGGAAAAACCACCTTACCATTCAGATATGACCTAAATCAAATCCCTTACAGTGGAAGTGAGAAGTAGATTCAATGGATTAGATCTGATAGACAGAGTGCCTGAAGAACTATGGACAGAGGTTCGTGACATTGTACAGGAGGCAGTGATCAAGACCATCCCCAAGAAAAAGAAATGCATAAAGGCAAAATGGTTGTCTGAGGAGGCCTTACAAATTGCTGAGAAAAGAAGAGAAGCAAAAGGCAAAGGAGAAAAGGAAAGATATACCCATCTGAATGCAGAGTTCCAAAGAATAGCAAGGAGAGATAAGAAAGCCTTCCTCAGTGATCAATACAAAGAAATATGCAGAGTATATCATGTGAAATGCTGGGCTGGATAAAGCACAAGCTGGAATCAAGATTGCTGGGAAAAATATCAATAACCTCAGATATGCAGATGACACCACCTTTATGGCAGAAAGCAAAGAACTAAAGAGCCTCTAGATGAAAGTGAAAGAGGAAGTGAAAAAGCTGACTTAAAGCTCAACATTCAAAAAACAAAGATCATGGCATCTAGCCCCATTACTTCATGGCAAATAGATGGGGAAACAGTGACAGACTTTATTTTTGGGGGCTCCAAAACCACTGCAGATGGTGACTGTAGCCACGAAATTAAAAGATGCTTGCTCCTTGGAAGAAAAGCCATGACAAAGCTAGACAGAATATTAAAAAGCAGACACATTACTTTGCTGACAAAGGTCCGTCTAGTCAAAGCTATAGTTTTTTCAGTGAAGAAGTGAAGTGAAGTGAAGTCACTCAGTCGTGTCCGACTCTTTGTGACCCCATGGACTGTAGCCTACCAGGTTCCTCCGTCCATGGGATTCTCTAGGCAAGAATACTGGAGTGGGTTGCCATTTCCTTCTCCAGGGGATCTTCCCAACCCGGGGATTGAACCCAGGTCTCTGCATTGCAGGCAGATGCTTTAACCTCTGAGCCACCAGGGAACCCTGGTGGATGTGAGAGTTGGACTATAAAGAAAGCTGAGTGCTGAAGAATTGATGCTTTTGAACTGTGGTGTTGGAGAAGACTCTTGAGAGTCCCTTGGACTGCAAGGAGATCAAACCAGTCTATCCTAAAGGAAATCAGTCCTGAATATTCATTGGAAGGACTGACTGATGCTGAAGCTAAAACTCCAATACTTTGGCCACCTGATGTGAAGAACTGACTCATTTGAAAAGACCCTTGATGCTGGGAAAGATTGAAGGCAGAGGGAGAAGGGGATGACAGAGGATGAGACGGTTGGATGGCATCACTGACTCGATGGACATGAGTTTGAGTAAACTCCGGGAGTTGGTGATGGACAGGGAAGCGTGCTGCAGTCTATGGGGGTTGCAAAGAGTCAGACACGACTGAGAGACTGAACTGAACTGAATTGTATGATCTAGCAGTTCTATTCCTATATTTTTATCCAAAGATTTATATACTATACAAGTGTCCATAGAATCTTTATTCATAATAACAAAAAAAAAAAAAGACTAAAATATCCAGGGACAGGTAAAAGAATACAGTGATTACTACTCAGCCATAAAAAGGAACAAACTAGTAATGCAGACACCCACAAGGATGTCTCTCATAAACGTCAGGCTTAACAAAAGAAACCAGACACAAAGGAACATACACTGTCTGATTACTTCTCCAGAGAAGACTAACCTGTGAGGACCAGGGGTGGAAAGTGAGGATTACTAGGGAAAAGCACAGGGAAATTCTGGAGGTAACAGAAAAATTCTATACCTCATTGTAGTGGTGATCACACGGTACACACGTTTTTCAAAGCTCATCAAACTGTTTGCTTAAAATGGGTACATTTTATTGTGTGAGAATTGCACCTCAATAGTTTGTTTGCTTGTTTGTTTCCAATGAATGTGAGCAAAAGGTTAACAAACCATTTCCTCTTCTGCTTGAGAATTTGACCTTCGGTTAACTGTCTAGCTATGTCCCCTGGTAACCAGATACAGGTAGAGTGTTAATGATTTAACTAGGGACACTGCTTATGGTAACAGTCACCCCTATTGGAAGCTGTGTGTCAACAGGGAGAAACTAGAAATGAACCATGAATGCCTGAGAGAAGCCATAACCCTGAGCTTCCTGGAGGAAAGTGACTCCTGAAGCAGAGTCTCCCTTGTGGAGACTCTGGAAGCTAGGTCTATGCAACTGTTGCAAGACATATGGCTCCTGTGAAGCATAGGATTTGGAAGCCCTGTCCAGTGCGGATCTCATCCCCTTGTGTGTGGGCTAGCACCTAAGATCCAAACATGTAGTCTTGATGGCTATATAAATTGCTCCATGGGAACCTCCATGGTGATGCAGAGACTAAGACTCCATGCTCCCAGTTCAGGGGGCCCAAGTTTGATCCCCGGTCAGGGAACTAGATCCCACATGCAGCAATTAAGGGTTCCCCTGCCTCAACTAAAGATCCCGTGTGCTGCAACTGAGACCTGGTGCAGCCAAATAAATAAACAAATACTTTTTAAAAAGATCACTCCATGATTGCTTTAGAAAAAGATGATGTAGCCCTACTGCTGGCCATCTGTGTTCCCTGCATGTCTGAACAGATGTTTGCAAGGGTGGTCTTTGGTCGTCTTGAAGGTGGGGCTGGATATTTAATAGACTAAGAAGACCCCCTGATGGACATGGCAATGTGTATCTCACAAATGGCCATGAAACATGATGACACATTTATCTCATAAATTACCAAGGGATTGCAAATCTAGTCCTAAAGCAGTGCCAGGCACAGAGTAAGCACTCAATAGACATTTGTTGACTTGTTGAATGAAATCAAGATTGCAGTGAGATATCAGTCAATATCAACTGGAAAAAAAATCAAGAAGTCTGACAATATTGAGTTCTGGAGAAGATATACAGCAACTGGATCACTTCACACTTTGCTGGCAAGTAAGTCAAACAGCAAATCAATTTGACATTATCTTGTGAAGTTGGAAACTTTCATTTCTACAACCCAGAATTCTACTCCTAGATATGTCCAAGATAAATTTCTGCACATGTACACCTGAGGACATGCATAAGAAAGTTCATGGTGTCTGTTCATAGTAGCAAACCAAGCTTCCACAGACAAGATTATGGATGTATAAACTATTGTACATATCAAAATGAAAGAATGACAGCTACATGGAACAATATTATAACAAATTGTTCTCTGACTACAAAGTAACTAAATTCAAAATTAACAATAATTAAAAGACATTTGAAACTAAAATATTCTTTGTTGACTGCTCATTGAAGATGTAGTTTCTCACAGGGACATTTCCCAGTTTGGGAAGAACAAATGTGGTGCTGGACTGCCTAGCACAGCCCAGGAGGGCTCAACATTTTGGTATTGGCACCACACCGTCCATGTGACAGCTGAGGAAGCCAACACACACACTTTCAAAGGTACAGCCTTCCCCATCACCCACAACCCAGGATAAAGTCCATGCTTTCTGAGGGGCTTCAGGGCCCTGAGTGGTCTGCCCCTGGTGACCGCCCAGCACCCCCCAGTTCCTCCTCTGCACACCTCAGCTGCACCAAACTGCCTGGACTCCGGGCCTCTGCACCTTCCCCTTCCTGCCCCCAGCCAACAGCCCACTAACCTGGCTCCTTCTGAGAGATGAGATCTTCAGAACTCATTCCTCTGGGATGAGCCCCTGACGCCCCACCAGGGCCAGACGGCCTTTGCTTCAGCATCCCCAGTCAAGACCTCGCCTGCCGTGTGCTCTCTGTCTGCCTGTTGGTCTGTGTGCCCCACTTACTGTAATTTTCCGTAATGTATGTGGTGCCACCACAGTCACCTGATGCCCAGCAGGGTACATGGCACACAGCTCAATAAATCTCATCCTTGTTGGGGTGCCTTGTGCATTAGAGAGCACACAGCGCTGTCTGGGTCCAGTGTGGAGGCACGGTGGCAATGGGAGGGCTCCCTCAAGGTGCAGGTGACACCCCCAGAAAAAGAATTAGTCCTCCCACCGGTGATTCTCTCAAGGGGCCTGGGAGAGTGTCCCGGCCGCCCGGAGGAGCACTCCATCCCGGAGACGGCGGGAGGCAGCAGGCAGGATGCTGAGTGCCAGTTCACAGGCCGTGGCTTCCAGGGGCTGAGGAACCACCAGAGTCCACCAGCAGCCCCGCCGTGTCCAACCAGCACAAGAAACGCCACAAAGCTTCTGAGGAAAACGGGGCTAGAAGCACAGTACGCAGAAATGTCACCAACGATACACTCGAAAAGTCTTAACGTGATAAAAATGACAGCACAGGTTTACTTACGTTATGTGGTTAAGAAATACAGGAATACTACAATAAATGTGGGGTTTACCTTGAAGAAGATGTGAAGCCAGTTTACAGAAGTGGGGGGGGGAAAGGTTGTGGCTTGTGGGTTATTGTGAAGTGTCTGAAATCGGATGGGAAATTGTAACACAGATGTAGGGGTATGGCTCAGCACGGTGCTGGTTGGTGAACTGAAGCAGCTGGCAGATGTCTGAGGTGTGTGTCCTGCACATCTCTAGGTGGCTGTGGTCCATTCAGCTGGGTGCAGTTTTTACTTTCTATTTTCACCTATTTCTCATAAACAAAACTGCACATAAACAAAGGAAGTTTGAGACTTTCCGGGAGGTCCAGTGGTGAAGACTCCATGCATCTACTGCAGAGGGCATGGGTTCGATCCCTGGTCAGGGAACTTAGATCCCACGTGCCACATGGTGCAGCCAAAAAGAGAGAAAAATAAATCTGCCTGTGTTCAAATTGTTCCCAAATATATCAATCATGTTGAAACAAATTCACATTTTCAAAAGAAGCATTTTAGCAAAACTGTATTTTTTTAGGATTCCCTCCTATAACCAGATTTTTTCAGTAACACCACAGACTAAGAGATCCAGCTGAACCAAGGGTACTCACCCAGTGGACAGAGAAGCCCTGGTGGGCTGTGATCCATAGGGTTGCAAAAAAGTCTGACAAAACTTAGAGACTAATAACAACAACAACTACATCATAAAATTGTATCATGAAACTCCTCAGGCTGTGGCTCAAGGACCCACACAGGCTGACGAGGGTCCTGGGATCAGAGTCTCCCACCTGAGGGATGTTGGCCAGAAGCGCTGTGGTGGAAGATGCTAGGGAGAGAGGGTTGGAGCAGGGAGGATGAACACTGATCAGCCTAAGTAGGTGTCCGTCACCACCACCAAGCAAACGAGCCTAGCTCTAGAAAGGGGCTCAGGTCACAAACCCGGGACTCTATGGCAGATTCTGAGGAAACTGGTTTGGGAAAGTCTTTACTTCTCGTCCACTGCAGAAGGGAAGAGAGAAGAGATATGTTCCTAGGACCAGGCAGTAAGAGTGTTAGTCATTCAGTCGTGCTGGACTCTTTGTGACCCAATGGACTGCAGCCCACTGGGCTCCTCCGTCCTCAGTCCGAGATTTTCCAGGCAAGGATACTGGAGCAGGCAGTAAGGGCTGGCCAAAAAAATCACAGGAAGAAGTAGGGGCAAGTGTGCCACCCAGATCCAGCCAGAGCCCAGGTGACGCTGAACAAGCTGACCTCTGGCCCAGAGCCTCACCCAGGGCTCACTTGCTGGCATGGGAGCTGGGGATGCCTCCAGGCCAAGGGCAAGGAGGCCTGAGTGGCAGATGATGGGGATGGCCAATGCCCCTGAGTTGGGCTCTAATCCTGTGTCAATCCCACTATCTGACCCTCAGCTTGGTGACCTTATCAGGGCAGCCTGGTGTGTGCTTGCTGGCCTCAAGTTGCTCCCCTTACAGCAGCTATTCCTCTGCGAGCCCTGAGCGTAGGCAGATGAAGACCCCAAGTGTCCAAAGTCTGTCACCGCAACCAGATGTCGAGCCCTACATGCAGGCCCTGACCTCACCTCTGGGTCATCTGACTTTTAAGACAAACTCACTTCCCAAAGGTGACAGCCCTGCCTGCCGTGACCTCATGGTGTCTCTCCCAGCCAGCCGGTCAAAGGCGAGTGAAGATTTAAACACTGCTCTCCAGATTCAGGCCTAAAACCAGGCGGCCCTGTCCCCTGTCACTTCCCTCCAGCTCACAGAGACTCCTGATGAAAGGCCCCCTATGGTTCTACTCAGATTGGGCTGAGCTGAGGGCTGGGAGCGGATCTGCCCTCAGCTGCAGGGCTGGCCAGGGCCTGTCGCAGAGGCACCCGGAGCAGGGATGGACATGGCTCACAGGAACTGTGCAAGGGCTGGGGAGGCGTGTGGCAAGCAGAAGTCGGTGTGTGTGAGGAGGTGCGCGTGGGGAGGTGCAGGCAGGCGGAGACGTCTGGACTTTACCCAGAGGCTGAGGAGCGAGGGAGGTGGCAGGGCCAGGCAGGGCCCGTGAACTTGCTCTGCAGGGCTCACTTAGAGCCCTGGAAGTGCTGGAAGTGGGCCTGAGGACCTAACAATGACGAGGGTCCTGCAGCCCCAGTCCCAGGTCATATAATCATGTGGACTGTCTATTAAGCTCCTTCTTCCATTCAAAACCCTCTGAGCCTCAGCATCTCACCAGGTGTAAGATCCAAAGTCCCTGTGTTCCCCTCGACACCTCGCCTCTGTCTCTACGTGGCCACCTCTGTCTTCAAGGCTCGTTCCCCTCCACCTTGCAGGCTTGCTGGCTGGTCTTCAAAAGTGCACCACAGCTGCTCGCATGCCCAAGGCCTTTGCACTGGCCGTCCCTCCATCAGGAAGGTTTTGCCCTCAACACCCTCACTTCCTGTCCCATATCCGCCTCCAGTCTCCTCCCAAGAGCTGCCTGTCAGAGAGGCCTTCTGACCTCTCTGCACTGCAGGGCTCATCTCCACCTGCTCAGCCTTGCCCACATCACTCCTCCCATCCTCACCTCCTTCTCTCAGTCAGCAGCCCACGCGCTTGCCAGCAGGCAGCAGGCTTCTGCTGGGTTCCCTGCAGCGGTGAGAGATGGCGGCGATGCCGGCAGTGGACCAGATAACCAAACGCACGGTCCTGACAGAAGCCTTACGAGACGGCGTCACGAGCCGGCTGACTGGGGGCTGAGGCTTCAGCAGGCCGCATGTCCACAGTCACCCCTTACTCTTACTGGCAGGCGGTCCTCGGCTAGGGTCCCCCACCTCCACGCCCCTCTGTCTCCCCTCCCAGGCTCTGAGGGTGCCCACCAGTCAAGGAACAGGGCCAGGGAGCCTGGGGTTCCCCCTCCCCCTCCAGCTTCAGGCTTGCCCTGCCCTGGGCAGCTCCTGGCAGTGGAAATGGAGCCAGAGAGAGCAGAGGTTCTTTGTTTGCGCCCTGCTATCCCCACAACGTGCCTGGCATCTGGCAGGCTGTCAAGATCTCTGGGCTGATGAGAAAATGCAGTTAGCTCTTCCCTTGTGCCAGACACAGCCCTTGCTGTGTTACACACATCACCTCATTCAGGCCTCACACAGCAGGGGGAGGAGGTAGCACATCGCCCGTCAGGACAGATGAAGGGATAGAGGCACCCAGATGGGGGCTGCTGGGGCCACGCGGCCACGCCGAGGCCTGGCGCAATCACTCTGATGCTGCGGACAGCAGGACCTGAGGCGGGCTCCCACGCTGGGATCTGCAGTAGGAGCAGACATCAACCGAGGATCAGAGTGAGGAGTGACACAGGTCTGGGCTGAGGCTTTTGGAGTCCGAGGGCCTGAACCCCAACCACACACATCCCCAGCAGCCCGGTCCCCAGCCCCTCCCCTCTGTAACGCTGCCCCACCCTCCTCCTCCTGGCTGCCCTCAGATGATGCTTCGTAAAAGGCAGAGAGGGCCCTGCAGGAGATGCTGCCGGGCTCCAGGGCCTGACAGGGCCCTCCTGCCTGTCCTGGCCTCTAACTCCCTCCTTTACAAGGGGTGACGGGATGACCCGCGTTGGTGACCAAGGTCTCATTCCCAGAACACTCTGCCTCTAACTGGCACCTGGAGAGGCTTTCCTCTGAGGCTCTCTCCCCGACTCTGGCTGGCAGGACCCCAGGCTGGTGCACAGGTTCCCCTGCTCTTCCCAGGCTACTGCCTCCCCAGGCCTCTAGAGGCAGGGAGGGGCAGCCGTTCCCTCAGAAACCCAGAGGCTTGTCCTCAGACACTCAGCTAGCACCTGGCCTACTTCTACCACTAGCCAACGTGCCTTCTCCAGCTCTATGGTGGGAATTCTTTGAGAAAAGAGGAAAAAAGTTTGTGTGTTTCTTGAGCACCTCTTGTGTTCTGGGCTCTGTCCTGCGCTCAGGGGTGCAGAGCAGTATGTGCTGTGACCCTCATCCTCCCACAACAGCACCTGTCTTCCCCAAGTGGAGCCTGCATCCAACAGAGGGTCAGAAAGACCTCTTGGCAGCTGTGCAGAGAGGCTGAGGCTGGAGGCAGGAAGAGCAGGCCAGAGACTCGGCAGCCTGCCCCAAACCCCAACCTGTCTGACAGCTGGGAAAAAGTAGGAAGCATGGGCTGGTTGTAGGGACCTGAAAAGCCCAGGCACTTGGAGGGTGGTGCCTCGGTACCTCGCCCAGAGGAGGAGGTGTCTGTACCATCTGCCTGGGGTGGGGGGTGTTAGGACTGTCAGCAGTACTGGAGGGTGCTGGTAGTCAGAAGCCAGCTGACCCTGTAGGGCACAGACTGGGCAGATCCCTCCCAGGAGCTCCCCATCAGCACCAGAATGTGACTGCAAGCTCACAGACCCTGCGGTTAAACAGGACTGAAATGATCACGTGGCCGGTATTGCTCGATGTGCGCTGGCCACATGCGACTGACCCCTCCCCACAAGGGGTATGGGAAGTGAAGGGGGTACAGACAGAAGGCTCCAGGTTAAATAAAGCCCCCTGTTCTTCAACCATCTTCTTGAGAAGATGGCTTTAAAAGGAAGCTTGTTAAACCTACAAAGCATCCTCAGCCAAGACGGGAGCAAAGATCCCTGAGGGCCTTGCCAAGCTAGCACACAGAGCAGAATCTAATGAGGTAAATCTGAATGGGGACAAACTGTGCAAAAGCCAGTGGCCCAACACCAGAGGGTGTCTGACTCAGCATAAGTGAGTGGGAAAACACTGAAGTTTTGTCTGCAGAGAATTCCTGCTGAGCCCGAGGGGAGTGCGAGTCCCCACAGCACTTCTGTCCTGTGCTCTCTGCAGGCTTGTGCTGCTCTTTGAGGCACAGGAGGCCTAAAGCCTGTTGCCTTTCTGACTTACTGATTTCTGGGTGACCTCACCCACTCCCGTGGCTTCAATTGCTGTCTAAAAGCTGATGAACCCCAAATGATATCTTTCTAGCATACACGGCAGGTTCTCCCGTGGGACTAGAGCAGGAAGCTTTGCCTCCTTGAATGAACTCCTTGGAGGCTTCAATGGCACCCACTCTCAGCAGCACTTCCAAACCTGATTCGGGGTCTTTGCTCTAAACCTGGTCTTGTTCCCTCTCGGTTGGTGTCACCAGCGGCCCTAGCACACATACCAGCAACTGTGGTGCTGTCCCTGTTCACACCCATGCTGGATACCAGTCCACCCAGTACCCACCGAAATTTTCTCAGCCCCATCCACTTTGCTCCTTGGCGCCACCCGTGTTCAAGCCACCTGCGTTACTTGTTTGGGTAACTGTGGCAGCCTCCTTACTGTGTTCGACTCAGCGGCTTTCTCTCCAGTCCATGCCCACACTCCCTTCTTAAAGCCCTTCAAGCTTTCACGAGGCCCTTAGGATGAAGATCAACAGCCGCACGGCCACCAGGCCTGATCACAGTCTGGGCCCTCTGTCCTCCTCCGCACACACAGCAGCTCCCCTCCTCCGGCCCATCACTTCAGCCAGCCTCTTGCGGTCCCTTCCGTGGAGCACACAGACCCAGGGCCTCTGCATGGGCTGTCATGCCTGCTAGAAAGTTCTTCTCCCACCGGAGCCTTCCCTCATATCATTTCAATCATCACTTCCTCCGGGAAGGCTGCCCTTAGCTGACTGGGTCTAACCCACCCACCACACCTTCTCCAGGCACCACACATTCATCACAGCAGTAATTTGACATTTATGTGTGATTGTTCGATTCACAGCTGCTCTCAATATGACCAGTAAGGTGGGAATAATGCCTGATTATGACATTGAACCCCTAATTTCTAGCACAATGCCCTCCATACAGTTGATGGTATATATACACACACATATATATAAAGAAAGCAGTACTGGTACAAAGGCAAATACAGATGGTGTATCAGAGTTCTTACATATTAAGAGATTTATTTTAAGGAACTGGCTCACACAATTGGAAATAGCAAGTCCGAAGTCTGCAGAGCAGACCAGCAGACGGGAAACTCAGACAATTTCTAAAACAGTGCTGAGGCACAACTACTTCTTCCCTGGAAAAACCTCAGTTTTCTCTTCTTAAGGCTTTCGAATGATTGCTTTTGGTTGGTTAACCCGAGATAAAGCCCACACACATGATTGAGGATAATCTACTTTGCTTTAAAGTCAACTTTCATAGCAATGACTAGGCTAGTGTTTGACCAAATTCCTAGGCAGCACCATAGCCCAGCCAAGTTGACCCAGAAAATGTAACCATCACAGACGGCAAAGAAATCATCAACCCAAGGAGAGGCCAACAGTGAGATAATACTGGAGGTGGAAGAGGCTTGGACCATGATACGCTTATTTTCACATGCTGGAGGAAATCCCAGCAGAGATATTCTATTAAGAGCAGAACATGCCGAGAGGAGATCTCCTCTGAAGAAAGCTCAGCCCTGGTCCCCAGGGCTAGAGAGATTCACCCAGGATTACAGTCTGGGGTGTCAGAGGGGGGTGGGGGTAGGCCTCCCATTGTGAGGTCCATGTAGAATGCTCAGCTCGGACTAACCCCAGTCCTGGCTGATCTTCGACTGCGTCCTCATCCCCACTCTCCTGTCAAGCATGAGCACTCTACTTATAACAAGATGCCACCACCTCCTCCTGTTCAAGAGCAGACACTCACAGAACCAGTGGAGGTCACGAGGACATGGCCTCACTCCTGCCAAGGTCAGACCTGCGAATTTCTCAGTAGATGGCTCTAAAATGGGGAAGTGCTATAAGGACTCAGAAATATGCGTTCTTACAAACTGATGAGGAATGCAGTCTTGGGTTCTTGAAGAATAATAAGAAAATTCAAGAATCCGGAGAAGAGCAGGCACAGGAGGGCCACCGCAGGGGAATTTGGAATAGGGGAGCTGAGTCAACAGAAACGGAAACCAAGCTTCAGGGAGCTGAGTACCTGGACACAGGAGCCCCTGGGCCAGCCGCCAGAGAAAGGCTCTAAGCACCTGGGGCTAGAAGAAAGCATAGCCCGGTGTCCAGGTGTCCAAGATAGAATTTCACCTGGAGGAGGCTGACAACTAAATCCAAGATCCCCAGGAAAGGGCACCCTCTCCAGGAAGGAAGGTGACAAGTTTTCATTCAACAAATGTTCACTGGTCATCCACCTTCACGACTTCTGGCACTTTGCTGGATGCCGGGGAGTCACACAGTCCTTGCCCTCGATGTGAAGTGAAACAGGCTAAAGAGCTAACTGCATAGGCCCAGGCAAGTGCTGTGACAAAGGATACGTCCGTTTGGACAGCCTAGAGGGCAGGATTGGGAAACTCCACAGAGGAGGCACCTTGAGAGGAAAGCTAGCTGGACAGGGAAGGGGTGGAACATTCGAGGCTGCCTGGAGGCATGGAGAGCTGAGCCTGTTCGAGCAAAGAGAGCACGGAGGAGGTGCAGCCTCTGACCTCACAATACCCAGGCCCACTGGGCCAGCCTTGCGACTTGCAAACTCTGGTGCCCTCCTCCAGCCCGGGCAAGGCCCGAGGCCCTGGGCAGCCTCCAGGTGCAGCGTCCTCCTAAGGGCCGCACCCTTCCCGCTGCCCTGGGGCATGTCTCTACTCACCAATTATGAGGGGCTTCGGCATCAGATCGAGAGGCTGGTGCGGGAAAATGAGGAACTGAAGAAGCTGGTGCGGCTCATTCGGGAGAATTACGAGCTCAAGTCAGCGATCAAGACACAGGCGGGCGGCCTGGGCATCAGCGGGTTCAGCAGTGGGCTCAGTGAGGCGGCGGCCAGTGCTTCTCCACACCAGGGTAACTGCAAGAGGCTGAGTTCAAGAAAAGCAGGGAGGGAAGGGTGAGACCGCAACCACAAGGGAGGGAGTCTGTGTGTTCAGATCTGGGGAGAAGGGTGTAGACAGCAACAAACATGGGGTCAGCAGGCCCCCTGGTGTGGGGGGTGAGGACACAGGACAGTCAAGATAAAAGGACAAAACTAGGTGCCAGCCCCGTTCACCTGACAGCAGGAACCCTTGCCCGAACCCTCCCCTCAGGTGAACTTGCAAGCAGCTCCACAGACTGAATTTTCCAGCCCTGAAACCCAAACATGCTGCCCCACTGGACCCGACACAGCACCCACCCTCAGCTTCTCCACCCCACCCCTCCACCCTCCCCTCCGTCCCTCCCTCAGCACCCCAGGCCTCTCCCCCGTTCCTCTCCACTCAGATGTGACCAGAAGGCAACTAGCCACCTGAGTCCAAAAGCCAAGCAGAGAAACCAGAACTGAGGCTTGAGGTTGGAAATCACTGATGCGTGACACCCCTGGGGCTGGAGAGGATGTTGAGTGTGGGGTGAGACAGAAAAACTGGCAAAGAAGTTAGAGGTGTTTGCAGAAAAGCAGTTAAAGTGATGACCTTCAGGGCTAGGCCTGGAGCTTAGGGACTGGGCCAGAAGGGTGTTCAGAGGCCAGGAAGCCAGAGAGGCTTCACAGTTGACTGTGGGGATGGCAAAAAGGGATGCTCCAGAAGAACAGAAAGCTGTGGACACAGAATGGCTGGTACTGAAGCAATCAGAGAACTTCCCAGGGCGTGGCAATAGACTGTCAGAGCATACTGGTGAGGAGCTGACGAAACGACTTCACATTTGTTATATCCACATCCTCTCCTTGTCTACAACGTCCTTCCTGTCCTGGAGAAGGCTGTGTGTCTCCTTCCCAGGTGCACTTCTGCACCCACACTTGGCGCCCATGCACCCCTGTGGAGACCCCCACTCCATCAAAGGCCCTGCTCCTTGCCATCCTGCTGCCCCCACCTCCACTCCACTCATCAACAGGTGTGAGGCCAGCCCCCTTCACTGAAAGAGAACTCTGGTCTTTCAGTTTCTACCACTTAAGGCTCTATAGCTCTGCAGCGGACCTTGACACTCCGCTGTTCTAGAAAGGTGGCTTCCTAGGTGCCGCTTTCTTCTCAAACTCTGCGTGCCACTTGGTTTTTTGGCCGTGCGAGGTATGTGGGATCTTAGCTCCCTGACCAAGGATCAAAATCGAACTCATGTCCCCTGCACTGGAAGGCAAAGTCTTAACCACTGGACTGCCAGGGAAGTCGCTGCATGGCACTTGGGACTGACAACCCTCCTCTTTCTGAGTTCCAAGAACACCTTCAGCTGGGTCATCCTCCCCCATCTCAGCTCCTAGTCTGGTTCAGGCCCTGCCCTCCAGCCAGCCTGCCCACCTGGGCTTTTCTCTCCACTAGAAGTGGTAATCTGGAGAAGGCAAAGGCAACCCACTCCAGTACTCTTGCCTGGAAAATCCCATGGACAGAGGAGCCTGGTAGGCTGCAGTCCATGGGGTCTCAAACAGTAGGACACGACTGAGCGACTTCACTTTCACTTTTCACTTTCATTCATTGGAGAAAGAAATGGCAACCCACTCCAGTGTTCTTGCCTGGAGAATCCCAAGGACAGGGGAGCCTGGTGGGCTGCTGTCTATGGGGTCGCACAGAGTCGGACACGACTGAAGCGACTTAGCAGCAGCAGCAGAAGTGGTAACAGGCCAAGGAGTCCCTGGAACTCAGCTCACTCTAAACTAGGCAGGCTTCTGATTAAGAACTTGACCTTTTGACCTGAGGCTATTCCCCTCAGGTCTGGGCTCCTTCCCCTACAGTCCAGTTCCAGTTGGAAGCTGCCTTCCCCTGCTTTCTGCCCACTGGGTTTCTCACCTCCCAGCCTGGCTGTGATCTGGAACTGGGCTTCACAGTCCTCCCTTATTGGTCCCAAGCACAAAGTTCTCTCTCCTCTGAAAGGGTCTACTTCCATGATTTTGAGACAACAGACAGAGCAACAAAAATGATATGCTCGGGGAGATACAATATTTAAGAAATGTTACACTTCAATAGAATGGGAAAGACTAGAGATCTCTTCAAGAAAATTAGAGCTACCAAGGGAACATTTCATGCAAAGATGGGCACAATAAAGGACAGGAACAGTATGGACCTAATAGAAGCAGAAGATATTAAGAAGAGGTGGTAAGAATACACAGAAGAACCATACAAAAAAGATCTTCATGACCCAGATAATCACGATGGTGTGATCACTCACCTAGAGCCAGACATCCTGGAATGTGAAGTCAAGTGGGCCTTAGAAAGCATCACCATGAACAAAGCTAATGGAGGTGATGGAATTCCAGTTGAGCTATCTCAAATCCCAAAAGATGATGCTCTGAAAGTGTTGCAGTCAATATACCAGCAAATTTGGAAAACTCAGTAGTGGCCACAGGACTGGAAAAGTCCTGCCTTTCATTACAATTCCAAAGAAAGGCAATGCCAAAGAAGGCTCAAACTACTGCACAATTGCACTTATCTCACATGCTAGAAGGCAATGGCAACCCACTCCAGTACTCTTGCCTGGAAAATCCCATGGACGGAGGAGCCTGGTAGGCTGCAGTCCATGGAGTCGCTAGGAGTCAGACATGACTGAGCGACTTCACTTTCGCTTCTCACTTTCATGCATTGGAGAAGAAACTGGCAACCCACTCCAGTGTTCTTGCCTGGAGAATCCCAAGGATGGGGGAGCCTGGTGGGCTGCCATCCATGGGGTCATAGAGTCGGACACGACTGAAGTGACTTAGCAGCAGTAGCAGTACATGCTAGTAATGCTCAAAATTCTCCAAGCCAGGCTTCAACAGTATGTGAACCATGAACTCCCAGATGTTCAAGCTGGTTTTAGAAAAGGTAGAGGAACCAGAGATCAAATTGCCAAAATGCACTGGATTATCAAAAAAGCAAGAGAGTTCCAAAAAAACATCTACTTCTGCTTTATTGACTATGCCAAAGCCTTTGACTGTGTGGATCACAACAAACTATGGAAAATTCTTAAAGAGATGGAAATACCAGACCATAGGACCTGCCTCCTGAGAAATCTGTATGCAGGTCAAAAAGCAACAGTTAGAACTGGATATGGAACAACAGATTGGTTCCAAATTGGGAAAGAAATACGTCAAGGCTGTGTATTGTCACCCTGCTTATTTAATTTATATACTGGGTGTTCATTGGAAGGACTGATGTTGAAGCTGAAACTCCAAAACTTTGGCCACCTGATGTGAAGAACTGACTCATTGGAAAAGACCCGGATGCTGGGAAAGATTGAGGACAGGAGGAGAAGGGGATGACAGAGGATGAGATGGTTGGATGGCATTGCCAACTCAATGGACATGGGTTTGGGTGGACTCCGAAAGTTGGTGATGGACAGGGAGGCCTGGTGTGCTGCGGTTCATGGGGTCGCAAAGGGTCAAACATGACTGAGTGACTGAACCAAATTGAACTGAACAGAGTACATCATGAGAAATACTGGACTGGATGAAGCACAAACTAGAATCAAGATTTTCTGGAGAAATATCAATAACTCAGATATACAGATGACACCACCCTTATGGCAGAAAGCAAAGAAGAACTAAAGAGCCTCTTGATGAAAGAGAAAGAGGAAAATGAAAAAGTTGGCTTAAAATTCAACATTCAGAAAACTAAGATCATGGCATCTGGTCCCATCACTTCATGGCAAATAGATGGGGAAACAATGGAAACAGAGACAGACTTTATTTTCTTGGGCTCCAAAATCACTGCAGATGGTGACTGCAGCCATGAAATTAAAAGATTCTTGCTCCTTGGAAGAAAAGTTATGACCAATCTAGATAGCATAATAAAAAGCAGAGACATTAAACTTTGCTATCAAAGGTCTGTCTAGTCAAAGCTATGGTTTTTTCAGTAGTCACGTTCACATATGGATGTGAGTTGGACCATAAAGAAAGCTGAGCATGGAAGAATTGATGCTTTTGAACTGTGGTGTTGGAGAAGACTCTTGAGAGTCCCTTGGACTGTAAGATCCAACCAGTCAATCCTAAAGGAAATCAGTTCTAAATATTCATTGAAAGGACTGATGCTAAAGCTGAAACTCCAATACTTTGGCCCCCTGATGTGAAGAACCGACTCATTTGAAAAGACCTTGATGCTGGGAAAGATTGAAGGCAGGAGGAGAAGGGGACGACAGAGGATGAGATGGTTGGATGGCATCACCGACTCAATGGACATGAGTTTGAGTAAGCTCCCGGAGTTGGTGATAGACAAGGAAGCCTGGCATGCTGCAGTCCCTGGGGGTCACAAAGAGTCAGACACGACTAAGCAACTGAACTGAACTGAACACTTGAAGAAATTAGACTGTGATTCCCAACTCCCAGGCTAACCAAGAAAGCCTTCTCCTTTTAGGTTTGGTTCTTGAGAGAATTCTTGGACCACTTCTGCTCTCCCACTCTGAAGGGTCAAGCTTGGAGGGTTAGGAAAAGATTTCTGGTGACAAGCCCAGACAGCCAGCCCTGAAAGGGGAAAGGGACATTTCAGAGGGAAGAACTGTCTGTGCAAAGGCCTGGGCCAAAGGTTTGCAGGAGTGAGAAATAGATTGTGTGGTTAAAGCCTGTGGTGTGCATGGTGTTTAGTGTGTGGGTGTGAGTATGGAGTTGGGGGGGGGAGGGTTGTGAGCACGTGAACGTCATGTTAGTGTATATGACCCATGAGTGTATAATGTGATGTGTGTGTGGAGTGTGTGGTACAGGTGGGTAAGTGACTAATGTGTAACATGTGTGCCTTGGGGGTGTGTGTTGTACAGTATGAAAAAAGGTGTGTGTGTGTGAATGTGTGAGTGTAGTGAGTGAGTGAGTGAGTGAGTGAGTGAGTGAAGTCACTCAGTCGTGTCCGACTCTTTGTGACCCCATGGACTGTAGCCTGCCAAGCTCCTCTGTCCATGGGATTTTCCAAGCAATAGTACCGGAGTAGATTGCCATTTCCTTCTCCAGGGGATCTTCCTGACCCAGGGATCGAACCCAGGTCTCCTGCATTGTAGACAGACGCTTTACCATCTGATGTGTGGCGTATGTGTGGTGTGTCTTGTGAGTTGCTATGTGTATAGTATGTGGATAAACATATACTTTGATAGAATAGTATGTGTAAGTATGTTTGTGAATGTGTGTTTTAGTGTGGGACATGTATGAGTGTGTGGTGTGTGGGTATTAGAGTGTGTTTATGCTATGTGTGCTAGTGCGAGGTGTGTGTGTACTGCTTGCATTTGTGAGTGTACTTGAGGGGGTTGGGGTCAGTGAGAGGTGCTGATGCAGTTAGAGGCCAGCAGGGCTCAGATGCTGAGGACTGCGAATGACATACTGAGGAGCTTGGACTTGCTCCCAAAGGCAATGAGCAGACGCTGGCAGGTTCCTACAAGGAGTAATCATATTTATGCTTCAGAAAGACCATTCCTGCTGCTGTGGGGAAATGGAGTCAAGGGAGATAAGAGTAAGGTAGGGAAATCAATTAGACTGCAGCTCTTGAGTCATCCACGTAGAAGATGATGGTGTGAACTAGCAGTGGAGACTGATTCAAGTGACTTAGTAGGAAAATGAACAGCTCAGATGTGAGGGACGAGAGTCCAGAATGTGTCTGTGTGGCTGAGGGGACGGAGGGCATCACTTCCTGGAACCGCAGAGCCCTCCCCTCCCACAGTGGCCGGGGCAGCTCTCTGCAGCTGCCTCAGTGGATCTTCAGCCACTCACCTCCCCACGCTGCCTGTTCCCCCTGCCCATTCCTTGTGCTTGGCCTTCTTCATAGAGTCAGGCTCTTATTCTCAATATGGTTTATGAACTTGACCTTCGATTCCTCTTTCTGGGCTTACTCTTCTCTGCTCTTACTCTTGTGCACAGGACAACCTCCTAAACCCTCCAGTCTAGTCCTCTGACCTTTCTCCCAGTATGAGGAACATAGGCTGTCAGCTTGGGCTTGTGGGGGCTCACAGCATGTGTGCCAGGCCCCTCATGGTGCAGGACAGAGCTCAGGTGGAAGAGAAGGGGTGTAGGATGAGGCCCAGGGGCCAGAGGGCGGCTCTCCCCAAGCCACCTCATTCTGGCACAGAACCCCAGGGAGTACAAGAGTCTTATCAAATCTGACCTTCCAGGTTGTCACAGAGCTTTATTTTTCAGGTAAGCAGATAGAACATAATTTATTTATTTTATATTTTTTTTTCAAAGGAATGAAACTTGCTTTTATTCCTTTGATATAGATAACCAGCTTGGTATCTGTGTACATAAACTGCAACAATATGATTGACTTTCAGACTTCTTCCAAGTTGGTGCTGTGGTAATTCTCATGGTTGATTTTTGCAACATTTCAAAGATAATAACCAAGTATAATTTTGCTGTACAAGAATGAATGAGCCACACACAATGCAAGAAATAACTCACTTTCCTCTTTCATTGAGAGAAGCAGAAGAGTAATATTTATAGAGAAAAAGCCCCTAGACCTAAATTTTGACTGTAGCCTACCAGGCTCCTCCATCCATGGGATTTTCCAGGCAAGAACACTGGAGTTGGTTGGATAGAACATAATTTAATATTTTGTTCGCTTGATTGTTAACTTTTAACTATTTTAACATATTATATAAAAGCCTCCATTAGTGCTCTCAATGAGGATGAGCCTGGGAGAAGGATGTCCAGTCTTGGGGGAAGAGAATAAGTTTTATTTTGCTCTTAGATAGCCTCATAACACCCACGTGGAGCATCTAGGAGGCAGAGCCTGAGGCTCAAAGGAGAAGTCAGGGCTAGAGAGAAAAGATCCAAGAGTTGTTGATAACTGAAGTCACAAGAAGGGGTGAGACTATTTGCTAAGACAGAGGATTAGTAAGAAGAGGTCGCAAGAACAAGTCTTGAGTCAGGACAGGAAGAGAAGCTGGCAAAGGAGCATTCAGACAAGGGAAACCTCGAAGATATAATGTCACCGTTATGCCAAGAAATAGCTTCAAAGGGGACAGAATTGTCAACAAAGTAAAGGCTACCTGAGAGGTCAGGCAAGGAAAGTGCTAATGGTTTGGCATTATTAACCTTGACTAGAGCGACTTCAACCCCAGTGTAAGTAGGAAAGCCCCACCAAGTGAGGTGACGAGTGAATGAGAAAATAGAATAGATGGTTGACATTTAGTTCATGAAGTAGGGTTTGGAGGGGCACTAGTTGGAGAGGGGCCTGGAGTCCAGAGCTGCTTTTCCTGACAGCAGAGACCTGAGTTTATTTCTATGTAAAGGGAAGATACGAAAGAAAAAAGGGATAGTTTCTAGAGCAGAGCTGCATTAACTGAAGGAAGAACATCTCTTCCCCTGTCTGAGAAGGGAAGGAGGAAGGAAAGGGGCGTGAGAATGCCAGGTGGGAAGCTAAAGAAACTCCAGAACCATGGCTTTAATCTTCTCTGTAAAGCTTTCATTCTCTGAGAGCAATGGTGGAGAGAAAAAGATGAGCAAATTCTGAAATGAAGTGAAAATGGCAGAAGGAACTGAATGGAGAACCTGGGAGGTGTGTAATGGGCCCAAATGATGCTGGCATAATGGATTATACAGGCAGCAGCCACCAACCTTCTCCAGCAGTATTTGATAGGTAGGGCAGGGCAGACATGGGAAAGCAGGCAGGCAGAGCTAAGGGCCTCTCAGCAAGAGTTCGGGCACATCAGAGAAGGAAGCGGGCACCCGCTGGGCTGTCAGATAGATGAAAATAAAGAGACCAGGGTACTAGAGATCTAGAGGCTGGCAGGGATCTTGCAAGCAAGGCAGAAGGTACAACTTTGTGGGCAGACTGGGCAACCTGAGCGACAGGAAATCAGTAAACTATTGGCTATGGGCTGAGTTAACTTCACAGGGAAGAAAGGCCAAGAGATTTAGGCCTTGACCTTGTGAACATGGCAGGTGGGAGGTGAGCCAGGATGGGATTACGACTGCAGGGCCTCATGCTCCTGAGGGCTCAGGGACTGTGCCAGGATATCTCGAAGATTGAAGATGGATGGAAATTCAGGGCATTTGGAGCAAAGAGGAAATGAAGACCACACTGAGGGTTCCAGTCACTAAAACAGTGACTGCCCGCCAACGTGGTTGCTCCTTACAGCGGTGGTCAGGACAGGGCAGGTGGTCAGGCTAGGAAGGGCTCTCAGGGCAGGAGCGCTTCTGTTGCTCTTTCTGCCGGGCACCCTCCCCTACTTCCCACTCTTTCCTCACCTAAGCCTGTCCTCACCCAGGCCCCCACTCCTGCTGGCCCTTGTCTTCCCTTGGGGTCTGCAGGCTGATGGAAGTTTCCTCAGGCAGGTAGCAGTCTTTCCCCCTTTTCAAAAGGCCTTTTACCAGCCTTGCTCCACACAATCTCCATTCCCCTCCCCCTAGTCCGGAGCTTTCCTTAACCCAAGGTCTTTACCTTGTCACCAGGTCAGGGCCTCCTTCCTCACCTCAGGAGGTGTTCTTGTCGTCCCCCCACCAGGACCCACCCAAGGCCCAATTTCCTACCTCGGGCCTAATACTACCCCCATCCCCCCACCCCACCCCTACACGCCACCCTAGGGAGTTAACCTAAGCCCGCCTAGCTCCACCCCTAGTGGGAAGCCTTTCTTCCCTCAGGAACTGCCTTCCTCTTGGAACCCTTGTCTCCCTTCAGAACCAGCCCCCTCAGGACGCGTCCCTCCTCAGAACTCACCCCCTTCAGAACCCTCCCCCGTCTCAGGACCCACCCACCATCAGAACCTCCCCGCTCAGAATCCTTCTCCCTCAGAACCCTCCCCCCTCAGAACTTCCCCTCTCGGGACCCACCCTGAAGAACACCGCCCCCTCCCCCCCCCCGCCCCGACGATTCCTCTCAGGACCCCAGCCCACCCTCAGCCCTTGCCTTCCTTTCGGGACCTCTGCCCCCACCTCAGAACCCGCCGCCTCTCAGGATCTGTCAGCACACTGTTCTCTTTCGTCCTCCCGCCCGCTGACCCTCTAAACCTTGGCTCTGGCAGCCTTTGCTCACTGCTTGGTTGGGCTTTTCAGGGTCGTGCCTTAGGCAACACCTTCCCCGCTAGACCCTCTGGCCCCGCCCCCAGGGCCGCCCCGGGACTCTAGCTCCGCCCACATACCCCGCCCCTTGAGCGGGCCCCTTGCTCTGGCTCCGCCCCTACGCTCGCGCCCCGCCCCGTCAGGACCCTCCATGACGTCCAACCCTCTCAGGGCACCGTGCTGGACCTCGGCCACCTCGACTGTCCCACGTCTCCGTCCCCACGAGGACTGGGGTCTCAGTGGCCGGGCCCCCCTTACCCGGGTGTGGGGCCGGCATTCTCGTGCGGGAGGCAGGGTTCCGCGGCCGCCGAGGCCGCGGGCGGTGGGCAGGCCCCGGAGCGATGGCTGCGGAGGCGCAGCCGCCGGGAGCCAGAGGCCGCAGGAGGGGAAGACGCTTGGGCTTGTCCAAGGGCAGGACCATATGGCGGCCACGTGCTGACCGACGCAATGAGGGGCAGGAGACCTGAGTAGGAAACAGTTAAAACACTGTAAACTTCATTGGTAAATATAAGACATTTGCTTTAAAAACAAACAAATTGTTCGATGTAACAAAGCTTCCTGAACCCTGAACAATTCTTATGTATAAAATAAATAAGTGCAGTGAATCTAAGCTCTCTTTAAGTTTCTAACACGGTATGTAGTAACATGGGACTTACCTGGTGGCTCCGCAGTAAAGAACCCACCTGCCAAATCCCCTGAAGAAGGAAATGGCAACACACTCCAGTATTCTTGCCTGGGAAATCCCATGGATAGAGGAGCATGGCAGGCTATAGTCTGTGGAACTGCAAAAGAATCAGATACGAATTAACTAAACAATAAAAACATGTAGTAAAGTACCTAGGAACATTTCAACTCACAAATCTTAATCAGTGAAACATAAATTATAATAAGGTTAAAACAATCAATCACCTGCACATTTTGCTTGAGAATACAAAACTATAGGACTGAAATCCCTTAAACCAAGGCTTAATCTGGGATCTAGGACACTGTTGGCTCAGGACACTCCTGTTGATGGGAATTCCCCTGTGGTCCAGTGGTGAGGACTCTGTGCTTTCAAGTGTCCCCACCCCCCAGCCAAAATTTCAACAGGCCGATCCTGAGATTCTCATTGCTGACCTTTATGGGTCAAAAACCTGTGGACACTGTGTCCACAACTGAGGCTACAACAGTCTTAGCTCCAAGCAGTGGACACACACTCCCCCAGGAGCTGTACCAACACAACGTCCAGTGCCATCCAGGGATGCACTTAATTGGCCCCTGTACCTTGACAGTGTCTTCACTGCAACCCTAAATGCCTTCAATGAGTCTTTTTGTTAATAACAATTTTCAGTTCAGTTCAGTGGCTCAGTCGTGTCTGACTCTTTGCTACCCCATGGACTGCAGCACACCGGGCTTCCCTGTCCATCACCAACTCCCAGAGCTTGCTCAAACTCATGTCTGTTCTCATCCTCTGTCATCCCCTTCTCCTGCCTTCTTCAGTCTTTCCCATCATCAGGGTTTTTTCCAAGGAGTCAGTTCTTCCCATCAGGTGGCCAAAGTGTTAGAGCTTCAGCTTCAGCTTTAGTCCTTCCAATGAATATTCAGGACTGATTTCCTTTAGGATGGACTGGTTGGATCTCCTTGCTGTCCAAGGAGAGACTTCTCAAGAGACTTCTCCATGATCTTCATTTTTTGAATGTTGAGTTTTAAGCCAGTTTTTTCACTCTCCTCTTTCACTTTCGTCAAGAGTCTCTTCAGTTCTCCACTTTCTGCCATAAGGGTGGTGTTATTTGCATATCCGAGGTTATTGATATTTCTCCCAGCAGTCTTAATTCTAGTTTGTGCTTCATCCAGCCAGGCATTTCAAAGGATGTACTCTGCATTCAGGGCTTCCCTTGTGGCTCAGCTGGTAAAGAATCCACCTGCAATTCGGGAAACCTGGGTTTGATCCCTGGGTTGGAGAGATCCCCTGGACAAGGGAAAGACTACCCACTCCAGTATTCTGGCCTGGAAAATTCCACAGACTGCATAGTCCATGGGATCACAAAGAGTCTGATATGACTGAGCAATGTTCACTCCCTCACTCACTCTGCATATAAGTTAAATAAAGCAGGGTGACAATATACAACCCTGACGTACTCTTTTCCCAAATTGGAACCAGTCCGTTGTTCCATGTCCAGTTTTAATTGTCGCTTCCTGACCTGCATACAGATTTCTCAAGAGGCACGTAAGGTGGTCTGGTGTTCCCATCTCTTTAAGAATGTTCCACAGTTGTTATGATCCACACAGTCAAAGGCTTTGGCATAATCAATGAAGCAGAAGTAGATAGTTTTCTGGAACTCTCTTGCTTTTTCTATGATCTGACAGATGTTGGCAATTTGATCTCTGGTTCCTCGGCCTCTTCTAAGTCCAGCTTGAACATCTGGAAGTGTTTGGTTCATGTATTGTTGAAGCCTGGCTTGGAGAATTTTGAGCATTATTTACTAGTGTGTGAGATAAGCGCAATTGTGCAGTAGTTTGAACATTCTTTGGCATTGTCTTTCTTTGGGATTGGAATGAAAACTGACCTTTTCCAGTCTTCTAGCCACTGCTGAGTTTTCCAAATTTGCTGGCATACTGAGTGCAGCACTTTCAGAGCATCATCTTTCAGTACTTGAAATAGCTGAACTGAAATTCCATCACCTCCACTATCTTTGTTTGTGGTGATGCTTCCTAAGGCCTGCTTGACTTCGCATTCCAGGATGTCTGGCTCTAGGTGAGTGATCACACCATCGTGATTATCTAGGTCGTGAAGATCTTTTTTGTACAGTTCTTCTGTGTATTCTTGCTACCCCTTCTTAATATCTTCTGCTTCTGTCAGGTCCATACCATTTCTGTTATTTATTGTGCCCATCTTTGCATGAAATGTTCCCTTGGTATCTCTAATTTTCTTGAAGAGATCTCTAGTCTTTCCCACTTTATTGTTTTTTCTATTTCTTTGCATTGATCATTAGAGAAGGGTTTCTCATCTCTTCCTGCTATTCTTTGGAACTCTGCATTCAGATGGGTATATCTTTCCTTTTCTCCTTTGCCTTTCACTTCTCTTCTTTTCTCAGCTATTTGTAAGGCCTCCTCAGACAGCTATTTTGCCTTTTTGTATTCCTTTTTCTTGAGCATACTCTTGATCACTGCCTCCTATACAATGTCACGAACCTCTGTCCATAGTTCTTCAGGCACTCTGTGTGTCAGATCTAATCCCTTGAATCTACTTCTCACTTCCACTGTAAGGGATTTGATTTAGGTCATATCTGAATGGTCTAGTGGTTTCCCTACTTTCTTCAATTTGAGTCTGAATTGGCAAGAAGGAGTTCGTGATCTGAGCCACAGTCAGCTCCTGGTCTTGTTTTTGCTGACTGTATAGAGCTTCTCCATCTTTGGCTACAAAGAATATAATCAATCTGATCTCAGAATTGACCGTCTGATGTCCATGTGTAGAGTCGTCCCTTGCGTTGTTGGAAGAGGGTTTTGCTATGACCAGTGGATAATCTTGGCAAAACTCTGTTAGCGTTTGCCCTGCTTCATTTTGTACTCCAAGGCCAAAATTTCCTGTTACTTCAGGTATCTCTTAATAACAGTTTTATTAAGATATAATTCACTGGACTTCCTTGGTGGTCCAATGGTTAAGACTTTGCATTTCCAATGCCAGAGACACAGGTTCAATCCTTGGTCAGGGAACTAAGATTCTCATGCCACAAGGCAAGGTCAATAAACAAACAAAAGATATAATTCACATACATACCATACAATTCACCCATTTAAAGTGTACAATTTAATATTTTTTGATATATGCACAGATATATACAAACACCACCATAATCAGTTTTAGAACTCTTTCATCATCCCCAAAATAAATCCTTTTGCAATCACATTCCTACCACTCAATCCTCCTCAGCTCTAAGCAACCACTAATTTACTCTCTGCTATTATGGATTTGTTTGTTCTGAACATTCCAAGTGGATTCATATATAAGTGGCGTTTATGGCTGGTTGCTTTCATTTAGCATAATGTTTTCAAGGTTTATCCATGTTATAGCATGAATCAGTACTTCTAGGCGAGAGATGGGGGAGGTTGTTTTTATGGATGAATAATATTCCATTAAGGGATGTACCAATTCATTTATCCATTCATCAGTTCATGGACTTTTGTTTCCTCCTTTTGCTATTATTAATAATGATGCTGTAAGCCTTCACGTACAAGTTTTTGTGTGCATATATGTTTCCATTTCTCTTGACTATATAGCCGGGCGTGAATTTCCTGTGTCCTATATAGCTCTATGTTTAACTCTGAGGAACTGCTAGGTTGTTTTCCAGTGGAGCAGCATGATTTTACATAAGCTACCAGCAATGTAGGAGCATTTCTGCTCCTCCACATCCTGCCAATACTTAGTCTCTGACTTTTTGACTATAGCCATCTTAGTGGGTTTGAAGTGGTATATCATTCTGATGTTAATTTGCATTTCCCTGATAACTAATGAGGTTGAGCAACTTTTCATATATTTATTGGCCATTTTTATATCGTCCTTGAGAAATGCCTGTTCAGATCTTTGGTCCATTTTTTTTTTTGGTCCATTTTTAAATTGGACTATTTGGTTTTTATTATTGAGTTGTAAGAGTTCTTTATATAATCTGGATATAAGTCCCTTATCAAATATATGATTTGGAAATATTTTCTCCCATTTTGTCTTTTCAGTTTCTTGATAGTGTGCTTTGAAACACAAAAGCTTTTAATTTTGACGAAATCCAACTTATTGTTTCTTTTATTGCTCTAATAGGGAGTTCATTGAATCTGTAAATCAACTAGAGGAGTATATGCTATCTTCACAATATTTAGTCTTCCAATCCATAAACACAGGATATTTTCCATTTACTTAGAGTTTCTTTCATTTCTGTCAATAATGTTTATAGTTTTCAGAGCATACGTTTTGCATATCTTTTGTTAAATTTATTCCCAAATATTTTACTCTTTTTGATGCTATTGTCTTAATTTTACTTCTGGATTATTCATTGATAGTATATGGAAATACAATTGACTTTTGTAGACCTGCTGATGAATCTTGCACTCTGTATTCTAAGGACCACACAACTCCTTCAGCTAGTTACCTGTTAACTGACTGAGTTTGGGATCTCACATGGCTGTCACAGGGGTCACAGTTTATAGGGTCATTCTGTGGACAATTCCTAGACTGAGCCTTTTTTTTTCTTTTTAATTTTTTTTTTTACTGAAGGATAATTGCTTTATAGAATTTTGTTGTTTTCTGTCAAACCTCAACCTGAATGAGCCATAGGTATACATATATCCCCTCCCTTTTGAACCTCCCTCCCATCTCCCTCCCCATCCCACCCCTCTAGGTTGATACAGAGCCCCTGTTTGAGTTTCCTGAGCTGTACAGCAAATTCCCATTGGCTATTTTATGTATGATAATGTAAGTTTCCATGTTACTCTTTCCATATATCTCACCCTCTTCTCTTCCGATGTCCATAAGTCTATTCTCTTTGTCTGTTTCTCCACTGTTGCGCTGTAAGTAAATTCTTCAGTACCATTCTTCTAGATTCCATATATATGTGTTAGAATACGATATTTATCTTTCTCTTTCTGACTCACTTCACTCTGTATATGTTCCAGGTTCATCCACCTCATCAGAACTGACTCAAATGCATTCCTTTTTATGGCTGAGTAATATTCCATTGTGTTTATGTACCACAACTTCTCTATCCATTCATCTGTTGATGCACATCTAGGTTGCTTCCGTGTTCTAGCTATTGTAATAGTGCTACAGTGAACAGTGGAATACATGTGTCTTTTTCAGTTTTGGTTTCCTCAGGGTATATGCCTAGGAGTGGGATTGCTGGGTCATATAGTGGCTTCATTCTTAGTTTTTTAAATAATCTCCATACCATCTTTCATACTGGCTGTATCAATTTACATTCCCACCAACAGTGCAAGAGTGTTTCCCTTTTCTCCACACCCTCTCCAGCATTTATTGCTTGTACACTTTTTGATAATGGCCATTCTGAGTGGTGTGAGGTCATATCTCAATGTAGTTTTGATTTGCACTTCTCTAATAATGAGCAATGTTGAGCATGTTTTCATGTGTTTGTTAGCCATCTGTATGTCTTCTTTGGAGAAATGTCTGTTTAGGTCTTCTTCCCACTTTTTGATTGAGTTGTTTGTTTTTGCAGCATTGAGTTGTATGAACTGCTTGTGTATTTTGGAAATTAATCCTTTATCAGTTGTTTCATTTGCTATTATTTTCTCCTATGTATGGAAAGAGTAACATGGAAACTTACATAGGGCTGTTTTTTCACCTTGCTTATAGTTTCCTTTGCTGTGCAAAAGCTTTTAAGTTTAATCAAGTCTCAATTATTTACTTTTGTTTTTGTTTCCATTACTCTAGGAGGTCGGTCATAGAGGATCTTGCTTTGATTTATGTCATCGGGTGTTCTGCCTTTGTTTCCTCTAGAGTTTTGTCGTTTCTGGTCTTACATTTAGGTCTTTAATCCATTTTGAGTTTGTCTTTGTGTATGGTGTTAGGAAGTGTTCTAATTTCATTCTTTTACATGTAGCTGTCCAGTTTTCCCAGCACCATTTATTGAAGAGGCTGTCTTGCTTCCTTTATCAAAAATAAGGTACCCATAAGTGCATGGGTTTATTTCTGGGCTTTCTATCTTGTTCCATTGGTCTATATTTCTGTTTTTGTGCCAGTACCATACTGTCTTGATGACTGTAACTTTGTAGTATAATCTGAAGTCAGGAAGATTGCTTTCTCCAGCTCCATTCTTCTTTCTCAAGACTGCTTTGGCTATTCTGGGTCTTTTGTGTTTCCATATAAATTGAGAAATTTTTTGTTCTAGTTCTGTGAAAAATGCCATTGGTAATTTGATAGGGATCATATTGAATTTGTAGAATAGTCATTTTCACAATATTGATTTTTCCTACCCAGGAACATGGAATATCCATCTGTTCTGTTTATGTTGTCTTTGATTTCTTTCATCAGTGTCTTATAATTTTCTATGTACAGTTCTTTTGTCTCCTTAGGTAAGTTTATTCCTAGAAATTTAATTCTTTTTGTTGCAATGATGAATGAGATTGATTCCTTAATTTCTCTTTCTGATTTTTCATTGTTAGTGTATAGAAATGCAAGTGATTTCTGTGAATTAATTTTGTATCCTGCAACTTTGCAAAATTCACTGATTAGCTCTAGTAATTTTCTGGTACTATCTTTAGTGTTTTCTCTGTACAGTATCATGTCATCTGCAAACAGTAAGAGCTTTACTTCTTCTTTTCCAATCTGGATTCCTTTAATTTCTTTTTCTTCTCTGATTGCTGTAGCTAGGACTTCCAAAGCTATGTTGAATAATAGTGGTGAAAGTGGACACTCTTGTCTTGTTCCTGATCTTAGGGGAAATGCTTTCAGTTTTTTACTGTTGAGAATAATGTTTGCTGTAGGCTTATCATATACGGCCTTTACTATGTTGAAGTAAATTCTTTCTATGCCCATTTTTTGAAGAGTTTTAATCGCAAATGGGTGCTGAATTTTGTCAAAGGCTTCTTTTGCATCTATTGAGATTATCATATGA
The DNA here is from genome assembly GCF_032405125.1 of Capricornis sumatraensis. Lineage (NCBI taxonomy): Eukaryota > Metazoa > Chordata > Mammalia > Artiodactyla > Bovidae > Capricornis > Capricornis sumatraensis. Next base: position 20,180,777 of record NC_091079.1, on the reverse strand, counting down.
ATTTTATCTTTCAGTTTGTTAATATGATCTATCACATTGATTGATTTGTGTATATTGAAGAATCCTTGCATTCCTGGAATAAACCCAACTTGACCACGGTGTATGGGCTTTTCGATGTGTTGCTGAATTCTGTTTGCTAAAAGTTTCTTGAGGATTTTTGCATCCATGTTCATCAGTGATATTGGCCTGTAGTTTTCTTTTTTTGTGTTGTCTTTGTCTGGTTTCAGTATCAGGGTGATGGTGTCATCGTAGAATGAGTTTGGAAGTGTTCCTTCCTCTGCAATTTTTGGAAACAGTTTTAGAAGGATAGACATTAGCTCTTCTCTAAATGTTTGACAGAATTCTCCTGTGAAGCCATCTGGTCCCGGGCTTTTGTTTTGGGGGAGATTTTTTATCACAGCTTCCATTTCAGTGCTTGTAATTGGGTTGTTCATAATTTCTATTTCTTCCTGGTTCAGTCTTGAAAGATTGAACTTTTCTAAGAATCTGTCCATTTCTTCCATGTGATCCATTTTATTGCCATACAGTTGTTCATAATAGCCTCTTATAATCCTTTGTATTTCTGAATTATCTTTTGTAACCTCTCCTTTTTCATTTTTAATTTTGTTGATTTTGTTCTTTCTTTTTTTCTTGATGAATCTGGCTAAACATTTGTCAATTTTGTTTATCTTCTCAAAGAACCAGCTTTTAGCTTTATCTTTACTATTGTTTCCTTCATTTCTTTTTCATTTATTTCTGCTCATATCTTTATGATGTCTGTCCTTCTACTAATTTGGGGGTCTTTTTGTTGTTGTTCTTCTTCTTCTTCCAGTTGTTTTAGGTGTAAAGTTAGGTTGTGTATTCGATGTTTTTCTTGTTTCTTGAGGTAGGATTGTATTGCTATAAAGTTCCCTCTTAGAACTGCTTTTGCTGCAGTTCAATACATAAGGAGCACCTCAATACAGAAGACAAACACTAACAGACATAAAAGGAGAAACTGACAGTAACTCAGTCCCATAAGTTTCGAATTGTTGTGTTTTCATTGTCATTTGTTTCTAGAAATTTTTTAGTTTCCCTTTTGATTTCTTCAGTAACCTGTTGGTTATTTAGAAATGTGTTGTTTAATCTCCATGTATTTGTGTTTCTTACAGTTTTTTTCTTGTAATTGATATCTAGTCTCATAGCCTTGTGGTTGGGGAAGGCGCTTAATATGATTTCAATTTTCTTAAATTTACTGAGGTTGGATTTGTAACCCAAGGTGTAGTCTATCCTGGAGAATGTTCCATGTGCACTTGAGAAGAAGGTATGTTCTTCTGCATTTGGATGCAGTGTCCTGAGGATATCAATGAGATCCATTGCATCTAATGTATCATTCAAGACTTGTGTTTCCTTATGAATTTTCTGTTTTGATGATCTGTCCATTGGTGTGAGTGGGGTGTTAAAGTCTCCTACTATTCTTGTGTTACTGTCGATTTCTCCTTTTATGTCTGTTAGTGTTTGTCTTGTGTATTGAGGCGCTCCTATGCTGGGTACATAGTTATTTACAATTGTTATGTCTTCCTCTTGAATTGATACCTTGATCACTATGTAGTGTCCTTCCTTATCTCTTGTAATATTCTTTATTTTAAGGTCTATTTTTTCTGATATGAGGATTGCTACTCCAGCTTTCTTTAGCTTCCCATTTGCATGGACTATATTTTTCCATCCTCTCACTTTCTAGACTGACCCTTTTTTAAATCTCAGGTTTCATCTGTGCTCATATATAATCATATTCTTCATATTTATTGAACACTTCCTGTGGCCCAAGCACTGTTCCAGGCACAGGGAAACAGCAGCACACAGACAAAGCCCTGCCTTCATGGAGCTTCCATGCTAATTGAGGGAACCAGGACAAACCAGTAAGTCAATGCAGAGTGTCTTAGAGTGAGATAAGTGTCAAGAAGGAAGTCATCGAGGAGAAGGGAAGGAGCAGGTGGCCTGAAGGAACCTGGCAATTCCGGATGGAAGACCTCTCTGAGAAGGTCTCACGTGAGGGATGAGTAGCAGTGCAGGGCCAACCAGGCACACAGGAAGAGCAGTCCAGGCAGAAATGAGTGAGTGAAAGTTGCTCAGTCGTGTCCAACTCTTGGCGACCCCATGGACTATACGGTCCATGGAATTCTCCAGGCCAGAATACTGGATTAGGTAGACATTTCCTTCTCCAGAGGATCTTCCCAACCCAGGAATCAAACCCAGGTCTCCCGCATTGCAGGCGGATTGCAATGGGACCAGCCAACGCAAAGACAGAGGCAAGGGTGTGGTAGGGCCATCAGTGAGATGGTCTCAGAGACCATGAGGACTGACTGTGCGGAGACTGTCTTCTCTCCCGAGTCCTGGAGATGCTGCCTGATTCATCCAGACCGCAGGCTCCTGGAAGAGGAGTCAGGCCGAGGAGGATGGACACTCAGCTCGGATATCCGTGCCCTATCACCTCTGCCCCACCGCTGCCCAGTCCCTCACACACTTCCTCCCCGTGGGCTCTTCCCTTCAGGCCACAGGCTTTACTGTCTCCTCAATCCTAAAGCAAAAATCCAAAAAAGTCAAAACAAGAAATCATCAAAGACTGATTCTGAAATTTTAATTTATTTGTTTGGAAAAAATAACGAAACTTAAAATGTTTGGCTGGACGTCCTGGTAGTGTAGCACCAATGTACCACACCTGGGACTGCGAAGGGAACATCAGATGGTCTCAGGGGTCTTAAAGCAGAGGGGCTCGGCAGTGTGCATTGAGAAACTGTGAAATGTCTGCTTTCAGGGGGAAAAAAATAACAAAGATTTATATAGTAGTATTTTTGTTGCTGGGAAAACTTGAATCTATAGAATCCCCCGACTGAAATCGGCTCGATAAATAATAGCATGTACACAAGATGGAAACCACCCTGGCCACAATAAGCACTGTTTTCCAAGAATGACACAGCTGGAGGGAGTGTCTCCCAGAGGCGGGCACATAAGGACACAAGGACATAGAGTCACTGCACGCGTGTGCATGGCCTGGGAGCCAGGAACAGCTGGCTTAACCTTTTTTTAAACGGCTGAGAGAAAAATCAAAGGAGAGGACTATTTCACAACATAGAAGAAGTCCATGAAATTCAAATATTAGCATTCATGAATTTTTGCCGCCACATCCATTTGTTTCCACATTGCCCGTGGCTGCTTTCAAGCAGCGATGACAGAGCTGAGAAGCTGCAGCAGGAGTGGCCAAGAAGGCTGGAGGTCTGCAGACAGCTCCTCACGGAGGGTTCTTCAAGCCCCTGACCCATACAGACACATGGAGAAGGTCTTCGCAGCTCCTTACAGAGGGGTCTGCCAGCCGCTGACCCGCATAACCACCTGGAGATGTCTTCAAGGCCAAGCACACAGAGCTTTGCAATAGGACGCACTGCGGGGTGACAGGCCAACCAGTGGTGTTCATCGCTTTTTGACTTTTCTGTATTTCCATTCTTTCCCTATCATAAGCATGTTCTGCTTTTATTTTTATAACGTGGAAGCTTCCATCAAACTGCACACTCACAGACGCCTTTCCCACGCCCTCCCTAGGGGACTTCTCTTTCCAACAGCAGTCACTTGGCCATTCTGGGGCAGTCTCCTCAGGAACCAGGGGCAAACAGGCCTCCAGGCCGCATGCGGGGGTGGGCACAGCAGGCCCTCCTGCAGCCGCATCCCCTGCCAGTAGGCAGGGGCCAGGCACACCCTGGGCTCCAGCCACTTCAAGCTCCGGCCCCCTGATGGTCCCTCATGTCGTGAGCTTCAGCTGTCCTTAAGAGGACAGTGGTCAGGAGGCCCGGGCCCACCTCTCCCCACCAGGGCACAGAGGGGTCAACTTGGCCACCTGTGTGTTCAGACCATCCCCTCTTCAGCGAGGGGTCAGCAGCTCAGGGCAGTGGCCTGTCTGAGGGGCAGGTAGTGTGGAAGGTCCTGGCGGCGGGGGCAGGCGTTTAGGGAGGTGATCCTGGGAGGAAGCAGGTGCCCTCAGAGGACAGAGACGAGGAGCCAGATCCTCACGTGGGATTCGCCTAGAGGGGAGGGTCAGAGAGAGTTGGTCAGCTCATCGGAGGCAGATGGGCCTCGTGGTCCAGGCCCTGCCACAGTGGGAGAGAGCCTGGCATCTCAGTGCTTTCTCTGTGTCCCCCAGGTGTCTTCCTGCCCCCGTCCCCGGCAGCAACAAACGAACCCATCCTGGAAGAAGTGGGGATTGTGGCTCTGGCACCCCTGGCCGACGTGCTAAACAGCCCACAGCCCAGCCCTGTGGCAGGCCCCATCGTGAGCCCCCTGGCAGGCCCTCTCAACACGCTGCTGCCCGGCCCAGGGCCCATCTCCCAGAGCAGCCCACTCACCAGCCACCTGGCCAGCCCCCTGGTAGTGCCCCAAGTGGGCACACCAACCAGCTCCCTGGGCCTGCCCTCCACTGGCGCCCTGATGCCCAGCAGCCCCCTGGCAGGCCCCGGGGCAGTGCCCCCAGGGGACACACCAGCCAGCTCCCTGGGCCTGCCCTCCACCGGCCCCCTGACTCCAGGAAGCCCCCTGGCGGGACCCCAAGCTGTGTCTCAGAACGGCCCCCTAATGCCCCCTATGACAGGCTCGGGGGTCCTCTCCCTGAGTGGTCCCCTGCTCACCTCCACGGCCGCCCCTCTAGGTGTCTCTCAGAACGTTCTGGCCAACCCCATGAACAATCTGGTGCTGTCGGAGGCCCCACGGGTGCGGCTGGCAGAGCCGCTCCGAGGATATCCCTCGGGACCCCACCCCTCGGCTGACAGGGGACCTTCTGCCACCTCCAAAGGTAACAGATGCGGGGATGGGGGGTGGGCCCTGGTGGGTCCTCCCAGGCCAGTCCCTGGTCCTGCCTGGCTCTAATCTGCCTCCTCTCCTTTCTGCCCCTCCCGCACATCACTAGTCCCACTCTCCACTGAGCACCCCCAGCCAACCCAGGAGCCGGAGCCCCTCGGCATGACATTTGTGGGTGCACCCATCCAGACCTCCACCCCTGTTGGTGCTCTGGGCACTCCAGGTCCCGTGACAGCCTTCTCCTATGGCACCTCAGATGCCCAGACACAGCCTGGTGGCCCCCAGGGACAAGTGGTCCCTGCCTCTGTCCCTGTCTTGACTGCCTCCAACATGGCCATCCTCACCTCTGCCCCCACCCCCACCCCCCCAGTGACCACCAGCTACACCCCGTCAAGCATGCCGCACCCCTCTGCCCGAACGCACCACTCCCCATCCCGGCCTTCGCCCACCCCCCACTCCCCTCCACGCAACCCCCGCTCCCCACCGCGAACCTCATCCTCCCCGGCTTCAGTCACCGACACCCGTGGTCCACGCGGCCCAGAGCAGTCTCGGAAAAGCATCCTGGAGTTGGAGCGGAAGCTAGCCCACCGCAAGAGCAACAAGTTCCCCGACAGCTCTCGAGGTCAGTGCGAGGCTGGGGTCCCCTCTGCTGCCCATGGAGACCTCCCAGGCACCCCCTGGGCTGCTGGCCACAGTCACTGATCACTCTGTCCACCCCTGTTGTCCCCAGAATCAAAGCAGCTGGCCTGGGAGAGGCTGGTGGGGGAGATCGCCTTCCAGCTGGACCGCAGGATCCTGTCCAGCATCTTCCCTGAGCGTGTGAGGCTCTATGGCTTCACAGTCTCCAACATTCCGGAGAAGATCATCCAGGTGTGTCCTGCCCATCCCCACTGGCCACCGGAGGGCCTGCCCACCACTGCAAGGGCGGGGAGCTTGCTGGCTCTTGATGGGCTTCTGGGGGTCAGCCAGGCAGAGCACAGCAGAATCTGAGGGCACCCAGGGATGCAGGAAGCCTAGTGCTCAGTCCAGTGGCCAGCAGGTGTCCAGGGCGCCCAGCCGCAGGGGCCTGTGTCCCAGCCCCATGCATGGGAGGCCTTCCCAAAGACCAGAGCAGCAAGGGCCCCTGCAGGGTCAGATGTGTGCTCCCGGCCTCCTCACTGCCGTGGACTCCGAATCTCCAAGCCCTGCTCCCAAGGGCCCTTCCCCAGGCTGGCAGGCCCGAGGCCTCAGCCTTCTTCCCCGCGGGGTCTGAGTCCTCAAGGGTCACAGGTGGACACCGGGAAGGCCAGTTTCGGAGCCTCTGAGCAGTTGGCAGCCTGGTGGCCATTAAGGCTGGGCTAATTTCAGTGCATTTTCAGCCTGCTGTCCACTGAGCCCACTACCCCCGAGGGACGTGGAGGACGGTGCTTCCCAAATGAGTCTGGGAGCTTCTTGCCGCCACCGTGTACTAGGCGCTGACGAATAGGAGCCTGGGGGTGGAAGGGCGTGGGCTGGACACCTTGCAGCCCTGCCCCCCAGAATGAGCGAAGGCACGTCCTTCCCGACTGACGCCCTGCGGGTGAGGGCGGCGATGCGGGCACAGGAGTAGGGGGCTTGAGGGTGGGCGTGGCAGCCTCTCCCTCGGGCCTTCCTCCTCCGTGGAGGGGCTGTCGGCCTGAGTCTCAGTGGGCAGAAATGACGTTCGGTTACAGTGGGCTCATCGGTTCCGCGGGTTGCATTTGCCTTATCCCGTTTGTTCAGGTGTCCTTTTAGGTTTTTAATTTTACCGTGGCCAGAATTATCTGCCTTTTCCTTTATCTGTGCTCTTCAAGTCTTAAGACTGAAGCTGCCAGCCCCGCCTCAGTCCCCCCTTCCAGTCCACGTGTGTGGGCTCCAGTCCTCCCTTCCAGCCCTGCCACAAGCCGATGTCCTAATCCGGCAGCAGAGGGACCCTGGGCATCCTTCTTCCAGACTGTAGTAGCTCCTCTTGGCCCTTCGCTCTTCAATAAGAATTTCAAGGTCTGTCAAGTTCTAAAAAAAACCTAGTTCAAGTGTTCAGGTTTTCATTGGTTTACAGGTTGAGCTGGGGACATTTCCCATCTTTGCCCTGTTGGTATCCTTGTATTGCTGGTGTCAGCAAGGCCCACGTTGCTAACGTCCGGTTTGACGACCCTTGACCTGTCTTGGGAACTAAAATTCAGACTTAAATTGAAGAAAGTAGTGAAAACCACTAGGCCATTCAGGTATGACCTAAATCAAATCCCTTATGATTATACAGTAACAGTCACAAATAGATTCAAGGGATTAGATCTGATAGACAGAGTGCCTGAACAACTATGAACGGAGGTTCGTAACACTGTACAGGAGGCAGTGACCAAGACCATTCCCAAGAAAAAGAAATGCAAAAAGGAAAAATGGTTCTGAGGAGGCCTTACAAATAACTGAGAAAAGAAGCAAAAGGCAAAGGAGAAAAGGAAAGACATACCCATCTGAATGCAGAGTTTGAGAGAATAGCAAGGAAAGATGAGAAATCCTTCCTTGGTGATCAATACAAAGAAATAGAGGAAAATAGAATGGAAAAGAGGAGATCTCTTCAAGAAAATTAGAGATACCAAGGGAACATTTCATACAAAGATGGGCTCAATAAAGAACAGAAACAGTATGAACCTAACAGAAGCAGAAGATGTTAAGAAGAAGAGGTGGCAAGAATACACAGAAGAACTGTACAAAAAAGATCTTCATGACTCATAACCACAATGGTGTGATCACTCACCTGGAGCCAGACATTCTGGGGTGCAAAGTCAAGTGGGCTTTAGGAAGCATCACTATGAACAAAGCTTGTGGAGGTGACAGAATTCCAGCTGAGCTATTTTAAATACTCAAAGATAATGCTGTGGAAGTGCTGCACTCAATATGCCAGCAAATTTGGAAAACTCAGCAGTGTTCACAGGACTGAAACAGGTCAGTTTTCATTCCAGTCCCAAAGAAAGGCAATGCCAAAGAATGCTCAAACTACCACACAATTGCACGCATCTCACACGCTAGCAAAGTAGTGCTAAAATTCTCCAAGCCAGCTTCAACAGCTCATGAACCAAGAACTTCCAGATGTTCAAGCTGGATTTAGAAAAGGCAGAGGAACCAGAGATCAAATTGCCAACATCCACTGGATCATAGGAAAAGCAAGAGAGTTCTAGAAAAACATCTACTTCTGCTTCATTGACTAGGCTAAAGCCTTTGACAGTGTGGATCACAACAAACTGTGGAAAATTGTTAAAGAGATGAGAATACCAGTCTACCTTACCTGCCTCCTGAGAAATCTGTATGCAGGTCAAGAAGCAACAATTAGAACTGGACATGGAACAATGGACTGGTTCCAAATTGGGAAAGGAGTACGTCAAGGCTATATATTGTCACCCTGCTTTTAACTTATGTGCAGAGTACATCATGCAATATGCCGGGCTGGATGAAGCACAAGCTGGAATCAAGATTGTTAGGAGAAATATCAATAACCTCAGATATGCAGATGACACCACCCTTGTGGCAGAAAGCAAAGAGGAACTAAAGAGCTTCCTAATGAAAGTGAAATAGGAGAGTGGAAAAGCTGCCTTCAGTTCACTCGCTCAGTTGTGTCCAGCTCTTTGGGACCCCCATGGAGTGCAGCATGCCAGGCTTCCCTGTCCATCACCAACTCCCAGAGCTTGCTCAAAGCTGGCTTAAAACTCCACACTCAAAAAACACAGATCATGGCATCACTTCATGGCAAATAGATGGGGAAACAATGGAAACAGTGACAGACTATTTTCTTGGGCTCCAAAGTCATGGAAGATGGTGCCTGGAGCCATGAAATTAAAAGACACTTGCTCCTTGGAAGAAAAGCTATGACCAATCTAGACAGCATATTAAAAAGTAGAGACATTACTTTGCTGACAAATTTGCGAATAATCAAAGCTATGGTTTTTGCAGTAGTCATGTATGGATGTGAAAGTTGGACCATAAAGAAGGCTGAGTGCCAAAAGAATTGATGCTTTTGAACTATGGTGTTGGAGAAGACTCTTGAGAGTCCCTTGGACAGCAAGGAGGTCAAACCAGTCAATCCTAAAGGAAATCAGTCCTGAATATTCACTGGAAGGACTGATGCTGAAGCTGAAACTCCAATACTTGGGCCACCTGACTCAAAGAACCGACTCACTGGAAAAGACCTTGATGCTGGGAAAGATTGAAGGCAGAAGGGGACAACAGGGGATGAGATGGTTGGATGGCATCCCTGACTCGATGGACATGAGTTTGAGCAAGCTCCGGGAGATGGTGATGGACGGGGAAGTGTGCTGCAGTCCATGGGGTCGCAAAGAATGTGACTCGACTGAGCGACTGAACTGAACTGAACTGACCTGTCCTGGACCACAGCCACCACTCCTGTGTCCTAGGTGCAGGCGTGGCGGCTATTCAAAAATGGGCACATGACACAGAGAAGCACAATATTTATGTCTCTAAAATGCTGTGTCTGATATCTAGTTGGCAAAGATTACATTAAATTGTAAGGTAAAGTCTAGTTGCCCATGTAGATTAGACATCAAACTGTGGAAAGAGGTTTTTAGTTGTTTGAAACTGCCCATTTAAATAGAAATAAGCTTGGCCTTTCAGTGCCTGGGCTGTGCAAGTCCTCCCCTTCCCCACCACTCTTCGCCCTGCCTGATGTTTCTGCTTATACTGGGCAATAGTCACAGCCCTAAATGCAGCTCCCCAGAGAAGAGGCAAGAAGAGGAGGCAGAATGTCTGTTAAAGCAATTTTTCAGCGTTTAGGAAAGTCAGTAGTTCCTCCAGCCTCCACCTTGCCAGCCTCCAGCAGATGGAGCCAGATGGAATCCAGGTCAGGAAGACAGGCCTGTCCCAGTGTTGCAAGGTGGCTCAGGGTTGCCCCTGCCAGAAGTCAGAGGTCGCTTTGGCTGAACCCTAACATGAGCCTGGTGCTCCGCTCACACGACCACCCAGGGACGGGCAGATAGGGAACTAACTGTAGAAGGTGATGCTTGAGCAGACTGGGCGACCCTAGCAGGTGGTGTCTAGGGAAACGGGGGCAGAGGGTGAGCAGGGCCAGATGGGGCCTTGAGGGTCAGCCCTGGCCCTGGAGCTGGAGCAGCGGGAACCACACAGGGGCTCGAGTAGGGCAACACCCAACTAACTCCGTGCACTGCCAACCCACTGTTTCATGGGCCTGGGGGCAGCTGTACCAGCGACAGGTACAGAATTTGCAGGACCAAGTACACAGGAAAACACAGCACTCCTTGTTCAAAAATTAACAACCTCAAGATTGCTTCAGCAGAACTTCAAGCTGAGGGCACCAGAAGGCAGTGGAGAGAGGGGGTGTGCAGGCCCAGCCCGGCAGGGACAAAGTAGGTGAAGACCAACCTCAGGCCCAGACGCTGGAGCCGGCACCCGAGTGACAGCAGTGCTGGGACTCAGGGCCTCGGCTCTGGGCCCGGGGTTGTCAGCACACTGTGAGGGCTCGAAGGGGCCCCCACAGGGTGTGGATACAGGATGCTAAGGATGGGGTGTTGGGACAGGGGGCCTAGAGAAAAGCCTGAGAAGTAGGAAGGCCGGACCCAGGAGGAGGCCTGGGAAAGACCTTGGGTGGTGTCTTCCCCATCAGGCAATCCTGAGGGTTTGGGGAGGTCCCCTGGTGTCTCATCACCAGCAGCCACGCCCTCTGTCCTCTGCTGCTTGTGGCCCCAGCTCAGTCTGATTCCAGGTGGTGGATGGAGCTGGTGCTGGGGCTGCTGGAAGCTCTGAGCTCAGGCTCAGCCCACAGGGTTCCCCCACCCTGGATCCCTAGAGGCGCCTCAGCCAGGGCCTCCAGGACACCTCCCTGCAGGTCCCTCCCTCCGACCGTGATCCTGGTGGAACCACACCCCCGCAACCTCCTTTGCCCCCATGTGCTTGCCTGCTCTTGGGCCAGGGTGGAGCCAAGGGTCCCTGACCATTGCTGTCCCCTCAGGCCTCCCTGAACCCCAGTGACCACAAGCTGGACGAGGAGCTGTGCCAGACGCTCACACAGCGCTACGTGAGCATCATGAACCGGCTGCAGAGCTTGGGCTACAACGGGCGGGTGCACCCAGCGCTGACGGAGCAGTTGGTGAACGCTTACGGCATCCTGCGGGAGCGGCCGGAGCTGGCCGCGTCTGAGGGCGGCTCCTACACAGTGGACTTCCTACAGCGCGTGCTGGTGGAGACCGTGCACCCCAGCATGCTCACTGACGCGCTGCTGCTGCTCTCCTGCCTCAGCCAGCTAGCCCACGATGACGGCAAGCCCATGTTCATCTGGTGACCCCACCATTAAAGCTTCCCTCGGTTGCTGGCCGCTGGGCCCCGGGCCGGTACTCCTGGGTGGTGCCGCCCCCTCTGGTGCCCTTCTGTCCTGTCTGCCCTGAGGGCTCCTGCCCCTCAGGGCCCCTGGAGAGAGCCCCAAGACCAGATCTGAGCAGCTGTCATGCTGAGGGGGTGTTCCAGAGGCCCCACATCTCCCCTCACATGGCCTGAGGCCTGGAGTGTCCAGAGCAGGAAACGAGAAGGAGCTGAGCTAGCAGGGGCTGTGTGGGTGTGCCTGGAGCCCTGGCCACCTGCTGGCGGCCGGGTGAGGCCTGGACCCAGAGCAGAAGGCAGAGTGGGCTCCAGAGGAGGCTGTGGGCACAGGAGCTCCTCCCTCTGCACCAGGCAGGGACAAGGAGGGTGGGGACATGTTTTCTGGACCCTCATCAAGGGCAGGGGGACATTAAAGGGACGGGAGCCAGGAGAAAGAGACTCACTCGCACCTGGGCACTGAGTAGCCCAGGGAGGTGGGGGCCCTGCAAGGCCAAAGGCTCCCGTAGGAAGGGACTAGACTGTGAGAGTCAGAGCTGGGAAGACAGCTCCCCACTACTAAGGGGTGTGGCTGAGCAGCACAGGCCACAGGAGAGCAGAACGGGAGAGCAGGAGTGGGATGGGGTAGGAGGGGACACAGGAGGTAACCTATAGACTCAGAGAGGGAAGGCTGGTGGGGAGTGCAGGATTCCCTGAGTGTAGGCCAGGGCGCTTGTCCCTTCAGGACCCGCATGAGGAGCAGAGAGGGCCTTCCTGCAGAAGGGGAGGAGGCCAGAGGTAGTGGTGGGGATTCGGACCCCAGCCAGGAGGCTTCTCTAGCACCGCCGCCCACCAGCCCGAGGATCACTAGGGGACAGAGGAGCCACTGGGCATGGGTTCATGTCAGCTACCAGCAAGGGGGTACAGAGGAGAGGGGGTTTGGGCAAGCTGGGGTCTCTGGCCCCAGAGCTGCTGCCTCTCTGCAGCCTTACTCCCCTCCCCCCAGGCCTACTTCAGCAGATAAGTCAGACCCCTGGGAAAGGCAGGCAAAGCCCCTGTGTACAGACAGGCAGAGAGCCCTAGGTGTGCCTAGCTCTGTCTGCTGAGAAGGCTGAACGACAGGACAGTAGGAATGAGCACACCCAGCACCAGACCTTGATTTCTACAGGGGATCCAGGATTTCTGGAAAATTTGAGCGGGGGCGGGGGGGGGGGAGGGGAAGGGGAGGGGGGGGGGAGGGGAAGGGGAGGGGTGCGGGGAGCAGAGCCCCTTCTCTGTGTCTGCAGGCGGAAAGGGCAATCCTGGTCCAAGCTTCAGCGCAATTTAGGAGTCAACCGTAAGAGCTCTAGGAACCGCTTCGCAGCTGGAATGAGAAAGATGGGGGCCAGGGAGGGGAGGGCAAGGCAGCATCTGAGCAAGGCCAGGCAGCTCGGTCCTGGGACCCAACAGAGTGGCTCCCATCTGGCTCACGTGCCCCGGAAGGCCAGGCCAGCCGCGCAGAGCAGAACCAATGGTCCTTCCCCCAGACTGGAAGTTTCTCGTGGTAGGCCCACAGAGCCGGCGCAGAGCTGGCGGCTGGTTAGGCTGCCTCGAGTCCGCCCATCTGCGGGCGTGTCTTCGTATTCAGGTGCTAGACGTCACGAACCTGGGCACAGGTCGGGGTGGGGTATAGGCCGTAGTCTGGGCAGCAGGAGCGAAAGGCCACTTCACCCTGACTGGTGGGAGGAGGCAGAGAGCTGGACGCAACGCGCATCGCACTCCCGTCCGGCCGCCGGACACGGGAAAAGTGTCGGCCTCCGTTGGGTGTGGCTGCACCCAGGAGCTGCGCCGGTCCGCGCGGTCTGCGGGTTCTCCTTGAGGCTTTTAGGGGTGGGCGGGGCGAGGGGCTTCTGGGGCGGGACCAGGGTCCCTTCTGCTTTCCTTTTGGTTCTCTCCAACCGCCGCAGACACTCCGCGCGAGTGAGCAGAGGGCGGTTTCCCGGGCGGCTCTGCCAGCGTCCGCACCCCCAAGCTCGCGGGGCACAGCGCCTTCCCTGCCCCGCGCACAAGCTGTGCCACGTAGCCTTGACCCCTGCGACTCCCCTGCAGCTCCCGCGGACGAACGCACGGATCGACTCGCACGCTGGAAGCCAATGAGTCGTCGGAGACACACTGCCGAGGAGCCT